>NC_092458.1:60321338-60973838 GCF_047495875.1 Pithys albifrons albifrons
GAAGAAAATGTAATTCTGTGATACAAGCTGGAACACTTTGGCCTCAGAACCCAGACCTGTGGGTGGTTTTATGAGCTAATTGAGCTGAAGCAGTTATCAGAATTTCTTGTCTACAATGCTACAGTTTTAGCCTTAGTCTCTGTAGCTTTAGTGAAAGGTTTCTTTTTCGTTTTTTTTTTTGAGAGTTGTTTGTTTGTTTTAATGTGTTTAAATATATGTGCATACCTACCTTTGTGACTTTTCAGATAGAGAAACCTATTTCCAACACTCATTCATTACAATTTGAGGGTTCTTTCATGTTCTTAATTACTACCTGTCCCTTCTGTAGTGTTTTCTCATTTGAACACTTTGAGACATGTGGCCTATTCTTAGTGGGTTTTGTCATGGTTCACTAAAAAAATAACTGTTGCCCTAGTCCTCTCCTATTACTGAGAGCTGATCTAACACACCAGACAAGTTCTTTTGACTTCAAAAGCATCACTTGGCCTCTTATAGAGTCTTTTGATCACCTTTCTCTTACAACACTGATACTTGATTGAGAGCTTCTGTGTGAAAATTGTCCTGTGCTAATATTAAGCATACAATACAGAGGCTATTTTGGGGCTAGTTAGCCTGAACTTTGGGAGCTAATGAAAACTACTGAGAATGTAACCTCTTTTTTTCTCTCACCAGTTAGTCCCAGATGGACTGATTCAGGAATTTTCTTTGTTTTCCTATTTGGAGTTTCCTCATCCACTTTCAGAGGTACAAGATGTGCCTTCGTTGTTTCTTCCACAGAGGTCTTTCTACTATCTTGTCAGATGATTTTTATACAGGGAGGTCACTGAGTTATAGATGAGGACATGACTGAATAATTGGTTTTCCCCTGCAAACACATGTGGCCTATTGTCTCTAGATCATTTTCTATTTTACAATAAAGAGTATTTCTCCCACTTTCATGTATTTTCTCATTTGGTGGATGTCCTAGAGTGGGCCAGTGCTTTCACACCCACTCTTGTCCCATAGGATGTCTCCCTAAAGCAGCTAAACCTGACTCAGATATGGTTCTCTCTTCAGAATCAAAGGGCACTCTGTAGATTGTGACGATAGACATATGGGCCTACTACTGTGCAAGATGTTCAAAGCAATCAGACATTCTGGCTGTAATCTATCTAGAATAAAAATGATGCTTGTCAGGAGTGGCCATCAGAGAACCAAATGCTCCACAACACCATCCATGAAAGTGCCCATCTAAATGTGGCATTACTGGGATGTATATATGTGCCTACAGGATGAGGAACCTCTTCCTGTAGTGACAGCCAGAAACAGTGACTTACCTGCTAAATTGAAGGTGACACATAACATTTGCACAGAATAAGACATGCAAAAGTTTGATTAGACAATCTGGGATTCTGTGGTACTGAGTCATAAGTTGCTGCATATGCTGAAACTTCTCCAATTTTGCTCTCAAGCTGCTTCTTGGGACTTCTCTGGAGAAATCATTTTCCACAGAAAGGATGAGTTCAGCCACCCTGCTTCAGGAACCACAAGCTTTTAAAGCAGCATTTTGTCACAGGTTTGAGTCGTCAAATATTGCCAGTTTTACTGAGGATTTACCTAATTTTTTAGAGACTCAAATGCTTCATTTATACAATATGGAGTTTTCCATGTAATTACAGTAAGAGGGTAATATACAAAATGGCTTGACTTCAAGAAAACTTCCCAGCTCCAAAAACTTTCTATTGAAAAATGCACATTAAAATGATGGTAGAGCTTTGTTAGCATTAGCACTGCTAGGATCTTTTTGGCTGTAAGTTGCATCAGACCTTTTATTTTTAAAATAGTCTTGCATTCTTTCTTCAAAGGTATATTCAATGTTAACAAGCAATGAGCAGTGGTTTATATTTTAATAGTAGTTTCCTTGTTTGATTTTTCTCTTTGTGGACTCAGATCATAAAATCACAGAATGGTTTAGTTTTGAAGGGACCGTACAGATCATCTTGTTCCAACCCACCTGCCATGGGCAGGGAACCTTTCAGTAGACCACACTGCTCAGAGCCCCACTCAACCTGGCTTTGAAAACTTTCAGGGACAGGGCATTCACAATTTCTCTGGGCCACTTGTGTTAGTGTCTCACCATCCTCCCTGTAAAAAAAAAGTTTCTTCTCATGCCAAATCTGAAGCTACCTTCCTTCAGTTTAAAACTCTTGCCACTTGTCCTGTCACTACAGACCTTGGTAAAAAGTCTCTCCCATCTTTATTGTAGGCTACCTTTATATATTGAAAGATCACAATAAGGTTTCCCTGGTGCCTTCTCTTCTCCAAGCTGGACAACCCCAACTATCTCTGCCTTTTCTCACTGGAGAGGTGTTACAGTCCAGCCCCTGACTGTTTTTGTGGTTCTCCTTTGAACCTGCTTTAATAGGTCCATGTCATTCTTATATTAGGGACCCCAGATCTGGACACAGCACTCCAGATGGGCTCTCACCAGAGCAGAGGGGCAGAGTCACCTCCCTTGACCTGCTGGCCATGCTGCTTTTTATGCAGTCCAGGGTATGATTTGCTTTCTCGGCTGCAACTGCACACTGGTGAGTCATATCCAGTTTTTCATCTACCAGTGTTCCCAGGACCTTCTCTGCAGGACTGCTTTCAATCCATTCATCCCCTGGCTTGCACTGATATGGAGAATGGCACTGATCCAGGTGCAGGACCTTGCAGTTGGCCTTGATGAACTTTGTGAGGTTTCAGATGGTTGAAAGCATTTTGTCAACCTAACAACATCCACTGTAGTCCCATGTGTAGTAAAGGTGAGAAAATTAAAAAGAAAAAAAAGCTAAAAGGCAAAAGTACAAAAATTGTTGTAAGAAAAAGTTCCTCGATATTCCCTGGATATGTACTTAGTTTGACACTTTAGTTGAAAGAAAATACTTCAAAGCTTTCATATCATTCATGCATTATGTAAGAGAAAATTATTTACCTTTCAAGCAGGTTACATAGGTGATTATAATGCATTTTTCAGATTCAAAAATGTGTTTATTGGTGATACTTCACGATTCTTTAATATCACAGAGGGAAGGAAGATTTAAGGAAGAAAAAAAAGTTCTAAATTTTTGAGACCTAGAAAAAAACAAGAGTAATGAGCTTAGAAGAATTAGTGGTCAGAAACTTCCACCAAAAAGACAGTGAATTAAATTACAGAGGTTTTTTTGCAGCAAGTTGGGAGCCCAAAATGTGAGTAATACTATAGCAGGATCAATGAGGACAAAGGAAACAGCAATAAGACTGCATACAATGCCAGAACTGCTTATGGGGCAAAACGTATGAGCCAGAAGTTCTCATTTGCAGCCCACACACTGACACAGCATCCCTTTTTTTGTTCTCACATGTTCACAGTCAGTTACAAAGCCAACAGCACTTGAATGGCAGCTAAAAATGAGTGTATATCTTCTTGATAAGGTGCTACACAGTGATACTGCTGTACATATTTTTTAATTATCTTTTTCTCCGTAACTTTGACCTAGAGCAGATTCATGCTCTGCTTCTGATAGGTCCTCATTTTCTGGATGCCTGCATGGACTGAAAGTAGGGAAATACAGAAAAAACCTGTCACAATGAGCATGCAGGCGTTATTAATAGAAATATGATAGGTGGTATACTATTAATTGTGTAACTGATAAATACCTGGAGCAAAATAAGGCACAATGATTAAATATGAGAGTGCATTTTTATAACAAGTTTCATATTTTTAAGCAAGATGGACAAGCGAATTTTCCACTGAACATTTTGGTACTCCATGAAGTTGCCTTTCTATATAAAGAGCTCATCTATATTTGTTTCCCACATGCTTCCAAGAATGATGTAGCATCTGAAATTGAAAATATTTTTCAGTAACTATCATATGAAGGCTATCACTGATGACAAAACAGGAGGAGAGAATTTTAAGCATGCATTTTTGCAGGTGCATAGAAGTACAGGTATAGAAGAAATTGTAAATCCCATACATTGTAAATCTGGGAAATTTAGTTTACAAACAAGCAGAGAAGAAAAGCATGAGAGAGAGTAAAACACTACCATATTCAATGGCTATTGAGAGGCAGCTCTACTTGTTGCCAAGTGGTTTTACCTTTTTTATGTGGTTATCTTTTGTGTATATAAGTTCTTTGGTTTTACATGGGTGATTGAGGAAGAGGCCTCAGAAGCTGAAATCTGGCATGCTGTCAACAGAGCAGTTTTAAATTTAAGCACTGAATCAGTCAAAGTGCAGTTTCGCTCCCACACTAGTTCCCTTCTTGCAGAGTGAGAGCAATTGGAATCAGATTACTTAATGCCTCCAAAGGGCATGTGTTGAATAGTTTGGGCCTAAAAATGAATCATCATAAACCAGTTTTTCTTTATTAAAGGCCCAGTTCAGGGACTTTTAATATTACTCTCACTATTGTTGAGCACGTTGTAAAAGGGCTGTTTTTCATAGCATCCATAAAGAGGCCAACCTGCTTATTAAATTGTCCTACACCTACTCAGCATCCCCAGTCCTTGCCAGTTTTAGCTGAAAGCTATGAGAGATGTGCCTTATGTTTCCAGATCATGTAATGATCATTATTTTGCAGAAAAGTAAAATTACACCAACACAGAACATATTGCTCTGCCTTTTTGTCAAGGGATTCCATGTCCTCCTGTGCTAAGGGTAGCAACTTTGCAGACAGGAGTATCTAAACACAAGGTTGACAGCAGAGCTGGGGGGACCCTTCAGCTCCCTCTTCTCTGGGACACCCCTTCCATCTACAGGTCAGGATTCTCTCCTCCTTGTCTGAACTGTCACAGAAGGTGTGATTACAAAGAAGATGTGGGGTTTTTTAAACAAATTTTTTTTGTAAAACTTGGAAGACTCTCACCCATATATACCAAAATAAATAGACATAAAAAACCAGTCCCAAACCCAACCAACCAAACAGAAGATGGAGCCAGAGAGCAGTTTTTAAAGCATATTCCCAAAGAAGATGGGAAATTCGGTTTGCTCCAACTCCTAAGCTCCAAACAAGACTGCAGAGGAGAAACTGGAGGAAGCCCTCCAAGGCTTTGGTGCAGTACGAGGGCATGGAAAGAGGCTCCACTGTGTGTGAATGCATCAGTTCAAACCGGCACAGCTTCCTTCCAGAGGTTTTCTGTTCTCATCCTGCACATGAATACATGAGCCACTATTACTGCTCTTAGGCAGGCAGCCTGATTCTGCTCTATCCAAATCAAGAGTGAAAGTCGACTTGCCTCAAGATTAGAAGGGCCAAAACTACGAGAGGAGTGGAAGTTCATTTACCATGGTGTCATGCCAAAACAGAGTAAGAGAAATGACACTAAGAAACAAAGATGAGGTAATATTAATTTGATATAAAGTAAGCTGGATTTTCCAGCTTGTTTTTCTCTCTGTGTTAGTGATGGTTATACTCTTCCAAGGAAGTTCAGATAATCCAAGCATCCTACTAGCCACACTTTTTACTAATTCAGAATTGATGTTAACAAGAAAAAGATCCTTTAAATGATATCATTATATAAATTTTCTTCCATGTGATTTTTGCAATTTCCTGCAAAAAGCAAATACTATAGGAGCATTTTATAATTCTTAATCCTACAATTTTTTTTGACACTGGAAGAACTGAATAAGCTTGTTTTTCTTGGCTTCAAATTCAGTTATTAAGTTGTCTTGCTTTCAGTTCTATCAATATTTTTAATCTGTGCAATGACCTGAAAGCTATGACAGAGAGTGAAAAAAGATCTTCTAGGAAGTATTTATAAGATTTATTTTCTTGATTTTTTTTCACTTACATGAGGAAAAAATTTTCTAAACTACCCTAATTTTCCTGCTCTAGGTACTCATTAAACTTGGTGTCTACAGCAATTCTAACTTTGCCTGAACTGTCACAGAAGATGCGATTACCTACTTTCTAAAACAAATTTAGTTTGTAAAACTTCTAACTAAAGTATTTCTGTCCATTAGTTTTTGTCATTATACAGGAAGTGGTTTTAAGTGTTTTTGATCATATTGTGTGTTTCAGTGGTACATCTGGTAGAACACTCAAGTCTTGTTGGTAATTTCAATGCCTTTTCCACCATCACAGCACCCTTTAAGCCTGTTGGGTTGAATGGAGGAGGGAGGTTCAGATTCTCACTTTGAAATCTTTCTATTTCTTCTCTGCTTCCCTTCCTCCTCTCCCCAGGTTTTCATGCATTACTTTTTGTTCCCTCAGTCAGCAAAATTGCTTCTGTGTGCAATAATTTCCCAGACATATTTCCCCATCTCATCAGGAGAGTAAAACATTGACCTCAAGTTTGCACACCTGGTAAAATGATGCACTAGACCTCAGGATACTTTCTATTATTCAAATACTTTCCTGGTCTTGCAGAGGAAATCACCATTACAGATAAGCTTTAAAAAATGCCCTTAAGAATTTTATCTTGAATAGCTGCTGGAGACTCTCTTGCACTGTGTTTTTTTTGTTTTTTTGGGTTTTTTGCATTTCTTTGACCCCAAAGGGTAACTTATTTCCAAAGATCAAACACAATAAGCATATATTTGATTTCAGCATATTATTATTTGTCTTTGGTCCAAAATGCATGCACACCTGTCAGTGTTTTTACCCAACCAGCATCTTAAACCTTGAAGGAGTAGTTGGACCTGAAACTGTTTATAGAAGAGACAAGGTTAATGGGAAAATGTGATGTTTCAATAGGCAACTGAAGAAAATCCAGCTGGTTTGGGGAATACGTAGGAGCTACTTGCAGTCCTGTGACCCACACCTACGCCTATAAAGACATTTATTTTCTCAACTACTTCCCTTCTTAAAAGGATGTTTGGAAAAATGTGTTCTGTGTCTCCCAAGAGCCTGTAGCCTGTTGTCACCAGCATACACTCAGCCCCTGATTATCAGTGATGCACAGTGCCTAGTCTTGAAGGCAAAGAACTGTAAAGTCAGCAGACGTTGCCAGACATCAGTTTTAAAAGATGTTTTAGATATATATCCATTCTGAAAGACCATCAAGTATGTCATAATCTTCAAAGTATACCTCACACCTCACCAAGTAGTAATACACGCATTTTTGTCTTTAGGTCTAGCTGAGGACTGCAGGATCATCCATAGCAGTAAAAAGGTGGGTTCTTTTCCTATTTAGTAGTAGTTCCCTTCTAAGAACTATGAGAAAGAGATGTTATCTAGTCCAATCACACATCCTCAGGGAAATAGTTTGAGACTGCCAATTCATTTCCTATAAGCTGTTACACAGCCACTGGCTGTTGCTGACCAGACCTTTCCTTCTACAGTACACTTGTGAACATCTCATAGTTTAGCTGAAAAAGCTTTAATATCTTGCTGTGGTCCTGCAGATACTGCTTGTTTAGCATAACAGAGATTACTAGACATCCTGAAATTTTAGTTTCTGTCACAAGGACTTGCCAATATCTTTCCCCTGTTGCTTACATCTACTACGTGACTGTGAGTGGGCAATCAGGATTTCTTCTATAGTTGCTGCTGTATGTTACTCCTGCAGAAAAACTCCTGATTGTAGTTATTTTCATACCTGGTATTTTTCATGGAGAACTGCTGCTCATTGGCTTAGTGCCGGTAAATTTAGAGTTAGAGCTGAAATAAAACTTTCCAATCTGCTGACAACTTCTGCAACGTAGGACAACAGTTCAGACATTGAGCATGACTTTCCAGAACATTTCAAGACAGATTATGAAAGTTTAGCATATGCCTCCGGAGGAAGTTTCCTTTTCACTGGCTTTAGCACAGAGCTTTGGGCAAATTATCTCACTTCCTTGGACCTCAATGAACTTGTAAGGTAAAGGGAGTGAAAAGTGGCCTCCTGATGAAAATGAGCTGCTGAAGTCCTTTGCATTTCCCTGAGAAATAAGCTGTCTAAAGGGGAATTTCTGATGTAGTCGCGCTGAAGCCCTGCCTGCCTGCGCCCCTGTCTAACGCAGCAGCAGCAATCCCGTATTTACTTTAAATTACACGAAAAAAATCAGATAGAAAAACGTAAACAGAGGGAAGCAGACGCCCCTCTGTTTAATCTTTACGCCCCTTTTTTTCGCCGAGCGCTCACAGCAGCCACGCCGAGCGGTGACATTCGGGCAGTGCTCGGGAGGGACGCGCACTCCGGGCTGCCCCAGGGCCATCCCGCGGTGCGGGAGAGCGGCAGAGGGAGGCGCGCCGGTCCCTCCCTTCCCGCGGAGGGAGGTGTGTGGGTCTCCCCCTCCCTGCCTGCCCGCGGAGGGAGGGGTGTGGGTCCCTTTCTCCCGCTCTGCCCGCGCAGAGAGGCGTGCGGGTCCCTCTCTACCCACGCAGAGAGGCGTACGGCTCCCTTTCTCCCGCTCTGCCCGCGGAGAGAGACGTGCGGGTCTCCCTCTCCCTGGCCGCGGAGAGAGACGTGCGGATCTCCCTCTCCCTGGCCGCGGAGAGAGACGTGCGGGTCTCCCTCTCCCTGCCTGCCCGCGGAGGCAGGGGTGTGGGTCCCTTTCTCCCGCTCTGCCCGCGGCGACAGGCGTGCGGATCTCCCTCTCCCTGGCCGCGGAGCGAGACGTGCGGGTCTCCCTCTCCCTGCCCACTGAGAGAGGCGCGAGGGTCCCCCCTGCCTGTTTGCGATTCACTCGGCGAGGCCGCGAAGCCGCACCCCCGCTAAGCCACATGGCCACGCCGGGCCGCCATCTCCCCGCCGCGCCCCGCCCGAGCCCGCTCGGGGGCGGTGCCGCCTCTGCGTTCATTCTGCTTCGCAGGGACAGCCCGGCCCCGGCAAGTCCCTCCTCCGCCTGGGCGCTGCGGTCCGCCTCCCTCTGCTCTCCCTCCGCCGGCCGTAGCCTCCTGCGGCGGCAGCGGCGGTGCCCGCCGGCCCCATGGCGGCGGAGCCCCAGCCCAAGGCGCTGACTCGCAAGCCCGTCCTGCTCAACAAGGTGGAGGGCTCGCAGGAGGTGGTGAACATGGCAGTGATAGTGCCCAAGGAGGACGGGGTCATCAGCGTCTCCGAGGACAGGTACTGGCGAGCGGGGGCCCGCAGGTCCTGCGGGGCCGCGGCGTGGTCTGTCCCTGCCCGCAGGGTCCTGGGTGGTGCTCCACCATCGCCGCCGGCCAGCGCTGCTGGGAGGGGACGGGTCCTGCTGTGCTGGTCACCGGTGGCGACTGGCGGTGGGCTCAGAGTAGGAGCATCCCTGCTGGCTCGGCAGGCTCCGGTGCCCGGGCATGCGGCACGGTGCCGGTGCTGCAGCACGGGGACACTGATTGAGGCAGCAGCAGCAGCAGGTCCTGGAGGAGAAGGAGCTTGGAGAAGGCGTCTCCAGCTTGGTGTCCCCCGCCTCCACCGCTGTGCGGGTCAGGGCAGCGAATGGACTGAGGCGCTGCTGAAACTTGCAGGAATTGAGTGACTTTTCTTAACGTGGGTAAAGTGGGATTTGAGATCTCCTTCATCACAAGGATTGCCGGGGAGGCCGTGGAGGTCGTTGACCTTGCCTAAAGTTTGCGGTGGCATTGGCTACAACAGTAGTTTTGGTTCCCGTTTCCCCTCTCCAAACGTTTCTCGGTAATTGTTTAAAAATACCACGTATCAGTG
Organism: Pithys albifrons albifrons; assembly: GCF_047495875.1. Lineage (NCBI taxonomy): Eukaryota > Metazoa > Chordata > Aves > Passeriformes > Thamnophilidae > Pithys > Pithys albifrons. Next base: position 60,330,909 of record NC_092458.1, read on the forward strand.
ATAAGATCTTGGAGTGAAATCCCATGTTGTAAAGCTGCCAAAGGGAAGAATGCTTTCAGGCCGTTGAGCGCGGCTGTGCAGGGTCTGAGGCTGTCCAGAGGCAACTCTGTCTCTTCGGAAAGAGCTTAGACTTAATCAGCCCTGCAGCTGGAACTTTAAAACTCTGTCTCGAAGACCTTTAACAGCTTCTTTGCCTTGCAGTGTCCGTAAATAGTTATTTTAAGCAGAATTTCTTTATAAATCAGGTGCACGGTGTAACCTGTCATAAGACTGGAAGACACAGTGTGTCAATATTTTGGTACTCAAGGGTATTTTGATGGATTGTTTCTCATGGAGTTGAGTGTCTCCTTTTATGTCTCTGCGAGCTTTTTGAAAAACTGTCAGTATTTCTTTCATCTTACTTTTGTCCTCCTTGTGACTTAGTTTTCGCTAATTGTCAAATATATGCAAATTTAAGATCATTTAAGTTCATCTAGGCTGAGGTATCCAAGTCAACTCGCATGTCTCATATCAAAAGGAACAGAAATGCTTAAAACAAGTACACTGGCAAAGGAGCTTTAAGCGTACTTTTACGTTGCTACGTGCTCATGATATTATTGTCTTTACATTTTTTTGTGTATTTGATGTGATGTTGAACAAAGCTTGAACTTGTTTTGATTCATTGTAGCTCATTAGGCTTACTCAGTCAATTCTTTTTATCTGTAAAAAGGTATTCCTGAAATTCATTTCCTCTTGTATAGGTGTCTCTCAGTCTCTGCTTCTCCCCCCACCGTAAAAAAAAATCAAAACATAAGTAGCTTTAGTTGTTAGTAATAGACTGATACTCCAGGGTGATATTTCTGTTTAGGGAGAGATTGATAAGACGTCTTTGTTTTCACTAGTAAGTGATCTGTCAGGTTCGAGAATCGAGCAGTGAAGAAGCAGTCGGGTTACACACTAAGAAACTCACTAGTTCATGAGCACCACCCTTACCCTTCCCTTCCCACACCAAATCCCTGGTGTAAGTCAGTTAGGTCCTGCTTGCTGATGAACTGGGTATAGAAGTCTTCTGCTAGATGTGCTGATAGATGTCTAAAGTTTTGCCGGTGATACAGGATAACTCTACAGGCATTAAAATAGACTAAGTCTGGAGGTTCTGGGGGTTATTTTGCATTTCAAGGCATTAGCCAGGTACTGTGCCTGCCTGTGGGGCTGGTTTGCAGTGTGCTGGAGATGCTATAAGCTGTGATTCTGTCTTTTATTTCTTTAGGCAGTAAGATGTTGGTTGATGCCTCTTTCTTTTGTTTTCTGCCTTCATTAGCTTTTTCATTGTAATTAAAATGTTAAGAGTCTAAGGCTTATTTGAAAGGTTGGGAGTCTATTTTGGGGGTTTTAGGATAAGTGAGGTGAAAGCATAATTTACCAGACTTTCAATACCTGTGTATTATTATTAGGCTTATGCTGATCCTTATGGTAAATTTTCCTGTTTGGACCTGCCTTCTAGTGTTAGTACTGACTTGGTTGCTTAATGGCCTTGGAATGTGGAGGGCTTTTAGAGCTTCCTAGAACTGCAAAGGACTGTTATGATGTTATCTGTCTCTTTACTTGTTAGTCAGATAAGGGAGTTTCCCCCATGTTTCCCAGCCTGTGACATACACTGCTCACATGAGAAATGTTCTGAAACCTTTTCGGCTGGAATAACTTGCCATGTCCAGCAGTTACTTCAGGCTGGGACATCCTCTGTAGATAAAGGAAGAATGGTTTTGCTGGCTAATGGGTGGACATATCATTATTGAAGTTGTTGGTAGTCTTAGCATACGCAACAGTTTAAAGGTTTTCTTTGCTGCATAATGCAGCCTTATACCTCTAAATTTTTCAAAGAAGGAGCTAACTTGGTCTCTGGTCTCAATTTTGTATGGCACCAGTGTTTTTATCTGGTTTTAAACAATACGAAAGTGGTTTCAGCTATAGCCTGCAGACATAGCCATTCATTGTATAACCCTGAATTGTATTTATAGCGCATCCATATTTTAACAAATAAAATGAAAACTAAGTAATAGTAGGGAGTGTGGTTATTTCTCATAAAGAATGGCACACAGGGGAAAAGAAGGAGTCTCAGGGAGGTTTACATATTTAACTAGATTAAACTTTATGTACCCTGCAAGGCTGGAGTTTCTTTTTAGTGTGCATTATTTATATGCTCTGCAGATTTTCTCTTCTGAATCCTGGTCAGTCATGTTAGTTGAGTGATGTTCATTGTCTCCTAATCTTATCGGGTTTCCTGATTCCTTACTAGGGCAGAATAGACTGAGCCTGTATCTCTACAATACCACTAATGTGCATGGGGAGGGATAAGATTTTGTGGTTTTCTTCTAAGGAAAGAGATGCACCTGTCTAGGCAGATGAGAGTTAAAGTAGTCACAACATTATTCAAGAATGTATAATCTGATGCAGGATGGCTCGAAGAAAGAAGTTATTAGCTTTCATCCATGCTCTTTCACCTGCCAGCAAACGTGTAGAATCAACAGGTATATACAGCTGAACATGTAGTGTCTTGAGTGATCCATAGAATTGAATACCTATGTGAAGCTAAAGTGGGATTTTTCTAATGTGCACAGCTGACCCTAAGTTGTCATCAGCTTATTCTGTATTAAAAGCATGTGCTAGCATTTCAAAATTGCTGAGAGTCCTTGTCTTTTGTTGCCTTCAGGGAGAGATGTGGGTGTTGGGCATGCCTGAAAAGTAGGTCACTGACATGTCAAGTTCAGACATATCTAACTCCATGCTCCAGAGAAGATTTAGTGTCATTAATTTTACCTGGGCATGGGATACAGTGGGACAAGTGCACTGACTCACCCAGCTTTCAGTGCAAGCGGTTCTGCTTGGTGTTGACACACTTTTGTATTTCTCAAGAGCCTGCCAGTGATGTGAGTGCTAATTCAGCTGGGTGTCTGATGTGCTGATCCTGTGTCACTGTGCAAGAAGGGCAGGAGGGGGCTGGGTGTGTCATGGTAAACATGCACTTTACCACTAGCCATCTTTTTGCCACTAGCCGTATTGTAGGTGAAGAAATCTTAGACATGGGCTGGTGTAAGCAGCTTTCCTGATAATTATGAACTCTGGTCTATGCCCTTTTTTGGGTGGGAGTTCTGTGCTCACTTCCATACTACAGACCTTGGAAAGGTAGGTGTTGCAGTCAAGAACTGTCCTCCCTAAAGCACTCACAAGCAGTAAAAGTTTTCATAGTCAACTGAAAATTGTCAAAATTCTTTCTTTTTAAAAAATGAGCATTCTAGTCTCTTAGAAGGTAACAAAAGCTAGAAGAAAAGTATTTATGCCATAGAATTTTTTCATTTTGTTTGTTTGTTTTAAGAAGGGAATAGAGACCTTTGTGTTCTCCACTACTGTATCACATTAAGTTGCTTTTGAACTCACATGTCTCAGCTTCTTTGTAGGGATCACTGTATAAAAAGTGAGCCCAAACTGCTTATCCTATTAGTGTCTTCATCTCACATACAAACAACTGTATAGAGCTTGTATTGCTAGGTTTGGTTTACAGTTTGAGGTTTTTAAATACAGATGTGCACTTAAGCTGTTGTCCAAGACTTGTCTCTGGCAGGTTTTTTAGGGAGTACAAAAAATTACAGTCTATCTTGTGTAAATGAAATCTCTTTGCTAAACTAATGGTGAATTAGGCATGGGAATGTACATATGTGACAAAAAATGTGGGACTTGTCTTTGACTTCCTGCTGACATACCTTCTGGCATGGAGAACTGTGATCTTTCATCCTTAAATATAAAAGCATTTTTTTTTTCTCCTTGTGGTTTTCTTGTCCAGATCAGGACATTAAGCATATAGCATACTTCGTGACTGTGAAAAAACTCCAGTGGAAAGGTGAGATTCTTCACAGAGTGCTGCATTCAGGCAGGGTGCAAGAAACCACAGAGCCTTGGTAAACTTTCTGGGTTTCCTTTCTCCTGTGGTGGAGTGGTAGAAAGTGATTGCTTTGCCCAGCCGTGTGGTTGCAATACAGGTCTGTGATTCTTATCCAAGCACAGGGTTTTGTCACCGACGTCTGCTCTGCCTTGTGTGTGGCTGCTGGTTTACAGGAGAAGTGCAGGTGGTGTGAGAGCTGATTTCAATACTGTTTGTGTATGTTTATCAGTCTAAGTAGGTTTCACACCCAGATAATTGCAGCATGAGCAGTTGCTCAAGCAGTGCAGAAGGTGTGGATGCTCTTCACAGGAGTAAAAAGACTTATCCCTGCTTGGAGTCTCTTTAAATTTTGATACAAACATCTGTCACTGATAAAATTGTTAAGAGGAAATGAAGAGACCTATTGCTGTAGATACGCTGTAGGTGCAACTTGGTTGCTCTGATTTGTTTTAAACTAAAGTTTTTGGATATGTTGTAATTTGATGACTGTGCTTGGAATAGAGGTCAGGGTGGAGGTTTGTGCTGGCTGAGTGAAAGAAGTGGATGCTGGCAAGAGGTTTAAGAGGGAGATCCAATAGCTCTTGAAATCAGACATGTTTGCAGATGTTGAAAAGTAACTGTTCCTGATTTGACTAACATGTATCCTGTTGAGATGCCAAAATCTGACATTAGCACATAAAACGTCTTGCTGAATGCTTGTTGGGAATGATAAACTCCATTAAGTAACTTGTGGGAGACCTTGCAATGTTTTGGGGTTTTGTTTGTTTGTTTGTTTGTGGTTTTTTAGGGTTTTTGTTTGGTTTGGATTTTTTTGTTTTCTTGTAATCCTCTGTGGCACTTTGTGCCACTGGGAGATGACTTGTTAGAAGTTTATCAGAGCTTGTATATCCCTTGCCTTATGATTCTCTCTGACGTGTGTCAGTTAAAGATTTAAAGCACAAGCATTTAGTCTTGTCTTTCTGATTTGAGCTATCCTGCAAGTACTAGCTGATGCAGGTCAATGCACAAAGTAGTGGAACTCCTGCAGTTGTTTTAAGTTCATGTCTTAACTGCAAGATGACAGCTGCAAAGATGTGCCATGACATGACTTGGACCACAGCTTCTACAGACTCAGCTTCAGCAATGCAGTTAGGCATCAAAATAGAGTGGAACATTAGGTGCTTGAACATTTAGAGTTATGGGTGCAGTGGGTTTCTCGCCTCTCTATTTGAGATATTATTCTTTATATAAAAGATGTAGGTGAATATCTCTTATCTTACCAGCTCTATTTTGAATAACAAGAGGTACTTGATACACCTTTTGTTTGCCTCATGGTAGTTTCTTTTTCTGCCAGCTGCCAAACAGTGTTCTTGAGTTGCAGCAAGTTTCAGGATGGTGCATCTGCTTCCCATATTAACCATTTCTCATTAACCACTTCTCATTTTTCTTCTTGTCTTCCCTGACTCCATCTTAATTTCCCTGACATCTGCTTCCACAGAGACTGGATCTCTCATCAGTGTGTCTCGTGTCTGTCAGGCTTGGTGACCTTCCCCTGCAGTCTCTCCAGTTCTGCAGCTGAACAATGGTTTTTGCCAAGAGGAGACTGCACAATACCGTTTCTGTGTGTGGCCTGCAGACCCTGGAAGGAAAACAAATGCCAGTTATGGAGAACATTCAATACAGGATGGCGTATAACTAAAAATGTACTGTTGCAGGAAAGTTGTTGATTTATCTTTTCAAGCTAAAAATCTCTAGAGGAGACAGTGGTGATGCAACATTAAACAGTTGCAATACCTTAAACTAAAGCAATGGCAACAGTTTGGAAGCTATCAGTCTAGTTAGGTAAAGCTGGCTTTTCACTGAGGGTCACTTAGCAGACTGAAGGTATCAAATAACATGTGACGTTTTAGCACAATAGAAGTATGTCAATAGCTTGTTTGACCTACCTTGTATATAGTGGTTTGTTTACTGAGACAGACTTTTCTTTCCCTCTGTCCAGCTGCACTAGTTTCTGCATGGTATCTGCTGACAGTGATCTGTGCTCAGGTTTTCCAGCTACATCTTTCAGCTATGTGAAAATACATGCAAGTGAACTCCTGAAAAATGTCACAAGTTTTGTAAAATGCTGTTTGTAATAGCCCTGAGAGAAGTCAGAATATACTTGTGTCCTGGGTTGAGCTAGCAAAATGCCAAGTGTCCAAGACAGAGTGAAAAGGGTTCCTCCTCCCCCCAACCAGCTAAGGGAAAGAGAAGAGGGAGAGAGGGAAAAAACCACTTCAAACCAGGTTTATGCTGAAACTAACTACATGTATTTATACAGAGAAGAGAAAATTAAGGGGATACTACAATATAACACACACTTACACAAGTTACATGTATATAACAAGGCATAACTTCCCACTCCCCAATTAATACAAAGCAAAGTCTATTACACTAGATCTGTAAGTACTCTTAAGAGACACATAGCAAGAAACAGAAAACGTAACAACAAAAATGTTTCTACTTCCCTGAATGCAAACAAAATGCAAGCAGAGGCAGCAGGGGCAGAACAAGGCCTGCTTCAAGACAAAAGCTGGGTCACGTCCGGCTTGTACCTCAGCCATGGCAGAACTGACTAAGCCACTCCCACACACTGGATTTTACACCCTTTGAGATGATGTAGTATGGTATGGAATACAATATTATTGCCTGGAAGAAGTCAGCTGTTAGTTAGCTCAGTCCAGCTCAAATCAGCTGACAATCCTAGGCCTAGCTGAACTTTAAACCTAAGTTTAGGCCCATCTGGCTAAACCCATAACAACTTGGCAGCTCAGAGATTAAATGGGAAGGAGAGAGTAGGAGGGCACAATGTAGGCACGTGGATTCTTCTGTGCTCAGGAGCTCTAAAAGCTTCTTAAATGATGTGCAATGCCCTAAGGAGAGCAACTGCCTTTTGCATAAGTGTCTTCTGTGTTTCACTGTGTTCTGTGCCTCGTAACCTCTCAGACACTGGAAGAGTATTCACATAAAAGTACCCCTGAAGCTGTGTTTAATTGCTTTGCCTATGGTGCTTCATCATACACCTGCCAAGTACAAGGAGTTTTATATAAAGCTGCTGATATTTGCATGTATTTGCCCAGGGATTTGATAAGAATTGCAGTAGTCCCTAGTGTAGTCTGTAGCAAGAAAAAACACAGCTGTTTCCCCTTGTGGATGCAGTGTGAGAAAGTAATGGTGCTGCTGGATGTGACAGGATGGGATGAGGCTCCATGGGAGGGAATGGGACCAGTGGCCGCGGGGTACTGAGAATACCACACGCAGTGGGATGCATCTTGTTAAGCAGAGCCTTGTCCTGCATGGGTCATTTTAGGAAAGAGAAAATAAAAATTCCTTCTTTATACTTTTGTGAGGTAAAGAAGTGACGTAAATGGGAAAACTAAAACAACCATCTACACAGTAATGGTGAGTATCTGACCAAGCAGGTTGGGTGAGTGGCTGGAACAAGCCTGGAGAAATAAAAGGACAATTTTGCGAAAGGAGAAGCAGGAGAGGGCAAGTTTACCAGGCAGCCCTCCAGGGAGGGAGCTTTACATAATCACATACCCATACGCATCTCTTGGGGTTCTTCTATATGTCACAGTCTGTGTGTCTGATGGGTTTAATATAAATTTATGTGCCCAATGGCCCATAAGTAATGGCCAAAATGGATATTTAACTATCAGAAGGTGAGTAATAAATTTTACAAATTAGACTGTGCCAAAATTTTAGATGGACAAAATGCAGCCTTCATCCTCATGAGGGAGAACAGTTGTGGAGGCTGGACTAAAAGAAGTGGTGTTTTAATTTTACTCTTAGTCAGTCTGCAGGAAATAGCATTGCGTAACTAACCTTGGCCAGACTTTGAACATATGGGCTTTGCTTGTCACACCGTGTGTATTCACCACTTAAATTAGTTTTTCAGGGAACTCTTAAGGTTTTGAGCATTGACTTGAAGGTGATGCCAAAGCACAGTTTGGGGTAGAAGAGCACTGCTATACTGCTGCCAAGTTTACTGAGAAGTTTTGTCTAACATTGTCTTTTATTCTCCAAGTCCTGTACGATTCCCTCTTACTGTGAACTAAAAGATCAATGTATTTAGCAGGATTTTGTAATAATAATAGTGATGGATCAGCCCCAAAAGGCAGAGCTTTTGACCTTTACAGGTCTGTAATTGTGGTTTCTTTGGGGGTAGGAAATAAAGGCGTAATTATATTCTTAAGCCGGAGGTGCATCTGCTTTTTGGGTACTTTAGAGCCTTAAAGTAAACAGCTTTTTTTTTTCTATTTATTTTCTCTAAGCTCTAACAAGGTTTAATCATGAATTGGTGCTAAAGCTTTTACTTTAGCTTAAAAGGTAATAAGGTACAGTGAAAACATAATTACATTTATGCAATCTAATGCATGCTAGAGGGTGGGGGAATGAGAGGGTTTTGGTCTTAGTTCAGAGCAGTGGTAAGTATCCTGGTGCAGTGGTTTCAAGATTTAGATATCTAAGTAGCAACTGTCTCTGTCTTCCACACTATTAACTTATCAGTGGTTTGAAATAAAAAAAACCAAACCAATAACTTATAAACAGTGACTGAAAAAGGAAATCCAGTAGGTTTATTGTGATGTAAGATAAGATGAAGTGGGAGAACACTGAAAAGTAGTCTGTTCTGTTGCTTTTCTTGTTACTGTTTAGCCTTTCTGTAGCAGTACAGCAAAGCTTATCTTATAGTTGTCTGGTCTGACTTGGATGCTTTTTTGAGAATATCTACACTGAGGTTTCTTTTCTTGCAGATGTCAGCTGGCATTGAAAGGTGAAGTGATGAACTCAGTATTCTGTAAGGTATTTGCCTACATGAGTGTTTCTAGGCCAGTTTATTATATAAAGATCCATAAGGGATTGACTTTTCATTTAAAGAAATGCCCCTTATCTCAGAAAACCATGTAATGTGATTCCTTTTAAGAGACAGGTCCTCATTAAGTATTTTGCCCTCTTTGCAACATACATAAACTTTAGTAATCTGCTGTGACACTGGAAATGATGGCCTACATTTTATTTATTTACACTCATTTTGCTTATATGCTGAATTATCCTTACTTCACATATTTACTTGATCCTTAGTGTTATTAAGCTGTATCTTCTCATTCCCATACTCCAGCCCTTTTTTCCTATTTGATACAGAGAAACTTTGCCCCTCCTCTCAGCTCTGTGTTTTGCTAGAGCAAATGCGGGCTATGGAGTCATCCCATGAGTGGTTCAAGTTGACATTTCAAAAGCTTCATGTTTTGCAGCACCATGTGCATTTCATGAGATAGAAAGAAAGTAGGATTCCAAGGAAATGCTTTCTGCTTTGTTGATAAGGACACAGTCTTTGGTCCAGCCTAGCTTCTACTGCATGCAGAGTTGGCTAAAGACAGCTGCAGCATTCTGGTGGCAGGAGAGATCCTCTGCACGTATCTTGGCTGGACTTATGAGTCATGCCCTTGTTTCACTGGCTGTTTCAGCAGATCCACCAACAATAAGCTGTTGTCATAGGATGATTGCACTTCTGCAATTACTGGAACTCAAGTAGGAAAGCTCATGCCTGTGCTGTTCTCTAACATCAAGCATACATATAGCTCTTGTGCCTGTTCTTGTCCTGTTGGTCCCATTGCTTCAAACTCCTGTGGCACAGGAGTCCTTGATCAGGCAGCAGCCTCAGTGTGGCCTGCTTTCTGCTGGCCAGGAGCTTAAGGGAGGTGAAAGGGTCTTTGCTGAATAGTTACACATTTGGCTTCTAGAGATGAATGTTTTCCATGCTTTTAATATGCCATAGGAACAGTTTCCATTAGCATATACAGAAGCAGATACTGATGAAAATTAAATATCCAAGTAGGGTGGTGCAACAGGATTTATATGGGAAAGAGAACTAAATAGATTGAATATTAATTGTGATGAGGGAGAAGGGTGAAAATATAATGTATCTGTCAAGTCAAAATTGACACCTTTGCCTTTATTGTACCCTAGGCCTGGAGTGATTTAATTTCTGGAACTGAGAAGTTAATACTTTTTGCTGCAGTGAAATAATACATTTTCTGTGCCACTGAGTCCTGTGCCCCATTCAGTCAGAATAACTATAGTGAAGCCCCGAAAGTGCATTTTGGGTCTACCAGAGACTTGCCTGGACCATTTTGTGTGCTGCCTTACTAACTTAAGACTTCTAGTGCTGCCTCATGACCAAAAGCTTGTCTGACAGTGTCTCAGGTTTTCTAAGTTGTGTTGCCTCTGAAATCAGGAAGAATAGGAGGTTTTGAGACTGCATTAGCAGGCATTGGCAGCTAAGAATGAATGTATGCTGGATTCTTCAGACAAGAGAAAGCTGGGGAAGCAGCTCGCTAAAGAGTATCAACTGCAATGGGGGGTAGACCACTATTTTGCACAGTGTGTTACACACAGTTACACAATGTATAGGCACTAATCCATTTCTGTAGAAGACTGCAATCTTTTCCTTTCAGGAAATGAATCAGACTTCATAAACAAACCTCTTCTTTCTAACTTCAGGAACTGCCAGTAAATGAGTGGGAATAGATGAATCCATCACCATGCTTTCAAAATATCAACTGGTAATGATCCTGCCAGATTTCCAGCAGAGACATCAGCTGAGACCCATAAAAGCAATGAACTTCCAGGTTCACATTCTGATCCCTCTTGTTGCTAGATTTATTTGTAGCCAAAAAAGCAAAAGCACATAAAGTTTTGGAGACCTTGCTGTGGTGCTTGGAGTTCCATGGCAGTCTGAGCTGTGACACACCAGCCAATGAGGAGCCCTGTTGAGTGGGATGGACTGTTGCAGAGACCTTCTCTCAGTCTTGCTGCAGGCAGGATTTCTACAGGCGTTGCTCTGGGAGAACATTTGGGACCTCTGTTGTTTGACATTTCATATTCCTCCTTGTACACTCTATGCTTGCTAATATGTTTTGGGGACCACATGATCAGGAGAAAGGGAGGAAATCCTTCACTAGCTTGTACCACTAATTCAGGTTCCAAAGTGTTGATTTTGGAGTGGAAGATTAAAAGCAAAGGTAACTGGTTTTTTGTTAAACAATAAATGCTATAAATGCTGGTGGTCATGGTTGGTTGGTTTTCAGCAGTAAACATTGCTTCAAATACTGCCACTAACCTGTATTATATACCAGGGAAAGCAGTAGGGAAAGGGAGCTATGAATATACTGATTGTTTTAAAAAAAATTACATGCTGTAATGGCTGAAAAATGCATGAACTTTATCTGCATTCTGAAAGCTCCTCTGTGATTTCAGATGCTTTTACTCCTTCTTTCCCTCCTCCCCAGTAGATTCTTTGGTAAATAAGAGAGACGCTTGGTGAGAATTTCCCTAATAAGTTTTTGTGACCAGGAAACCAAGCCAAAAAGTTTCTATGTCCAACTAGTTTCATCCACAGCATCCTTTTGATTACAGCTTATATCCATCCTTTTAAAAACCTAGTGACCTAAAACATCTTTTTTGAGGAATCAGGAATGAACATAATTGTCTGCCTTTTACAATGGGTAAACAGACCTGAATGGATGGCCCAAGGACTGCAAATATTGAGTTCACCAGCAGGAAACATGGATAAACCTAACAAATGGCTTGGTCTGCCTCAGTCAGTGTCTCCCATGGTCTTTCCTTTGCTCTAAAACACAGCTTGTGTTCACATGCACTTTTTGACATGAGCAGACATTTTCATATGGTTTTAAAAGCAAATTCTTTTAGAAAAGAGTGTAATTGTTATTCAGCTCTTAAGCACAAAACTTGAACTATTTACTGTGTAGGCTAATGTTTTGTATACAAAATGATATAGGAGAAGCAGAAAAATAGCAATTTTGACAACAATTTTGGAGGTTGGAAAAGCAAATGACATGGGTTATTGCTTAGGGATCTGTGTGCAAGATTTTGCTTGTCGATTAAAAAGTGCAAATGATGGTCTCACAAAGCTGTGTGTGGTGCATGGATTGACACCTCAGACTCACTGGTGTTTTTCCAGAAATAAATGATACTGCCTGTGTTTACAGGCAGGCTCCTAATTTGCAAGCTGTTCATTGTGATACTCTGAAGCATTATCCTGGGAATGGCTGTCTTTTTGTTGAGTTTCATTTCCCTTTATTGCTGTGTATAACTCTAAGCCAAAAAATGGTGTTTATTCAATTGTTGCCCAATACCATTACACTGACCTCAGGCTTATAAAAACGAAGGGGGGGGAAATGGGAAAATATGGATCACCTTGAGATATTATTGAAGTGTACAGTGTAACAAGATAAGAGCTATTGCAAGCACAAACAGCAAACCCCTTGTTGTTCACACTTTCCAGTTCTTTTAGACAAGCCCAGTATTGCAAAGGGTGGCATAAGGAGGGCAGATTTCAGTGGGATCTGTATTGCTTCCCTTTTTTAATGGCTGCATGAACCAGGTGAGGGAAATGGGGCAGCTGAACCCAGGGCCAATTGCTATAATGTCTGTATTTCTAATAAATTAAATGATGTGAGAATATGTTTTCAAGCACAGGTATCTGGATGGCTGTACTGTATGGTTGTTGGTGTCAGGAACTGTTCTTGCCAGAAGTCAATTTGCACAGCATCAAACAGTCCCCAGAGAGGGTTTGGGAGTCAGCTTGTACCAGGGACCATTCCCAGTACACAGCTTGGATGCAGCATCTGCTTTCTGTGCCAGGTGGCCTTGCAGCCAGAGACTGGTCCCAGGCCTCTGCCATTAATGTAGATTTATTTCACATCTCTGGAGCACTCAGATCATTTGACTGTTCCTGCTTGTGGGTTGTCAGATTGCTGATGGGAAATCGGTTCTGTGATTAAAAAAAACTTCAAACAACAGTACAACTGAGCCAGTGGTTCAAACAAGACACAGCCCTTAAAACTGGTCTGCCTGTGATTGGAGATCTGTAACAATAAGTTTAAAAAGCTTGAATTTGAGAACAAAAGTTGTTTGAGATTCTTAAGGTGACTTCAACCAGACATCCAGGGGAGGACAGGCCTTCCAGGGCCCCAGCACCAAGCAGAAATGCATGTGCTGCCAAATTCCAGTCAGTGGCATTGGTCAGTGACCTGCAGGGCTGCAACTCAGCTGGAGCCTGGAGGTCACACTCTGTGGTCAAGTCCTCCAGTCAGTCCCGTGTTCACTTCCTACATCTCTGGAGGCCCAAGCATTGGATCTGTAACCCATATGAATACACCTTCTTACATTTCCAAAAAGCTGTTAGATATATTTTCTCTGTGAGCCTTTCTTTCTGAAGCCAGGGTTGTATCTTGGGCTGTTTTGAGTGGAGCATTACATGTTCTATAGATCTGAGAGATGAGACCTGGATGCTTCCTTACCTGCCAGTTTGTTCCCTGCTTACACTGTCCTGGGATGGCATCCTTCCAGTGGGCTTGGCGTCATTGCAGCTGCACTGGGCCTGCCAGTAAAAGAGCTCAGATTTGTTCTGATAAGTGTGACAGTCCCTCCATTGTTTCAGACCATGTGAAAGCTTTGATCTTGTATTTTTTGAAGTCATAGAACAGTGTTAAGCTGTAGTAATGACCAGTTTTGAAATACAAGTCACTGATCATCTGCCCCTTTGAAACATAACCAGTTGGCTGTTATGTGCTGAAGAGAGAATTCTTCGTCAGGGGATCCAGATCTGGAGTATAGCTTGGACAAGATCAAGGAAGTCCAGAGACCTTCTGCAGTGAGGTTTTACCTAAATATTTCATCTTTGAAAAAACCTTCAGTCATAAAAATTATGTGTATGCTCCTTTCAATTCCTAAAGTACTTGAAATAAGCTGGGCATACAGTTACCAGAGATCTTACTGTGAGCATTGTTTTCCACTCATATATTTGGTGTTTCTGCCAAATGGTTATAGAAAATTAGAATACGATATGTAGGTTTTATTAAAACTTCAAGGTGGACAGAAGATAGAAAACTTTCATTTCCTAGTAAAACTGATGATGCCACACAGCAACCATGAAGATGAAAGGGGATACTTCAATAACTTGTGAGCTTCTCTATGTAAGAAGAGCAAGGAAACTTCAGGTACCATAATTAAATGACTAGCTGTAAAGTACTTTACAGCTAGAGATGCTTGCTCTGCAAGTATCACATAGGTCTTTCTACCTTGTTCAGTTTGCCTGCCACTGATAATGTAACAGAAGTTATGTATGTTGCTGGGACAAAGACTTGTGGAGAGACAGTCTCTTTTCCATAACTCTACAGTTTTTGTACAAGCTGTTTCCATTTAAGTATCTGGTTGACAGTTCACATATTTATTCAAGCCCTTCTCTTTTTTTTATCTTGTGCTTTACCCACTGTTGTGGAGACAATGATGTGTCTCATGTTAAGAAGAAATACTAATTTGCTTTTGCTTCCATATATATAACCAAAATTGTCTTGGCTGGTTTTATCCTGATCCAGTGTCATTTGAGACTTTTGTTACTGACCACAAGAGCAGGATCAGATGAGTGTTTCAAAAGTGCAGGTGATATTTGCATTACTAGAGTAGAGCATCTATGGCTGCTGTGGTAGGGAGGGGGATGATAGATATCCCTTAGCTATCACTGCTGCAGTAATTGGAGTGGGGCAGTGATGGAGCCAGAAAATATGTGTTGGATGTAATATCATTGTTTCTGACACTCTTTGGCATGGTGCTGACATGTGGCAGGTGTGCTCTTTTTCTGTTCATGAGCTTGGCCCAAATTGCTGAGTTGGGTTTTGTGTCTTGGAACCAGGCTTTCCAGTGGCAAGGATTGTTGGCCTTGCCTCATCTTTTACAGTATGTTATTGTTCCCTCTTGCATTGTGAGGCAATTTATATATTCTGGTTAGTTTCTTGCATGGGGTGTCTTGTTGTAGGAGCCTTTTGTCTTTGCTATGAAAAGTTTCTTGTTTAGTTTTTAATATTATTTTAACTGTTCTCAGGATGGTTGGTCTGAAATTATTCTCTGGTACAGATCCTGTGATACTGGGGAAATGGTGTCAGAGTATTTTAACCCAGCCTTAAGTTGTTTTAAGATGATGATTGACTTTTTATGGCATCAGGATCAAAACCGCAACAAAATGTCATTAGAATCATATGTACTTGAATACCCAGGATGTAAAAGTTTTACAACAATCTTTATAGTATTTTCCCAGAAAATCTGAGAGTTTTGCTTTACCACAGGATTGCAGTTTCTTACTTTGGACACAAATAGAAATTCTTTTTGGCTTCCATTGCATAAAATCTTGTGGAAACAACAATTTTAACCATATACTAAGAGAGAGAAGCATATTTGGAGTCAAATAAATTTTAATTATGAAGAACTATCAATTATGCAGAAGTAACAAAAATAAACAGAACAAGATGTCCAACTTAGCTGTCCTTCCTATGAAATAAATTGATATTATTTTCTGAACTCAGATCAGAGTGACACGGGTGTTGCCATTTGGCAATGTGTTATGGTTACATAGTATCTGAAAAAAATAGGTTCATGGAGAAAAATCAGACTAAAGCTGAAAGTTGAAAGGTTTCCTTTTAGAGTGAAATAATTGGAAAAATGTGTGCTTCCCTCACAAACCCTACGCTAGACTCGTGCTTGAGATGAGATTCTGAGGAGGGTAGTGCCAGTCCCCTTAATCATCTGGAGATCTTTTAGCCTGCCTGTCTGTCCTCAAGTTCAGTCCTTTTTACAGCTAAACTGTTACAGAGTAGCAATAGAGGGAAAAGTTTGGGATCCAGGTGCTTAGGCAGTCCAAGGTAGGATTCCAAGAGTGTTGGAGGCTGATGAGGATGTGGGATTTTGTACACCTTTTTGTCATTTTGTGCTGGTTGGTTTTCACTGTGGTGTTTAATGAGAGTAATGTTTTTTTAGTACCTACCTCTTTAGTAGAGGCAGTACTCCCAGACCTGTGCGTTTACCTAAGACCCGCTAGTGTTTGGTATCACTGTCCTTAAGTCTGTCGTGGAACTGGATCATGGCACTGCTTTCTCTGTGTGTCTAGGATTTCTTTAGAAGCATCTTAAACACATGGTTTTTATGTTTGACTAATATTCCTATTTTGTAAGTGCTTCCTAAACAGATCGTTTGGTTCTGTGTGTTTGTTTATAAAAGAGCTAAGCTGCTTTGAACAGAAAAATGTTTTATTCTTGAGACCCAGTAGTAACTTGACTCAAGCTGGGGAAGAAAAGAGAGCAGGAATTTGTTAAGAGCCAGAGCTGAGCACTGCAGAGGAAGCTAACTGAAGTGGAGCTTTTTCTCTTCCTGAAACAATGTAAAAATGTTGCAGTATGCAGTTGGAAAAAGATCACTTGACACTGAATTCAGATAGCCTGCATTGGTCATAACTTCCTTTTTCAAATGTTTATTTTTCTCTGCTTATTTCACAGAGATAGATAAAGGATCTTTGTTGTCTGAAATGCCAAAAACAGTTCCCGTGTCTTAAGAGAAAAAGAATGGATTTAATGTCCCAAGTAGCAGAGCAAGAACTTTATATCTGTGAGGTATGAAGGTAAGGGCAAGTGTACTGTCTGGAGAAGCCTTGATGTGGGAAATACTTTCCATGCTACATTCAGGGAACTGCTCAGCTGTCAAGTGCAGCTGTAAGGGTTTTCATTACCACTTTTATCACCAGGCTGCTTCATAGATGCAAAGTGTGGAGCTGGACTTCTCCCTTACTTCTGGTGAAGGACGATGCATGTGCACAAAGCTGCCCTAATACCACAGTAGTTGGGGTGACAGGAGAGTGTTGGGGTTTGAAGGATTTGTCTTCAGCCTGTTACTTCCATTTGGATAGACTGTTATTACCAAAACACTATGCTGTTTCAGTTCTCTTGTCTCAGGCATCTTCACTGACATCATTACTGCAGGCTTTGTATCGTTTGTGCTTTATAACCTGCTCTCTACTGCTTATACTTCCCATTCATGTTTTGCCTCTAACACAACTCTCTCAACTCAGTCTCCCATTTTCACACCTTCCTGCTTATTAATTATTTCAGTGACTCTCTTTATCAATTTGGAATTCAAAAAAGGCAAGCTGTCTCCTTCCTGCATGAACTGGGAACAGCTGCATATCCTTGTCTAATGCTGAATGCTGTTAAATACTGATATCCAACAGTCATCTGATATGAAAGTGAAATGGGGCAGCTTGGATCAGGAGAATCACTGACACTAGAAATTGTAGAAAACATGTTGTGCACTGGTGATGTAAAAGGCATTTGGTGTGTTTAACTGTCTTATCTGCCAGGTGTTGCCTTCTGAAAACCTGAAGTATCCAATGTGGTCCAGCAGCAGTCCATAGTAATTCCTGGTGTGTTACAACATTTTGTTAACCTGTTTAAATATTGTAAAAATGCATTGAATTGTTTTGAGTAATTGAGAGACAGTGAATATCTGACGCCTCCCAGGCATCGGAGAGTCAGCTAGGATGCTACAAGCAGTAGAGAAATGGAGATCAAATGGGAAAAGTTTCTTGCCTTTGCAGTGGGCTGAAGGGAAGGGCAATATTTGCTTTTGCCTCACTACTTCAAAGCTGCAATTGACTTGGTGAGGAAGAACAGCTTTGTGGGCTACCTCTGCAGTTGCCTGAGGGGCTGCAAATGCAGAAGACTCACTACTGCCAAGGAGAGGTGACCTTGGTAGTCTGGTACCTGCTGGTTAACAGACATTCCTGAAAACAGAAGAACTGGCATGCAAAGAGAGTATCTACACCTTTCCCCCCCACACATACACATCTGAAACTTAGATTCTTGACAATAGCATGAGTAATTGTAAAAGGCCAAGTCTAGCAGGACTTTGAAATTGCTATCAGCTCTTGCTGAACGAGTGTTGGAACCAAAATTCTGGGTAGAGGAATAGCATGGTTGAAATGTGCATAAAAATTAAGGATGCCAGAGGAAGAGACAGTGTGGAATGACAGGGAGAGCTGATCAGAGTACAGAAAAATGTCTCTAAAGCTTTTAAGTGCATGATTTTGAAGCAGGCTACTGGACTGTCTTTTTTGGTTACTATGTTCTAAAGTAGAGGTTACTAGTTGACCACTGGAAAAGTTAGGACATAGATCCTTAGCATTCAGTGGATTCTTAATTAGTATGTAACTGCCATACCATGAACTTTTGTTTCCTTTTACAGGAATGTTTTCCTTTCAAAAGTTGATGAAACAAAACCATTAAATGCTCTGGGGGGAAAAATAGTAGGAAAAGCAAACACAAACCTTGATCTTTCAGACTTGAATGAGTGAAGCAAGTATTTTAAAAGTACAGTGCCACAGGGAAGAGATGTATTTGTGGAATGATCTGGTTGTTACATTTTTAGCTGCCTTTGTTAGCTTGCATTTATTTCTTCTGTGCAGTTCAGATGATCAAAATATGCATTTCCAAAGCAACTTATTTATTCACTGCAGTGTTCAAGGTCATAACTGTTCTTTCTTGTAAACTTAGAAATAGCTTGTGTTATTCAGAGCAAACTGTCCAGCTGACCTGTTTTCGGGGCCCAATTCTGTCCACAGACAGGTCGGTCTATTATTACTTTCCAAATGGAATAAAAATTAGTCATAAATATTGTTACCTGACCCTGACCTCTTAGTAAGTTATTAAAATGCTGCCCTCCATCTGCACTGCCTCCCCCCAGATCCTCAGTAGTTGGGACATATCTGAATTAAGTAAACTGCTTAATCTGCTGCAGATTGTTAATAATTTACATTTCTTGATAACTGCTCACAAATTGCATACATCCTTCCAAAGCTCACTCTGTGTGTTTGAGAACACAATTTACTTCTGTTAGATACGACATGTGGAAGAGATTTACTGAACTGTCAGGTCATTCCACCTGTATGTTTTCAGCATGTCTCAGATACCAGAACAGGTCAGTGGGAGGAGGAACTACTTGACCCAGCATAACATACATGGATTTTGAAAACAGCAGACTGGGGTTTAGTTTGTGGGACATGTATCTCATGGCTTGAGGTAGCTGGACATACCATCTCAGTCTTTTTGCATAGCACCTTAACAGTGTATAAGGAAAGCCGTTCCTCCCCTCACTGTAAGAAGCAATCCTGTCTGGCCTTTAAGTAGTTGAGCCAGAATTACAAACCTGATTTAATTTTTCAGGCAATGCTGAGCTTGCAAAGCCATGTGATCCAAAAGGACCCTTCCCTTATTTACTACCTTTACTCCATATCAGCTCATCTTTTTCCCTGGCAGATGTGAGCAAATTTTTTGCTTTAACTAATAGCTAAAGTATTTACTTGTCCAGTAGGTTGTCTCTAGCTGTCTTGTGCCTGGTATGACCATCTAAAATCTGGTGTCCTCTGCCAGGGTCAGCAATAGATCTAGTCTGCTTCAATCTGCTACCATCCTCTGCTTACAGTGGCTCTTGAATAGCCCGAAGTCATTACTTTAGACACCTTATGCCTTGTAGGGGTAAGGGGGGGTGATGTAGTTATGGTGGGCAGAAGAGGTTGAAACAGGTTCAAGCAGCAGCAGGACAAGGAGCTAAGAACTAAGAGCTAAGAACTTAGAGCTAAGAGCTTTATTTTTAGTTACAACTTCACTTTTATCTACTCTTGTATACAGCGTGTCATCATATAATTGGCTATTCAGTTCTGGTAAGCATAGATGGAAACATTTCACTGGCTGCAAGGTCTCTTACATTCTTCAGGTGACTCGCTTCTCCTTAAGGGTGCACTCCAAACTGCTTTTCTTTCAAGGATACACCTTGAACTCTTCAAGATCAATTTCCTCATCACTTACCTCAGACATTAGAGGATCCGCAGACCCACTGTCACCCCCACAGTGCCCATGTTAATTAATAGTCTTTGCTGGAAGGCAACATCTTCAGATGTGAATGCCCCATCCCTGGCAGTGTTTTGGGCCAAGTTGGATTGGGCCCTGAGCAGCCTGGTTTAGTGGAGGGTTAGAACTAGATGTTCTTTATGGTCTCTTCCAACCCAAACCATTCTGTGATTCTGTGATCTCTAAATGAAGTGGTGTAGAACAAGTGGTGTTCATGTGCATGCAACTTCTCTGCAGGTAACTCAGGCCACTGTAAAAACATTACTTAAAGAAAGCTGATGTGTAGTTTTCTTGGTTTAACACCAAGTTACCCTCTCCAAACAGGAAACAGTACAAATCTTCCTCTTGTTACTAGCTTAGTCTCCAGATTGTTACTCTTCAAATATTTACTATTATTTCAATAGGATTCCCTGGTTTATTAGTTATAGTTTTCAGGACAGGGTTGGGTTTGCATAGCTTTGCCTGGCTTTTTTCGTCCCTTTTTGCTGGCACTAAAGCTGTTGGCCTTGCTGGTTTCCTTCCCAGAGAGTACTGTGACTCCCCATCTGAGGTTGTCCTGCTGGGTCAGAGCAGCAGAGTGGCTTCTTGCCTCACCTACTACAACAAAACATGTATGAGTTGTGTTTGTTTGAGGACAGTGAAAATATCTCTGAGGCTGTCCTGAGAGGCAAGCAGCAAGGAGCAAAAAAGCTGAGGGAACATTTTATCACCCATGAATCATTGTTAAAGTTCATCTGGAGGAACTGGAAATGAGATTCCTCTGCAGAAAGTCCTTGGTGCCTCAAGGAGAGCATTTCTAGAGGCATCTTGATGTGGCACAGAGCACACAAATACATTCCAAGTAGACATGTTTGTTGTCTCTGAGAAAACAGTCCCATAATTGTTCAGCAGCATTTAAAAGACAAAAGTCTGTCTCTTTTTATAGAGGGTGTTTCAGTAAGCTTTCAGTACCTGCAGCTGATTTTCCTATTTATTGACTAAGGAATTTACTTATGCAGTGTAGGTATGGGTGTTGGGTTTTGTTTTTTGTCATGCTTTAACTCCAGGCAGCAACTAGGCACCAAGCAGCCACTCACTCAGTCCCCACCCCTCAGTGGGATGGGAAGAGTAAAAGTGAGAAAACTCATGGATTGAGATAAAGGTACTTTAATAGATAAAGCAAAGGACATGCACACAAGCAAAGAAAAACAGGGAATTAATTCACCACTTCCCATCAGCAGGCAGTGTTCACCCATCTGGAGGAGAGCAGGCCCCCATCACAAGTAACAGTTACTTAGGAGGACTCCAAACATCCCCCCTTTCCTTCTTCTTCCCCCAGCTTTATATGCTGATCATGACACCACATAGCTTGGAATATTCCTTTGGTCACTTGGGGTCAGCTGTCCTGTCTGTGTTCCCTCCCCTCTTCTCATGCATTCGAAGCCCCCTCATTGGTGGGATGAAGTGAGAGGCAGAAAAGGCCTTGGTTCTGTGTAAGCGCTACTCAGAGTAAACATTTCTAGATTATCAACATTGTTTTCAACACAAGTCAAGATCACAGCTCCATACCAGCTACTGTGAAGAAAATTATCCAGCAAAAACCAGAGTTTTTTGTTTTCTTTTGTTTTTTTTTCACAAAGAACAAAACCATAGAAACAATTAATTAAAGTGAAAGTTCATATAGCAACAGAAATAAGTGTACACATTGTGAAATAATGACTTTATGGGAAATGTGTGGATGTTGGAGCTTAACAGCTGCTTGCTTCAAAAAAGAGTTCATTTGCATTGGGATATACATGATTGACGCTCTTCTTAAAATCCAAGAAACACTGGTTTTCCCTTCAACTTTGTGTTGTATGAATTAAATGCTGGGAGCTTTCTGACTGAATTGTACATACACTGTCAAAGCAAAATAACACTTTTAGAGGTTGTGGATGCTCTTGTCTCTTTCTATCTAGGAACCTATTTTCCTTACTCCAGGATTCTGAAATATCTGCAATGAATGGTTATACTTGGTTTTATACACTGAATATCCTCCAAGAAGCAGTGAAGTCATTAATGATTTAATTTAAGCTTTTGCAATGGATGATGCAAATGACTTACATCCAGAAGTTAAAATGCTGACAGAGGGCATCAACCTATAGATGTGGAAATGTGGGTTCCTTCCTTTGCAGTAAAGGCGTAATTTACTAGATGGATAGTTAACTGAGGAAAACATTTATATGAAAAATAAATTAAGGGCTAAGGGTATGACTTAATTTAGTGTTTGGGATCAGTCTTTTTCTGTAAATTAACGTCTTTATGAATATAATCTATTAGAAACACCATTCTGGTGGTATGTATATTGAAAATTGGTATGTTCAGCTTTCACATAATAGATTCAAAAGCACAAATTTACTTTTTTATTGGTTGAGAAATGCATTCATTCTTATGCAGAGTGAAGCATGCATAACCTAAAAACTATCACTAACTTGGTTGAGAGCCAACAGCAGCTTTGGGAAAAGAAAAAGTCTTTTGTTCAGCTGGACAGATATTCCTACCAGGCAACTGGAAGCAGGACAGTGATGTAGTAGGTTTTAGTTCTTCACCTTTGCTACCTGGACAGTTTAGAGGGGAGCAGGAGAGTTGCTTTCTTGCAAGTTCTGGATTGGCTAGGTACTTTTAACATGGTTCCACTGAGTCACTTATAGCATAGCAGGCCTGCATTTTAATCCAATGAGGACTTTTCTAATAACTTCCATTACTGAAACATTTGAATGTTGGAAGGAGGTGAAAGTAATTGGATTGCAATAATTAAATCATCCAATGCAATTACCTTTAAAAGGTTGTGTGTTTATGCTTTCTGACTGCAAATGGGAATTGACCAGTACAAGCAGCATCGAAGCTGCATCTGTTCTGGAAGGGAAGTCATTTAGTGGGGCGTGAGTGGAGGAGGTCTGTGGATAAGATGGAGGTGAAGATCATTTTGTCACAGCAAACCTCTGTAAGGAAGACTGGTACGCAGTTCTTAATGAGGGAGTTAATTTTGAAACTGCTTGAAAAAAGTCCCAATGTGATATAACACTCATTGTTTAATACTTTTCAAAGCTGTAGACTGATGCTCACTGAGAATTCCAGCCCTTCATTTAACTGCAGAAAAAAAGTAGCTTCCCTACAGCATTTTTGCTGGAATATGGTGTAGTCACTACACTGCTTCATATGATACACGATGAGCACTACTTTTGTAGAGCTGCTGAAGACCTGAGACAGCTTGACTCTCTGAACCTTTGTCTAGCAACCTCAAGGTAACACAGTATTTTTTGGTGGTTGTGCCTTCTGGTTTGTTTTTTGGGTCTCTCTTTAGTTGTCCTAACTTTCTGCAGTGGAAACTGGTCAGAATCTGGTTTTGGTCCAGTGCCTGAACAGCAGAACTTGCACTACTCCCAGGCATGTGTGCTCAGGTAACTGGAAACATCACTCAACTGCATTGCTCCTTCATTTCAGTCCAGAAAGCTGAAAAATGGGTGGAAACAGTTTCACAGCTGAGTAGTAAAGCTGTCATGTCACTATCTTTCCTTTTTTTTAGTCATAAAAATGTATTTCTCCTGAGATTGTCTCCTATGAATCTTTGTTTTCTAGTCACATCCCACGAAATACCCAAAAAGCCTTCTATGTGAACCAAAACTGTGTTAAATAAAGCGGTGTTGTAACAGTTTTCCCCTGACAAACCCATGCAATTCTCTAGCTGCATATAACCTACCAAAACTTTGACATTTTCCCTACTATGCAATATCCATTTTTATTTAGTTAAAGCAGCATGAATTAAATGGTGAAACATAAAACATAGTTTGAGTTAGAATGTTTAGTAAGCTTTGTGTGAAAACACCCTGCCTTTCAGTCCATCTGCCTGTGTGCTGGGCATTGTGTTTTGTGCAATGTTTTATTTAGAAAGATAGGTGATAAATGTATAGTATTTCAAGCTTTGAGTTTCTTCCCTGTTCTACCTTTGCACTGAGCTTCATTCTGAGATGTTTCCTACACGACGTTGAGTGGGGGGAAATGATGGTTTCTGCCTGTCCTCTGGAGCCAGGGAGCGCAGAGACAGAGACTTCTGTTCACTCCAGGGGCGAGTGGCGAAATGTGTTCATTGTGAAATCATGCAGCTTATATGGGGTCCTGAGGGGAAGGTGCTGGAACTGGGAAAGGATTGGGCAAGGGCTCCAGAAGGGGAAGTGACTTCTGTGCTTGGATAGCAAATGGGAAAATGGGAGGATCAAAGCCAACAGAAAACCAGGGATTGGGGATAGATGGGTGAGATAACCCCCTGGGTCCTGGGGAGAGACAATGCCGGTCTTAACAGCACGTGGTGACTCATCAGGGAACAAAAGCCTTCAGGGAAGACAGGAGAAGGACTGAAAAACAATGCAAGGAAGGATACAGAAACTTTCTGAACTAAAACCCGGCACAGAGAAAACGCATAATTTTAAAACTCCAGCAGCAAATCTCTCATGTGTGAAGTTGGTCAGGTCTGCTGCTTGCCAGCATTGCCCTCCGAGGTGCATTTTAGCATTTTCCCACAGTTTCCGCTGTATTTCTACTAAGCAGAAAAGAACTAATACAGTGCTCTGCAAGATCATTAACGTCTGAGCTTAGTTTGCACAACACTCTGGAGATATTAGCTCAAAATGAGATTATTAATGATCAAAAATTGTATATAGCATGTATTCTTTAATATTTGTAGGATCCAGGGCCTTGCTAGGGTCTTTGGCAAGGAACTTTTTTAGTGACTCTGAGAATGGATGAGTCAAGAGACATTCACAGAGGCCAATTATAAAGAGTAAGTAAGACTATTTAGATTTAATAAGGAGAATTGTTAAGGGTAGCAAAAATCAGCTTTGTTGGCACCAGATGATGGTTAAAGAAAGGCCATGAGGTACCTCCCTTTGTGCATTTCACCCCTTCTCTTTGCACCAGACTGCGGAATTGCTCCTGCGGTCTCTCTTCAGCATTAGGTGGGCACTGTAAATTCTGCCTCTGGTTGTTGTGTGGCAAAAAGAGAAATGAGATGTCTGAATTTTTATTACTCTATGTCTGACAAGTGCTGTGTAGGTCATTATCATAGGCATAATGGACATAGTGATGAACCTCACCTGAAATTTTTTCTGCTAGCCTGGACATATATAAAATCAAGTGATGTTTTGGATCACTGGGTGGGATTGACAGTGCACTTGAATGTTCAAGTGCTCATGAGAATCCTTCTTCCCTCGCAGCTGGGGCCTGAGCTACTGCTTCCAGATCCAGCTGCCTTCATGTGGGTTTTTGGTATGTTCCTTGTGCTGTTCACATCTGGAACTGTGTGCCCCTCTTGCTTGCTTTGCCTTTCTTGTAGTGATCATGTATCTCTGATGCTTCTGAGCTTTGTGCATGAGGGTTGCTGGACTGGCAACAATGGCAGCAGCATTTTGAATATGTCCAGGTCCCTACTGAAGTCAGATCTTACTGCTCCTATGGTTTTGTTGCAGGGCTTGAGACATATAGAGTAAAGAATGCAATTATTGCTCAAAAGGCTTTTTTTATAGGAAGCCCAATGATGAGTTATAGTCCAAGATTACAATGAGGATATTGTATCTTCTAGAAATTCCTTTATGTTGTTGCTGCTAAGAGAGAACCTCTCTAAAACAGCCCTGAAATAAAGTCCATTCTTCAGAACTCTTTGGTATTTTCCCAACACATTTTCCCCTTTCTTGAACTTGTAGCTCTTCCACTTAATTTTAGAAACTGAACCTGCCCTTTTTTAATATGAATGAACCCAGATGAGCTCTACAGTGGTCACAGAATCATAGAATATCCTGAGTTGGAAGGGACTGAGAAGGATTGAGTCAAACTCCTGATCCTGCGCAGAATAACCCCAAGAATTACACCATGTGTCTGAAAGCATTGCCCAAATGCTTTTTGAACTCCAGCAGGCTCAGTGCCATGATGACTTCCCTGAGGAGCCTGTTCCAGTGAAGAACGTTTTCCTAATATCTAACCTAAACTTGTCGTGACAGAGCTTCATACCATTTGCTAGGGTCCTGTCACTGGTCACCACAGAGAAGAGATCAGTGTCTGCTTCTCCTCTTCGCTTTACAGGAAAGCTGTAACTGCAATAAGGTCTCCCCTCAGTCTCCTCATCTCCAGGCTGAACAGACCAATGACCTCAGCTACTCCTCATGTGGCTTCCCCTCAGTGCCCTTCACCATCTTCATGGCCCTCCTTTGCATGCTCTCTAAATAGTTTAATATTTTTTTATATTGTGGCTGCATAGCTATACACTGTCTCATAGTCTCAGAAAGAGTCCAGTGAGTAAATGCTTGATTAGTTCAGTTTAAATAACACATTTGTTCATCAAAAGAAGTGAAAAGAAGGTAACACCTGAAATGTGTCCCAAAATTGCCAGATTTCTGCAGAACCCTCCATTATAGTTGTGTGATGGGCTTTGTGAGAACTAGTATGGGTGAGCTTAAGAGACAGTCATGCATTTTCCCAGGTCTTTGGGGTTGGTGGGTGGTATGGAAGTATTGGCATTTGATGAGCACTGTTAGACTGTCCTCTTGGGGCCTGAGGTTTTGGCTCTCTGCTGTTAAGTTTCTTTTTGTTTTTCCTGAAACACAGGCTGGCTCAGAAAGCAGTTTGGGTTTTGACTTTTATATATATTCTTTCCAAATTTATTGGAGAAATGGAAATCCTCATCATTGGTTCCAGTACACTAGCAGTGGTTCATGAGCTGCCACTAAGCATGAAAGATCTTTTAATTTTTCAGAAAATCACAGCAACAATCTGTGCCATTAAGTGGTGGGAGTCAGAGTCTTTTCACATTTTTTGCTCACAAAAGTCCCTGGAGAAGTTGGGAGATTTATACGACTGTATAATGCATTTAAATGCAGTTGTTAAGTAATTTTCCTTATCCTACTTGTAATGACAATGTGTCTCTGCTAAAGGCAATAAAACTGTCAGTGGTATACTGGGACTTCAATTGCTACTATTGCCATATTTATTTAATGACATCAGCTAAAGCTTTTGCTGTTACCAATTCAGGTATTTGGTTTCTAGAGAGACATACCTTTTGAATACCTCTGAATTGTCTGATACTGGATATTCAGGAACAGGTGGAGTCTTTAAATTTCTTTTTGAACACTAAAGAAGTTTTCAGTATGTTGATGGTGACATTATGTGCTAATCCTCCATTAAGTATGCCTTGACACCTCACAGATTGCACTAACCCTGATATAGTATTATCCTAATATGGTTTCCTTTCTTCTGTCAATTAAATAGCTGAAGAAATGTCTTAAAGGATTTTCCAGAATAGTTTAGTGTGAGAGTCTAAAAAGTACCGATCCCACTCTGGGGGCAAAAACTGGAATGTTTTATTGAACACACGACATGCAGTTTAAAGTTCTTGGGGCCAGGATATGTTAATAAGGAGGATGGATTATGGTTAGAACTGTGGACAGTAGGGAATGTCTTTATTTTTAACCAGGTAATGTCATCTGCACTGTTGGCATACCACCCTTTCCCAAGGAGCACTAATGTGCACAGAGTCTCTGGATAAGCCTGATAGAACTTTAGAAAGTGACAGATGAAATTTTCTTTACATCTGTAATTTCTGTGCTCACTAAAATAAGAATGAAACTAATTTCAGATCTTGTGCTGAATTTG
Source organism: Pithys albifrons albifrons (assembly GCF_047495875.1). Taxonomy (NCBI): domain Eukaryota; kingdom Metazoa; phylum Chordata; class Aves; order Passeriformes; family Thamnophilidae; genus Pithys; species Pithys albifrons. The sequence continues at coordinate 60,358,251 of NC_092458.1, forward strand.
ATGCTTACCTGTCTTGGTCACTCGATGAAACAAGAGATAAAATAATCACACAATACATGGTCCAAGGTATAAACAATAAGGAGTATGTTAAAATGCCATTTAAAACATTTTCCTGAAGCCCAAGAATACCTACCAAATAATATAGTACATTGTATGTTTTTAGGCTTACCTCTGCTCTGTTGTACAGCTGGTGGTGTATGCCTGGGTCATGAAGGTGATAGTATGTTACAGAAGTGCATCTTAGCAAAGGGAAATGCTTAAAAAGAGGGAAGTAAGAAAGGAAAAAATTTACAAACAGGAGAGGAACGATCTGTTATGGAAAACTGATATATCATATTTCTTCACTCTCACTGTACAACTGGAACTGGTAGGTTTATGGATATTCCAGAGAAATGGAATGTTGTAGGGATAACCTGTTTCTTGAGGTAATGAATCTCCCAGCACCAGAGTTCACAGTATTGCAACATACAAACATCTTGGGACAATGCTTAGACACATTAATGTGTCTGTACTGTATACAACACCAGTGTTTGTCTTCTGCCTTTATTTGATGCAAGAGACCAAGGAGAAAAGACGATAGGCCTGCCTATAAGTAACTCAGGGAAACTCAACTCCACCACTCCAAGTGACACTGAATTGTCCATCTGTGAGATGATTGCTCAGGCCAGGGTAGAGTAGGAAATCTTGCATCCAGCCTGGCAGCATTGTGCAGACTTCCATGGAGCACAGTACAGCCTAAATGGAAAAACTAGTGTTTATATGAGCAAAATGTCTTTATCAGACATGAGATACCAGTGACTAAGTTTCTGTAGATGATGAAGCACAGAGCTGCCATGCCAAGGTGGATGTGTCGCCATTGACGTAGACACCGTGTGCAGCAGGCGCTCGGATGAAGCCTGCCTCCTGCACAGCCTGGCAGTGTGCTTGAGACCTGCTGGGACATCCACAGCCACCTGGACTTGAGACACAGTCTCTTGAGCATAACAGAGAGAAGCAATTCTTTTCAAATATACATTTTTCACATTCCCTTAATATATGAAGACATAGCCTGTCTTTTGTGTGGCAGAATTACTTCTGTATAGCCTGTCTCATTTGAAAATAAATCATCTCTGTTATGAAAAGACTACAAGAATATCCATCGATTTGACAGGTTCTAAAAATCTCTCCAAGTCAATTCACTAGCAACAAAGTGAAGGGACAGCTCATTTCTATGGTAATGCTCACTCCACTGTAGTGCAGTTGAAGAATGGATCCAGACCTGGATAGGTTCTGAGTTAAAGTTCAGTAACCATGCAAGCAGCGAGTACTCTTCATGCTATATATCCATAAAAAAACCTTATTTTCATTCATGTATGTTTTTTACCTTTCATTCTTTAGAAGCTTCAAAAGCTCTGGGTTTCTCAACTAGTGGGTAGTATTCTTTAAAGAAGTGTGCACAGCTGCAGCTGAAAAAAGATGTGCTCTTCCAAGAAAATTTGGCATCTCCCAAATTCAATAGTTGGTACAGTTTGTTCTTTAACTTAAATATGCTTTGAGAGAAAGTTACCTAGAAAAGATTAATGAACTGAGATCAGTTTTTCTTCTTTCAATAAAATGCTCTATCTATTCCAATGATCTTAAGAGAAAAAAATTGAGTCATCATTTCCTGACATAAAGAAGAATTTTTACGCTTTTACATCATCTTATACATAGATATTGAATTCTACTATAATGCTTAACTTTTAAATGTTTGTTTTAAATATATGCATAGTAATGGTCCTTAATTTTAAAATACGTTGTTTACAAGGTATTTTGTTTTCCTTTTTAAAAAATTATTTACTGGGGAGATGAGTGTTTCTCTAATGAGTTACCTTGCTGGTTATGTACTCTTCCACACACCTTACAGTTAGATGACATATTTTCATAGTATTTTTGTTCTTGGAATGCTTTGTTTCTCATTTTGCAGGAATTAGTCATTGAATGGAATTATATTTGACTACATGAAGAAATGAGCATACTGTGTACCTACAGTGGAGGTCTATACTAATAAAAGTAGTTTCACTCTTAACTTGGAACCTCCACCATTTGTTGGGGTTTTTTATTTTTTTTTTTACTTAAATAGGAAATATTTGTTTCAGTATCATTCACCTACAAGTCTTAATATTGACATAATTGTCAAATTAATTAGTAATGCTGTAGTGGATACAGTTTAAAAAGCTCCAAATGATTGCCATTTTTGCAAATAAAATTAATTTTTATTTCTTCCAGCTTATGAAAGATCTGTTCTTCTACATAGCCCTTTTCAAGCAAGCTGAACTATCTGTAAGATCTTGTGCTGGATTTCTTATTTGCCAGAGCCTTAAAGTAGAGAGGAGAGGCAACATTGTCAAAGCCTGGGGATTTTGAAACTGATAGCACTCAAATATGTAGATTGGAACAGTCAAGAAAGACGGGTCTCTCATAGGATATTAGTGCACCTCCTCACCCTCATATTGAGTTATTTTGGCTCCCTGTGACTCATCCCATTATTTTTTTGTGCATATTCATTCATTCCCACTGTAACCTCCCTTGTCGAGGATAAACACATTACTAAGAGCCCATCTGTTTGGGAAATGCAGTGGTTGATATACTTCCAGAATTACAGTAACCAGCTTCTTAGTAAAGATGGGCCTAAAGGTTTTGGACCCAAACCTTGAGTACAGACCTGTGGCTTTGGATATCTTCCCAGACTTGCATGCAGAGGTTGGATGCAGAGTGCCACTTATCACAGCTATGGTTGGCTACAGGGAGAAATGACAGGAGGATTTGTCCCTCTCACGATCAAAAATACAACAGCATTGTTATTGGCTGGTGAATTGTCCCTTATAAAACGTATTGGTGGTTTTGCTTCAGAGCTGCTGCTGTGTTCTACACAAGAAGGCCATTAGACTTAGGATGTAATGGTACTGAATGTTGTATGTTTTGAGCGAGTTGTGAGAGCTTTCTAACTGTTGGACTTGTTTGCCTGTTGAAACGTTAGTTTTTATAGCAACATACTTTGTGAAAGTGTATGCATGAGACATTTATGAAATGATTCATCTTGTGTAGTGCCCCAATATACAAGGTCTGTGAATTATTTACTGTAAGAGTGGTTTTGTGCAGGGGAAGATGAGCAGAAACCTGATTTGGAATATATGCAATCCAGGAATACATGGTTGTGCAGCCTTTAGCTTGAAGTTTGAAGGATAGGTTACTAGTTCTTGAACTGATTTATTACATTGCATGACATCACTGTTCAGATTACATTTGTGTATGTATTGTAATCCCCTATTCTATTCTATTCTATTCTATTCTATTCTATTCTATTCTATTCTATTCTATTCTATTCTAGAGTTCTGAACTTTTACCGACTAAAAAGGGCTGCAATCTGCTTTTCCATGAAAATGAGGTAACACTAGGAATGACCATGTAGTCTTCTCAATAAGCTATATTTCTACATTTCCTATACTGTTTCTTTTTCCTTAATACTATCAAGTAGAAGTTATAGAAACAATAGTTTTTTAGATTCCCTCTTGTATCTGCTATTGCATACGAAGTTTGGTGGAAAAAACTAACTAGAAGTGGGTGATGAGTCAAAATCTATTGTGCTATGCTAACATGATGCTCTCTTGGATAACTACATTTTCTAGAGAAAGTTAATACATTTGGTGTAAATCAGTAAAGCATGGAATACAGTATTATATGTAGAGTTGACTGGCTAACATTGGATATGATAAAGAGTAGAGGAACAGTAAAGCAGATAACAGGTGGCTGTAACTGAAGTGACACTGGGCTATGCAGGAACAAGCAGGAGGTTACTGGCTGCCTGTTTCTTTAACTGTTGATGCTGTTACTAGAAATGCTGTGAGGAAATTAACCAATGAACTGAAGAGAGAGCTTCAATTAGAAAAGAAGCTTCAGAGATCGGACCAAAACAAGTAAATGACAATAAGGACTGAAATAAAAAGTATTTAATCACTCAGGTAATACATCAGTCCAGGTCCTCTGCTCAGGAAACAAGCAACAAATGTCTTAAGTGTCTGAAGGGCATGAATTGAGTGACAGAGAGCTGACACAATAATATGATTGTGAGAAAACAAATGTAATCCTGAGATACACTGGGAAGATCTTGTATTACAGAGGAAACTCCTGGTGTGTTTGTGGAGAGTTATGTTTGGTCTAGGTGCCTCTATTCAAGGGCAGCAACTCCAAAATGATGGGGCAGAGAACTGCAAGGCTGCCTGTCACCTTAATCATCTTCTTCAGAGAAGGATAAGAGTTTGGCTTCTTCATGCTCAATGGGCATCTGATAGCACTCTGAGTGCACTGAGGAGAGAGGAAAGTCCTGAAGCTGGAGAGCTCCTTGTTGGCACAAATGGATGTAATCTTAGTAATTAGAAGCTGAAAATCTCAGAACCTCATTCCTTTTCTTAGAGGTTTTCCTGAAGTAGAATAATGAAACAGTGAATGGACCAAGGCCTACCCTGAGTGCAGGGGGAAAGGCTTCTGCAGACCACTGGAAGTCTGATACAAGAATACTTTCCTGGGCTACCTGTGGTGTCCCAAATCCTCACATGAAGCATTGAATGAACAGTCATGTTCAAGTCCTTCTAAAGCCAAATAATAAAAAGCCATAGCAGTTTCCATGTAGTGTTGTGATACATTTAGCCAAGATGTTGAATACCATATGGAACCAAGGAGTGGTCTACCCTCCTCACCTTATGAGACTTGATCAGAGTCTGATGTATCAGGCTGCTGGAGGAGTTTGCATGTTTATTCTCCCGCTCAGCAAAATACTTTCATTTTGAAGAAGGTCTTGGTACATTCCTTGTCACCACTTTGTTTCATTCATGGTTACCTTTTCATTCTTCCTCACATGTATGTTGTGTTTTTTCTTTTATAGAACAGTTCGTGTCTGGCTGAAGAGAGACAGTGGGCAGTACTGGCCCAGTATATACCATGCAATGCCATGTAAGTATAAGGAGAGGTTCAGTATCTACCATGTATTTGCAAAATGGCTTTTCTGTTTACGCTTCATACCTATGATCATTTGCAAGCTTACCTCTCTGTATTAAATGTTATTTGAACAATCCTCTTGGGTTTGGTGAAGCTTTACCAGGTTACATGCTAATGCTTCTGAGAGGCATCAGAGGTTACAGCAGCAAAAGGGCACAGACATGTTAGTAAGGGGTGAGCATTTAATGCAACCATAGATTTTATGATGTGGGAGTTCAAAATGTAGTCTCTCATTCTGCCCCTAATGGAGTCCATAAAGCTTTGTAAGTCTCCAGTAAAAATCACTCTGCCCTTCCTACTGCATGTGCTCAGTCCATTAGAGTGCAATGATAAATGGTTTTATTTGGTAAGAACTTAATATCCTGTTGCAGCTAATATGATAGAGAGGATACTAGCAGGGAAGGCAGCTCTTCCAGTATAGAAGAAAAATCATTTTACCTCTGCAATTAAATGTGGAAAACCAAATCTCCCTGACGGATCCCTTCATTATGGTATGCTGTATGTCTCATCTCCCAGAGAGAGTGTACATACTTTAAGAGAAATTGCAAATCAATGTCCACTTTTCCAAGAGACGCTTGAAGAAATCATAGCTCATACTGTTTGCCATAAAACCTGTGTTGATTGCAGGAATATAACTTTGTAGGTCACCAAAGGCAGGTTTATGCTAATGCTTCTCAATCAGCTTCAGATATGCTGGGCTAGCCTGTCTTTGAAAAGTTTGTAAAGCTGACCTTAAATCCAGATTGGAAAGCACATATCAAGTCTCATCGAGGTATTTGTACTGTCTGGAGAAAGAATTATTTTAAGTTAAGATACATAGATTTAGAAGAGTCATCTGTGTCTGTGATGGTAAAATATTTATTAGATATAAGTTTTAGTATCACAACACCATCAACTTGGGACCCTAGAGCAGTCATGGTGTTTGCCTTTGGTGATGGACTAGCTCATAAGAATATATCAGTCCTCAAAGGTACTTTCTGCTCAAGTTGTACATAAGGCACTATTGGAATCTAGCTAATGATGTGGCAGTCTGTGGAGCTCTGTCATGACCACTAGCAGTGGCCTGAGTTCCCTTGACATGTCCTGAGAGGACAACTTTCCCCAGTCAAAATGTAATGAAGTGGCTATTCTAGCAGTTTGGCATTGATGCTTCTCTTTTTCCATGTGGTGTTTTTTCATAAATTTGCATTTTACAATCTCTTTAGGTTCTCCTCTGGTCTTAGCAAAGCTGTGTTATTGCCAGTAATAACAGCTTCAGTGGAAATGATGGAGTAGATCCAGATCCACTGGGGGGGGGGCTATTTTACAGCTCCTTCATAAATTTGAACAATTGACACTGCTCCTTCACTTTAAAGGCTGGTAAGCTTTTAACGCACGAGGTGTTAAAATTCTGCTGTGTTATTCACCAATTTCAAGAATGATCAGGCATAATTAACAACTGGATCAGTGCCAATTACATTATCAGCCATTCTTTTAAGTTTGGATATCATAGGAATGGCTCTGAGTCAGCATCAGCACAAGTCTGCACTGGACTGGAAATGATAATTTGGTTTGTTTCTGTGTGGATCACCCTTTTGATGGTGGTCTGCTTTATGTTCATACTTCATTTTGGTGTTTAAAGAACAATGACTGCCCAAAGGTTCTCTGTGTAAAAATGTAGTGACATAATGTTGTCTTTGTGCTGCATAGCAAGTTGTGAGTGGCAGTTCTACATACCAATACTTCATTAACATGACTTGTCACTTTGACTATGGTGGTGTGTGACCTAAATTATTTTATTATTTGATATCACGTAGCCATAATAACTGAGTCTGTGCCCTAGATTCTCTGGGAGATGAGGAGTTGGGCCAAGTTAGCATGTGCTTTGATCAAGCTCTGCACCCAAATAGGGTGATCAGTGCATTCTGAACACAAAAACTATTAAATACTTGTAAAAGAAAAAAAACAAACAACAAGATTATAGGTCTCTTCCAAGCAGGGACACTTGCTGCTCTTTAGAGGAGGGAATTTCCCCAATTGTTAAGTTTTATGCCCTGCTTATAGGTGTTTCGGTGGTCAGAAAATTCTATATGACACAGTGGCCGCATTTTTCATTATCATCTCTAGCCCATGAGAAAGAAAAGAGTGCTGGGTGTCATACACACTCTTATATCATTAGTAGGGCAAAGTAGGTAAGCTGGAAAACTCACTGACACATTTTCTTCACACCAGTGTTGTCTTGACAGCTGATTAACAACAGATCTCTGATGAGCATGTTAACCCTCCTCATGGTTAGATGTGTCCTCTTGGTTACGCGGGGTTAGGTTTATGGCTTCTGAGCAGGTTCTGAACAGGAGACAAAGAAACAACTTAGAAGACACAAACTCATGAAAGGCAAAGGAATTGTAGTCAAGAGTCAAGTAAAAATAAAAAAACCTCCAAAAAAGACCCAAACCCAACAAAAAAGCCCTCTTACAGATGTGGAATAGAGTAAAGGATTTATTGTAGTGAGGAACAATGGAGAATCCAGTCTTTGAGGCAGATAATACACTACCTGTCTTACAGTAGTTTTCATAGCTAACACTTTGCTTTGAACAGGAGACTAAAAAACTGCAAGGCAAAACATGCTCTTTTGGTCTTAAACTGTGTCACTTTAGGCACTTGAAAGGTGCCTAAAGACCCTAAAACTGCAGGTACAAAGTTTTATTTCTCTTTTACTTCTGTCAGCCTCTAATAGAGGTGACACACTATTGTGAGCATGAAGTATGTAATAGGGTTTTTCCTCCATAATTTATTTTCCAAGAGCAAAAATCAGTGTGTATTTTCCCTGTATTTAAGATAAGACTACAGCCAGACTTCTTCATCAGGAATATCCTGTTTGCCCTCTATAATAGTTCAGATCAATCTTTTTCCATTTTGAAATCCAAATCATAGCTAGGTACTGAAGTAGAGAGCCTTCAGAGTGCTGTTATTTTTTTCTAGCTATTATTTTTAAAGGGTCTTAAATATCTCAGAAGCTTAAGATTTAATTTTTTGTTTTGTTTTATTTTTATTTTTTTCATCATCTTTATTTTCATTTCTTCCTCTCTTTTTAATGAGCTTAAGTATCTGAATGTCATCTTATTTTCACTAAAGTATAAGCTGCTGCTGTCTTGTTGCAATGGACATCAACTTAACTACATTAGTGGAACTAGTGTGGATGTAATTTTAGTGCTGACACAGTAATTTTTCTAAGAGCACCTTACTGAAAAATTCCCTTAGGAAAAGGATTATAGCAAAACAAGTATCTTTACATTACTATGACTGTGTACACACAGGTCTGGAATTTAGAAGTTACTTCTTTTGTAATCAGTTTGTGTCAAGTAATTGCTTGCACTTTTTGCATCCCAGGTGTTTAAGAAAAGCATATGTCAAATAGCTAATTTACCTGAGACTTTTTCTTATTCATTTCTTATTCATTACCTTCAGAGTTACTAGTAGCTCTTTCAGTGTGTGCACAGCATCTAGCATTTAAAAGCTGATATATAGAATATATCTCTTCTGTATTTAAGTGCCCTTAAAATTACTTGATGTTTATTCTGCTTAGAATTGGGTTTTTTTCCCTGTCCATTTTTCATACAACTGTCTTGTTCTGCTGCAGACCTAGAAGCTTCACCATAATAGTGCACCACCATCCAAAGGGATGATTCAAGTGTGCCCTTTCTGAGGGAGAAGTACAGAAAGGAACAATTTTGTCATTGTTACTAGGCCTGATAGGCAGTTAAATGCCTCCCTGACATCCGATCCCGTCAGATCTCGGAAGCTAAGCAGGGTCAGCCCCGCATTAGTACTTGGATGGGAGACCTCCTGGGAAATGCCAGGTGCTGTAGATTCTAGTCCTGAGGACTTCACTGTCACTGTCCAAGCTCCCTCAGCCGTGGCAGATGAACCTCAGGACTTAAACGGTGGGGCCAGTTCTGCACACGCTGTGCCTCACCTAAAAAATCCACTGCGCAGGCTGGAAGGGCACACCCACGTGGGGAGAGCCCTTCCCAAATCTTCGTTTGCAAAGCTGAGCCACACACACACACACACACTAGGCCTGATTTAATTGTTTCCTTTATGTCAGTTTCTTTGAGCTGAAGCATTTTCTTTGGTTTAATTGTCAACCCTTCCACAACAGAAATAAGCTGAGGTGCCTGCCTGGATGTGGATCTAGTAGGCTTTCTGCTTATGGTTAGTTGTCCTTCAGGAAATGTTTCAAGGGGGATTCAATACTGAAGGTAGAACAAGTTTTATTAAGCAGTCGACATTGACTCTTCTCTTCTTCATGTAGATTTGCTGCCAAGTAAGCTATCAATAAGATTTGCTAAGCTATGGATGGTTTAGTCCCAAGTGTGACATTACACAAATTGAGAATGCACTAGATTACAGTACTGCAAAAGAAAGGACTCCAAGCTTGTTAGTAACAAAAACACAAAAGTAATGACAACGGAGAGTAGAAACCGAGAGGGAGAAAAAAGCAGAACCAGAAGTGCATCTGACTGTACTCTGTCACAAAAATATGGTTTAAAAAACACTCTTACCATTGTCAAAGGAACAAGAATGCTTGATCCTAGCTTCAGTTGGCAATTGCTCCTGAAAAATAATTCCTGAAGGTTTGTGTTGGGACAGCAGGACTCCCAGCTGCATGCTGCTATGTTGAGCAGTAGAAGCTTTTCCTGCTTTCTGAGTGTAACATCACAATTTCTTAATTAAACCAAGCATAGCTCTTGACTTCTTGCAAGAAAATTCTGATTTTACTCTTAATGCAAACCCTGCTAATCCTTGAAGGACCATACTATGACTGTATGAAATTAAGGAATGTATCCTGATGTTTATTTCAGTAATATCAATGCAATCAAGCAATGGCTAGTGTTAGATACAAACTTTTATTTTGGCCATAGTATGTGATACTGTCATAGCACTGTCTGTGATGCAACTGAATGAGGAGACAGTTGGACTCAGTCCTTAATAACAGCTGATATGTTGACTCCTACCGGGGAGCTTTCCTACTGCAGGTGTAGGATGCAGGTCTCTGACACAGTATCGTCTTTTGTTTTATTGTTGGTAAAGTTCAGGCAAATATAAAAAAACAAAGTATTCAGCTAATTAATCTCTCAGATTTATACTGAAATGTCAGGTGCTTGTTAAATCAAAACACCATCACTACTTTTGTACCAAATGTCTGTTTCCAGATAACTGGTAAGGAAAAGAAGGAACTGGAGCAAGAAATAGCTATTGTTCCATGTCCTAATAGGATAGGGTTGAATGAATTGCAAAAACACTTTTATTTTAATGCTTGTCTATGGGAAGGGACAAAATGCCAAACAGCATCATAAAGTATGTTAGCTAGTTTTAGGCTTTCCAGAACTTCAAGAAAATGAGAGTCACAGTTTTGTTAACTTCATCAACATGTTCATTTTTTTCAGCTCCATGTTCATGCATGTCTTTTAACCCGGAAACCAGAAGGCTGTCCATAGGTCTAGACAATGGTACAATCTCAGTAAGTACATCCAAAGATTTCTAGTTGAAATGCTTCCCTTTCAAGAAGTATGTGTGTGATGTTGTGGTGAGGATATTTTTGCTAGTGTTTGGGAGACAGACTTTTTACTGCAGTAGAACCGAATCTGTAATGTAACGGCAGATTATTAGAAGTTGTATTCCAACTGCCACAAGGAGATTGAGTAGGGTTTACAATATTTATTAGGCAACTCCACAAGCTGTTTTAATTTGCATATGTCTTTAAAAATAACACAGAAAAACAGCTTTTATTTTATTAAATTTAAGGGCCTTTTTAATCACACCATACCATAGTTTTCTGAAAGCAGCAATTAAGTGGAGGATAAATCATCTTCGAAGAGGCAAAAGGTGGATTTCTGCTCTATATATCTCTGCTTTTTCCAAACTTTAGAGTTCAGATTTTGTTTTCCTCTCCCTTCAGAGGTGTTACTCCTAAATGACAGTGCTGTTGGCTGAGAGATTTGGTTTGTTAACATCTGAGCTATATATGTGTGGAAATAAGTAGCGTATTTGAAAGAAGAGTGTGTCTCTTAGATCTGACAGAGGGTAGCAGTTGACCTTGTTAACTGGATTTTTCTTGTGAGATGATGAGTAAAAATCTCTATCACTTTGTGGACGATTTATGTGTCAGAGGTATTTTTCACCTGTGCTTCATCAATAGACTCCTCTTCCAGTTTAAGATCATTTTACCACCATTTCAAATTTTTATTGCTGTTGTCTCTGCCTTATTGGCTTTATAACTGAGTGTTTTCAGTTTGGCCTAAGGGCAACTGTCTGCACTAAAGCCAGTATGGCATTTGGGAAAGGGTGTGTGACCCTTTTAGCTGTTGCCTGTAAGCACTATCAAAGATGTGAAGGTTTTGACCTATAAAGCTATTAATGGCTAGTAGCAGAGATTTTTTTTGTGTGCCTGTAGGAGATTTCTCCTTTTGTATCTAAGAGATGGGACAACTGCCAGAGAATTCCCTGCACCTCTGAAATTCTCTCCTTCCCACTTCCTGAAACAGCTCAATTTGCCAGTCCTACTAGGCAGTTCTGTTTTCACCAGGCCTTTGAGGAATGTGAAGGCAACTGTAAATAAGGTATTTAAATACTCTGGCATGATGGGAGATGTGTATTTTATCTTGGGGGCATTTTGTCTTGAAGACTCAGAGGATGCTTCAATTTGAATGGGGTCAAATATTTTCCATTCTGAAGCTGAAGAAGATAAATGAGATATGCAGGTGAAAAACCGACATGTGACTTTGGGTACTTTCAGGTATATATTGCCATGTCTAAGGCAGATTCTTTTGTTGCTGAGCTGGGCTTTTGTTTTCCCAGTCTTCTGGATACAAGTACATAGGAAGAGGGAAGGGCTTGTCTGTGTTGCTTGATTTAGTCCCCTGTAGCTGCAGGCAGTTGTGTGGTGAGGGATTGTGCAGAAAATGCACTTCACCAACTTCCACAAAGGATGAAATGTTTCCCTCTGTAGCAAACCAAAGGCTTGTAAGACAAGCTACAACTGTAATGTGCTACAAGAAGTGGTGGAGCTACGAATGGAAGAAGAGCAAGGGAAGCCTCATTTTCAAATCCCAGCAATACTGGACTGTAGAGAAAATCCTTGGATACTTGAAAGTGAGGTTACAACCAGCTTCTGGAGGAAAGGGCACAGCTGTGAGATTTGTTTAGCCCAGGAACATCCAAGCAGGGCACACTGATCACAAAATAACAGAACTTACTGCAACAAGGTGACCTTAGCACCCTTACTTTTAATTGTGTGGCCCTCAGAGGGAACGTAGAGACAATTTACTTGAGCAGCTGGAAATATTTGGGAATTAGTCAACTGCTTCACATTAGCACTTCTGTAGTGCCTTTCACATTTGTGTATGCTGGATGCAGGGCCAAAAAAAAAAGACAAAAAAAAAGGGGAAAAAAGCTGAAAATCATTCTGCATCTTCACTTTGGGTAGGAAGAAAGGATTTCCTGGAAAGGGCTCTGAGCTGATATTCATGACAGTGCCACATAATCTCAAACTTTTTTTTGCAGTGCAAGGAAGTACTTTCAGATGTAAGTGGAGATAAGAAAGGGGAACTGCCTCTTTTTATTCTGTGTGAAATTTTTGTAAACTGTATGGATTTTGCTTATAAACATGGCACCTCAGATAAGCATATGGTGCATTTTGAGAAGGACAGGCAGCAATGCTATTGTCATGGAAAGAAGTTCCAGCACAGCCACCATTTTTTGTGGAACAGGGTCACAGTTTTTGCTTCTACAGAGAGGAAGAGATTGTTTTTAACCTTTTGTAACTTATCAACATGGAGGCTGTGCAGGTGTTTGTGCAGCACAGTATACCATCTTGCTCAAAGAGTGGTGGTACCTAATGTAAAAAAAAGTTTCTCTGATCAGTTTTTTTTACACTTCGAAAATCTTTTTTTGAGAAGAAATGACATCATAGGGATTGCTTGAGGTCTCTTATGGAAGCCAAAACATTTTATCATGGACATAAATTCCTTGCTCTGAACTGGAGAGAAACATTGTCAAGATACCACAAGAAGAGACAGAGGGGGAAGGTCTTTTGCTTGCAATAGACAGATTTTCACTGCCAAGATGAGATTCCTCACCTCATTTCATCCATCTAAAAGCTGTTCTCCAGGATAAAGTTAAACATTAGGTTCTGCAGCCAGTAGAGGAGAGGTGAATTGCCTTTGGATACACCCATGTTACTTACCCTAGAAAGTGCTATAAAATGACATAAATTTTTCCCCTCATTTCTGGGGAGATTGAAATAAGATTAAGATTTTAGGTAGCTGACGCTGAATTGATCTCTTTTGCTGATGGTTCTTTTGTCTATATAAAGTTGATACATACTTTGAGAAGAAACACAAGGACAACAAAGCACCAGAATAACCCACTCAGAATTCTTCCTTGGGTTTGGCACTTAATTAGACAAATTCATCTTCCGTCTCATCTGATCTTGCAGCTGTCTACAGGTTTGGCCACAAACAGCGGTTTGAATTCCTGAGACTGAGTCAGGCTTTACCTGCTGATGTACATCTTTGCCCTCTGCCACTGTGGGAAGTTTAGTGTTTTTCTCCTCAAGAAAACAACATGTTAGCTTCTGTCCTCTCCCTATTTTTGTAGTTTGTAAAATGAAAATGCTGACATTATTTATAGAGTTTTGGGATTTTTTCAATAGATATAGATATAGGGTCTGTGAGAGTAGATTTAAGAGTCTTCATTCTCGGCCATTTCTGAAGCAGGTCTGTTGTTGCATGCAATCAGTCACTTGTTTTAACAGGATAAAGTCAAGCATTTAAGGAAGTTCATAGTGTGATGTCAAAATGGCATCATCTATCAGAGAACAGACTCTAAACTCCTCAGAGTGGGAACTAGATTGTGAATGGGTAACACATAACTATTTAATAAAGATTATTAACTCTCAGGAATTGATTCAGTGAAGAATTCTGTCTTTTGGCATAGATCAGTTGGCATCCACCTGAAGCTCTGGAAAGGCATGGGTCTTCCTTAGACCCCATGGTCAAGATTCTGAATAATTTGAAACTAGGTACTGGTACTATTTCCAGGGTGAAGATTTTCAGAGGTCTTATGCTCAAGAGAAGTTTGTGGAGAGTATATGTGTTTCAGTGTGATGGAGGTGTGCTGCATGAAGGAATATTTGAGAGTCTTTGTACATCAGTGGACGATTAGATTTTGACAGTCTGTTCGAGACTTCTTTGTGCTTTGTGAAGGTTTTCAAGGTACCAAGTCACTGTTGTAATAATAAGCTGACTTGTAACAGGCAAGACTGAGCACTAACATTTAAAGTATGGGGAAAAGTGCATTAAAGTAGCTCCTCTAAAGGGTGAAAAGCGATCTTGCCAAAAAAATTGGTTTTAATCCCTGCAAGGAGAGGATTTGATTTTGCCATCCTGAGTGCTTTGATATACCCCAGCCCCTCCTGTACAAAAGAGGCTTCAGAAGTCTTTCTCTGCTCTGCTAACAAGCACCAGCTGAGCTATGTGGGTGACCCCGGCTTCTCTAGCTCATTAAGAAGAGCCAAAAAGCTGCCTAATGAAACTAAGCGTCAGCAGTTCTGAGAGGAGCAAAACATCTAGGTATGCAATGATAAAAAACAGTTTCTGCTGGTACTGTGTTAAAGAGATGTAATCAGTGTTGTTGTAGTGCAGGTGATACAAGCTATGTGCAATAGAGCACGTATTTCTTGAGCAAGGTACCCTGTGCTAAAGTGCCTATCTAGTGACACAACAAATATTTGGCCTCAAGAGGAAGAAAGCAATAAGTACAATGGGAGAAGACATGAAAACGTAAAGGGGAGCTGGGTGTAAAAGACCTGCAGAAAGATTAGAAGATGCAAAATAAGAATGCATCGCAAATTATCATATGCTTTTAAAGAAGAAAATGATAAGAAGTCTTCACAGGGAAAAAAAAGGAAAAATTATATCCAGTATTCAAGTTAACTGTACTGCATTTGTTTATATGTTGGATGAAGCAGTGTACTAATAGGACATAGCTGTGGTTTGTATTAAAGCATACATTGCTAATTAATACTTGGATAAGCATTTGTGTTGCATTTGTGTTTGATTCACAGTATTACGATGGAGAGATTCAAAAGCCTTTTCAGTCTTCTACTGAAATTGTAGGACTGTTTGGATTACAGAACAGAATAGCCACACCACATTTATTAAGGGGAAAATGCAAAGAAAAGTGAGAATGCAAATCATGCTCTGCATCCCACCTGAAGTCACCAGCACCTGTGTGCCACCACAGTCAAAGCTGGGGACATCCAAATTGGTGGGAAAGGCAGATATATTCTCCCACTACGTGTTGCGGCACTTAAAGCCATTTCTCTTTTGGTAAAAATAGCAGAAAGTTAGCATTAGTAGCAAAGGGTCCTGTTTCAATTAGGCTTTGTAGTAAAGCACTTCATGTGGTGGTGGTTTAGTATTTTTCAGACAATGGTTAATGAAAGCTGGGAGGTGTAGCTGATTTTTAACTTTATGTGGTTTGTACAGTTAAGGTGACCCTGGTATAGAAATCCAGCTGACTTAATTGATTTGTTGCTGCTATTTAAATAACACTCCCCACTGTAGGCCTCAGCTGCCAGGGGAAAGATAATAGGAGGTGGAACAGATTAAGAAAAGGAAGATGAAGTAGAGCAATTCAAGAGAACATAATTATAACAAATTTTTGAACAGAAACCTAGAGAGAGCAGAATACATAGCTGCCTCAAATCATGCACAGCTGTTTTCCTAGAACTGGGATCTGTAGATATTCCACAGCTGAGTATTGTAATTCTCCACCTTGCTACCAAGCAGGACATATGAGGTATTAAGGTAATTCTGGTTCTGGAAAGCCATGCAGGTTACCTGCAGTGACATCACAGAAAATGCAGTGACTTTTTTTTTTTTAAATTCTGGTTTGGAAACTGGGGGTAAATACTGGCCTTTTTGGTGGTTTGAATGTCTTATGCTCTTTTGCACTGAACATTTGGTTTGTCTTAAATATAGTCTGTAGTCTCCTGAAGTCCAGTCTTCTCTGCTGTTGCACAGTGCTTTTGGCATGTGCATGTGAACGTTTCACAACTATATGTGTTTCAATTTAGCTTATCTTGTGTTTGTAATGTTTATTTTGGTTTTTTCACCCTGTTTCAAGTTAATTAAGTTAGGTTTTACTTCTGTCCTCTAGGTAGACTAGCAGCACAGGGAATTTCCATGTATTTTGCTATAAAGTCTTGATATGTGTGTTTTTGCGCTCTGGTTTTTTTTTTCTTTGTGTTTCTCTGAGCATGTGATGTCAGCATGTAGATACTTGATAGCAATCTGAAAGCTAATTCATGCAGTCGTGTCACAGTGTCTACCCCTTACTTGGGTGTTTCTTCCAGAGAGATGTTGCATTTTTTTTTGTGGCCATTCTCTTTCCCCAATTTTGAGCAACTCTCCTCTACAGAACAAGCAGCAGGAACACCAAAGCACTCAGTCCAACCACCTGGGGTTTTTCCAGGAGCTGAGGCCTCCATGCAGACTCTTAGCTGCTGTTTTCATCATTTCCCTGTGCAAAAGCCATATCGGTGATTAAACAGCAGCACCAAGGCAGCAGGACAGCCAAGCCCTTTCCCATAGGTGTGCTCTTCCCTGGCCACAGTGATGAGCTCAGCTACACTCACACCATGCCTCTGCCCAGGCAGCCACAGCCTGTGCCGTGCTGAGCCACTCTCCACTCCAACTACTTGTTAGACACAACAATGCAGTGGCAAAGCAAAAAAGTCTGCTTCCAAGGTGCCAGAATAAATATTAACTAATATTGTAATCAAATCAAGGCGGGAAAAAGTCTGAATTTCTATTTGTCTGAAGCACCGAGAGGCTTAACAGAAACCTGAAATGTACTCTATCCCATCATGTATTATTAGTACCTAGCAACTTCAAGAGTCTCTTACATATTAGTATAGAGTTTCCTGAGTGTTCAGGATGGGATGTAGTGTTTGCACAAGCATGTTACATGTATATACACAAATGCACACACGTGCACACATAGTTGTGCACACACACAGGCTTTTGCCCAGGTTGTCCTGAGCAACAGGTGTTTGCCAGATCTCAGGTCCTTCATTTGGTGGCACCTCAGCTCATAACCAGTCATTTCTGTCAGCATTTTTGAATTCTTTTTAGACAGTATTTCTTCTATCTTCACCATTTTGTTCAGAAGAACTCATAATGTTGTTTCTTAGGGAGCTTTAAAAAGTAAAATAATGTAAAATAGTGTAAAACAATGTAAAAATTTTTAGGTGGAGATATACAAAATTAGCAAAATTATAGACACGACAGTCAGTGGTTGTGAAGAAGGGAGACCTTACCTAGGTAAAGAATTAAAATGAAAATAGTCTCAAACACTTTACAACTCTAAGCATTGTTTCTTTTGTTTTTTTCTTTTCCTTCCTTCAGGAATTCATTTTATCAGAAGATTACAACAAGATGACACTAGTGAAAAGTTACCAAGGTAAGAACCGTGATCTGTGTTAATTGGTTTGTATTGTCATTAATTTTTGTTAATGTTCTTTTAACAAGTGTGAATGGAAGGAAGTCTACTTTACAATTATTTTTTTTCTTTTACTAATGTGAATGCTGGTTTTATCAATGTGGCTTGCTCTGAGTTTACAAGACTTTTAAAAGAGCTATTTCATGTTTCATTTTTCCTTTGGAATATCACTCTAGATAGCAAACTGACCAAAATACAGACCATATTTTGGGAAGAGGAGTTTTAATTTTCAGTCATTAGTAATCCAGTGTATCTACTTTAACAATGTAGGAAACTAACCTGTGTTTTAGGACTGAGGCATTTAGGACTGTGGCTTTAGAGGTTGGCCCAGTTATATTTCAGTAACTGTTGGGTTCAATAATCTCAAGAGTATCAGTGAATACCTCTTGTAGTAAAAGGTCAAGAAATGTTAGTCCCTGTCTTTTCGAATTAGTTTCTGGTATTCACTAATGTGATGTTTTCAGTAACCTAGCTATTTATCCTTGTCAAACCTCTACAGGACAATTTATTCTTTTATCTTTTTTTTTCTTCCATTAGACTAAGAGGTGATAGGGTAGCATAATGTATCATATCATATTATGTATTAAGCATTTTGTTTCTGTATTGAAGCCTCTGACATGTTGGCTTTAGGTTTCTCACATACATTTTAAAAATATGTACTTACTTATGTTTTGCATTTTATATCTTAAAAAACTGAGAGAACAATTTAAATCTCTAAATGGAGACTCTGGTCATCGCTTGGTAACGTTTAAATTTTAAGGTATGAAGAGAATCTTGACTTTTGCAGAGCACAGCTGACATGTGAGTATTTCACTTCAGCTGTTTCATGAATGTCTGCTATGTTGTAAAATTAAGCAGGAATTGCCTGCATTTTTTCTTAGCTTGTGAAAAGTGAAAGAAACCAATCCAGTGATAATAAAAAATCTATATAGATCTTAAATAAAATTACTGCAGTCTGACTGTAAAGTTTGACACACATAGGTTTCATATTTAAGGGTTGTTGCACTGAAGAGAGTGAGCTGAAGTCTTTTCTACTGCATATGCAGAACAATGTATGCATGAGAAAAACTTCCTTGATGAGCTCTCCAGGGAAAATGCTGGAAATTTTGGAAGAGGGGAATGGATATCTTGGCAGTATGCAGAAAAGCCAGTTGGTTGTGACAGCCTACTGAAGGTCTAAATTAAAAAAAAATTAAAAAAAAAAAAGCAGAGAAGGAAAATTGAAGCTGTTCTCATGGCCTTCTGCTGCAGTGTGCCAGATGTGCTGCAAAGCATTGCAGGAAGTCTTTGGCTACAAAGATGCTATGGACAACCTCCATGGGTTGTCCTGGAGGAGAACCCCAAGAGTTCAAATGGCATTCCCCAATTATTGAAGAGCTAAGATTCTAATGGACATGGAGAGGTGGTACAACTGACCACAGTCCTAACTAGAGCTTCCTCCTGCCTAGCCTGTCTGTCTTCTTTGGGCAACCTATTCTAGTGTCTCACCACACACACCTGAACAATTGCAGCGAACAGTTTTTTGATAGTGCAAGGTAGGAAAACAAAAAAAAGAAAACCATAAGAGATTCCACCTTGTTTGCAGGGCACCAATGATGTGAGGCTGCCTGCTACTCCACAGCACAGTGCTTAGTGCCACCCACACCCAAAAAGATGTGCTTTTCACACCAGAGCTTGGTGGAAGAGTGTAGAACTCCCTCTGCCTGATCCCTGGACTTGGCTAAACCCATACTGGAGGTCTGGGGTGCTGGATGAGATCCTCTGTGAGCTGCTGTTGGTTACAGGTTCCTGTAATTCCATTGGGCCACACAGTATTAGGCACTTTCATGCTTCTCTTCCTGTTTGTGCCTTCATCCAGAACACTGGATCTGGGTTTACTGGGGGCCTCACCAGCACCAGAGTCCAGTGGTGCTTTTGGGTTATAGCAAGGAGGAAAGAGCCCAGTTTTCACCATGCTCTCTGGGAAAATAGGCAGGGCAGGGCACAGTAGTCCTTTAGGTAGGCATATCGTGGTCCAGCAGAGATGGACTTTACTCACATGGTCTAGGAGGACCCCCCTCTGCAATCCCATGTCTATAGTGCACTCTCCTCCTATGGCTGTACTGAAGGGGTTGGCATAAAGCTTGGTAAATCCCTGGGGCAAGGAAAAACACAATTAAAAAATAACAAGTGGTTTTGTTGGGTATGGTGGCCTTCTAGTGGTTCTTTTGTTCAAAGCCTTGCTTTTCAAAAGTTTTGGCTTTGCTTAGAGTTTTCAGGTAAGACCTTTATATTCTTATTTTAGAGGGAGTAAATAATTTTATTTAGACTACCAAGGAGCTTTAGCTTAGACATGCTATCTGGCTTTGTGTAGGCTGGCTTTGTAAATGTTCAGCAGTGCTCCTGAAAGTAACACCTTGCCTAGCATAGCCCAGGTAGCTGAGGCTGCTGTAGTGATTAAAGAACATTATTGTGTCTTGAAAGGCCATGAACATGTCTGCCAAATGATCCACTAGTGACAGAGAATGACAACACGTGTATAGGCTCTGCTTTGGTGTTGGTAGGGATGTGCAGCCAGGTCCAGTGACATATGGCAGCCTGGCATCAGCAGCATATGTGGCTGGATGTGCTCTGTGGAGGTTTTGCTGCAACACTGTGACTGGAGTTGTGAAATATTATTTGTTGAAAGGGGTCCAAACACAGAGATGGGAGATGTGACACAGTGTTAATTCAGGCCTACAGGGTCACTCTCGGAGCATTGACCTCCTGCAGACAGTGACTCCTTCCCTTGAGTAAGAAAGAGTAGTGCAAGCATTTGAAGTGCCATTTGGGATGCTCTGAAATATTACTTTTCATTCTCTGTTGGTCTCTCATAACTATCGCCATCCTCTCTTCTTCAGCCACAGCACAACCTCCGCTCACACCCTCCACTCTCACCCTCCGCTCTTTCCCTGGGCAGCTCCTTTCACATTCCTGCAAAATTTGGATGTTGAAGAAATCCTTCCCTCCACTCAGCAGCCTTGGCTTCCAGCCCCCTCCAACTCTTCAGAGGCTGGTCCAGCCACATGGTTCTTGGTGCTTCCCACTCCGCATGGCATTCTCTACCCTGCTTCTTGCCAGGGGCCACGTTTCCAGTCCCTCTCTGGATGAGATAACAGCTCCTGGCTTTTTATTTTTTACTGATTTATTTTTTTATTTAACACATACTTTCTGCCTTGCCAGATTTGTAGACCTGCTTCTGCCGCATGCTTTTTGCAGCCTCCCTGTTTCAACGGTGTCCCCTTGCCCCCTTGAGTTCAGACCAGCTTATGTCATGCCCTTACTTCTGCTTTCCTCTATGCACAGCCTCTTCACTTGCACTTTTCTTACATGTGCTAAGCTTTTTTTCTTACTGGTAACTTCCACCTCTCTTTTGGTTGTGCTTTTTACTGTTGTAACCCCCCAGCACAGCTTCTTGCCCTGTGCTTTGTGTGGCCATGCACTGGCTGTGCTTCTTGGACCTTTACCTTTCTACACAGCACAGGTCCTCCTTTTCCATGTGCTGGTATCATAGCGTTCTCCTGGCTGCAATTTCTTTTTCTCTAGGCAGAGCCTTTACAACCTTTCTCCAACCTTTTCTTTCCACAGTGCTTGCTGCTGCTTTCTTATAGCAGGAAAGCAGCCCCTCTGGGCCTTCCCACCTTCCAGCTGCAAATGTACCTGCTCCATTTTCCTCTCTGCTGCTTCTCTACCTTCTCTACAGCATAATCTTCCCCCCAAAATGGCTCCCTTCCCATGCTGGTTTACACAAATCTGCTCTTGTCTAGTGCTTGCCGAGGCTTTTCCTGTCCTATGACCATATTCAACCTCCATAGCCTCATCTCCATCCTGCCATTGTTGCAAATGAGCAGTTTTGGAATAGTTTGCTCTACGTTTTTTAATGTGCACAAATATTGATCAAACCTTCCATGAATGAAGGACCAGCTTTTTGTTTACTGCTTCAAGACCCTGAACCTGTGTTAGTCCTAGGGCCCAGACCTCTTCCTTGTTCTGCTATAAGCTTCTAACCTTCTGACAATTTGCTTCGTTAAGCCTTACATGAGTCAAATTCCCTCTTAATGCATGAATCTATCTGTGACCTTGCTGGTGCACACAAACTCCTGGAACATGTTTACAAGTCTGTGAGATGTTTGTAGCAGCATGCAACTCATCATGACCCTGTTTCAGTGCATCACTCCACCAGCTAGTATGAGTGTTCCCTGAGAGACCAACAGATAGAGAAAGACAAGCATGAGCCATCCATGGGGTCACTGAATTTCTTTCCAAAGAAAACAAGGGCTGAGAGGAGGTAGGATCTATTTGAAAGAGCTCAAGTGACTCCTGGGTGGTCTCCATCCTTCTTTCTGGAGTGTAAAAGTATATGGGAATGACAGCCAAAATCTGAGTTCTTCTATAGGCAAAGGTGAAAGCGTCTGGTCATGGTTCATGCCTGACACTGTAAACTGGTCTAGCTGTCAATCACAGTTTTAGGAACTTGTGTCAGTGCATCTATTGACTTTTCTTCTCAGGGAATCTCTGTCTAAAAAAGCGATGTGGATCAGATCAGGTGTTGGCTTGTGCAAGCCACCTTTTCCTTGCTACGACTAGTTCCCCCTCATAGGATTTGAACACAGCTGTCATCTGTGCTGTATATTTGTACAGGGCACACAGCAATCTTCCCATACTGTTCTGAGGAATTTCTTTGCATTTCAAATAAAAGATTGGGACTGGTGTTTAAGCTTCCAAACATATTTAATATTTTTTAGTGTCAGTTTTACACAAACAGATACAAGCAGCCTGTGTTGTGTGACACATTGCTGAGTCTCAGAACAGTAATAAACCAGTAGGGCTGTAGATTGAGGATTATGGCATTCACTGCTAAGATACAGCTGGGAATAGTTCTGCATGTCTTTCCAGCCATGTTTTTCATTAAAAAGTCAGCTCAATCAGCACTTCATGACCAAGCCCACTGGTCAGTCATACAAAAAACTGTGTGTCCAGTCATGCATTCCCTTGTTTTGATGGCTTTATTTTGGTAGCAGTAGAAATTTGTTCCTTCAGCTGTTTCTTTTTTTTCATCTACCACAGCTGTGATATTTTCTTTTATTTTATTCCAATTGCCTTTCTATCTGGTTTGCATGCAATGCTGAAACTTCCCTTTGGTACAACATTGTGTCTATAACTCATCATTCTGCTGGAGTACCACAGCCCAGATCCACCAGACCTCACAGCAGGAGGAGTGGCAGTGTAGGCATTTGAACTGCTGTCATAAAACCAGCTTGGAAGAGGTTTAAATGAAGCCCTGAGTCCATTCCACAATAGCAGTTTTGTTAGTGATAATATAATGATGGAGGGAATTCTTGTGCTACTGTGGAAGCAAAATGGCTGCAATAGGCATGGAAGGAATTAAGCCTTGCTTGTGTTTGCTCATCCCAATGCTGAACATGCAGAGCAGGGACCTTACAAGCTTGTATTATAGCTTATGACAACAGATTTACACTAGCTGCTTCTGCAGGGAAGAGTGAGTGGAGGAGTTGGGTGCAGTTGGTATTTGCAGTTCTCTTCTGCCCCTGTGTTCTCTGTGACATGATTATGTGTCTGTCTGCTTAATTTTCAGCTCACCAAAGCAGGGTCATCATGATTCTGTTTGTCCTGGAGATGGAGTGGGTGTTAAGCACTGGACAAGACAAACACTTCACGTGGCACTGTTCTGAAAGTGGCCAGCGGCTGGGAGGGTACCGCACCAGTGCAGGCGCCTGTGGCCTGCAGTATCCTTTGCTGAGCTCTCTGTTTTATTGCTGCTCTTTGGCACTCAAAGAGCCCTTTTAGTTTATTTGTCTAGATGTCCTCCAAATTTTGTGCCCTGTATAGATTCAATGCTTTGTGAGAGAAACTTATTTAAAGCCAGTTTAAAAATCTGTCTGTTCTCCTTGCTTAGTTTCCTTAATGCATTGTGGCATATTTGGGTCTAAGAATTTTTAAGCACCACAATGGGCGATCTGCAACCTATTGTGGTCTGCTATTGTAATAAATATGGATAGGCCCTTCATTTAAACATGCAGTACATGCTTTCTTTAGAAAATTAATGATAGCAAAGTAGACTGGTGATCAGGTCAGAGTGCTTGTGTGCATGCATGGTAAAAACTAAATGACTTTAATATAAAATAATGATCACTTGTCCTTCACTGTGGAACTGCTCACTGTATTGGGAATTTGGGTTAACTAACAAGTAAATGACTCCAGAAATGGCACTCAAGTGGCTTATTCACCCAGAGCTGCCCCAGCTGCCTGACAATAAAAGAAATATTAATTCAGCTTCATCACAAATGAAAAGGGAAGGGGAAAAGTATGAGCTCTTAGGCTAAAAATAGGAGTTAGTGTAAACAAACTAAAAATGCCCTGAAGTGTACATGGTATAGGCGATCTCAGTTTTGCTAGTTCATGAGAAGTGAGACTGACTCAAAATTACTGTTCAAATATTGACTTTTGTTATATTATCTAGTCATTTGGCCAATCTCAATGGCATAACTGAACTTAATTTTTAATAAAATGATAAATATTTTTGTAAGCACGATGCAAGAATTTGTCCTGTATTCCCTCAATCTCTCTAGAGAACAGACCATTTTGAGTGATTAAAACTTTTGGAGGACATTTTAGTCTGGGTCTTCAGATCATGATGGTGAAGGGCAGTGGAAGGAACAGTCATTGGCAAATATTGTAAATATATTTGGCACAAGCAAGAACGTATTTGTTGGGGTTTTTTTCTCTAATGTCCTGTGTGCTTAAAATCAGTGCTTCTTAAATAGCACTGCTCTTATGGAGTGGTAAAAGCAGTTGCTCCTTAAATATTCAGTCTGGACTCTGAATGTGAAATTAAATGGATGAAGAGGTCAATATCTGTCCAGTTATGTGGTTCCAGTAGTGGTTCAGTGGTACAGATTGTATTCGGTTTAGAATATAATGTGTGGGGCACCTGATGCAGTTGATACTTCCCCAAATATGACATAAAGCAATACTCTTTTGTCGTGTTCACAAACTTTACTATAATGAAGAAGCATGGTCTTGTGTTGGCACTGGTTGGATGCCAGGTGCCCACCAAAGCCACTGTGTCACTCCCCTCCTCAGCTGGGCAGGCGAGAAAAAACATATCAAGAGGCCAGGATAAGGACAGTGAGAGATCACTCACCAGTTACCATCACAGGCAAAACAGACTCAACTTGGGGAAATCAGTTTAATTTATTGCCAATCATATCAGAGTAGGGTAATGAGATACAAAATCAGAACTGAAGAACACCTTCCCCCCACTCCTTCCTTCTTCCTGCCTAGGCTCAACTTCACTCCTGATTTGTTCTGCCTCCTGGAGGTTGCAGTTGGTTCATTACATGTTGTCTCTGCTGATCCTTCTTCCTCAGAGGGAGGACACCTCACGCTGTTCCCCTGCTCCAGTGTGGTTCCTTTCGATGGGCTGCAGTCCTCCAGGAACAGACTGCTCCATCGTGGGTTCTCACAGGGTGACAAGTCCTGCCAGGAAACTTGTTCCAGTGTGGGCTCCTCTGTCCTGCCAGGACGCTGGTGTAGTGCAGGTTTCCCATGGGGTCACAGCCTCCTTCAGGCATCCACCTGCTCCAGTGTCAGGCTTTTCCATGGGCTGCATGTGGATATCTGCTCCATTGTGGGCCTTCAAGGGCTGCAGGGGGACAGCCTGCCTCACCATGGTCTCCAGGAGAATGTCTGCTCCAGTGCATGGAGCACCTCCTGCCCCTCCTTCTTCACTACTTTGGTGTCTGCAGAGCTGTTTCCATCACATGTTCTTACTCTTTTTGCCAGGTGAAGTTGCTGGGTTATTTTTTGCCCCTCTTCTTAAATCTGTTATCATAGAGGTGCTACCTGATGTGCTCAGCCTTGGCCAGCAGTCGGCCCATCTTGGAGCTGGCTGACAGTGGCTTTGTTGGACATGGAGGAAGGTTCTGGTAGCTTCTCACAGAAGCCACTGCATATAGCCCCCACTGTCAAAGCTTTGACATGCAAATCCAATACAAGCAGAAAAACAGTAGTAATTACTTTATACAAGTTTGGGAAGGAGAGAGTGGGTACAATCCAACTCTAGTACCTAATTTACAGAGCCCAAGGAGATGACTCCCATGTTTATGGTGAAGGTGTTTCATGACAAAAACATCAGTTGTATCCTCTGGAATAGTCTCATTTTTTCTCACTCTTTGGTTTACTCAGGGATACTGCATTATTATTATGAACAGGTGCCTAAAAGGACACTCTGAATACCTTCTTGAGATTGGAGCACTATTCACAACGTTGCAGTATGCTCATGTTAAAAAGTAATGAGTCGTGAAAGAAATGCAAAGCTTGTGTAAACAATATATTTTCCTCAGCATTTATCCGTCAGATTTGATGTGGAAACCCGGCATGTGTTTGTTGGTGATCATTCTGGGCAAGTGACCATACTCAAACTAGAGCAAGAGTCCTGCAGTCTTGTTACAACATTTAAGGGACACACAGGTGAGGCCTCAGGAGGAGATCCAATCTGGTTCTTTGTCTTTGCTGAGCATAATGGTGGTTTGACTCTCCTGTGAAACACTATGATAGCTTGTGGCAGTGCATAGCATGAAAGGGACATAGACCTTAAACTGTCACAGCAGTTCAGGAAAGCTGTGTGGGTAAAAATCAGAGTGACCAGAGCTCTAAGCAGAAAACATCTGTGGCAGAAGATGCCAATTAAAGCAGAGTGAGACTAGAACAAGTTATGGTAGTTCTTGGGAAAAAAAGGATGCTAGTAGAGGAAAGACCCACGTTGATAAACACTTTTTCCCAAGGGGAATAGGCACATCTTGGATACACTAATTGCTTGTTTCATTGCTGGAACTTATGCCCCACCACCCTTTAAAAAGAGCAATCCTGGATATGATCTTGCCTTCTGACAAAAGAAGTGGTGGTCATTCCTCAGCACTTTCTCTCCATATCCCTTCTGTCTGACTAAATGCTAAGAGCTCAATCACAAGGTAGCACAGTCCTTGTGCTAGGATACTGAGAAGATGCCTGTAATATTCACACTTGTTTCTCCTTTTATGTCTTGGAAATTATGGAGATGATAAGCTGTGTAGTCACACTGACTACATCCTTCTACCACATTTTACCATTCAGTGTATTCACCCATGCAAGTGGCAGTGGATCCCTCTGACCACAGAAGAGCAAGATGGGGTTTCAGGGGTTTTCTAGACTGTTAGTCTTAGTTTTCCATGGCTGCATGGTCTTTGCTAAAGAGGCCTGCATTTTGATCACTCTTTCCATAATTTTTTTTGTACTTTTATATTTAGCTACGTTCCAGCCTTCTGCTTTCTGTAATAAAATAACTGTTGTGTGCACTCCTATTGCAGGTGGTGTCACTGCTCTCTGTTGGGACCCAATACAGCGAGTTTTATTCTCAGGCAGTTCTGATCATTCCATTATAATGTGGGATATTGGAGGAAGAAAAGGAACAGCCATCGAGCTGCAAGGACATAAGTACGTTCAAAGCCCTTCCTCCTGCTTTTGTGGCAGAAAATCTAAATGCAGAAGCCACATCTGGAAACAAACAGCCCAGTCATTACAGTCTTCACAAGCCGCAAGCTTGTATGTGTGAATCCCTGTGGTCCGTATACAACAGGAATAATTTGCTTATAGTAAGTTTTTCAGTGTTGGGCTCACAGGCTTGTTTGAGAGTCTGCAGAGAGTGGTGAAGGAAAGCACAATACCTGTAATCCTGAATGTGTTCTGCCAGACCCTGCACCTGTGTTGGAAGGAGTAGTGTCCTCAAATGAGAACAGCTGCAGAGAAATTCTCGAGTTTTAAGTGTCAAGGCCTTTCCTTCCCCTAGAGGGAGCATCAGGCATGGTCAATTAGTCCTTTTCTTCACACTAACTTTCTCCATGCCACTTTACCTACAGCCTGAATTGTAATTAATGTGCTTCACCCATAGGAGACTTCATCTCGTCCTCCATGTGAAGAGACATTGTCTTTGCATGTACATTTGCACAGCATAGTGGATGTCTTTGAAGGGTAAATCCGTGCTGGGTGTTCATATAGGTCAGAATAGCTCTAGTGGCAATGGCCTCACCTTTTAACACTGGCAATGCAACAAGTTTGTTTGAGAGTATTGGGACTACATATACATGGGACTTGCGTGCCAGGTTTAGTTCTGGAGAGGAAGAATCCCATGATGGTTTTGACATAACAGTTTCTTACATATTCACCCATTTCTTTTGAGTGATGCTGCACTCTGCTGTGTGATTTGGATGCCTCTGGGATATCAGAGCACTGCAGAGCTCTTGCTGAAATTCCCATATGACCCTCATACCCTACAAGTGGCGCTTGCTAATGCATTGCTGCCAGATTTATTGCGGTGGAAGTTAGTTCTCTGTTATGGGTTCACCTAGGTGGGCCTAGATTTGGGCTCTGAAGTTTGGATTAGGCCGAAGCTGTCAGCTGACTTGAGCTGGGCTGAGCTAACAGCTGACCTCTTCTAGCCAGTAACTTTGTATTCCATACCACATTATGACATCATCTCCAGGGAAGTAGGAACCAGTGTGGGAGTGGTTAAGTCAGTTGCTTCTCAGCCCTCCTCTTGGGAGGACGCACGATGCTGTCCCAGGGGGGATGGAGAAGACCAGGCCCACCACTGGCTCACAGGGTACCTCAGGAAAGTAAAATGTGTTGTTCTGGGTCTCTCCTTTCTGCTTGGGTTTGTCTCCCTGGGGAATAAGCTTCTTCTTAAGCAATGTGTAGTTAAGACAGTAGAATTTGTGTGTTCGTTAAGAAGTTGAGGTGGGGAACTTGTTGTTGTAGACTTGTGTGAGTGTATATTTGTACTCTCTTCTAATTGTCTCTTTCTTTCTGTAAAAATATATGTAGATTTAGTATAAATGCAGTTTGAAGTGGTTTTTTTTCTTTCCCCTCTCTTTTCCTCCCTTTCCCTGGTGTTAGGAGGGAGGCTTTTCTCTCTGTGCTTGGGGGGGTTGGCAGTTGCTTATCTTAAACCAAGACATTCTCCTAATATGAAGTTAGTCTCTGGATCTTAATCTGTGGCGTGGCTGTTGGCTGGAATAGTACAAGATAAAGCCCTAAGAATCATGATAGTGCCTCTGGTGTCAGCAGACAGGCCCTGTGAGGAGTGACTGTGTTGTACCAAACTCTCCCATAAGTGCATTCCCTTCTGCAGGTACAGCCATTTGCACAAGCAAATGTGTTAGCTTGAAAGTCCTTTGGGCAGACAATATCAGTGGTGGTAGCAAAGAAAACCAAATGTTGGGGATTATTTTGAGTCACAGTATGCTCAGTTACTGTGTCTTTGTAACTTTGTTTTTTTCCATAACAGTATTGTATGGTCTTTGTTCCCCGGGTTGTAAATAGCTTGAGATGAGGCTTGGTTTTCTTTCTTTTATTAGAGATCGAGCCCACCTCTGGAGGCTTGGCCTTTTTTTTTATTATTTTTCCCATGTTTTTCCCTAAAAGAAGAAACAGCAGCACCTAAATTTTCCACCTTACCTTGAGAAGGCTTAGGAACAATTTAACAGTGATTCCTGTATTATTTTTGAAACTCTCTATGCTTGTTAGTCCTAAAAGAAAATCTTCAGTAGTTCCTCAGTACTTCATTTCTAGATCTTGCAGGACTTTGCAAAAATGAAGTTGTTACTTTCTGACAAGAAGGTACCTTACTGGGGCTGCCACTGTGCATCCAGATGTGCTTTTAAAGAGGCCCAGAGCTGCAGCTCTGTTGAAACTTTCCAGTGCAACTGGGACCTCCCATCTCAGGAGCAGCAAAACCAGTTATCAGAACAGGTCTTTGCTTTTCTGGATGCTGCCCAGATAAGCAATGCTCTCTTTCTGGTCCCAACTGGATAACAAAGACTGATTTGCATCTGATGGATGCCATGTACAGTGAGGGGGAGAGGGAAACATATAGGCAAACAAAGGGTTTGTCCTGCTTTATGGTATATTCTATGCTTACTTGCGCACTAGCTACAGATGTTTGATTAGTAAATGTGTTGTTTCTTTTTCAGTGATAAAGTTCAGTCTCTCTCCTATGCTCACCACACTCGGCAGCTCATATCCTGTGGAGCAGATGGAGGAATTGTCGTCTGGAACATGGATGTTGAGAGGCAGGAGGTAGATGCTTAGCTCTCATCAATTTGTTTTGAAACAGTCTTAAGAAGAGGGGGCCTTTCTAAAATGTGCAACTTTCAACCTAAACAAGATCATTCCAGGCTTTAAAAATGTTTTTGGACATGCTTCACTTGTTATACAGCAATTATGCCATACCTTTGATAATATGGTAGAGGGGAAATTGTGTGGCAGAAATTGCATATTAAATAGCTGCTAAATGGCTCTTACTCTGTACATTACTGCTCTGAAACACATCCAGTACGGAGGATATTGTGAGATGCTCTGCTTTGTTTTTCAGTACATCCTGAAAAATATTATCCTTTCAGATGTCAATTGTTGGATTAATTTTATTTTTAAGAAAGCAAAACATGAAAACTCTTTGTCATATCCGGAAAACTGCAACCCAGTGGGGTTTTTTTCCTGTTCTTGATAAAAAGTCATTTAACTAGAGCCTCAATTCCACCTGCTACTCAGTTTTGTTCTGGTGTAACAACACAGAAGTGGGGGAAATGATGGGTTGGCTGATCCAGACAGTAAGATTTCACCCACATGTTCCTAATTGCTTTTGTGCTTCACAACCAAGAATGTAAGCAGGTGCAGAAATGCACTCCGGGTCTTTGGCACTGCAGGAGCAGCCTCCACTTGGCAGTTTCTGAAACCTGACTCAGAGAGGAGGAGCAAGCACTGTGCCCAGTGAATCAGACACCAGCCCTGCTTGGCAGCCTAGCAAATCCTGGTGACATGAGTCACAGCAAACCTCTGCCCTATTCCTGCAGAGGGTGCAAAGGCCCCCTGAGACCCTGCAGTGGAGAGGTCTGAGCAAGGCTTTTGGCAGCATGAGCTTTCACCATCTTTGCTGGTTTTTAGTAGTTTTAGCCTCCCTGGATTGTGTGTGTCTCCCTTGAGGAAGGAGGAAAGCGAAGTGGAAAGCTTGATTTTAAAAAACTACTGGAGTAGGCATAGACAAGAACTGAGATTCCTTTTTAACATGAATTAGCATTTCAGTTGGCTGTCTTTAATTGCTAATCCAGTGGCCAACTATGTCATCAGCTCCTACAGTGAAATGAAAGCAGAGCAGTTTCCTCCTTCCCAACAGATGTTTCCTTTTTGCTGCAACTTGAACATCCAGAAATTAAAACCTTTATTTATTATCTACCTTCAAAAGGCTACAATAAATGTTAAGACTGGCTTGTTACAAAACATGCAGCAGTTATGAGAAGGCTGGTTTAAAAAATAGGGGAGAAGTATGATTAGCTAAATGAAGGCCTAGCAGCAGGTGCTAATGGGTGCTGTGCTTTCTCAACCTGTGGCTATGTGTGCTTATTCTTATCAGTAGCATAGTAGGGTATTCCTGCTGCTAAACGGGTCCTAGAGCACCTATTTTTAAAACGCTATAAGAAGACATCTGAAAAATGGTAGAAGTTGTGTTTCTATTTGACTACAAAGCAGTTACTTGTCACGAACAAAATGTCTTCTTCCTCTATAGCTTCAAATGCTTAAACGATGAAAAGTTATACACATGGATGTAAATCTGTAGGCATTAAACAGAAAGACTGTTGTAGGTAGAAAAGACAAGCATTTGCCCCAATAGAATGAACTGCCTTCAGAATAACTGGCAGAAGAATATGAAGCAGGTGATTGCTTTATTGCTGGGCATCAAAGCTATCCTGGGAGCCGAGGGTCTCCATCTGCCCTTACCTTATCTTTGCCTGGATTTTCTATTATTTGTAGTTCTTATTCTCAGCTGTGTTTCTTGCTATTTTAATTTACAGCATGTGAGAAATCAGTGACTGATAAGACAACTGCAGTTTGCTAATAGCACTTTCTCGCAAAATATTAGAAACTAGCTAGTGCTTATTTAACCTCATGGGTTGATGGGACTAGTAGGGGCATGTTGCAGTGGTGCAGAGGCAGCACTGGCAGGGCTGTCATGGACTGGCTGGGGCTGCTTCTCTGGGGACACAGGGTGGACCAACTTTCCAGGACCAGCTTTGGACTGAGCTCTTGCTCTGGTGGGTTGAAGAAAGGAACAGAAGTCATGCTGGGGAAGAAATGTTGTTATTGCTAGGCCAGGTTAGGACAGAAAAACTGCAGCCATCTGGAGAGGGGTCAAGAACCAAAACTCTTCCCAAGTTTTTTGTCCCCTGGAAGGTTTCTTAAACACTGTGGGGAGATACATTTCATGTCCCTCAGCAGCTCAGTGCAAGACAAGTGTCAGGAGACCCAAAAGTATTGGAGGAGAATGACTGCCCCTTCCATGTGCCCTCCTGCTACTTCAGGCATTTTCTGAGCTTTTTCAGGATCTGCCAAGACTTGCTTCCCTGCAGTGCATCTGATCCATGCTACTCTGCACAACAAAACCTGGCTGCAGGAGAAAGAAGTGCCGTTACTATTGTCTTTTATTTTCTTTAATCTTCTTACCTGCTTATTCACGGCATGAGTGCAAAGCTACACACTGTGTTAGGAAATAGAAGACCTTCTTTCCCTTGTCTTTTGTAAAAGCAGGGAAAAGAGCAGATTTGGGTCTTAGGCTTGCCCAGATGAATCTCATCTTTCTCACCCCTATGTGTGATTTATAGCACAGGTACCTCTGACAGCAGGAACACCTCTTACAATATTAAAGAAAAAAAAGAAAGAATGTCAAACCCCCAACTACATCAGCATTTCTGGTAACTCCATTTCCCTTCAAATGAGTTGCTTGGCTACTGAAAGTACTAATTGTCTCTGGAGGAAACGGGTGGCAATAGCAGATAGTAAATGCTGTCTAGACAGAACAGGACAAAGTATTTTTATATGCTTAATTCCAGAATTGGAGACATGAGGGAGGCTGGTTTGTTCCTGGATTATTTCCATGGTCTTAGTATCAAACTCTTCTTCATGATTTGTGTGCAAAGTGTTCCTCCCGTGTCTTTCAAAGCTCAGAGCTAAGCCAAAAAAGACATCACAGGAAAAGTCAAAGTGGCATCTTGTGATGAAGGTTTTCAATCAAGTTTAGCTGAGCATATTGCCACACCACAACACATTTTTCTTGTCCTACCTCCATTGAAAGTTTTTATGTTTGTTTTTCCTTCCGCTTTGTGTTTGTGTGTGTGTGTGTGTTGCAGACCCCTGAGTGGCTGGATAGTGATTCCTGTCAAAAATGTGATCAGCCTTTCTTCTGGAACTTCAAGCAAATGTGGGACAGTAAGAAAATAGGCCTCAGGCAGGTTTGTATGTGTCCTTTGGAGTGTTAACATGGTACAATTAGGCTTTCCTCTTGTAATAGATTGTGGTAACCTTTTTCCACCTAAAGCTTAGAGAACTTGCAATTTGTGCTCAGTGCTTGGTAGTGGAACAGTAGGTTTTCTTCTGATGAGGTTGGGTTTTGTGGTTGAGGGAACACACCTTTCTTTTTCCAACCAGTTCCAATAGCAAAAGCATTTAATAGGCCTTGTGCTGAGTAGATTGGTTTGGGGCCTTGCATGGCTTTAGCCATGTGGGATTTTGCTTATTGTTGGTCAAATGTGTTGCAGAAAGAAATTTGCAGCAGATTTTCAGTGATCATCCTGGAACCAAAGCTGTTTTCAGTGAGATTGGGTAAACATCTCTAACTGCTCAAGCTGTCTTGGAAAAGGCTTATTGTTCTGCTTGAAACATGTTGCTGTGTTTTCCTGCTCAGCAGGAGAGGGCTGATAGAGGCTTTTGGGAAAGGGGTGAAAAAGCACTCCCTGTTCTCCTGGAGCTTGAGAAGCTTTCCTGTTTGCTGCAGCCTTGGCTGGGTCTTGTTGGAATGAGATGGTAGAACCAGTGGGACCTGAGTAGTAACTTGATCTGGCTTTGTGGCTTAAGATGTCTTTCCACATGTTGTCTCCTACAGCATCACTGCCGGAAGTGTGGAAAAGCCGTATGTGGCAAATGCAGCTCCAAGCGCTCGTCCATCCCACTGATGGGGTTTGAGTTTGAAGTGAGGGTCTGTGATAGCTGTCACGAGTCCATAACAGATGAAGAGTAAGTGTGACACTGAGCTGGCTTGCACTGGAATGGGGCAAAACTCCTGCATCTGGAAAAGCTTGGGCAGATGTGAGGCTCCAGGAGGGAGCAGCCTGGCATGGTGGTCCCTGGGCTTTTTCAGCAAGATAAGTCTCTGGGGTGACTATCAAGTCAGGAGGCACAGACAGCCCTCCACCCCTGTTCCTTGCATGCCAGAAAGGTCTCAAGGCAGAGTTTACAGAGTGGTTGCTGAATTAATGGCTTAGAGCAGCAGCCAAATATTTACTTCCTCAGCAGAGAAAATCTGGGGGGGGAAATCCTTCAGTTACAGTTCTTGCTAATTTTTGGATTTCTTTCTACAGACGAGCCCCTACAGCTACTTTCCATGACAGTAAGCACAACATTGTTCACGTACACTTTGATGCCACCAGGGGATGGCTGTTGACCTCGGGGACAGATAAGGTTATTAAGGTAGGAGTGAGGAATGTGCTTAGCTCCTGTATTTTGTTTACCCTTCCCCTCCCATGTGGCTGCAGATATGTCCTACCTGCCTCCTCCCGTCTAAGAGGCTTCTCACTGATGGATTTATGCCCAATAAGCACCAAGGACATCATGGTCTATGAAGTTATTGCCTGAGGGAGCTGGGACAAGTACTCACTGTACTTTTTTCTCTAGGAAGGCCAACTGTTTTTCAACAAGGCCAATCTCAGTGTTGCTAGATAAAGAAATAGCTAAAATAATGAATAGGTTTATAACACTTGATTAATTTAGAAAACCAAAATTCTCACAGTATGTTATGGATATGCTGATCATTCAAGTTAGCAATGTAGTGGGAGTTTTTTGGTTTCTTTATGGCCAACTATGAACCTTACTCCTATGGGTAAAACAATGACATACAGAGTGTTGCTTGGTCAACCTCCACCACTTTAACATGAGTGCTGGAAAATGAAATCAAACTTCTTCAGACTTGTTGCATCCACCTCTAACCATATAGCCCCTCTTGAGCAAAGAAAAAAGGTGCAAATTATTTAAAGATTCTATTTATACTTTATTGCCTTTAACCATTATTTACTATGTTGTTATATTTTATTGTATTAACAGTTGTGGGATATGACACCAGTAGTGTCTTGATGTTACATCAGAGGAACCTGAAAGGTGGTATTTACGGAAGAAAACGATTTCCTAGACCTAATCATACTGCAGAAGATAGATAACGCTGGGTGCATACGGCAGATGAGAAGGGAACTAATGCGTTTACAGTTTCATGTCCTCTGCTTGATCAAGGCTGAACATTTGCACGAAGACTCTTTCCACTTCTCAAAATATACAAGAAGGTATTTTTTTAACTAACGGTTTGTACGACCTGACTTTGGCTGTCTTGAGTTTGTTTGAAAAATCTGTGTGCAGTGCAGTTTTTAGTTTTTATATTTCACTATGTCAAGATACTTGCTGCTTTGTACAGAGGGTTCTTGAGTTTTGTACTACCATGTGTTTTTGGTATTAACAGACTGTATTAGGCAATCGGCTCTCCCTATAGCGAGTACTTATTGATTGGAGTATTTCTGCTGACCATGGGCTCTCCAGTGGAGGAACTCCAGGCGCAGTGTTGAATGTTTTCTGGGTGCATCACCAAGGAGCTGATGGACTATTGCAATTCCTAAAGGGCTCTACCATCTACTTGTCCTAGCGGGCATCATCCAGAGAGCATTTTATTTGTCTGTGTAATCTTCCTGTCTCTTCATTTGCTGCACAAGTCACAAAAACAGGGAGCAGGTTGCTCAGCAACTAATTTCTACATGAAACTAAAATAGTTTTCCAGCTCAGAGCATTACAAGGAGCACACAGACTTGAGTTTGGTGAAGCTGACAGGCTGACTCAAATGAAATTATTGGCAACAGGAACTTTTGGGAGAGTGTGTGTGGAAGGGGGCAGATCTAAAACTGGTCTAGATTGGAAAAGTCTGGTTTACCTCTACCTCTACTTTGCACAGCAACATTTCAGCATTTATACCTGTCTCTGTTGTTGAAGATGAATTTTGTCTTTCCTGTTTTCTGTATGGTTAGTCATATTTATTTTTAAAAATGCTGATGGTTTTTATTAATTTCCTCTATAGACCCAAAATTGATATTGCTGAATTGCCCATTGTCCTGTTGTCATATTTTACAGTTTCTTTTAAAAATAAACAGTATTTAAAAACCTGGATTGACCAAAATTACCTTTTTAGAAGGACATTGTCAAGATGAATGAAGGAAAAAATAACATTTTTTCCAAAGGGATCTTCTTTGAAGAATCAACTCTCTGTTCCATTAATCCATTTCACTTTTTAGTATGGTATTGCTGATGCACTTCAAAGAAACTGATGTAGAGAGTAGAACTGCAGTTCAGACTAAGGTCTTTTCTGTGTCCCGTGTTTCAGCAGTCCTTGTGATCTGTAGCTGCTGTGACACACTGCACATTGGTGGTGCTCAGTCTTCCCCCATTTTGGACTTTACTTTTCCTCCCTAAAGTGGGGAGGCCATGATGTTCACCACTGCAGAGCTCACTGCTACCTCGAGAAACCTTGTGTTCTTTCTTCAGTGAGAACATCAAAAGAAAATAAGGGGGTTTTGTGTTACCAGCAGTAATTCACTTTTGAGGAAAAAAAAAGGTTAACACAGTCCATGGCATTAATTCTGGTCCAGTGAACTGCTGCAGTAAAGAATGAGTGTACTTTCATGTGCATGTCACAGGACTGCTATGTATTTTCAGGAAAAATTCACTTTTTAGGCATCCTATAAACTGTGATGAAGCATTTTGCAGTCATGTTCTCTGAAACGCTACCTTGGCTTTCCTGGTCATACAGCCTGTTGATGGTTCCCCTCTAAGCAGCATATTTTAAATCATATTTTCAAACATAATTCACACTGCACTAAAAATATTATTTTTTCAGCCTGAATGTTAATTGTTTTCTAAGTCCTCCCACTTTCTCTCCTGGAAGCTAGAAGCTTGTTTCCTCTTGGAAGGCTTTTCATTACACCTTGTACATGTTTTCTCATGACTGAAGTGTTCTTGGCTGTTGAAGCTATGCAAGATGAGCAAATCCTGCTTGCCAGTATTTCATTCCAGCTTGAGAAGATATACAAAACTTTGCTGGACTGTGCTGTTCCATGTTACCTTGGGCTTAGGGACTTTTGGCCAAAGACCTGACTTGCTTTGCTGTGCAGGGAGTGTATCTCAGAAACATGGGCACACCAAAGTGCATTTAAATTGCAGTTTAGTGCTCTGTTCCTGAGGAGACAGCACTTGCAACAAGTCTGGGACTCTGCCATGAATTGTGCTTACACGATGGAGGCATAAAGCAAACTTGAGCATACAAAAAAACCAAAACCAAAACCAAACCAACAAAAAAGTGCTAGTATTATAGAAATGAATATTCATGAGAACTGTACAAGGCCAAACCATCCCCCATCCCAGCACTGTAAGCCGTCCAGCAGCCCTAGTCAGGATCCAGAAGCCACAAGGAACATAGAGTTGTTCAAGTAGTTTGAGTCAATGAAGATCTTACTTCCATTTCTTCTTCTTTTGTTTAATTGTTAAATGGTATTTATCTACCTCAAGCAGTGTTGTGAGAACTGTATTAAATGCGTAAGCACTTTGATATGAAAATGATAAGGAAGAGACAGATCAGTACTGAGATGGTGCAGAAGAGGTATTTGGCCTTATGAAGATAAGTTTTGCCTCTCTTCAGTTCCTAGACATTACATAATCTGAATTTATTAAAGGGTTTATCACCTTTGTATTTGCATTTGTAACAGGTCAGGGCCCCATTAGGGTGTGAAGGACCCATAGCTATCACCCTTGTTTTGTCCTGTTCAAAGAAAATACTGTGGGGTTGCCATGGCCAAGTAATGAAAAAAAATTCACAAATAAGCAAATACACAAACTTACTTGCTGTGCCCTTGTCATTAGCACTAGTTTTAGGTGTGGTGTAGTTTTCCAAAGACTGAGAATCGCTTCTGACAGTTCTTGGTAAGTTTAGTTCACCATACTGACCAATATCTTGTGGGCTTTGTTGTCTTTCAGGTTAGAGAGATTTTATATATATAAAAAAAATCTTGCTGGCTTTTTGTTTGGTCACTGTTTTGTAGGAATGCTGCTCAGCAATTTGACCATCTTTTCCACCAATTACATTGTAACACTTTCCAGTTCTGTCCCATTATGTAAATAAGTGTCTCCAACACAGCTGAAGAAATTGTAGTATTTCAATGCCACTAAATTAATTTCTATCAGCTTCTGGCTGTTACTTTTACTTCTCTATATGTATAATGAGGAATTTGGTTTATTGAGTTTTGACTGGACTCATTCACCTGCCTGTTCTGTGAATTGTCATAAAACTGACAACTGTTCTATGTTGTGTCCTATGCCATGACAAATTCTTGCTCCAAGCACCTGGCACTGGGTGAGCAGCCCAACAGAGGCAGGGTTGTTTGTACAGTGAAGGAGTAGCACAACTTTGTGCATTGTTCCAAGGTTCCCTGTGGATTGTGGATTCTGAACTGGAAAGTAAAGGGAAGATGATCGAGATTTTTAACCATCAAAGAAAATGGCACTTCCTGGGCCCCCTCTCCCTGAAGTTTGAACCAGTGCAGGTTTTACCACTCTTCCTCTGGACCATGTTTTTATTTGTGAAATAGCACTGGCAGTGCTGGTACAGCAAAGGCTTGAGCTGTTTCTCATGGCTGCAGGGTAGAAACCTGTCCTGCTGAAGACCTTTGGCCAGGCTGACATTGTCTCTCTTTGTAAAACTGAGCATTAGCTTTTGTTTGAGAGAAAACAAACTTCCTTCACAGGAACACATCATTTTTCCTAAATTTATCTGATGGCTCCCTCTAGAGAGGGGAACATAAATACTGGCCTACTTCACAAATTGAAGTTCTTAGATTTGGTGAGTTTTAGTTCCAGAAGTGTTTTTGTTGCACTTGCTTCTCATCAGACCCAGTACCTTTTTAAAGCTTTCTTTCTCCCATTGTCTACATCATTACTTTTTTGATGACTGCAGGAGTTTTCGAGTTGTCTTGTTTTCCAGTTGTAATCAGCCACTGGGTCTGCCCCAATGGGCTCAGAATTACTTCTCCCAACAAAACGGGAGACAAACAGGATGTTTTCTCAGGAGAAAAACAGGAAAATACTGTGAGCTGAGCCAGGAGAGATCTGAAGCTTCACTCTACCAGTCAGAGTTGGTAACAGCCTGTTTGAAAAGACAGGGGCTGGATTTTGCCCAGCAATAATTTTAGGTAAGTAGGATCTGGTGTCATTAGATGGGGTGCTTAATTTTTGCAGGGAGGATAAGAGAGCAACACACAGAGGAACTTATGGATTAAACCGCTTTACAGCTGCCCTCCTTCATTGGAGTCAATTACCATCAGTTGTTCCCTGAAAGAATAACTCCATGTCCACTATCCACTCACCAAGTTAAACACTGGTTAATGAAAACTAGTACTGCTCCAACTGCCATCGCTTTTAGAAAGGTTGTCTTCACAAAAATACGATTAGTGATTGTACTGATAATTGAAAGGGCTGGGACTGTCCCCCACCAAATAAATTTATGTTGAGGTTTGGAGCACTAACTTAAGTCAGGCTATGCTGAAGTCTATAGCAGAACTCCCTTTGAGCCCAGGCAATGCATGTTCCACATCCCACCTCAGTCTTGTTTAATGGAAAGGGGTGTCCCTGCTCACATCTTATTCCCAGTGAGTGGAACACAGAAGCTGGTGCACATGTTGGTGCAAATGCAAACAGTTGGTATTTGCACTTTACTCCAAAGTAGTGAAGTAGATGTGGGAATGCCCCACCATTCAAAGCCAAACAACAA
Organism: Pithys albifrons albifrons; assembly: GCF_047495875.1. Taxonomy (NCBI): domain Eukaryota; kingdom Metazoa; phylum Chordata; class Aves; order Passeriformes; family Thamnophilidae; genus Pithys; species Pithys albifrons. Next base: position 60,397,783 of record NC_092458.1, read on the forward strand.
ACAATGACTTATACCTTTATTCAATCACAAGTTGGTGGGTTTGGGTTTGTTGATTTTTTTAAACAATGAATAAACACAACTCCAGAAATGAAACTTAAGAGGAAAAGCAGTTTACAAAATTGCCTGACACCTGTAAGACTGATCTCCTAAAATTCTCATCCAAGACACAGACCAGAAGTTGCAGTTGCCCTGCATCGCTGCAGTCAGTCCTGCTGCTCTGTCAGTGGGTTGTGCTGTTCCATTAGCACATGGGGAAATGACTAGCTCCACATGTGGTCTGTAGTGATACACTCCTCTGTGCAAAATCCCTGACAGCAACAACTTCCCAACTACATTACTTCACAAAGTGAAGAAAATGTGAAAGCCCATAATTAACAACTGAGGTCAGAGTCATATAAGCCTCAAAGGTGCCACAAGAAGTGCTGACTTGAACATGGACAGGGAAGGGCAGCAAGAGCAGCTGCTGTGCTTGTTCTGCTCCGATAAACCAGGTGCGTGCAGAAGTCCCCAGCGGGCACTGCTTAGCAAGGGCTTGTGCCACCTTCTCTTTCTGGTCATCTGTCATGGGATGCCATTTTAATTTTGCCCATAAAGTTTTATAAGTGGCAATAAACCTATTCACTTTCATGAAGGTTCAAGTCATTCTAAATTTCATTAACACAAAGCCTCTCACTGGCTTACAGCCACATGCCATGTTTGTGCTTGTGGACTTGGGCTGAAATAAAGCATCATCGGGACCATTATACCAAAGTATCTGAGACTCTAGATGCTGTTTCCCATTGCTCTTCCTGTCTTCTAGTTCTTTTTAAATCACAAGTGCTCTTAAACCATAGCATGTTGCTCTTTTACACTGTGACCAAACTTTGATTAAAGCAGTTTTTTCTTAACTTGGCTTAATTTTTAAGCTGTGATTAAAATCAAAAATATAGGCCATTCAAATACATCAGTGCAGAATGTGAACTAAAAATGTGTTATTTATACATATAGTACACTTTTTTCTGTACTACAGAGCTGAGAAGCAACTTTACTACTCAATAATGCAAATGTTTTTATTAGCCTTGCAACTACTGGATTACTATATACACTTCCAGCCATACTCTTGTTTTGGATAATTGTATTTAACAGTTGCAATCATACAAAATGTTAATGCTAGACTTGTAGGAAATAAACAGCCATACAAGCCTTGCTGTTGTTTTTTTTTCACTGTAGTATAAGAAGGAGTTCAGTTTATAAATGAAGTTATAAATGAAGCTATAGTTTGAATGCTGACCCTGCCTCTTCACAAAGAGCTGTGACAGCCCCACTTGTCTCAGCACTACTTATCATGGGAAAACCTATTTCAGAGCCTCTCAGACAGAAAAGTCTTTATTTCCAAGGAGATTGATAACAGGCTGCAAAAAGGAGGTTTTTTCCTAAACTGATAGCTAAGGGGAGATCTTTGAATGAGTCAATCCTATCAGCCAGAAGGGTATCTTTGGGGAAACTAAATTATGTAAAGCAGATATAAGGAGCTCTCTCATGCACATGTACAGGACTTTAGCTACCAGTCACTGCAGAGAGCTCAAAAACACCTCTGTTATGTTTGTGTCTAGGTTGGTTGTTCTACCACACTGTTCTGAACCATGTGTGAAACAGTGCAGCCACATGGTTGGGTTATGTAGGCAGTTGGCTAACAAACACTTAGTTCATGAGAAAATGTGTCACACCACTGCTTGGCAGTGAATCTGAAATAAGTAAGACAAAATGAATCACACCTGAGTGTCCTAGTTTGAGCTAACTGTCTTCATCATTAGTAGAAAGATGTAGGACTTAGTAATTCAGTAAAGCCCTCTGAAAAAGCCTGTTTTCTCTCTACCGATTTACAGTGAGAATCCCAGGAAGTAGTTCATATGTCTGCAGATCAGTGAGAAGAATCCCATCCTCTGGGTCTGGAAGTAAACAGATCTAGACAAAATACAACCCTCTCATCAGGAGGTGGACTTCACCTCTAAAACCTGTGCCCTCCAGTGTTCCCTTCCCCCTCTTAATTCATCCATAACAAAACAGCAATTCCCTTTAATCTTTCACAGAAGTGGCAAGCATATACAGATTAGCATGCCTACAGTCCTACAGCCATTTTCCTGCTGGATCCAGCCCTGTCTGTGTGTGTTGTGTTGAAACCTCCTACTTCACGGTATCTTGACATAAACTGGATAATATTCAGCCCTGGCTCCATAAAGTAATGTGGAAGAAATTTGGCAGCATTCCTAAATTCTTGCTATTTAAACATGAGGAAGCAGATCAGTTCTGCATACCAGCACTGATTGATAGAAAATAAGCAGCACTGCAAAAGAGTTTCTGCATTCCCAGTTATAGGTTTGAGCCCAGTCATCCTCATGCAGTGAAGGAAGCCACCAATCTGTCAAATACAGTGATTAAATGTTGTTTAAAATATTTCCTGCTTGTTTCATGAAGTTCTTCATGAAGCCTACTGAAGCTCCACTCCTGTATTTCTCTATGGTGAGTGTTTTCAGTTATTCTGGGTAACTTTACAAAGTCTTGGGTTTTATTTTAATGCCTCCCAATTTTGGTTCCAATTCAAAGAACATAACCTTAGTGTGTCTTCAGACAGGAGATGCATATTCACATGGGAGATGCTCTGCAGCTGAAAAAAAATTACACAGGAACCACTCTCCCCCATTATGAGAACACCTGAACCCAATGCATTTTTAACAGCCTATGGCATCCTACTTCCCCTTAACAGTAGGGGTACTACAGCAGGTGTGTTACTGTGTAATTTGAAGCTTTGAGATTACACTGTGTCAGCAGTGGCACTACGTTCCTGGAGAAGTGGATCTAAACTTCTGGGAGAACTCTTCCAGCACCTCCATTAGCCTCTCCTCATCCTCCAGTGGACTGGGGGTGCTTGCCAGGGGTAAGTGTGTAGCAACTGGCTGCCTGTCTGGAAAGAACAAAAAAATCCAGATGGGTACATGTAACTTTCTCTTCTAGTAGAAAGGGGTTTTTTTGCTAGGTTCTGTATTGCTCAAATATAGCCTGTGGTTTTGAAACCAGGAAACATACATTCTAGGAACCTGTAAATAATGTTAAGCATATTTTCTAAACCAGAAATTAAACTAAATCTATTTATATTCTGAAACTAGAGTTACTTTCCTGTAAGAGAAGGTGACTTTACAGTGGGGTTATGCCTGCTCCCTGTCACTAGTGCAACATCTGTAGGCAAAGAACGATCACTGGAGAGTTTTTGCTGCAGGTAGTAGATATTTTTTAGCATGAGATGGGGTTTCCTTGACTCCTGGATAATGTTTCTAGTGCTACACAAATCTCCAGTTGGGGCTTTGTATTTAGGATTATTTTCAATCTTAAAATGCTTGCTTTCATCCTTAGAAATAATGGTTAAATTCTAAATACTATGGAATTTGGGCTTATTGCTCAGTCACCATAAGTAACATGCATACAATATGTCTGACCAAATTTGATCAGTTTGATGCTTTGCTTAGTTTTCCAAGTCTGATATTCCTCATTCACTCTGTGTAAATATAGCTGTATCACCATCCATTTAAGGGATTTTCCCCTCCAAAAACACATTATCTATAGCCCAGGAACCTTATGACAATGCTGTCAGGTGTCTATGGAGCAACAGTCAGAGGGCTGGTGAAGCACTGTTAGTCTAAGTCAGTCCAACTTCCACAGCAGCCAGCTGAGATGAAAAGAGCAAGCTGTTGCAACCCTGGGCAGCAGATTTCTCTGCAGACTTATCAGGCTGCCATCAGGCTTCCCAGGAGAGCAGAGATGTTTGCTCTTTTAAGAGCAAATGTTGTAACTGGCTGCACACACCACATAACGTCTGCTCATGAAAACTGAGAGAGAAACATGCAGAGGAACACTCCGTTCTTCACTGAATATGAACTGCTTCCTACTTAACTACGGTGCTTCCAGGAGACTGTGTTAAAGTTTGGGAACTAGGTGTGAAAGCCAACTTCAGAAGATGCTTCTAGTCTTTGGAAAGCAAGCCTCTGTCAAATATTTTTATTTATTTTGGCAGATGGTAAGAATTTGGTAGTACTAGTCATATTCTCACTTTTTATTTTTTTCCTCAGGAAAAAAAAATTACTGGTTTTGGTTTGGTCTCAGAGGGAACAGAACAAAAGAGAATGGAGAAAATGGAGGGAAGCTGTGACTGTTTTGGAAAATGGCTGCCTAGGATCAGAAGCACAGGGTCTCTGGTAAAGTGCTCCTGCACACCAACCCCTTTACTGAAAGGCCTGAACAGTGCCCACACCAAGCTGTGGCTTCCAAAGGGCAGTAGGAGAGAGAAATAAATGACTTCACCACTATTTGATAAGCACAGGACACAGACACAGGACTTCTCTTGCAGCCTTAAGAGCAGTCATGCCAGGACCAAAGCTCTCAAAGGTCAACAGTTACAGCTAAAGAGCCAAGGTGTGTTCCTTGTTTACTTAAGCTGGGGGTAGACAAAGGCCAAAGGCAAGAGCCTGAAGGAATTATGATCTAGAGAAACAACAACTAAGCAGAAGCATTAGGACCAGAAGGTGATCAGAGTTAAGAAAAAGGTTCTACAAAGAAAGCTGACCAGCTGGGATGTGTGGTTTCCACATGCACCGCATGCTGACATGAAAGAGGTGTAGTTGAATTTCTGTCAGCCAACCCTGTGTGAGCGTCCGTGGGACAGAAGGGACAAAGTCAACCCAACTCTGGAAAAGTCTGAGCTTCCTGCATGCTCTGTACAGAAATTCAGTAAATCAGGATTTGAGTGCCACATCCAACAAAACTACTGAGCTTCTGTAAGCAATTAGCCTGGGCTTTCTCTTTCTGGACTGACCTGCTTCACCACTGAGGCATCCATGCTTCCAGCTGATCCTACAAAGATGCCTGTCATTTGCCTGGGAGAAAAGAAAGCCTCTACCCTACTTTTCAATTCCCTGCGCTCACAGTGCCAAAAATGCCATTGTGCTCAAGTCTCTGCCTAGCATTGGGAAAGGGGGAATTGGCAGTTTTACCTATGATGGAATGGTAGGAAAACCATGTCAAAGCAAAGCCAACTCCTAGCACTCTGTGAGAAGGATGTTCATTTTCTAGCATCATAAAAGATACTGTTAGACTGCTCTGACTCACCTTCCCTTGGCACAGTTCCACATACAGCCATCTTCATTAAAAAAATTCCCAACCCTCCCTACAGAAATGCTTTGAAGCATGTATTGGCTACTTTAGAGGACAAAAGCAGGAACATCACTTAACACAACATTCACTTGAACCTTTAGTCTTGAAACAATTTTGAGAAATGCTTTATCCTAGTCCAACCTTCATCCCCTTCCAGGCCAGACAGGGAGCCTACAGCTCAGGCAGCTTAGGGATCCCCACTGCTATGCAATGTAAGACAGCACCTCCTTACCTTGGAAGAACAAGCTGCTTGGTAACTGGGCTGCTTCAGTTCATACTGCCAACCACACAACGGTGTCAGCTCCCTGAGCCTCTGTGCGCAGGGAGTTCTTCATCCTCTCGTAGAAGTCTGGCATGGATGACCTCACGGCTAGAAAGAATAACAGTGAAATGGTTCTATTAAAGAACTAAGAACAGCTTAAAAATGCCATTTTGAGTACAGAAAGAGAAGAACGCACTTTGTAATTTATGGAAGAAAATGAGTATTTCCCCATAGGTAGGAGTACAATGGCTTATGGGAGAATAGAGCTAAGCTGCCATGTGACCCATGAGTTGTTTGGGCCAAATTACAGGGACAAAACCAGAAGGAACTGAGAACAGGATCATTGAGAGGTTCCTGTGACAATTCCATTCTAAACTGTAAAGACTACAAACATGAGGGAAAAGAAATTTAAAAAAACAGGTATTCTATTGGCATTTTTAGCTCTTATATTCTCACCAGTTTCAGGAAACCAGCAGCAGCATCATATTTAAAAACTGTGTGAACAGTACCTAAACAAACTCCATAATTCCTGTCTAAACTCTGGTTTCATTTTATTTTGTCCAACAGGTGATGACTTTGCAGGTGTTTATTTTTTGAGGCTGAAGAGTCTTTGAACTTTAATGTGGGATAACTTTATGGTTCATTAGGTTTGAAATCCACAAAAGAAATGCAAAAATAAATGTATTTTAAAGAACAAGGAATACCAGGATATTGACTTGGAAAGGGCAATTTTCAGGCATAAAGTAGACAGGGTAAATGTTTTTATCATCAGAAGCAAATTTAGGAAACTGCATCTCTATAAAAGACCTAGAGATGGGACTGCTATTCCGCATCCCAAACTTGGCCATTGAGGGCTGGTAACACATTGAGGAATGCAAGATTTATACTGGATAGCTGATGCTGGCCCACCTGCTGAGGCACAGTCACTGAAGAACAGCTGCAGCTCAAAGGGCTGTCTGGCCACTTTTTTGACAGCAGTCAACGTTTAGAGGAAGAGAAGAAGAACAAGGCTTGCACAGTGGTATATTCTTCATTTTCCTAAATGTCCTCACAAAATCCCAGTGTCTGCATATTGGTACTTACAGAGGCAGAAGCTCTATCTGTGTGTTTAACAGTTCCACTATAAATATAACTTAAAGGTTACCCTAAAGAACTATGGCTCTGCTGTGCATTTGTGCAGGGCTGGAAACATTCACTGCCCATTATTATTCTCTGGATATACCCAGGTAGCTGACACTGTGCAGAATAGAGCTACCAAGGGGATACAAAACTACTTCAGGCACCAGTTTTGAGAAAAGAAATTACTGCACCTGTTGGAAAAATTACCAGGAAGTTTCATTTCTCTTTGCTAATCCTGAAAAGAAAAACATATAGTCAGAGTGTGAAACAGATGTGACCTGGAGTGTCTGCCCAGCCAGGGTGCATTACAGAGAAATGGATGTTTCTGTGAGCTTTTGCCCACTGTTCTGTCAAGACAACTTGCTGTCTCTAGGATAGAGCAATAAAAGCCAGACTAGCATCGAGTTCAACAGCTTGTCCACCAAATTAGTTCCCAGGGAAATAAACTACATCAAATGTGCTGTAAATACCAGGGCATTTATGTATAGCAGAAATGTACCCTTGTTCCTCCTGACTGAATTTACTGGGTAATTTCATCAGAGACCACCATGGTCACTGCCATCTATGCCCTGGCCACAGGCTTACTTTTAAAGTGGTAGCACTGCTTTTTATTGACCAAGTCTACTTGCTGCAGACTATAGACAAGAACTAAGCAGGCATACAGGCTTCATCAGCTAAAAAATGTTTTCCCCCTTGAGGCTTCTATTATATCAAATGAAAATCTTGCTCTCCATGCAATATGTATGCACTCACAAGGGCATGCCAGCGTACTCCTGAAGATTATTGCCTGTGTGTCTCTGTATGGGTTGGATGCAATGGGAAAGCAACGGCAGACAACAGGCTTTTTGCAAAGCAGATGGTATGAGCTGCCTAGCAAGCAAGTGCGGGGCTTTGCTTTCAATACCATGGACTGTACCTTGTTCTGTGCATACACCATAGTTCCATCAAATGTCCCATTTTTCGACTGCAAGTCAGATACGTTTAATTTTTGAACTAGCATGCCCCCAGAAGAGACAGTTATCTGTAATGAAATGAAATTAATGAAAAGCAAATGAATGAAAAGTAAAACAGTAACTCCCCATAACTGCACGCATGTATGAAATGTGGTCTTCAGGCCATATTTGGGAGTCCCTAAGGAACAGGATTCCTCTGCATACTCTTTGCACTATGCTTGTGCTCATGGGTGCAACATACCTGGAGATGAGGTAGAAGAAATATAATTGTTTTTAGGAAGTGATTTTCATTCAAAGTGGTGTTGATTTATTTGGGGAATTTTGTGTTTCTTCCTTTTGAAAAGCAATGGGGGAGGGGGGGACGATGACACACAAAATAGCAGAATAGCACTATTTGTAGTTTGTATGTTTAGCATTTACAGAAAATAATTAGAAAACAAGAGACCATACAAAACTTGGGAAATTTAATTTAAAAAATGTACCTGCTGTCTTATTTTACACCAAGATCTGTAAAGTTCTTTTAAGCCAATACTCCTATTGTAGGTATTTTGCACTCTGTTGCAGGAGGTAACTTGCTCCAGGGAAAGTAAAGGGCTAAGTTTCCAAATGAAGTGTTTTACTCTGATTTCCAGTGAAGGGTTGAGAGCAGCAGGCAGGAGTTTTGCCTTTGAGAAGGAGGTGGTTCTTCGCAAAATCCAAGAGGATTCTAGAGATGCTTACAGCATTGTAACTAATCCAGCATTGCTAGCACAGTCAAAGAACTGCCATCACAAACCAGAAGGTAAGAATAGTAAAACATCCCTTTTAAACAGTATCACAGACTCACCACTCTGGCATCAGCTTCTTTTTCCAGGAGGGGAAGCAGGGCAGTTGTCAGGATGTATGTACCTAAAAGACAGACAGGTACCAGCATTACCTTCTCTTTTTAAAAAAGCTTTCTTCTCCCCCAACCTCTATAGCAACCCGAAGTCTCTGAAACCTGATCTAAATTTTTTTTTCCCTGCTTTACCTGCAATGTGCCAACTCGCCATTTTTTACAAAAGGCATATCCACAATTTTATAGTCTTTTATCTTTACTGTACCTATAGAGCAAACTGCTCACTGCATTCAGCCATGAATCTGAAGGCAAAATGCTTCAGATTCAGAATTCCCTGGATGGGGGGGAGGTGATGCTAGTGAAGAAATGGGTAATGCACTTCCCCTCCAAGTGTGGCATATATATCCAGACCTAAGTCAGGTCACAAATAAGAGGAGGAAACTGTGCTTCACACTTGCATTTCTTAGGGTACTGCATACGCACTTAACACTCATCCATTTTTGCCCTCTCACTGTGAAAATACTCAGAGTACACTGACACTTTTGATTAGTGCTGCACACAAAAACCACCCCTTAAATCTACAGCATGACCACTATAGGAGATAAGGAATCCTTGGCAGGAAAAATATTAATGTTGCTTGCCCAAGGCTAAGCTAAGATTACTTGGGGAAGCCTAACTGTGTCCTTCCCTGCTTTAATTGCATTTGTTCAGCATAGATTTGTACACACCATACAAATATATTCCATTACAGCCGTTACCATGACCAGCAGAGTTTGTTATTCCAAACACTGTTCAACTGTTAGTGTATGTGATTCAGACACACAGACACACCTAGTGATGTTTCACTCACTTGAGTGCAAGACAGATTTTGCTTGGTTTTATCTCTTTAGAGATTTTTCTTTTAAAAATGTATTTTTAAAAATTGTGTTTCATTCAAAATTAATCTATCCTCATTTAGTCTAGTGTTTCTGCATCTTCTTCCTTCTCTTGTACTCACAAATGGCTCTAGACCAATAATTCTATGTAAGCAATAAACACACTTTTTTTCCATCAGCTTGGTGAACAAACTGTTCAGTTCCCCTGTCAATCACAGCAGTTTTCACTTTCTCTGTATAATCAGAGGGAAGTCCACAGGCACACAATATGTTTAAAATCAAACAAAGCAAATGCACAGCAGATGAGTAAATGCAGCCTGTTTTCAGCAGAAAATGCAAGCAGAGGCAGTTGCCAGTGAATAACGAGAGCCCAGACGTCTCCCCTGGTGGTGGCGGGGAGACTGAACGATGACATCATTAGGACAAGAACTACCGCTGACTGTCATGGGAGACTGCCGAGACGGGATTAAAAAAAAAGAAAAAGAAAAGCCAAGAGCCTGTACGAAGTGTTATTTTGTTATGGGTTCTTCAAAACGCAGAGAAACAACATGCCTTGGTTAAATAAGCTGCATCTCCTAAAGGAAGAGCTGCAATGCACCAGCTATGACAATGCTCGATTTTACTGTCCTGCAGATTAATTTACACTTTTAAGGGGTTTCATGTTGATTTTTTAAGTCTAAAGATCTGCAAAGACAAATGCATTAACACTGCCTCATTAATAACTGAGGTTTGAGGGTTTTTTCAGCTGGATGAGATAAATGTTCAATGCCAGAAATCCTGCTTAGAGCAACTACAGCTTGTCAGAAGTTTAAATGTTTATTTAAAACCACAAACTAACTGCAAAGCCAGTGTCTCCTCTCTTCCTCAAGTATATTAAGAATTCAATAAATTCCATGAAGCCATCTTTTTGCCCCACAAAACCACTTGCTTGTTTGCTTTGAGACAGAGCACACACAGCAGTTTGATCCCAGCTTCCCAGGGTAAGCAACAGTATCTCAAAAAGCACACAGATGCAATGCATCAGGCATCTAGGCTGAAGCATTTAATTTCTCTCACTACTAAATATTTCACCAACTGCTGTCCCTGTTTTAAGTGTTTGAACACAAACCCCTTACTGCTTTGACAAATATACTTGGATATAATACTTTCTTATTTACTTAGGCTGGTCTGTCAGGCAAAACAGGCTGGACAAGAAATTTAGAACTGTACTAGTAGAATAGATACACTTTATAATAAGGTTTATTCTGGGTTGGAATACATCATGGTCAATTGAAACTTCCACATTTTTATTTAGGCAAAACCTGGCATGTAGTTTGATAGTTACATTCAAGCAGATAGGAAGGATGCTCAATAGAGCCAGTGTGGAGGCCTGGCACAGCATGTACCTCACGGCAGATATTTTGTCAAGCACAGCTGTATCACAGCATGCAGCAACACAGAAATTAATTTCTAAGTAAAAAGGGTAACTGCAAATGAATGCATTGCCTGCCACAGTCCTTACAAAAGCATGGGTTGCCTTGACATTATAGCCCCCCTAAACCCCCCTCAAAAAATTCTTATTATTATGAAAAACCCCAATGAAATAAAAAAACTCAAAAAACAGAAAAAAACCCAAACAAATAAACCCCCACTTAAAAAAACAACAACAATAAAACTTGCAAGGAAAACCAAGACTGAAAAAATATTCATCTCTGTCCCTACTTAAGGAAATCTGAGCAACATCCAAACTGTGTATCCTTCTGCCAGTACTTGATTATTAATACCAATGTACTAGATATCAGCCTTTCCAAAATGAACGCTTGAGCATTCTAATACATTTCCTTGACAGAAAAATCACTTTTGTCTGTTAAAGAAGAAACCTCCTCCCACAGAACTTAGTTAAAAAAGGTAAAGCATATCAAATGTGATTAATGCTTAATTAATCACCATGTTCAAGCAGCACAGATTTGTTGTGGTTTCTTTTTTATTTAGCAATTTAACACAAAAGTACATGAAAGGAAAGGTAATGATCAAAAATAATATGCCTTGCAGTGAAAGCATTAAGCATTGGGTGTCTTGGTCATCCTGTCCCTTCCCTTAGTGGACCTTCATGATTCTGCCAGAAACAGAGGAATACCTTTTTTCCCCCAGAAAAAAACCAGAACTGCCACTACTCCTGGGGGATTCTGGAGAAAGCATGTTCTTGTCTCAAGCAGACACTCTGTGAATGAAAACACTTAGCCTTGAGGCCAAACATCTCCCAGTGCCTGTTCCACAGCAGTTGTATCCATGACAGAGGAGGAATCAAAAGCCCTCTGGAACACATGGGAATTGAGAGCAGGATGTTTCCGTCTGAACTGGACTCTGGCCCATTTCTTGAACAGGTCCGAGAAACTATGGAAAAGAGCAGGTTAGTTTGAATTACAGCAGAAAAATCAAACAGCAGCCTTTTGCTCACACACAACTCCAAGCCAACAGCAGGCAGGGAGCTATGAGTGCACCCACAGGCAGTGCTGGATATAGAGCTGTTCTACCTACATCTAGGACTGTGTGACAGAGGCCAGACTTGTACATCATCACTTCCTGTCATTGGAAGGTGTATTGTCTACATGGACCGAAAGCTTGTCACCCACTGATGTAACAGGAAAAAAACTAAAATATCAGTGAAACAGTATAAAACATTTCCCTTTGAAAGGAAGTACTTGCTGCGACAAGGAGTCCAGCATCGTGAATTTGGGAGTTTGCTCAGAAGCAGCAGGAGTGCAGAAGGTGAGTCCAGTCTATCATACTCACATACAGGATTTCATCTTGCCCTCAAGGAACTCTGCCAAGGTAAGGATTTGGCTAACAAAACCTACTGGACAAGCTACAGCCCTGTTCTGTGTACTGAGGTTTGACACAGTACCTACTGGACATGTTCTCTCCAGTTAAAAAGGCTCCTGGGATTGATGTACAATTCCTTTTAAAGATAAACAGCCTCTCAACATCAGGTTTTCTTGGAAAAATTTCTGTAAGCTGTATGTCTTGAAGCTGAGCTCACATCCTAGGAAATCATGTATATTACAGTGTAATTAAAACTTTCCTATAGAGCAACTCCATCATTACACACTATTAAACCAACTGTATCATATGGTAAAGTAGACAGTGTGGATTGTCAATCTATGCATTACACAGGGTCATTCCAATAGAAGCAATAAGCATGGCATTTAATGAGAACACACTTCGCTCATACACACTCCCTCCCAAGTACTGATTGCATTAGTGTTTATTGAATTTTTATGTTCACTTGCTAAATAAAAAATACCAAAAAACCCACCAAATATTGAATCACCATGCATTCCCTTGTGGTCTGTTTTTGTAATTGCTCCACCTGCTCTGAGATCTTATCAATTTAGTAATATGATATTGTGCTCTAATTATCCACTCCCATTTTTTTACTCCATATAGCAAACTCCTCTATCAACCTGGTTAAGGACTAATTCAGTGGTTTCACGATCACAGAGTGCAAAATTAATGATGTAAGTGTAGAAAATGAGGCACGGTTATGGAGATAAATTTTCAAGTCATAGCATAAGGCTTGTTGTTTGTTTGGGTTTTTTTTTAAAAAAGTTCAAAAACCTACAAAAATCAGTCTGTCTGCTTCAAAAGCTCCCAAACAGAATTATGCTACCTTTCCCATGAACTGACATGGAAGCTGAGGGGACTCAATGGAAAACACTATTTTTAGGTCTTGTGAAAGGGTAGCTCTGCATGTTCTTGCAGCAGTTATTTCACTGTGGATCTCACAACACTGTCAAACTGAAAACTATCCTGGTGCAAGGGACAGCAGTGCACAGTGTGTAATACACTGGTCTTTCCCACAGAGGGCTACAAATCTAGAACGTGAAACTAAGCAAAACAAGAATATAAAGAATAGCCCTAAGAGAAAATATAAATAAACACTGTGAATACAGATTTCCAAAAGGTTGGTGTTGTAAATGAACTTTAGTCTTCTAAAACCTGGAAGACTCCTTATGATTCACATATTTCAGACTTAGAAAACCATAGGATATCACATATAATAATAGTACATGAACACATAGTTCGATCTGCTTTACAGATTTAATGTGATCCTAAAACTTATACTGTATAAATCAAGTTTAAAGAAAATTAGTTTCAGCAGAAGTAGTATTGTAAAGCCACTACCCGTTTATAGCATGAAATTAATTGATGATGCAATTATTGTAGACCCAAGTGTCTTGGTGGATTCTAGAATGTTTTTCACTTGATGTTCTATCTGGCAATTAGTGGCAAATTGCTGGGGACGTTTTAACCCTGCTAACATTCAGAGGAGGGCAGGCAGCCAGCAACCCTACTCAATGAAGTTTTTCATCTGCCTGAGCTTTGCAGTATTATTAGGAAGTATTATTTCCACTGTGAAAAAAATGAGAACAAAAACAAAACAAAAACCAAAAACAAACAAACAAAAGCTAAAAAACCCCAACCAACCACAACAAAAAGAACCCCCCAAAACCAAAAAAACTTTTATTGCACAGATTTCAATGGCTCGTTCATCTGGTAAAAATCAGTTAAACTGTCTTGCTTTTCTTGAGTCCAAGCAAAACCAACCACAGAAAACCCCCCAACAAAGAAACTGACATTCTTCCTTGACCTGGTTATCTATTTAAGCTTATAATTTATGCAGTTCTTAGTAAGAGACATCCCTGAGTCTCCTTCCTGAGTACAAGCTCAGGAATGACGATTTTAGTGTTCTGGTCTCTTAGGGCTAATTCCACCACACCAGCAATAACAGAGTGTATAGGAAGAGATAATAAACAGGAAAGACAAAACAAAGGTTTACTTAGCCTTCAAATTACAAAGCTCAGCTCAATAAGGGTTTTTCTGTGCCCTAAGAATCTAAGCTTCAGTACAGCTACTGGATATGCCTTTATGTTAAACCTTATCCTTTTACATGGCATCTCTCATCCATAAGTCTCAAAGCTCTTTAGAAAGAAAACCAGTATCACAGTCTCCTTTTCACAGGTGAGGCTGTCTTGGCAAAGATCAGGCACTGAACTTATGACAGACTGGCAGCTGATACCCAAGTTGTTTGACTTCCAAGTAATTCAAAACACAGCCCACCAGGCTGTACTGGCTTGTATGAAACACTTGTTAGATACAATTTATGTGTAGGGAAGAGATTGACAAATATCTGTACAGGTTGGGCACTTTGCCACAGATGGGCTGTACTGCTACTGTGATAGATAAACATCTTATTTCCTCTGGCTCTACCTCTTTTTGCACAGAGAGTAAATGTATATGTCTATGTATTATTAAAACATGAGAGTACATTAGATTGAAGAAAAGATGCATACTGGGAGCATCATTTATTTATCTCTTAGTGTGTTTTAGTATCCCCTTGGCTGGTAAGTAGTAATAAAAATGTAACATATAAGCCATTTTTCCATGTCAAGCAGGAAGATATGTTGAGTAAAACTAAAGTAATGCATGCTATAAAATAGAGGAACAAAGATTGTTTCAGCTAAATGTGCAGTGCTTCAATAAGGACACGCTGCTTTGTCTTCACTTGCTTATCAATGCTGACATTTTTTTCCAAAATGACTGAATACTGCCAGCTTTAATAGTCTTTGCTGGGAATTATATTAAAAACAAGAAATAAAATTAAATAGAGAAAAATTGTTGACTCAGAAATCTGCAAGTCTCATCAGAAGAAATGATTGCTTGTTGCTGCTCAGCTCCTGGATACAACCCTGAGTACATGTTCAACCCACAGGAAGAAATGTGAGGGCAACATCACACAAATTAAAGGATACCAAAATAAAAAATTGGCCCATCAAGACAGGCAGCTCCCCAAGAAATCTGCCTGCATTACCCCAAGCCAGTCACTCCATTTCATACTGAGGGTGTGTTTCAAGCAGCAAAGTGCTATTTCAGACTCAGGTCTGGCTAGTGCGCCCACATTAGGCTGAGTGCTCCACAGCTATTCTGCTCTCTACACCTTCCCTGAGCTCCAGCAATCAGTCAACAGTTCTTGAGGCTCTAGCAGGGAAAAAGAAACTTTCATTTGACAGCAACAACAGAACCACAACACGCCACACAGTGCTTGTGCCTGAGCCCCATTTTAAGGATGCTACAGGCACTATCACAGATGCAGCTGCCACTGCCTGCTCAAAGCAGTTTAGTTTGAATTTGAATATCAGATGAACCATATAAAGCTTGAACTATCAAGCATTTTGCATCTTCCTGGCCTTCACCCACCTGCATATTCTGACAGCACCAGAGAGCACTATGCACCTCTTATTTCAGTTGCTGTCCTCATTAGCCAGTCAGCAGTATTTTACAATAAGGGGAATTTACTTTATATTCCAACCAGTACTATTTTTGTGCATATTCATACAAGAGTACTTATGCAGTCATTTTTGTCCCATTCATGTCCAAGAAAAGGTCAGAATATAAAATATGTTTCCCAAGTCAGATGATCAATGAGAACTGAACTCTAACATCCATTACACTCAAAAATGGACTGACAGATCAGTAAAAAGGAAAATATTCCTAGATTGGATTTAAAAGCTCCACAGCATTTCAAACTCCTAAGTGAGCAAATTTACAGCATATATGTGTTAATCAGATATCAGATACAGAATTCAAAGACTCTGCTGTGCATTTAAAGCATGTTATGTTTGAGTCTTGCATTATTAGATAGTTAAAATCTACACTCTCCTTTACTAGGCCAGAGATAAGATCCAGAATAGAAGTAGACAGTGAAAGAAACAGGAAGGAACATCCTGCATGTGAAGGTCTGCAAAAGATACTGACATTATTCTATCTTGTTTCTGAGATATCGCGTAAACATTTCCATGCTGCTACCAAGGGAACAACTGCAGATTTTCCAAACATAGGTCTTGAGCCCATGTCACTCTTTAGACTTTAGTGTTACCAGGACAGAGAGGGGGGAATTTAATTTGTTCTCTTAGACCACATCCTGGTTTACAGTCAACCTATATATCAGCCATATCTAATTTAGCCAAGTTTATCTCTAGGAACCTATAACCACAGATCGTTTCTGATACAGCAATAACTTCTCCAAAGTAAAGCACACCCAAAGGCATCTATTGCTTGGGGAAATAACAAAACATCTACCCTGACAGGTGTTTCTCCATACAGCTTTCTCCAAGTATGACTCCAGAAGTTATAATTTATTACCCCATCTCTAATTTTGAAGAAAAAAGCCTGCAGTTTGTAGCATTGGTCCTTCATGTCTGACCTGCAAGCACAGAAGCTTCCTCTTGTAGAGTCAGCCTCTTCCAGCTCAACCAAGTCCCACTCTGTTTTAAAAGATTCAAAATTAATCCTTACTGTTGTCTAGAGAGAACCAGTCTAAGCAATCAACCCAGTCCTTGTCTGAACTCTGAAGAAGCTGGACAACAGAGAATGACTTACCTCCTTAAAATTCTTATACAATCACAAGGTGTAGCAAGTGATACACAAATGAATAAAGGAGATCTAAAAGCAACACTGACAAAAGGCAATAGAAGCACTTTCCTAGTTTGCTACAACCATAACTCAATTTCCTTTGTGCAGTTGTATATCACTAGTGAGGCTGATTTACAGCTGAGAAAGCATAACTTGCTACTTCTACTTGTGCAATAAAATATAATTCAAGTCATGCACTAGTACAGTTCCTCAGCAATTAATTTCCTCAATGTCCAAAACTAAACCAAAACATGCTTTTGCATTCAGACTGTTGTATTTGTTTCACTCTGCTTCTCTCTGGAAGAACTGTACCTTTGCACATTGCTGGATTTTTGTCTGAAAGAAAGGGGGTTAAACTAATTTAAGGTGAATGAATTTCTCAAGGCAGAATTTCTTGTACTTCTGCAGCCATGGGAAATTTGGTGGCAAAAGAAAACTAATTTTGAATTTACCATGAGAAACAGAAGAATATTAGCAGAAGATTAGTTTGAAGAAAATGAACCTGTGCTTTTACACTTGATTTGTCAGTCTAACGTAGTCAGACTTGCAGAAAAAAATTAACTGCATGCACTATATCAGCAAAGCACAGGACATTTACACCTCAAATGTTAGTTTTCAAAAATAAATAGGGTTTAAGGAAGCAACACAGTAAAAAGGCTAAGAATAAAAACAAACACTGGTTCCCAGGTTATGCTAGTTCTAGAAATGCCTTATCTTTATAGCCTAAGCTTTCTCCTTCCTCATTCAGACACAGGAGGAAATGCAGAAACAAAGCACTACAGTTCCTTCTTAATGCACCATTTTTGAATATATTAAAGACAATCTTTTGAGAGAGCCAACTGTACTGCATAGGGACAGAGTGTCAGGACCCTTGGCTGATGTGAGCACCATATCTCTCTTTGCAAGAGATGCAGCTTTCAACTCTACAGGTATCAGCACAAGCAGACAGCTCCTCTCCGTGCTGGCTGGCCATTTGCTCACATCTTTTCCATGGCTTTTATGGGGGAACCTTCCACTCTGCTCACCATCTTCCCTCCTCACTCATCTCCCCTTTCCTTCTTGACTTGCTTCCTTTCACTTGTCCCTCATATACCACCACCACATAGTTCGTAAGTTAGGTCCCTTATATGTGGAGTTCTCAAGACTTGCCCACTACTGCTCAATCACCTGACTAGAGATTACATCTGTTTGAGAGTGTCCAGGGCACTGTACATAGCACAGTCTCCCTACACAGTGCCTCTGTTGCATCAAACAGGGCTGTGCAAGCCTCCTGAAACATTGGAATGCCTCTTTAAATACCTGAACGTGCTCCAAGCCACCAAAAGCACACTTATTACAAAGAGCATGATTAGTAGCACTGCTCGGAACAAAGTTTCCTAAGAAATTTCAGAACTAATTTAATTAAACCTTATCTGCAGTTGTCCACAGCTGCTATGATAAATAAAGGTGGTGATAGCGGAAAAACTAGAAAACGTAGATACTAAAAAACGACACTCCAAACAAGCTGTAGCATTTCTTTTCCTTCCCTAGCATAGTAATGGTATGATCCCTCTTTAAGTGGAATAAATTTCTCATGAATCCAGCTATACAAACACACTTCTGTAACCAAAATAAGTATGTTCCAGAACTAAACCTTCAATACTCACCCAAAGTGTTTGTTGCAAAGTTCTTTTCAAGTCCATCTTCAGTTAACTCTCTGTTATTCATCATACATCCTGCACTGTTGATCTGTAAAACAACTCATTTAAACAAAAATAATCTACACAATTATCTACTAGGAAATCCACATGGCACAAGCAGCCCATGTCAATTTGCTGGGGTTTGACACTGCAACAAAGCTACAAACAGTTTCCATTCCAAGTTACTGTGTGGCTGATCACAGAGGTTCCTCACAAAAGAAAGGATCCCCAGAGAAGTGGCTCCCTGCACATGTATTACACTAGGAGCCAACAGTACTCAGTACCTTACTCCATGTCCTTAAACTCTTTTCTCACAGAAAGTAATATACAAGTGTTTTTTATTTTGTAGAACAAATATTCAAACATAAATATGCATAAATAAACTGTGCAACATGCAGCAAAATGACGCGCAGGAACTCCCACTCTCAGCAAATAAAACAAATTAGCTCCGAATTTGGCAGATTATCCAGGTCAGCAGGTTGCTGCATCCTAGTTAGCTCTGAGAAGAGCAGAGATAACTGGCAGAAGTGCTTGGTAGTGACTTGGGTGTCCTGGCTGTAGGAGCCCAGCTTTTCTGCCTACCTGGCAATCCTGCACAGATGCCTCACCTGACTCAGACACTGCCAAAATAGTGCTGCCCCACACAGTCAGGATGCACTGTAAGGCACATCCTCACCAACAGCCAGAAACAGATAGCATAGTCTCAGACACACTTCTTTCTCTGCCTTACCTCCCACAGGGAACTTGAGCTTTTCCTTCCTACCTCAAAAAAAGATCTGCCCAAACACACCTTCCTGCTTGTTCACTGCCGCTCCTCAAAAGTTGTTTTCCCATTTTTATCAGAAGTTCTTCATCTACTAAGCATGAAAAGACAGGAGCCTCAGCTTTAGTACAGCCCCCTGAGTAAATGTTCACTGCTAGATAAAGAGGAAAGTGTATTGAGGCCCTTACCAACCATGATGCTTAAGTGTTTGCTCTCTCCCTGGCTCTGTTTTAGACTAGTCTTCAGAGGTTTTTATAAAAGTTTAACCTTTAAAAAAATCTAGCTTTTAGAGGGACAAAGTTACTGGCAATGAAAGCCAAACAGAAAACATGTGATAAGAGTCTCAAAAGATGCAGTTAAAAATTACTGCTCTCGTTTCTTTTTGTAGCATATCTTTGTGAACTGAGAGTGGACAAGAGTAAACAGACCATGGAGACTCCTGAAAAAAACATTTAGAGAAAATTAAGCAGAAAACTGGGGGATGAATTGTGACATCTACATGACGTGTTGGACAAATTCATAGGCTACGCATTCCAAAGACAGACACAAGGTTTAAGTATGAAAACTTACCAACACATTTAATTTATGGTCATTTCTGAATTTTTCAGCAAACTTCCATACTTCCTTGGGATTAGATATATCCACAATATATAAGAAGATATTCTAAAGGAAAAGAAAGTAAGTTACAATCAACAGGGACAGTGAAGAGACCCTGTTCACTGTTTAGGCCTGTCTAGGTGAAAAGGTGTTTAAGCAGTATGAAAAAAAATATTTCCAGAACACAACTAAAACAGGTTAATATGCACAACTGGGAATTTCAGTTCTAGTCCTTAAAACATACTTAGTCACTTGATTCAGCTGCTTCTGAGACATAGGTTTTTAATGCCAAAGTTATTAAGAGAGAGTACTACTTAGATAAATGTGACAGACAGTCAGGCACAGCAGAGAACTAGAAAGATACTGCAAAGCTTGCAAAACTTAAGTTTAGGCAATTCATACAGAAGCTTTTTCTTTGGCTGAAAGGAACTTTCCAAAGAAACTTTCAAGATCACAGCATTAGAGAATAATTTAGCTTAGAAGGGACCTCTGGAGGCTGCTTGGCAAACATGGAGATTCTGAGGGGCCTGTCTGAGCCCCCTGCTCCAGTGTTTGGTAACTCCTATAGTGAAAAAATTTTTCCTACTTTCTACTCAGAATTTTTTCTCTGTTCCAACCTGTGCTGGCTGCCTCTGGTCCTTTCACTGCAGACCTCCAAGAGAATCACAGTGCTGCCTTCCCTACACACTCCCATGACATGGCTGTAAGCTACAGTAAGACCTATACCAACCTTCTCAATGCCAAGCAAAATAAGCCCTCTTAGACTCACATCACATGTCCTATCTCCTCCCTTGTCATTTGGGCAGCCCTCCACTGAACTTGCAAGACATGGTTGACTTCCTCATCCTGGGAAATCCAAAACTGGGCACAGAACTCCTGTTGTGATCTCACAAAGGCTTAATAGAGAGGAAGATGAACTTCCCTCTGTCTGGTAGCTAGACTCATGTTCATACAGCCTGGTATGTGGTTGGCCTTCCTTGCCCCAGGGAACACTGCTCATCAGAAACAACTTGCCAGGCAGAGACTGCACTCCACACTATCGCCTGAGCCGTTAAAGAGATGTCATCAATTTTTGCCCCTGTATTGACTCATGAGGGTTGCCACTCAAAATGATTAACAGATCAGTTTTATTCTGTTGATTGTTAGTTTCTGAGCCACATGTTGCAGACAGGTTTCCATCCACCTTGTCACCCACCGGTTCAAACCACATCTCTCCAAAATGGTTACAAGGATACCATGTAAAAAGCCTTGCCAAAGCTAAGCAGAGCATCCTTGTCCACAGGCAAAGCTATCTCACCAAAGGCAGCAATCAGGACAGTCAGTCTGGGTTTTCCCTTGAAAAATTCACCTTGTTTTCTCAGTCACCTTCCTGTCTTTCATGGCTCCCATGAGGATGTGCTCCAGTTTTCCTGGGGAGCAAGGTGAGGCCAACTGGCCTCTAGTTCCCTCAAATCCTTCTTACCTTTTTTTGAAGATGAGTGGTTTGTCTTTTTCCAGTTAACAGGAAGCACTTCCCACTTTGAGGAGCTTTCCCTTGAAGATCAACAAGCTTTTCCAAGGCCTTTTGCTACCAAACAGGTCCATAAAAAACAAAACAAAACAAAAATCTTCTTTCCTAAATATTGTGATTCTACTACTCATCCCTCTTGTCTGTCTTGACCTGCATTTCCACAGTCCCATGACCACTTCCACCAAGGCAGCTGTTCAAGACTGCTCCTGATAGCAAGACCAGCAGAGACCACCTCTAGCAGGTTTGTCCACCACTTTTATCAAAAAAATTATCCTGGATGTTCTCCAGAAATTTCCTGGATTGTTTATGTCCTGGGATATTGCAGCAGGTGTCAGGGTGGTTCAAGTGCTCCATAAGTACCAGTACCTGTGACCATGGGGCTTCCTTAGACCTCTAAAAAGACTCCATCTACCTCCTCTACTTCATCAGGCAGTCTGTAGCAGACACACACCATGATGTCACCCACATTGGTATGACCTCTGTGCCTTACCCAAAAGCTCTCCAGTGGCTCATTAGCCATTTGAGAGCAAAGCTCCATGAACTGAAGCCACTACCTTGCAGAAAGCACTCCTCCTTGACTTCCCAGACTATTTTGAAGAGGGTGTCGTGGTTTAACCCCAGCCAACAGCCAAATATCACACAGCCACTCCCTCACCAGCAGGACTGGGGAGAGAATCAGAAGGGCAAAAGCTAGAAAAGTCGTGGGTTGAGGTGAGGACAGTTTAATAGGGAAAGCAAAAGATACATATGCAAGCAAAGCAAAACAAGCCTATGTCCATTCCACCCTGAGAACGCCCAATCTCATCTGATCTCGGAAGATAAGCAGGGTTGGGCCAGGTTAGTACTGGGATGGAAGACTGCCAGGGAATATCAGGTGCTGTAGGCTTTTTACAAGGAACTAATTCACTCCTTCCCATGGGCAGGTGAATGTTCAGCCATCTCCAGGAGAGCAGGACCCCATTGGTCACTTGGGAAGACAAAGACCACCACTCCAAACCATCTTCCCCTTTCTCCTTCTTCCCCCCACGTCATATACAGATGATGTCATATGGTCTGGAATATCCCTTTGGTCAGTTTGTCAACCTGTCCCACCTGTGTCTCATTCCAACCTCCTATGCACTCCTAACTTCCTTGCCAGCATGGTAGTATGAAAAGCAGAAAAGGCCTGTGTAAGCCCTGCTCAGCAATAACAAAAACATCTCTGTATTAGCAAACCTGTGTTCAGCACAAATCCAAAACATAGCCACACACTAGCCACCGGGAAGGAAATTAACTCTATCCCAGCCAAAACCAGCACAAAGAGCAAGGAAATACATCTACTCCAGCACTCCAGTAATAGCAATCATTCCTCTCTAATCTCAGTGAGATGACAGCTCTGCAATCATGCAGCAATTCCTGTCCTTCCTACCCTGTATGTATTCACATATAGGCATGTGAAATGGGCTTCCAGTCATGCTACTTTCACATGAAAAATGTGAGAGCTTCCTCCCTTTTGCTGTCCCCTGGACATTTACTCACTGTCCCCATGACTACCACTCTTCTGTGTTTGATCACTATAACCTAATGAAAAGGTTAAAGCTCTCCTCACTGGTATAGCAAACCTGCTGGCAAAGACATTCTTGCTCCAATTAGTCATTGCTGCTTAGCAATGCTCATTTTTCAGAGAAGGTCAAAGAGGTCATAAAGGCCAAAGACAAAGCAACAAAGGCCAAAGTGACACCAGAGACACATTCTAGTGTTGACCTGCAGGGCGTATATGCTCCTACTGAAGCCCTTCCCTTACACTGTAAGGATTTAGGAGACCACTGCTTGGGCCCCTGTGCCCTTGACACTCTGTAAGCACTTTTGATGAACTCCAGGTCAGCTCTTACAATATCACAAGTGCCCATGTGGCTGGGCCACAAGACGTATTGATCCAAGGTCCATACCAGCCTCAGCAGACTCTCCATAATACCTTAGATCTGAGTCCCCAGCAAGAGACAAACCTCTCAAGACATCAAGCCAAGACTGCAGATGGGTGTCTCCATCCCCCATAGGAAGGAGCCTTTAGCCTTTATCACCCACCACTTCCTCCCACTGTCAACAACTGTTCAGGATAATGTGTCTCCAACACCTCCCCTGACAGAGCTTGTTCTTCCTCATCAGTTACCATGGCACTATACCTATCCTATAAATGCACATCTACAGGCAGAGAACAAGCCCACCTTCTGTTGCCAGCACTGGTAAGCTTCCATTCCTCTCCACCTGAGGAGTCTCTATCCACTGCTTATTCAAGCACAGCTTCTAGCCATCCTTCCTTCCATGCCACGTGCTCTTCTACTCTCTGCAAAGATCCTGTCACTCTCCTGTTTCTAATCCCTACAGTTATGCAGCCTGCTCATCTTGCTTTCCCTTGCAGTCCAGCACCCTGAGGAGAGCAGAACCCAACAGATGCAGCCACCATCACGCACTGCCCCAGGTTCAGAGGAGAGTCCCTGCAGCCCAACACTTGCCAGATTATTCCCCTGGAGCTCTTGTTGGGCCAGTCTCCCATGCTGCATGCACAGTTGTTCCAACCACAGAAGTAGAGCACACTTTCAGGTGTGCCACTGCACCTACTCCAGCTGTCTCAGAGTGTTGGGTGCCTTCTGCATCCCCTTCCATGCTATAACTGCTGCATTAACTGCTAAATCCTTGTTAGCCACTCCACATCACAACAGTCTTGCAATGCTTTCCAATCCTATGGTCAGAAATGTGGACACAATATGCAATATTAAAAAAAAAAGTTTGAGATATTGATATAAAGTTATAATTTTCTAAACCACTACAGCTAGGAATAATTCCTCCCTCCAAAACATCAAAAGCCTCTTGCTGTTTGCTACAGGTAATTCCTTTTCCGTTTTACACAGTTGTGTCCTACATAGTACAAGTACAGTGCCATTTATCTGCATACAAAGGTATGGCAACTCCTACTCTTCTAAACAGCAGCTGGTCTCAGACACATCACAGATAGTCTTATGACATATCCCAGGAAAAGACAATTTTAAAATAATTATGCAGAGGATGTGTTCTCATGCAAAACAACAAACAATCATTAATGGGCCTCCTTTCTTTCCAAGTTGTTTTTTAACTACTCATTATACAAGCAAATGAGATAAGTGAAGAAGCTGAACAAAATTATATGGCATTATTCCCTACCTATAATTCTGCTTCCCCAAAGATAAAAAACACATGACTCTCTCTAGCCACTGGATTCCAACATCAGAATTTTCTCATTGTAATAATGTGCTCTAGGATGAGCCTGCTTGATCAGGGAGATTTGACCAGATGACCCATTGTGGTCTCTTCCAATCTTGTTCTGTGATCCATTTCTGACCAAAAAGTTGACACTGGTCTAGTGTTTTGAGCTGGATACCTCTCTAAAAGCTTTCTATTTTTAAAGCTACTACTGTTATCTACTGGTAGAGAAGAGCTAAAAAGTTTTTTGGGCAGATGTTCAATAGTACAAGGGATTTCAAAGACTGAAAAATATCTAAATCAACACTTATCTGCTGAAGACTGTCACATTGACTCAGGAAAAGGAGACACAGGCCTGTTCCCTATAGAAATCCTCAGTGGTAGAAAAGCCATTTTCAAAGTGAAACCTAATATCCATGACAAGATCTACTTTAACAGATTAGAAGAACCTTCCAATTCCCAGATCTAGGTTCAGGTGCCTGCCAAATAACTCCATTTCAGCACTGAACTCTAGCATGTGTTGTGGAAGATGGAAAAAATCTTTGGTGAATACTGTAACAGGACCTCCATCCAGATTATCAGGAAGAGAAAGTTCAGTCTGGATACAGCTTGTCAAGTTATAGATAAAGCATTTTATTATCTCACTGGATTGCTTCTGAATGAGTACTTATAAAGAAGGATGTTCTTGTGGGCTCCTCATTAAAATGCTCTTTCCAATGCAGTCACGTGTCCCACAGGGCCTCTTGTACAGCTTATTTAACGCTCCACTGAAAGCTGCTCTCTGTCCACGTGCCCCATCCCCAGGGTCACAAACAGGTTCTGCAGTGCCCTAGTACTCTTTTCATGACTACAGAAACAACAGGTTTTCAGCCTACCAAAGAATGGGAATGCAGTAATTATGCTGCCTTTATAAGCAGAACATTATTTGCCTAAAGTTTTGTTTCACCAAACAACAGAACATGAAGGAAGATTCAGAGGTCAAACTCACCTCTTTTTCCAGGCTGTCTGACTGCAGTTAGCAAAGGAGGTAACACAGATAATCACTAGTCTTAGTATAGCCATGGGATTACACAGCTACAGACAGCTGGAAAGTATTTATTTCTACATAAGGACTGATCTAATTCACCTCCCACCTCCATTAAAGAACTGAAGTGTAATGCTGGTTGTGTCACACTAGGGAGCTGAAAGCAATGAGCAGAAATTTAGTCCATATGACATCTCTAAGCATAAAAAGTCTTCAGAATTTTTGATCCACATTAAAAACCACTACTGAAATTAAAATACTGTGTACAAGAGCCAAGTCTTTATTTAAAATGAAGATAGGTCTCCATCAAAATGCTGTGGATTAACCCTGGTAGGTAGTTCAGCCACATACAGCCACTTTCTCACTCAGTCCCCTCCCATTGGGAAGAGGGAGACAATCACAAAGGTAAAACAGACAAAACTCGTGGGCTGAGACAAAGACAGATTAATAACTGAAGCAGAACTGTGTGTACAAACAACGCAAAAAAAGGAATTCATTCACTACTTCCCACTGTCAACAGGCATTTAGTAATCTGCAGGAAAGCAGGACTTCTTCCAGCGCCTTGGAAAGTCAAACATCATAATGAATGCCTCCCCCACCTCCCACCCCTCCTGCCCTATACTCCTTCTTTTCCCCAGCTTTTACAGCGGAGCACAAATGGTCTGAGGTATCCCTTTGGTCAGCTGGAGTCAGCTGAACCAGTGTGCCCCCACTCATCTTCTTGTGTACCCCAGCCTGATCGTACAGGGGCAGTGTGAGGACCAGAAAAGGCTTGGATGCTGTGTGAACATTTAGCAATAACTAAAACATGGGTTGTCAACACTGGTTTGGTCACAAATCCAACACACAGCACCACAGAGGCTGCAATAAATAAAATTAACTCTATCCCAGCCAAAACCAGAAGCTAATGACTAATGCACCTCTCCATAAGCACACACTCCTGAATAATTAGCAAAAACAACAGTGACAGCTACAGAGGTGTACTACAGAATGATATATATAGAAAAAAAAGAATATATAACAGAAGGCAAGAAGTAAGGAAGAGGTATTATAAGAAAATGAGATGAAAAGGCACCTAGAGCATGGAACTAGGACCACACACAGGACTTCACAGAGCAGCCAACCTTAGCAAATCAAGGGCATGTTATTCAGACACATAAAACCTTCAGCTCCAATGCTGTAGACTCATAAATGTTGTTGCAAGAGTGTTGCAATGCATTAACTTTTAAAAGCCTCAGCCACATAGTTCGGAATAGTAATAAGGACCTCACAAAACATATCAACAAAAACATTAAATAAAACAGCATGCTGCTGGTGATGCTACTTGTCATAGAAGACATCACCTAATGAAATTAAATCACTTCAAACCATGTGAATGATAAACTACTAGATGTTTCCATGTCCAACTGAAAACACTATTAAAAACACCACAGGAAAATGTCAAAACAATATCTCAAGGCCTCTCAGGTCTTAAATTTTAACAATCTAAGACTGAACAAGAAACTGAAAAGCAGCTCACCTGGTTGCCCGTTTCTGTCACTACTTCTTCTTTGGCGACCTCAGCCCGTTCCTTATTTCGGCAAACCAGATGAACTGTGCCACCTGGTGGATTGCGACAAGAAATACATCGATAATTACTAACTGCTTTTAGGGGAGACAGTGTTTTAATTAGGGGAGACTTCGGATATAAGAAGATAGCTGGAAGATATCTGGTTGGCTCTGGTCCCCACAAAAGCAGGAAGGGCAGAGAACATAGCAGGCTCTAAGAGGGTTCTCATGCAAGGCTACTGTCTGCTCAAACCTTTTTCTGTCAAGTCTGTACATCATGTTTAGTGGATGAAATAGAGCTACACTAGAAATTGAAGCTAAGGCATCTTTATTATAAATGCTTCTCTTGATACGTGCCTGAAAGCTCAGTAAAGGGCTTGAACAACACAAGTGATTAGAACCCCTCTGTGAAAAGGAAATAAAAACACCAGGTATCAGAATTCTTCTCAGTAGTGGAGATATGACAAGGACAATGGCCTCAAACTGCAGTTTAGGAAGCTCAGGTCATCTATTAAGGAAAACCATTTTCACTACTTTGCTTCTAAATAGATCAGGCTGTTTCAAGAGGATGCATAATTTCATAGAATCATTTGAATTGGAAGAGACCTCCAAGATCATCAAGTCCAACCCTTAATCCAACCCCACTTTGATTACAAATCATGGCACTGCAGGTTTCAGGCAGCAAGACAAAGCAATGACTGGTTTGATCTAGTGTTGCCAAGAGTCTTGCTTCAAGTGAGATACTGGACAAAGTAACCTCTAGAGGTCTCTTCCAACCAGCTTTTCCATGAGACAAATACCCAGGGCAAGGCTCTTTGCAGAGACCTGGATACTTACCATGAAGTCATCATTTAGCCACATTTAAAAAATCCTTCAAAAAGAGGAACAAAGTAGGCATAATTTTTTTTTATTTTTATGCTTTGTATTCTCTGATCATTACAAGTCATGTGCTAGTCACAGGAATAACTGCATTCTTTTACTTATTTCTAAAGGTGCTTTAGGGATTGCTAGCAGTTCACCACTAGAAAGCTCAAGGAATGTATTCCCAAAGGATTAATACAAACAACAGTGCAGTGTCACTCTTCCAGTACCCAGAACCGAAATGCAAAACACCAAGACTACCCCAGCAATAATGCAGTCACACACTGCACAGCCCAGTCTGGAGGCTGATAATGGACGTTTCTGTCTAAGAGAGCTTTTCCACTGAGCAGCACAACAGCAAGTATCCTTGGCATGCAGCTCAAAGAGCCTCAAGGTTCTTCTGAAGATTCTTAATAGAGTCTGATTGATCCACAGCACTTTCAGAGCTGGCTGGGTTACTTTTACCAAGTGCAAAACCACAGACAGTAGGGAACTCTCAAATCTGCAAAAACAATACAAATGACACAAGCTGATGTTTAATACAGTTCATCTTCAGTTTGTGTAACACAAATGCCACACATGGAAGAGACCATGCACAGATAGGCACTGAATATGAACAGAGCAGAGTGGAAGACAGTCTTTGCCTCAAGGAGAACAGATTTCATGAGAGACAAGGCAATCAGAAGGGGCAGTGTCTAAGGCTCATTTCTTTGGCCATTCTCACAGTGACTTCAGACTTCATTGCAAAGGAGGACTTACATTACAGACCTTAAGGCAGTTAAGGATTTGCAGATGATTAAGAAGCTCTTCCCAAAACACAAAGGACAGAACAAGTAAAGTGTGCAGGTACAAATTAAACACCTGGAAGAATCAGTTGGCCTTCAAGCCAACGAGGAACATTCTCAGTCTGCAGTGGAAACATTCCAGCAAAGAGGTGGGTTTTAAGGGCTTTGAATATGAACTTTCTTGTTGCCTCTAAGGACAGAGGGGAAGTTTTAGTGTGACCTATGGGCTAGGAAAGGAATTTGAATACGTTTTCCACAGCAAAGATTAAAATTATTTGAACTTAACATATGGAAAATGTCAGAGTAATTGGGAGAAGACTATGAAGCTGGAAGTGCAGTTCACAAGACAAAGGAAAACCCAAATCTGCATACTCATAAGATACCAATTCAGAGAAAAGCTGAACTCAGACTACAGAAATTGTCATCAAGATAGCCATTAGTTAGAAAGATCTGAGTGTTTGAAGGTAAAGCCAACACAGCTTTACTCTTCTTTTGCTGAATCTGAAATCTTTCTTTTCTTGTCATGGTTGAAGAGATTCAACTAGAAGCAAGAGCCACAACAAATGACATTGAGTTTCAAAGTGACATGTTTGAGGATAGTGATGCCGTGAATGACCCTTCCCCCCAAAAACAGGACTTCGAACCACGTTAGTGTAGGGTAAGATAAAAAATAAAGGTCCTTTAATAACACAGGGCCTACAGCCCACAGGAATACAGGATGACATGCATGTGTCTCAGTTCTTGTTTCCATGGCTTTTATAATAAGATCCCTCCAATCATTGCTTTACACATTTCTCAGTCCAGCCCCAGTCCCACCCCTGGTCCAACCCCCAGAATTGGGTCTGGGGTCATCAAGACCCTCTGTCTTCATCAACTCTTCTTCCTCAGGCACACAAAGGTCTCTTGGAGTTCATCCAATTCTGGCTTTTGGGTCACTCTGACCTATGTTTATGTTTCATTCTGTAGGCCTTCTGATATCTTTCAGCTCTTTACCTTGGAAAGGAGTCTAAACAAGATTAATTAACTAAAGGAATTTGAGCTCCCTGTTCTGGGACAGGGGTAGTGATAGAAAGGCATTAAACTTAAACTGTTAGAAATATTAACCTTCTAAAAATCTACAACTACTGTGTTCCTAAAATCTACAAAATGTGAAAATCAGAACAAAAACCCTTTGGCATCAATAGAATCAAGAAGTCATTTTAACTTCATATGAACAGCAATGCCTATACAATGCATCAGACATGCAATCTGAGCCCAAGGTTGTTCTGCTAACCACAGTGACCAAATCCCATGCAGATCTAGACAGCTTTCCAGCTTGCAAAACCTGGCAGGGGTATCCATTTGTGAGCAAAACAGTCACCAGACAAAGCAATACTTTTTTAAAGCTATTATGTATAATAGTAGTAGTGGGAACCTGAAATCAATCACATGCTGGCACTGATGGGGA
This sequence comes from Pithys albifrons albifrons, assembly GCF_047495875.1. NCBI lineage: Eukaryota > Metazoa > Chordata > Aves > Passeriformes > Thamnophilidae > Pithys > Pithys albifrons. The sequence continues at coordinate 60,427,872 of NC_092458.1, forward strand.
TCTTTAACCCAAAGACTCTTTGATGCTAATAGTCTTGAATTAGTTCAATTTAACTGAGTTGCACTTTCCTTTATTACTTATGAAACCTAAGCATGCCAAGAGAGAGCAAAGAGCCACAAGCTCCTCCTTTTTATTCTACGTGCCAAAACTTCTATCGCTCTTGCACAACAGGAATTATTTTGTAAACTCCTGAAGGGATTAAGTTTATCCTTCAACAGCAGCTAGGTCCAGCTCATACCACCTCCTTGCCTACAGAGAGCAACATGAAAAAATAATTGCATGGAATCAGTCAAAGGGGACAAACTCCAGGGTATTATCATGAAGATCAATCACAGCTACAGTGCCTCCTTTATACTCTCCCATCTCAACTTTGCAAAGCCAATTGTTTTCTTTCATCATATGATACATTTGCATTTGGTTTCATTATACCAGTTTTCACAGTAAACCTCTAACACACACTAAGAGCCCTGTAAAATGACCCCTCGTCCCAGGGATTTGCATGTGATTGTGCTAGAAGGCCAAACCTCTGTATCAGCTCCTCAGAGCTCCATGGCATCCCGGCTCACCTCTCCTTGCAATCTCCTTGGCTGTAGCCTTGCCAATGCCACTGTTTACACCAGTGACCAGGAAGGATCTCTCAGTCACATCCACCTCTACATCAGCTAGACTGAAGTGCTTAGAAGCAGACTCGTAGCCACACCTGAATAAATCAAGATACACCTGTGAGAAACTAGGAGACAGCACTTCCAAACAAAACAAAACCAAAACAAACCAACAACATGGGGATGGTGAAAAAGCACTTTTCCCTGACAGCTCAGCATATCCTAAATGCCCTCCCTCATCCCCTTATTCTCTCTACTCGTGGGACAGGCCACAAACATTGCCAGTGACACTGCAACAAATGACGTACCCCTGAAACATCAAGGCTGGAAAAGACCTTTAAGACCATCAAGTCCAGCCATCAACCCAGCACCACCATCACGTTCAGCGCTAACCCATTCCCTCAAACGCCACAGCCACGTGTCTTTTTGAACACTTCCAGGGACAGCCCGTTGCATACTTTAGAACCCTGCACACGCAAGCGGCGCCTCCCGGCGTTCGCTCGCCCCAAGCCGCCTTTCGCCGGCGCGGACACCTGGGCGCGGCTCGGTCCGGGCGGGACCCAAGGGACTGGAACCTGCCCGCTCTGGCGGCGGTGCGAAGCCGTCAATCGAAAACAAGAAATAAACCCCGGCTCGAAGTGGTTGAACCCCCGCGGGCACACACAGGACCGCCCCGGCCCGCGCCGCGCCCCCCGCCAGTACCTCGTGTACTCCCGCAGCCCCTTGACGAACCACACGGCGGTGCGGTACCAGGACGGACATGGCGCTGCTGCCACCGCGGCCACAGAGGGGCCAACCCCGCCTCTGTCCTTACATAAGGGCAGCCCCGCATTAGGTAAAGGCCGAGAGGCGGCCCAGCCCGGCGCCGCCCCCGCTACGGTCCGGCCGCGCCGCGGGAGGGTGCGGGGAGGACAGCCAGTGTGCCACCTGCCGCCTCAGCAGCACTTCGTGCGCTGTTTCTTCTTATCTTTTCTGTTTTTTCCCCTTCTTCATTAGCCGTCAAGTACAGCTGCAGCGAGCCCCCGCCGTGCCGCGGACGGCTGTGCCTGTTGGAGGTGGAGATGTAGGAGGGTGGAGAGTTTCCCAGGACACCTGCTCGGGGCAGATGCTGCTGCAAACTGCTACAGGGCTGCAAAAGGGGTGTTGTGTGTTGGGAATGGGGAGCAGAGTTACAGAATCTGCGCCTGCATCCTCTGCCCTGGAAACCTGTCAAAAGGACACTCTCTCAGGAACATAAACAACCGTGTTGTGTCACACCAAGTAGCATTTTGCATAACAAATTAATCCATGAAATACCCAGTTCCTAGTAATGGAGTAAAGTACATCAGTAATGAAAAGGTACACTAGTGGCTCTTGCAGTAGGAGGAGTGAAATTCAAAATGTGTTTTTAGTTCCTCTGGTATGTGCTTAGGAGCTACAAAGCCCACAAGAACAACTTGGAATTGCACATCTGGACAGCCTCCATTAGCTATAAGGAAATAGTCATTATAGGTATAATTATGCTTTTAAGTACAAGAAAGGACTATGCACTTAGAAAACTCAGTGTGTGACTTAGATAAATTCATTTATTTTATGTGGTATGCAGGGCCACATGCAGAGAAGCTACTTTGAGAACCCTAAGTTTTCAAGAGCTTAAGTTACTCAGTTTCAATAGCAGAGATAGGGAAGAAATGGGAATATTCTGGGTTTTTTGATCAAGTATGATAGCCTGATACCTTTTCTAAATCTCTTCGCTCTGTCAAAGACCTTATACTAAAGTCTTGCACTATCTCAGCACGTTTTGTGAGTGTTAGGCTCATACAAAAGGCACTTCCCACTATCAATTTACAATTTTTGAACTCACTGAACTCAGCACTGTCTGCTTGTACTGTACACTGTGTGAGAATTAAGAGTATTCAGAGGGCAAAGAGACACATTTTCACAGTACATTTTCCTCCATGCAGAGACCATCCAGCTACGTGTTGTACCTTTGCAAGAAATCTAAAAATGCTTGTTCTTACTAAAACAGTTGAAATACTGTATTAAAAAAAGCCAGTAGCCTGAGTCAGTTTTGACTGATCTTGTTCTTGGAAATGCCTGGGAGTTTGTCACTAAAGTATTCCTAAAGAATTCATTCCAATTCTATTGCTTGATATGGAGACTTCAGGCCCAGAAAGGAGCAGCCTCGCAATAGTGGGAGTGGCAGAACGTTATTTCAGATAATGAAAAATGAGATGCAGCCTAAACTATGAACATGTACTCTGATGTCTTTGAGTATGTGGAGATAGTTTTGGGATCATCACCTACAACATGCAATTAGCAACCAAAACTAGCAAGCCAAAACTAGCAAAACTAGCAAGCCTAGACTGCTATAATGATGTCTGATAATCAAACTTGCTGTGAACAGAGCAGATGTTATGTTTGTGCAAGTCCTGCATGCAGGCTGAGGTAATGCCCCTCTTCCTCCTTTCTGTCCCATGCCCAGCAAGCCCTTCAGCTACTTCCTTTTCCTCACAGCCCCGACAAGTCTGCTTGGTTACTTTCCTTGAAACCTGGCTCAGCAGGAGAAAACCAGAAAACTAATGTGGGCATGCCTGCTGTTATGAATATCCAGGCAGAAAATTGCAGTGCTGCCCTACATTTTCATGCTAGTTAGAGACTGTCTTACCTTGGGCTTCATAAACCTCTGTGCATCTTGGTGTGCTGTTAAGAGAATAATAACATTCCACAGGTGTTTGTGCTGCAGAATTAGCTGCATTCTTTACAGGAAATACAGTTTCAGTTTGAAAAACATTAGCAAAGCCCAAACAAAACAATGGAAGTTCATGTGAGTAAATGCAACAAACCAATTTGTGCTTTATTACCTTGTCATTTCTGTGTTTCCCTACTTATTTCTTTAGCACTCACTGTGGCTTAGTACAAGCAAAATGGGATGATGGCTCTGATGTGTTTTGTTTGTAGCTTTAGCCTATGTTCTCATAAATTGAGGAGTGCATACTAGCAGTCTGCCAACCTCTGAAAGCAAATGAGGTGTATGCAGATACACCGAATTCCTTGCAGGCTAAACTATTTGGACTGCAATCAGCAAGATGCTGGATAGTGCAGCCCTGAGATACTAACTAATGTTAGTATGCACAGCAGAAGTGGTCCATGAGTCAAACACAAAAATAGATTATGGCAGCCAAACAATGTGAGCAGCTTATAATATTTTGGGGGTTAAGCAGTAGTGGCCAATTACAGCATATTACTTGTATGAACATTAGAGAAGATGTTTGAAGGTAGTTGGGTACCAGTGTCATCCTGGTACACACACAGTTTTCCCAGAGGATATTCTATAAATACTTCTTACCCTTCTAACAAATGCCATTTTAAGGAGATTTCGTAAATGCTTAGAAACTGTGCCCTTGCCAGAGTGCAGCAATCTCTGAGCACATTCAGCTGAGAGATTCTGCTTAGAAACACTTGCTTTTTCTGTCCTGAGGGCCTAAGTGTGCACCCAGAAAAGTACTGTCACAGCACTTCGTCTGTCTGAACAGAATTTGTAGAATCAACCACTAAGCCTGGATAAGACCTCTGTGATCAAGTCCAGCCTTCACATCAGAAGAGAGCTGTTGCACACCGTCCTATCATCGAGATGTTTCTGCTACCTCATTTCATTCCCAGTGGTGTTTTGCTTTTGTATTGTTCCAGAGACAGGAGACTTGCAGAAATTGTGTAAGTGCTCTCTGCTAACGCAGCCATCATGATGATGAGGCAGTATGGGTTGTGTGCAGGAGAAAGGCAAGATGTAATTTTGCCAAGAGTTGGGTAGTGCTAATGAATGGCCTGCATCACACTATTCTCACAGGCAAAATTTCTGCCCACATCAAAATTTTGACTGTTGCCTTTGGTACTGAATTCTAGGTTGATATATGTAGTTAGTTTAATTAGAATCCATCCTGGAGCTTTGGAAACTTGGAAAGTTACATCTTCTGGTTTCTTGACTACTAACTTGACAATAAATTCTGATAAGACATGAGGGATTTTTTAGACAAAGAATTCTTCTCATGAATTGGCAGACAACATCTCAGAAAGCTGTCACAGACAGCAACTGATATATATGTATATATATATATGTAGTCTGGCTCTCCCACTGGAAGTGGGGGGATGAAGAGAGCCACGAGTCTCTTGAGCTCCTAACATTTCCCTCATTTGAGCACAGAACAACGTGGTTTCACTCTGGATAATAAACACAACTCAGTGTGTTAGCCTTGGTAAAACATACCCAAGTTAACTCTTTCGCTTAATGACTGTGACAGTTAAAGTATGTCTGCACCATGAAATGCTCTATAGCATATTCACAGGTTCTGATCCATTACTGCCCATATTAGGCAAATTATTGTTGGTGCTGAGGATCCCAATAGGTATTAAGCAAATGCTTCTGTCTAAAGCATGCTCAGATATCATCAGGGGAACAGTTTGCTCAAAGGATATTTTGTTCCCAAGCTCTATGAATGAGGCTGCACCAGGACTGACACTGCACAGTTTGGCATTGGTGATCCTGCATTGTGGTAGGTGCATTTACCAGTGCAGAAACAGCCCCTAAGCCTGTTATACAGGCCCTCCATAAATGCAGGTAATCCTCAAAATAAATAAAAACTCTGGAATATTGTGGCTGTGAGCTTCCAGATATTAGGACTTTTCATGCAATAATGAATTGAAAACCTCAGTATTTTCTTAAAACACAAGAGCTAGTTAAAAATACCTCTGGAATTCAGCTGGACTAACATGAAAAACACACCTTAGACTTAGTCCATCTTTGTACCTGTCAAAGAACAAGGAGTTTAAAGCAAAGTTTTAATTACCTCCAACACAAAAGAAAAGTGGAAAATGCCGATTGTTTTCAAGGGCTGTGCATTTCAAAGTGTTTCATATTTTCTTCCCAGGGGATGGACCTAAAAGGTAGATAGAGTACTTAAGAGTTGAAAAACAATTATATATTATACAAGATGTTTAAAGCAGCCTCAAGGACATTTTGCCAATCTTTTATTATCTTCTTATTTTTATTATTTTTTGAAGGGGGGTTTGTTGAGAGGCTAAAATCTCAATCTGGAGGACAACTGGTTCATTTGCTTGCTTCCAACCAGAGATCTTCCAGGCCCTTGTGCATTCTCTCCTTTTCTTGAAGTTACTAATTTTCTAATTAAGTCTCTGTGCCTGCCCCCATTAAATCAGTCAGAACAGATTCAGTTGCCACTGATTGCAGTGGAAATAAGTGCAGGCTTTAAGGGCCAGATTTGCAGAAATGCTCAGCATCTATAATTTGGGCCAGGTTTCCAAAGGAAATGGCCACTGTGCAAACCACTGTTGCTGTGGGAGCAGCTCCCAACCCTGCTTTTGCCATGCTGGCCTCAGCTCTGGAGGCAGAACACTTGAAAACTCCTGCTTTATAAACCAGCACTGCCCAAGAGCTGTCAGCAGCCTGGGAAGAGGCAGCTGCCATTTGTCCTGTTGCTTGGATGAAACAGGGAGTTCGATGAGTAGTTGAAGAGGACCATTCATGCCCTGAGGTCTCAAGGAAAGACATGTCTGAAGTGCTTATGGTAGTAGCAGGTTGAGAGAAGCAAAAGCTGCTCATCCTGAATGCAGGGAAAGGTTGAAGTTCTTTGTTGTGTACCCAAGTCTTCACCAAGTTTGCCAGCTGCTGTCATCAGCAGTGTTGTTGTTGTTTCCAGTGAAGAGTTGGGCTTCCCCCAGACTAGAGACTTTCTTTATTGGGAAACAAATGTGGCAGTTTGTCATCAGCTCAATCACTCCTTTTTGTTCAGGAGCCAGTAAGGGGAATCATACTCTGCTTTATCAAAAGTAAAGGTTTGCTTTTTCAGCTGCTGAGGGCCCTGGTCTCTCAGAGCTTGCAGGGCTTCCCAGGGTCAGGTATGTCCTGGCAAGGAGAGGGACTGCTGTGTGTCCTCCCAAAGTGAAGGGTTGGCTGGGAGAAGCAGCCTGCTAACTTAATTAATTTCTTATGTATCATGTTTATGCATGCTTAAGTATACAATTTTTCTAAAAATAAGCGGAGCTTTATAGTTGATATGCAATCTAGAAAACAGTTTTTTAGTCAGTAAAAGATAATTTTATGATTCCTATGACTGAAAAATTCTTTGTTCTCACAGTGGGCAACACACTTCAATGCATATGTGCTTGTTGCCAGGCTGTCATAGTAATTTTCTTCAGCTACCTGGTTTTTTTCTTACTGCTCCTCTACTGGATCTTACTGTTCTTACTACCAGCTGTTGGACAGGAATGTTCATGGGCTTATTGACTCAGGTGAGTTCTGCTACACTTCATTCTTTTATCCTATTTTTCTTATTCTTCAGCAAATCTTACCACTCATTAACATTGTTGATTATTGTAGAACAACTGTTACCAAAATGCAGATATTATCTAGCAGTGTGTATCCTCCAAGAGGTATCTACTAGTAGGGCAACAGACACACCTCATCTTATATGGTTGCTGTGTTACATGTGTTCAAATGCCAAAGGAATAGTCTGAAGTTTTGTGTCTCCAAGCAGTCCACATTCTGTTGTAACAGAACTCACAATAATATGTCAAACTTGTCCATGCAAAGCTATGGAGACAGACCCTCCCACGTAAATAAGCACCAGATCTGTTTAATAAAAGTCTTATTTTGCCTGTTGGGCTTTTTTTTTTAAGTCCAGCAACTCTTTTTCTGATATATTCTGAAAATAAATGGTATTTATTACTTAGAATTGTGAAATCCATGCAGAAGTAGAATAGCAATATAAAAGTAAGTAATGATAAAAAGGTGGTGTCTATAACAAGTTGTGAATAAGTATGCATAGTGAGGTTTTTTCTCCACTGTTTGCACCCTGTGTATTCATTTTATATTGGTACTGAAAGGCTAAAGTCAGTATGGCTTAAATTCAAATCTGTGGGTGAAATCAGTCTCTGATGTAACTATTCATCTCAGTGAAATTGCAGCAGGGCTGATTATAATTAGCATGACTGGGAAATGTAAAGTACTTTAATTTTTAGACTGCAGTCACATAGGTTTGTGCACTTATACTTACTTTTATTCAAATGAGACATTTGGTAGAAATTCAGTGTTACAAACATATATGCATAATTTCTCAGAATTTCATAAAATTTGTTTCAGAAACCTTGCAATATGACATTGTTCTTTTTAGCAGTGTCCTTCTACTTTGTTTTCTTGTATTGTACAATATCAGATGGCACTTGTCAGCCTTTTTTATTTACACTCAAATATTATACTTTCTAAAAATGTTTTCTGTTTCCTCCTATGGCTAATACCTGTGGGATTTTCATCTATGCCAGTAGTGAACAGGAACCTGAAGAAACCTAAGCAAAGGAGCAACAGTTTCAAATTGCACTCTTGATGTAACAATCCTTTCTGTATTATATACATGGCTCCTCATTGTGATGCAAAGTCCCTATCAACTACAATGTGGAGAAGATAATATTCAAGATAACTTACAGAAACTGATCTGGTTTAGAATGTTGTACAATATATACTAGTTATCATCAGTTTCATCTTCATAGCCCTTTGCCTGTAAAGTCAAAACATTTAGGCTCTGTTACACCAACCGTTCACATTTCAGGATCTGAGGCATTCAAAACAGCTCTTGGCACAACCCAGAATATCTGCTGCTTCTTTATTTTTTTTCCACAGTTACCTTGTTGTTTTAAGGTCTGATGTCTTGGGACCTCATAAAGCTCAGAGCAAGAGCTGTGTGAGAGAGATCATTTTCTCTGACAGCACAACATTCCTGTTTCTACTCCTGAGGAGATGAGGTCTTGATATGTCTGATGCTCTTTTCCTCTCTTCTTTGGGTCAGCAGGTAGGAGCTGTCTGTGTTCAACACTTGGGATGAACGAAGAAAACATTGCCTGTCTGTCTGCAGCTTCTAAAATAGCTGTGGGAAGCTGCTCTCTTAGAGCTTTGGAATATTATGCCCATTGCTAAAGATGGTGGAGTAGAGGGAGGACAAACATACTGTGGGCAATAAACTGTAATAAGTGCGACATTTCATGGCTGCTATCGTAGCATTTATGGTATGTATAGAGTCAGTGCGCACATAAAGAATTCTCTTTGCATATCTATATTATTAGACTTCTGTAGAACTCACAACTAGCAGTGAGCAGGCTATCTAATCCCCTGAAATAATGTATATTTTTGCCTTTAAATGCAGGAAATAGATCTTTCTTTCTCATGAAGGAGAGATGATTTAACTGAAACTGTTACAGCTGGTTTTCTGCATTGTAGTCAACATTCTGCATTCATAATAATTAGCTAAGGGTGTATTTTGTTTAATTTTCAGAAATTACTGTGGAAAAAATAAATTTGTAATTTTAGTCTAGTGGCAAAATACTAAACATTTTAAGATGTAGACTGTATTTTCAGCCACTTGACCTTTGGGCTATAATGACTTAATTCCCCCACAGCTGTTTGCTGAGGAGCCATACCTACTTCTCCAGGGACTGAGCATATGTCTGCAACACCATCAGTTTGTGGCAATTAAAAAAGTTGCAGTTTGCAAGTTAAGGTGCTGTGGCCCATGCACATGTTTCTGGCTTACCCCAAAGTGAGACCAAGTGCCTCCAGCAAAACTACTTTCATTTAGGTTTGAGTGCTTTACTTAGCCATTGTGGCAACTCAAGAGAAACTGTGCTGCCAATGATGGGTCATGAGTGGTAACTTCATAAGTCACTGTAACTCAGTTCCATTTAATCACATGTCCCAAACCAGATGTACCTGCTCCACACCTGCATGATTCCAATCTGCTGAAGGAGGCATTAGCAGTGGAAGGGCAGAATGCATGCTTACATCCCCTGGGTACGGAACTGACGGGCTCCAACAGTTTGGAGGTGTTGATGTTCACACTTGCATTATTGATGTACGCAAGGTAAAGGTAAATACTATCAATGCAGAGTTTTTCTGTCTCAGTCTTTGCAAAGTTTTTTGTTAATTTTGCACAACTTCAAAGTATTTCACAAATGCCTTTTGCTTCATTAATACCTTCTGTATAATTGTGCATTTTTACCAACCAGGTACTGAACACTAGCACTGGGATTTGGCAGCACTTTTCCATGTCAATGGATGCATCAGGTTCACACATTTAAAGAATTATTCCTCCGTGTGAGACTACAGAGAATCAGTCAGCCTTAGCCTCCCATGAAGGAGACACAGGCCTTAGGCTTACCACTGTGTGGCTGAAGTTTGGTAAATCGTTGCACATGTGCTGAGCTGCTGTAACTGTGCTCACACAGGTACCCAGCAAACACAAGGCAATGTGACATAGCTTACATATCTTTTCCTCCAGGCTGAACTAAAATGACTTCATATTTGCTCAGATAGGAGCATATCATTACTTACTGTGAGGTCACTGGATGCACAGTGACATGGGAATCAGTTCAGCCTTGGATCAGGAATATTAGCTCTTTGTGATTAAGAATGCTTCTAGCAGCATTTTGCAAGAACAAGGAACTATGCACTGGAGTCCTGTGGGTGAAGCTACTTTCTTTTTAAATTTCTGTTGCATTAACAGCTGAGCATAATTTTCTGGTTTCGTGCCTGTTCCAAGCTTCTGGATAAAGTTTGTGTAATGATGAACAGCTGCTTTGCTGCATTTGAGTGATGGATGGAGTTATGCTTGCTGATAGGCAATTTCTTAAACACTTTGGGATCTTCACAAATGAAAGATGCTCTCGACTGAAGGTAAAGTCCTTTAGATCAGTTCAGAACTGAAGGCAGAAATCCAGGAGCTCAGTGTTGAGCCAGTGAAGTGTTTAGGGTGAGAAAGAGGAATTCTAACATTTTACCATTGCCAGCAGTTGTGTTTCAGAAAAGTAAAGTACCCTTAGAGAGGCAGTGGAGAGTATGTGGTGGAGCAGCTTTTTGGAAACAGAGGCAGTGATTTCTCCCAGATCCAATCTAAGGCCCATGAATGAAAGGAAAGATTTCCATTTGTCATATCTCCTTACATAAAACTATGCATGGCCTAAGTCAGCCAGCAGTGTTAGTAATTCCTGTTCCATGGGTTTCTGAACAGGAGCAGCCTGGCTGTGACTTCTCTTGAGTGGATGCTGCAGAACAGCACTGCCATCATGTCAGATTATTGCACACTTCATTCTACCTTCTTTCTAAGATTAGTTTTCTGGAAACAAACAATTCCTAAAGACAGGGCCTGAATTAAAATCCTTGTGGACCAAATGCAGCATTAGTTACCTGCATCATAGCCTGAGAAATAAATGTTCATGGCTGAAGACAGGTGGTTCTCACAGATGTTACACTGCATTCAGCCTTAGTCCCAGGAATGATGGCTGAGCAGCCTCTGTTCAACTGTGACTTATTGTTGAGCTGCTTTACAGATCTCACCCTTCCACAGGCATTGTATAACCCTTTTAGGTTTCTCTAAAACATAGATTTCAGCTGTGTGGGTTTTAAGAGAAAAAAAATACCCAACATCCTCTTCCTGTGCCTGGGCCCACCCTCTTGCTCATCTACAGGGGAACCAGAAATGCATAAAAGCAAAAGCAGAAAGAGCACTTTTACACTGCATTCATCAACACACGAAAAAACAATCTACCAGGATCAGTTCTGGGCTTGTTCCATTGCGTGTCACAAAACAATTGTCTGTGCATGCCAGTGCTTTTAAAGCTGATGCTGCTGTTGACTGAAAAGCTGCTTGTGTTACATCTCTGCATTGAAGCATAGATTTCCATATGTACAGCACCAAGGTGAACAAAACAAATACATGCTCACGCCATAACCAGAGAACTGCTGTAGTGAACACATCTGCCTGATATTCTCACATCCCTTCCCACGTCTTACTGTTGTGTTTTATATTTAAAATACCAACATAACATCATCAGTTTTTCTATGGATTTGATCACAATGGTTTGACAGTCATCTTTGGGTTAGTGTTGTTCTGACAAATTATTGCTCTAGAAAAAGTAGGAGAAAGAGTCTCCCCAGACCGGGGAATGCTGAGCTCCAGTCAAAGCACTGATTTAAGAGTCAGTAGCTCAGTTCCTTGTTCTGCCAAAGACTTGCAAAGTGTCCTTGGCTTGGTTTGAATGTATTGGACGTATATGGATATATTCATACTGTCTATTTTAGCCACAAAGTTAGATATAGATGCCTTCTATTCCAAGTTCCGAAGAGACCTAAGGGCTGCATTCAGTCTGCCTTTTATACATGTTCATATTGCTATCATAGCTATTTACTGGCTGGTCTGACAGTGGCCTAAATAGCCCTCTAGTGCACAGCTAACTTACTGTCAAAGTCCATGCACCATGAAAAGTGGCCTGAATACAGCCCTTTTTTTTCCTTGTCTCACTCGCTCATTTGTAATGCAGGGACAATAATAAACCTTGGCAAGATTATGGAGATGTTCAGATCCCAGTGAAGAGGACAACATAATTACTTTTATAGGCAAAGATGCACAAAGCTGTACTGTGCTATATACAAGGTAAGGGGACCTGGTTTTAGAGGAGCTTGCCATCTGCAGGAGCTTGCTCCAGATAGAACATCCAAGAGTTCAAAAAGGGATGTAAAAGTTAGCAATAGTGCACCCTGGCATCTGTAGCAGCAATTTTACCTAGACCACACTGTATTTCAGCATAGCTATTTCCAGATGGTGCTGTATTTCACAATTTCTTCTTGCAGCTGACTGCTATCATACATATATATAGTACAACAAAGACGTGCACAAGGGTGAGTTATTGCCTGTTCTTTGTTGTACACTCTTTCCCACACATTTGGGGCTTTTGTGTGGCATTTAGTCTTCCTCAGAAGGGAATCTTTGCCTGGAAATACAGTATATGCAGCAGCTACAAAAGATAAGGAGAAACAGAACAGTATGGCTAATAATAAGAACACCAACAGCAAAAATGTACAAGGTTTTGTCACAGTAATCCTGAGGCTGATGAAAAGGTGGGATGAAATTTGGTAGGTACACAGAAAAAACCCAGTAATTCCCAAGAATGAACCAGAGAAAGAGGAAAAGGCTGAGGGTTAGATGGATGTAGTACTTGTGAGCATTCTGCCTCCAGGGATATTCGTCGTCATCATCATCATCAATCACAACAGACTTGGAAAGCAGCTGCCTCATTCTGGTTGAGTCGTACAACAGGAGAGTCACCTGGAGGCATTGGGGAGAAAAGGGAATAAGTGAATTGGCTGCAGAAAGTCTGAATGCCAGTCTTAGGGACAAATAAAATTGAGTGTGGGAAAATCATGTGAGAAAAAGCTAAGAAGCCACAAATGAGGCAGATCCTGATGGACAATAGCACATTTTTTCCCTACAGTTTATTCACCATTGAGATTCAGGCCAGACATAGGAAAAAACTTGCCAGTGGTAAGGATAGAAAGGCATGAGAACAGATTGTGTAGGGAGATGACAGCAGCTCCCACGCTGGAGACTTTTGAGAACAGATTAGAGTACTGCTAAATGACTTAAGTAGTGTAGTTCCTGCCTTGTAGTGGGTGGATTTGTCTCTCCCAAGTCTGTTTGCCATGGCTATAGAGGTGAATCATCTTAAATAAAATTATGAAGCATCTAGACTGTGACCTAAACCCCAAATAAACTGCTTCAGATACTTGCAATGTACTGTTGTCAAGTTTTCTTCAATTAAGTGTCATTTTCTCAGATTGCTCTGTTTTGGCCTTCAGTCAGAACTAGAGAAAGAGGTGGAATAACACAATGCCCTGTGGTTAGAAAGGTTTGGCATACAGGGTAATGCAGTAGCACTCATCAGAGATGCTTAAATTTCCAGTTTAGTCTTTGCCATACAAAGCAAAGTAGGTAGATTGACTGCAGCATGAAGAAGCTTTCAAATTTCTGTCCCCTCAATGACTTTCTTAATTTTGGTAGATTTATAGGAGAGGTAGACACAGAGCCCTACATTGTGAAACTTGTGTTGTCATACCAAACCTGAAGCACTTGGTCCACACCTCAAGGCAGTAGCTATTGTAGTTGCAACTCCCTTTTTTAGGTACTCAGGGTCATGTGCAAGCATCCCTGCAGTGAGCTGTGTCTTTGGGAAAGGGACTCTAAGAAAGCAGCTGAGCAGGAAGTTGCCTTGGCCAACGAGGAATGAAGTTTAGAGCTAAAGGTAAAAGATGCAGAGGGATGTACTGCCCAAACAGGGGTTCTCAGCCATGCTCTTTTTTGCAGAATCTGTGCTCATTTTTTTGATTGAAATGAAAGAGAGAAGTGCCCCTCATTTTACACTCTCCCTTCTCCAGAACACTGACTGAGGAAAACCTGTTTGGATATAAGTTCTGTCTAGTTCAGATTTTAGCTCATGTGCCATTTTCAAGAGGCAAGACTTAGCAAGAAAATCCAGGACATCCTGTGAAGAGTTTTCTCTTATTCTTCCTTGGGTAACTGTTTGATTATATATAATTGTCACAAAACCAACTATTTTTCTAGCCCAGATGTTGGTATCAGTTTGTGAAAAACACAGATTAAAATCCTAGCACCAACGCAGGCAAAAAAAAAAATCGTGGTTGCACTCAATGTCTCACATCCAGTTGAGCACTCAAGCTGATAGGCTTGTTCAAACCAGCAGAGCATCTTCTTCTCAGGCAAACATTTACTTTATACAGACTCATGACACACAGGAGGAATAAATCTGCTTGTCCAGTAGGTCTCAGTTTTCTGCATGGGGTGACCTGCAGATCAACCTGAAGCCCCATGCAGCTCATTAGCATTGAGGTGAGCTCAGCACATAGGCAGCTGCCTGTACTCAAGTTTCATTGAGCTCAGCAGTGGGAATGGGATTAAATGGCAAAGGAGTATTGGTTTTGAGAAAGTCAGAGAAACATCCCAGGTAGATTTATGGATCTCAGCTGCAGCTAACTAGTTCACAGAAAGCTCATTTAGGTCTTATGGATATTGCCTTGCCAAGTTGTGATTGAAGCAGTTTCTGGAAGTTGCTCACATTGTTACTAACTGCTGAATATACATTTATGGAGCATCATGACATGAATTCAACAGGCCTCTCTGAATGGTTCAGTTGCCTTGGTGAACAGCTGTAGATTACTATTGCCTTTTTAAAGATTGGAGGTGGTAAAGAAATAGATGAGGAGCCTACAGATGTGCATAGATCTGGGTCAGAATATCTTGCCATTAAATGATGTCCAACACAAGACAGTACTGATCCAGAATTCATCCTACATCCATTCTCTGACCTTTAAAATTTCAGAGAACAAGTGAATGTACTGCTTGGTGAAGTCGGTAAAGTCCAATGAACATAACAGAGTGCATGACTGAGACAGGGGGAATTTGGCTACAGACCAAGCACTATGAGATGACACATCAGTTAGGCCAATCAAGTTCTGACCAAATGTATTGCAAGACTGCAAAATAAGCAGTCCTGCTGTCAGCTGAAGCAAAACTCAAGCCATTATTCATCATCAGTGTCAATATTAACTGACCCATTTAGCACCTTACCTAGAGTGAGAAAAACTGGCTTTAAACCAGAAGTAGTGAAGAAACAATAAATGGTTTTTATAGAGACTTCAATACGTTAGCATCAAAATTTCCTTTCAGTTCTGCTCTAATCTTTTCTAAACTATTATTAAATGAACCTTTGATTATACAGATAAGTCCACTGGTGTGATTGAATGACTAAGCAGTTGTCAGTAGAAGTCACTTGTAACATTCCTTGTAACAAGACTAACTACTTTGATTTTTTCTCCATTTACTTATTTACTGACCAAAGGTCCTTGTGGGGATGATTCATATCCCAGTGATGTACTGAGGTTTGGTTACCACTGTGAAAGAGTGTAGAGGACGCAGAGACCTGCAGAGGAATATTCTTTCCTCTTTCTTTCAATCCTCGCAAAGAAAAAGGCTAGAAATGTTATCAAAGTGGATGTAAGTAGTTCCCATTTGCAGCGTTTGCTGGCTGCAAGATGCAGTCAGCAAAAAGTCAAGTCGACAATTAGCAGGTTCTCTTACAAGGGACAGGCTGTGTGTGCTGAAACATTAGGCCACGACCCATCAGGTCTACCCTGTGTGCTCTGCCCATGACAGGCTCTTGGGAAGTAGGCTGGGGGCCAGGTTGCTGCTGCCCCAGTTAGTTCTGCAGGACGCCAATGCTACCAGTACAGATGTTCCTCCAGCAGTGCTGCTTGCTACTCTTAGCCCTTCATGCCCCAGCATTCCAGTTCCAAAGCTTTTCTTTCAGCTCTGCCCTTCTTCCTTCCTTTTGCTGGAGCATCACTGGAACAGCAAAAAACCAGTTTTGCTTCATCCTGTTGAGAAACCTTAAAGTAGCTTTGCAGCCTCTGTTGTGACAAAGCTCTTCATGCTCCCTAGTAGGCTGTTAACACTGCCTGCAAAAGGACTGTCAGAGTAGGTTGATTCTTTACCCCAGAGTCAATGCAGAGTTACAGCTTTATAGTGAGAAGAATGTAACAGTACGAAGGTGTCTTTACTTGTCAAGCAGCCAGGCTCTGGCTCAGCGAAGATATGTGAGCATAGTCCACTAGGAGACAGGTAGTTGTGGTTAGAAATGCTGCCCCTAGATTAATAAGCCCTGCGGTCCTGCAGGGATATATTTACCCTGGAAGGAAGCGATTCTGCTGCATAGTCATTACTTCTGGCCAGGTCAGAGTGGGAATAAATTGAACTTGTGAGGACTATGTACAAGCACTTGTAGTTTTACAGCATTCCCAAAATTAGGAGAGAAATTTAACTTTTTGTCCAGTCTCTGTGTATGAAAATGTAGGAGAAAAGTTTAACATACTTGCTGAAAAGGAGGACTGCTTGCTGAAAAAGGACCCCATTTGCCACAGGTATCCATGTTAGTAGTCATTTGCCTGAGTAGGGAGGTAGCACAGATACTGTGATGTATAAGAAAGTCACTCCACAGTGTGTGGAACAATGCTGAATGCTGAACTCATTAGCATCTCACTTGACTGAGGGGTGCATTGGGTGCTGGAACAAGCATGGTTCAATCCTGACAGCTTTCTTCAGTACTGCATGCATGTGTCTGTCTGGAGCCTTCATTATGTCTTAACTAGCAAGTCAAAGTCTAGTCACGCAAAATATTTTTCACACACAGAAGGCACATTACCTTTAAGCTGCCGATCACGCCACCCACCAACAGATATAATGGAATTAGTGGTTGAACTGGGCAATCTTCCAAAAACTTCATTCCTGAACAGTAAAAATGAATGTTTGTTATCTCAAGTGATCCAATAGTGTGACAAGCTCTACAGTGAAAACCATAGATGCTGTTAGTGAAGTGTGGTGCTTACACCCAAGACTCGTATCCAACATCTGTTGAAATAGGGTCTGAATTAAAGGATTTGCATCTCCCACTACAGGAATGAGGGCCATGAACAAGCCAAAGGCAGGAGAAGGGAGAGAGAGGGCAAAACTAACAACAGCATTACTGTTGTTCTCATATTACTGATTAGAGCCATGTATAGAGGTCATTTAGCCTTTGCTATTTGTTAAATGAACAATTGACTAAGCTGGACAGGAAATTTTCCTCAGCAGTACAAAATTCACTAAAAATCAAAACTATGAAAAGAAGCAATACTGATAAACTTCTCCCTGGATTTTCCTGCTCATTAGCTCCCCATGAGTGTGGCATGTTTACCAAGTCAGATGCCTCAGAGCTTGGGAGCCAGTGCCTGTGGGAGCGCCTGGAACCATTTTAGCTTCCCAGGCAGCTGATAGGCAACTTCAGAAGCTCAAGTTTTCATGCTGTTTGGGTTGCTGGAGGATAAAAGCATTGGTTGTTATGGAGCTGGGGATCCTGGCAACCCTCAAATCTACTGCTAGAAAGAGAAAGCTGGGTAATTTTTAGGGGAGGTAGTGTATGGCTGTGTAAGGATGTTGCTGGCAGTAGGGACTGAAGCTTGTGATACAGGTCTGTGGCAGGGAAACTCATCTGTCCAAATATAGATGTCTGCAATGCAGGCATCCATATGTGAACTAGTTTCCTAGACTCTGTAGTCAATAGGGAGAAATAGACACTTGTAAAATTCAACTCGTTTATCCTGAGGCATTTGAAATGGGTCAGGTGATTTGGGCTCTGAAAGTGCCTCTGTCTCTCTATGGCTATACAAGCAACCTAGACAGCCAGCTGTAGATATCCAGTTAGCTGAGATGAATCCCCTGCTCAAGTCTCTTACCCAGTGGCATCTTTAAAAATTTAAACTGTTCATTACACTGTAATTTTATTCTTATTGATCCCATGTTTCAGGGCTTTGACTGATCAGTTGCAGAGGGCAGAAAGGATTTTCTGTTTTCTTCTGGCTGTATGTCATTTTCAAGGAGATATTTTGATTTTCCTCTGAATAATCTGGGTTATCTAAATGCAGGATGCTGAAAACAGTATGCTGGTCTTACTGAAAAACATCTCCCAGGCAGAAGGTCTTGTCTCCATTTTCAGAACTACACTAAATAGGAGAAATCAGGAAAGAAGTATCAGTGGGCTTGGGGTTTTGGTTTGGTTTGGGGTTATTTTCCCCCCACCCCTTTCTATAGCTGTAATCCTCTTCAGCTTGTCAATTTGCCCACCAAATCCACTGCTATTGCTGGTCCAGAACATTGCCGATGTCCTGAACCTCTCCTGTGCTCTTTGCATAGCATAATCCAAGTGCTGTGGATTGTGGTACCTTGCTGTAGATCTTACACTAGTCATAGGACACAGTGCTTTTTGATCTGCTGTGTGCAAGGGCTGTGAAGTCCAGTGGACTCTTCTATACTAAGTATTTATTACCAGCCTTCTCATAAGTGAAAACAGCTGGACTTAGATGGATTTGGACTCTTTCCCTTTTTGTCCCTATTGCAAGGCTGTAATTTTTTGTACACTTTGCCACTATGTAATGCTAAAAACCTGCTCAGACTCCCAACTTTACAGGAGCAGGCAGCAGGAAGATTGTCACAAATCATACCATTTTCAGAAAGCTGCTGCCAGGTTTCCAGAGTCCTTGGCCCTGTAATAACCTGCCACAAAGGCAGCTGGCCAGGGATCACTGGGAATATATTTCAGTTTAGGAACCTATGCAATTTCTGTTTCTACTGAGTTACTGAGATTTTGATTGGAGACAAAAAAAGAAAAAAGTGCTTTTTTATTTTCTATTATTTTGCTCATGGAGCTATGATTCTCTTTCCCAGACAAATCTATTACGGCCTCCTTTCATATAAGTAATGTGACAGCAGTCAGTCTTGGGAAGGATTTGAATGACAAGCAGTGGTACACTGTGGTTTGGAGAGAATACTGCAGACAGATATGACAGTGAAAGAGTAGGTCCAAGTGGGTAATACAGTAGTAACTTCAAAAATATACCCCAAGGTGTGAATAGGAAATATGGACCTACAGTTGACAGATGGGCACTGGTATTTGTTACAGTGAAATCAGTGAATGTGCCAATCAGTTTTCACACAGCATGTGTTTGATTTATCTGGGAACACCAAAACTAGTAGGAATGCATCAGTGCTAGTTTTCCCATGAGCACCAAATATGTTTTTCTTTGGCTGCCAGTGATGGGATATATGGACCATGCAAGATCAAAGAACTGCCTCTATTGCAATGCTTCCAGCAAGCCAGAGCGATCTGTGGGTTAGAGTGAAAAGCAAATGAAATGTGACCACAACACAGACCAGCAGGAGTTCAAACGAACAAATGAAAAACCTTTGCAAGACCAGACACAGCAAAGATATCCAACAGCTTGTAGAGTGTCCAAAGCTAAAAAAAAAAGATGGGAGGCTTGGGAAAGTTCAGGTACTTGCACATTTTACCTCTTGGCTACCACTGAACAACACTGCAGTGGGATCCAGGACACAAAGACCAGTAAGTGGAAGGAGAACTTTTGAGCAAACAGGATATGAGCTCTCCAAGGACACCACTTTGGGCAGTGTTGTGGCATGGCTCACAATGGATCACTACTGAACAAATGTCCTTGTGACTCACGATTATCCATGAGATGAGAGGCCAGGATGAATGAAAGTCAATGCAGCATTTGCCTCTTTTTAGCTGCTTTGCTCTTATTAGTTAACTGAAAATGGCTGAAGTACACCCCATAGTAAAGGAGGGTTGTTGTATACCAAGACTAATCTGGTGTTTGGTGCCTGCTCCTCAACATTTTTTCCAATACGAGGAAGAGGACACAACATGCCAGGCCACTTGTAGTTGTTCTTAGTGGATGACTGCAGCTGTCATCACTTAGCACAGACCTCAGTCAATCTGTGCCTGTGGGTTTTGCACTTGGATCTAGATGCTGCACAGGATTTATCTCAAAGTAATTGCTTTTGGGCATCATTTTATCGGAAAGTGTATCAGTAAATCAGAGGAAACTCACAGAAATGGAGAGTGGCTGAAAGACTGAAATGCATAGAAAGATTGTGTTAACAACTGCTAAAGAACAAGACTGGTTCCCATATGAAGGGACAGAGCATGAGAATAGGCTTCAGAAAACTATTGGGAGCATTTGAGAGTTGAGGAATTATTTGGTGTAGATATGAGTGTGAGGAGTAGGTTTAAATTGTACAGAGAGAAATTTAGACTGCTTATTGAGAAAACAATGTCATCAGCTTTCAAATGTGATTTAGCTACCATTGGGAATACTGTGTATAAAGGTATCCTGGACAACGTGTAAGAACGTGTTATTGGGAGCAATCCTTCACTGTCCCAGAAACTGAAAAAAAAACCAGCAAAACCAAACCCAAAAGCCATTCTATATTTTTGGAGTGTTTAGTGGAAAAAAAAGAGATCATCTCTGCCATGAAGAGTTAGAAAGCTGCTAAACAATACATGGCTTAAAAGATGTCACAAATCTGAAGCTTGGAAAATTTGCTGAGTCCTTGTCATTAATCTTGACTTATACTGTGATTTACAGCATTATCAAATATTGAGAGTGTATAATGTTAGGGTTAAATTATTATCAGGGCTTCCAGTCATTCCTCCCTGAATTTTAACAAATATTATATCTCATAGATATCCTCTGCAGAAAGTAAGAGCCAAAATGAGTGGAGGCACATTAACAAGTTATTCTCTGAGATCATGGTAACAGAATATTATCAGAAAATCAGATGATTTTGCTTAGATAATATATATTTGCATTTTCCTTGACTTTTCATTTTCCTAAAGATTCTTTTGCAGATATGTAGCCGCAGGAAACCAATATCCTCTGACAACACTATTGCAGTGACATTATCTCTTAATTTCAGTAAGTTGTGAAAAAAAGGGCTCTGTATCTCATGCAGGAGACACCCAGAACTCCAGGCTATTATCTTATCATACACTTTCCACTTATTACTGACCTTAAAGATATAAAATATTCCTGAGAAATCATATTTATAAGTGGTCAGATTCCAGCCCTGGATTCATTTCTAGAATGCTGGATGTCAATATGCAAGGAAGCTCTGCCACATTTTGAATTATACCTTCCCACCCCTGTTTCACATTTCAGGCATATTCAGCCTGGGGAAAAGCTAAAGCTAAAATCCTCTTAAGGGATAAATAGCAATCTTAAGTCATGGATAAACATAAGAGCCAAAGTGTTGAGATGTAACAGTTCAGTCCATTTCCCTACTTCCTAATTGCTCCTTAATCCCTCATTAGAATTTCCTAATTCCTAATTAGGACATTCTAATCGGAATCCAAACATAGTCATCACTGGTACTTGGAAGGCCCCAGATAAAAGGAATAGCATCAACCTTTTGGTGAACACCTTTTTTGTGGGTTTGGCCAACTATACATGCCAACAGTTGGGATGTCCTGACTGCCTTAAAAATCACCTCATCCCTATGCAGACACCCAAAAAGGGGGTATGGGACTCTCACTGTCAGGCTTGCCCATTTCTCCTAATGGCCTGCAAGGACAGCACATGGTACTCAGCTTGGTTACAGATGCATACAGTCCAAATCTATGTAGGATGCATCTTGCCCACAGACTCTGCATGTAGAGTTCATTTGCACCATCTTCCATGAACAACGGTGCAGAAGATGAACAACTTCTCATGGACACCCATCTGGAAGGATTGTAAGGGTTCTTGAAGACAGAATGTAGAATTTAAAGTGATCTGGATACACTGGAAAAAACATTCAAAATCTGTGAGATGACCATTGATAAAGCTGAACTCTGCTTACAGGATAGAAAACTTTAACATAAATAAAAAATGAGAAATTTCTGATAGAGAGCAGCACTACCAAAAACCATCTGGGCTTATAATGCATCATAAACTAAATTGGAGATAATGAGTTGGTGCAGGCAGAACATCTTTCATTTTGAGGTATGTTTACAGAAATTCTGCATGTTAAATAGAGGGGATAATTATTCTGCACTGCTCATTCCTCAGGTCTTAGCTAGAGTCCCGTGTTCCAAGATTTTTGGATTATTTTTTTAGGGAAAAAATAGTTACACTGGCCAGAGGCCAAAGGAAGGAGGCAAAAATGAAAAGAAGAAAAAAAAAAGCTGCAGAAACAGTGACCTGTGAGGTCAGGATGAAAGAAACAGGTTTTTGAGATGTCTGGGGGGAAAAAAAAAAGAGAGAGAGAGAAGATGAAGCAGGATTATAATAGCAGTCTTCAAGCAGCTTGAAGGTTCTCTTGTGCAGGACGGTGACCAATCTGTCTTTGTGACCGCAGTGGGTAGGACAGGCTGTCATCTGTTTAATTTGCCATAGGGAAGATTTAGGTTGGATGTAGGGGAAAATATTTTGTCTGTGAGAGCAATAAAATGTTGAAATAGGCTCCTTGGGAAGCCATGGAATTTCCTTGAGCAAGGGCAAGTCAGACATCTGTCAGGGATGCCATGAGCATGCGAGTCTGCCTGAAAGTGGAAGTACACTGGTGTCTCTACTGATGTTTCTCAAGTGGGGTTTTCAACTCACATGGAGGATGGGACAGGGAGCAATGAAGTGTTAGAAAACACTCAGTAAAAAAAAAAAACCCTCAAAAATCTATGTTAATGGTAAGGAAAAGGTGATGCCTGAGAAAAGAAGGGCCTTATGCAGTTTAAAAATATATAAAATTCTGCAGCTCAAAGGATTTTCCTTTCTTAAATATTTGTTCTTGAAATGTTACTCACAAATCCAGACTTTGAGGGGTTATACAGAGACAGATCAGCCAAAAAACAGGTCTGACTTTCAAAAATGTGGAGAAATAGCAGCCTAGAGCATCTCCTTTTCCCTACCAGCATTATGCTTCTAAGGTTTTTGCAGTGTAGTTAATACAGAGGGATCATGATTAATGAAATCTTCTCATGCGTCAGATTCTGAACTTCCTCCCACAGAGAGAGCCCTGTTTTGAGGTAAGACGCTGGAGGGATACTTAAACAGGATCAGAATTCAAGGACTGCTTCCTCCCTGACATGCAGTGTGGGCTGGGATTCTGTTTGAGGCCAAAATACCAACACACAGGTTTAACAGTTGGAAACTCTATATTTTCCAACTTCTTTCTTTCACCAGATGTGTTAACTTGCCATACAGTGCCAGGAAGTTTCTATTTTCAAACTGTTTCAGTAGTCAACTTACCTACAAAAGTCATGGACAGTGGTAAGGCAAGAAAAGCGAGGAGCCCAAATATAAAGCATACTGTGAATGAGAAAAGAAAGATAGTGTTATTTGGGCTAGTTCAAGTTTAGAGACCAGTGTTTCTATCTAATTCTTTACAGATGCTCTTTATCCATCCAGTTGTGTAGCAAGAAATGCAGTGCACTTGATGGGGTGGGAATATCGTCTCTCTGGTGCAGAAATTGAGATGATGGGACCAGCATGTGGTTTGTCACTCTCAGAGTCCAGTGAGAGACACAAACTGCTTTTGCAGCTAACTGCTTGCAGCTCTTATTGCAAGGACAAGGACACAGCCACTGCTGCCTCAGCCTGCATCTGCTTCAGAGGCATTGCCAGGTGACTCTGTGGTAACAAGTAACTTTGCATCAGCTAATCCATGGTAACTGAAGTGCTGAATCTGTTTGCTAAGCAAACAGCAGCTTTAATGCCATTCCACTCAGTTTTCACTGATAGCTAAATAAACTAGCTTTATTGTGGATGTGAATAGTTTCTGGCTGGTCTAACTCCCTGACCCAGCTTGGCTCATGAATGCAAAGGCAGAAGCCCTGCTGCAAGGAGTGGGACTTGTCACTGGGATAGATCAGCATGGAAGGATGCTCCTAGGGATGCACATAGAATATTCCTGTGGCTGAGTGGATCTGAGGTGCTTAGTTACTCCCCTGAGAGTTTCTGGTGTATCTGAGCCCTGATGTTTTCCCAGCACAGCCTGATGCTGCAGAGGATGAAAGCTCACCTTTGCAGAAAGTGAGAGACAATAGTGTCAAGAACAGTGTGAGCACTAGCACACAGCCAGTCTTACAAGAGCTGTCTCCTCTGTGCCTAATTATGAACTCTTGGCAATATTAAAGTGAAACGCTGCCCTGCAAAATGACAGTAAAACATAATGAGGACATTCTATGGTGAGTGTCCCTGCAGAGCGGTGCTACAAATGGCTCAGTCTGCAAGTGGATGCCTAAGGACACAAAAGGGCAGGTGGGTATAGATTGCAGGGGGGCTAAGAGGGGCATGGACAAGAAAAGGAGTGGGATGTCTCCTCGGAGGCTTGTGAAAAAAGTCTTGAAGCAAGCATTCAGAATTGGTTTGGGACCAGCCCTTCCCGGGACAAACTGTGTCATGTGGTTCCCCATGCCAGAGAACTGCAACCTCTGCAAGGCGAATGGCATCCTCCTCAGCGTGCAGAAGCAGGGACACTGCCAGCACCCTGTGGACAGTGACACTCTGGGAAACTGCAGCAAAGCCAAAACATCACCCTCAGGCTGCCTTAGGGAAAGGGGAAGCACCACAGCCTCCATTTTACAGGAGAAACTGAGACAGAGGACATAGGAGCAGCATCAAAATTCAGGGCAGATCCACTAGGCTTTCTGACTCGCAGACACTTTTCACAGGAACAAACCATTCCCCCCACACTGCTCCTGTTTTCTCTGCAGAGAATGAGGATCTTACACTTTAGCCCTTGAGAGACATCTTTCTGAGTAGTATGTTTGTTATCTCTATGAATTGGCAGAGACTGAAGGTATTTTGAGCTGAAGAAAGCACTTCTGTTCCTTCGTGCAACCCCCTCCTCCTTTCCCTGTCGGCTGCTCTCTCTCTCTCTCACACACACATTTTTTGCTCAGGCTCTCCTCTCTTGAATGCTGCACAGTACAGAAATTCTTCCTCTGAATGGTATCCTACACTTGACTAAGCTCTTTCAACCACTGACAGCCTCTCATTAGAACAACTCAGCCTAGAGCCTCCCTTTTCACCACCTGTCACATTTTGTGCTAGCTCCTCTTGCTGTTACATTATCTATTCTTTCAAAATCAGAAGCATGAGTTGTGCTTCCAACAACACATGCAAATAGTGCCCACTGCCTGGGCAACTCACTTATCTGGTACCCAAAGGAGTGCAGCTCAGGTCTGCAGGCATTGCATTGACTGCCTGGTGTTGACAGAAGACCCGTCATTGCAGTGGAGCTCTCAGAGGGACATCACTCTCCTGCCTGCGGTTTCTTAGCTGCCTCCTGTGTCTGCTCTTGCTGCAGGGGCAGCAGCCTGGGAGGAGGAGGGGGCATCATGTAATGTCTTAGTTGTGCAGCATGTGGTCTGCCAGACCCCCGGGGAGGGGGTGCTGCAGTAAGCTCTGTAAAAGGCTCAGGGGGCCCATGTGTATGTAAGGCTGCGCATCTGGCACACAGGTGTCAGTGTTTGCTTGTGTCTACCATCTACCCCATAGCTTGGTTTTGGAGGGGAGAAATGGGAGGTAGGGACCACTCAGAGCTCAAGATAAAAAGACAATAGTTCACTAATGCCCCTCCCAAAGTGGTTGCTGGGAATGTATTTACTCATTATCTCCCCATTCAGCTACAGCCTTTTAGGTATCGAATTGGAGGGGCAGATGCCTAGTCTGGGAAGGCTTCCAGATCATGTTTAACAAAGTGAGACTCTTCAACAATTGCCTACACAACTGGCAGGGCTCCTCAGCCTCTCAGCGCTGCTAGCAGCGCTAAAGACTGTTTTCCCCTAAACGTGTGGGATTTTCACAGAAATGCTGCTCATCTGGGGCACGCATTTCCTCCCTGGATTTGTCTAAGCTGTGCTGCCCCGTTCTGGTCTGAAGACAGATTGCTCAAGAAAATGGTACTTGCCGCAGGGTAGCATAGCTGAGCAGAGAGGATGCTGCTGTCTAGGCAGTTCCACATGTGGGGCTTGTGATATTTTTACATTGGTGATATCACCTTACAGCTGGTCAGAGAAACCTCTTGACTCATTCCTGGAAAAAGCTGCAAGAAAGGGCCAGTAGTCTCTAAAAACACAACAGGGTGAGGAAAGAGTTTCCAGGCATGGCTCAGAAGGATATCTGCTCTGTGAAGCTGGTGTCAGGGCATCAGGTATGAGGAACCAGTGCTCTGTGCTACCAGGGCAGCACATGCTGGGGCCCTGGTGAAGTCATGCTGTGGGAGCCTAGTGAGCAAGTCCTAACCTGCTGGGAAAGAGGTGATGGGAAGAGCTTGTGTCTGGGGTCACAACAGAGGGAGAGAAGAGCAAGTGGCTGTGTATCTTGCACATTCCTTAAAATCTGTGGTCACAAAAATCAGATCAGTTGGGTGCAAATTTTGTGTCTTCTGCCTACCAGGACTGTCAGCTGATATAAATCTGCTGTTTTGCTGAGCTACTCCTGTCAGAGTCTTCCCACAGAAGTAAATGCACTGGAAATTGTTGTTAACATTATGGTGGTACCTTGTGGTCTCTCTTCTATCTGATGCCTGAGCTTTTGCATCTTCCATGGCCATGCCCCTGCACTGCAGTTCTTCTCCACCCTCTGCTACTGCCTTGTCCATCCTCAGCTACGTGTCTGGCCTCAGGGCACACAGCCTGTTGTCCTCTGGCACATGGTTTGGATCTGGAGGCAGTACTAGATGTGACACCAGTTCACCTGTAGACTCCTCACTTTATTTTGCTGCCATGAGTTTTCCAAGCACTTGGAAGTTTCAGTCAGCTCAGGCTGTCCCTATTTACTTTGATGATAGAGAAAAGTTTTGTTCTTTTCAGGTAAGAATAGTCTTCACAGGATTTTCCAAAGTGATTTATGATTATAAATCTCAATCTACCTACTCTTCTTAGGTAGTATGCTGATATAGCTGTCATGCAAGCTGCTCAGTAGAGTGTGTGACAAGCTCTCTGAGAATAAATACAGCAATAAGTGAAGTGTTGGTTACATTACCGTCACTCCCAAATGCCATTTGTTCTGTAGCCTGTCAAGTTCCTGATAAAAAAGGATTTTTTTTAATTATGTTCTACCAGCTTCCAAAAAGATTCTGCAGTTACACCAGGATTTATCTTCATGAACAAGGTGAGGAGCAAAATTCTGGGTACGCCCTTCAGACATGCAGTGGGAATACTGCTCTGAAGGGAGCCGACTCTCAGCAGTTGGGATGTTAGCAAATCCAGGTCAGTTGCCAGGGCCTCTGGCCTGCTGATGCCCTGAGGCAGATGCAGATGGTAGCGCACTAGCTTAGCAAGCAGTGTCATGGTATGCTGTACTGCAGCATGGAGGGTGTAACAGGCTGGAGTGCAGATGGGTCGCAGGTATTTTCATCCATGTTTTATTCCTTCACAGTATTGCAGTATTGACAGGGACACAGAGAAAAGAAAAGAATGCAGCGTGTTGGGGTGCTGCGGTGGCAACAAAAGTCTCGATGGATCTTTCTGGGGAAACAGCACCAGCAAGGTCAAATGTTTTACGAAACAGGAATGAGTCTGCCCATGGTTCTGGATACTGGCTGTCTTTCTCTGCTTTTGAGTGATAGGAAAACGTCACTATCTCAGATGGGATATGCAGAAAATACTTGAACAAAATAACGCAAAGGAAAAGAATTAAATTTGTTCAGCCTGATCAGCCAACAGCCAAATGAGGGAAAATAAGAGCAAAGGTTTGAGCACTCAAAACCAGACCTGTAAGTGATCCAAAGTGTAGAGGCATGAAAGATTGCTTTGTTCATGAGGCTAAATGTCATAGCAAGGAGATATATTGATGGAACAGTCTCTTGGGACGAATGGCAGGAATCCCATCCCTGAGGTGATTTAATCCCTTGACCAAGCTAGATAACTCAGCAGCTGGAGGATTCAGTGTAAGGCACAGCCATTCCCATGAAGGTCTCTAGTCCCAGTGCAAAGCCACCGCTGAGGCAGGAGAAGTGTGAAAAAATTAACTTGCAGACCAAAAACAAGCTCAGGGCCACCTGCTGTTTGCTGTGTCCCATCACTGTTTACTTAGACAAGATTGTCTTACTGTGAAATAGTATTTTGTTGCCCAGATAATCTGTGCCACCATCACATCATGTAAAATTTATGTTCTAGGTTCCAACACTGACAACAGCAATCCTGCTTACATCAGAAATGGACTAACAAGATGCCATTAATCTGGGAACCTTCAGGAGGGGGAGGATGTAAATGTAAATGTAGATGTAGGTGTAGATGTATGTCTAGATGTAGGCGCAGGTGCTTTGGGGGTTGGGCAATATTGCAAAGTGTCTTGTCTGAATTTTATATTATGCCTCTAGCTACTAAACTACAGTTATGCCATTGTCTAGGTTCTGGATTTGGCCCCTTGTGTTTAATTTCCAGATGTACAAGATGAACCAAGATTCTGGCTCACCAGTTTGCTTTGCAGTAGACCCAGGGTAGTGGATTAGTCTTCTTTCTTTTGATCAGTTAATTGAAGACTGCATATTGTTCTAAACTTAAAGTACTACACCAAGAATGAAAAGGTGCTCCACAAGAGGAGACCATAGGTACAAATGTGGGGTTGTGCTGAAACACTCTTTGAAAAATATACACAAAATTATGAGAAAAACTGGAATTGTCATTGTGCTTTATGAAGGTTTGCATTTTAATGAACAGGAAATCAATTGTGGATGCACTAGCTGATCAATAGTTATAGCTGAGCTGATTTTGAACTTAAATGTGATGAAAACCTGAAGGTAGTTTTCTGGAATGGCATTTCTGTGTTGCCATACTCATGGTTAATTTTTGGGTACCCAAGAGGGTTCCTCTGGTGTAGAAGAGCATAGCTGAGATCAGGATTAATATCTATCTTTCAAAAAGAAATCAGGATTAATTATTTTCTGTGTGTTGTAGTTTGGAATTGTTATGTAAATTCTCTCCCCTGCCACTAACTGCCCATGCCATTAGTTAACAAAAAGAAGTAGTTAACTGCTACCGTCTTCTTCTTGATCAGTTGGCTAGGGGGCAGGCTGTCTCCTTTGTTTTTGGGGACATTTCCTTTTTTTTTTTTTGGCTCGGCGGAACGCAGGAGCGGGGGGTGTGTGTGTGCTGCTGAGGAGGAGAAGCCGGTTTTCTCCTGCGCCTGGGTGCTGCTGCTGCTGCTTCTTGGTGAGCCAGTTCTTTTCTCCTTACCACGGCTGGTCTCCTGGTTTCTACATTTGCGGTCCTGGCCTCTGCTCCAGTCTCACCGCCACTTGCAGCGTCACGGCCTGGCCGCCCTGGCTGGGGCAGCGACCTGGGAGAGAGAACTTGCAGCTGCTTTTCAGGACACGCGGCGGTCTCTGCTTTCAGTTTCACTCTTGATTTGGGACAAGAGACACAGAGGGAGAGACAATTTATCTGGGAGCTCACCGTTCGTCTGTCTCGCTGGAGAGGGACTGGGAACTCACCCTGCAGCCAGCAGAGTTGTGACACGGACACAGCCTATAACTTTTCTTCAAGAGGAAACTTGCCGGTTTGGTTGTTGTATTTTTTTTCTTGTGGTGTTGGGGAAGCAGTTTGCTCTGGTCTGTTTACAGTTATATCTATACCTACATACACACACACACACACACACACACATATATATATATATATATATATATATATACACACACACCATCTTGTATCCATTCTTGTATCCATTGTCTGATTAAAGTTCCTTTTCTTAAATTTGATAAAGAGTGTCGTGATTATTGTGGAGGAAAACCCCCCTCCACTGCTTGTGGGTAAACATTTTGGTTTTTCCCCTCAAACTGAGACACTCTGTAATCATTAAAGTCCCAGTGGTAATTTAGTACTCACAGGGAACAGTGACGTTTTGCTTGCAACCACTAGGAACAAAAACTAGAGAAAATACCACTTTTTTAACTATGATATTCACCAATGGGTCAAGATCCCTCCTGCTTGTCCTTTCTGCAGGATGCAAGGGATCCCACACCAGCTGGGTCCCTGTTCTGTTCTTAAGGGCTTGTCAGGGTGCAATGAGAACACCACGTGCTCCACACCCCTTATTCATCACACCCCAACCCTCCTTTCCCCTGGGGCAATGATCAGCATGAACAAGTGGGCCAGAAAATATCCTCTCCTTTCTTCCCTGTGCCAGGTTTCTGCAGGGGAGCCTGGTCTGAGCTGTCTATCCACCTGACCTGATTTTCTCTGCAGAGTTATAAGGCAGCAAGTAGTTAAGGGGCTTAATCATTAATAAAAATTCATTCTGAACATTGAGAGCCTTTCGAGCAAAGCAAAAGCAGGAATATAGAAGACCCCAGGGTAACACCTAGACTGGCAAATGCAGCAATTAGTGTAGGTAAAGTATCAATTATCATAAGTGGGCAAGGTGTTTGCTTCTTCTCATATTTGAGTAGAATTAAAATTGCTAGTGCCTAGAAGTGAAAGCAAAATGCCCTCAGAACTTGTAGTGGAAAGGAGATGCAGGCAGCAGGAGTAAGCTGCTTTAAACCCCTTGAATTTTAACCTTCTGCCTACAGCTGCTACCCTGGTCTCACAAAACCCACCCCTGAAGCACACCGCTCCTGTGAGTCTGTGCACCTTGCACAGCCCAGCCAGAATCAACATTCTGCTGTTTCTCCTCAGAGAGCAAGAACCACTCAGTTAACCCAGCGTGGGAGCTGGGGTGTCATTACAGCCCTTCGTGTCCTTCACCCTCTCTCTACCGTCATCAACTTGGTGTGAAGAATCAGTTGCTTTAAAACCTGAGTGAGCCCAGACTGTCATGTGAAAGACCCTTTACAGACAACTGATGCTTCCAACCTGCACACAACATGTGGCTCCTTACAGACACTACCTATCCCTGTGCTGGTCATTGTGCCAGGGACCAGGCATCAGAGGGAACACGATCTTGTCCCCGATGTCACTGGGTGAAAGGGGAGATATCCATGATTGTACTCTGTCCCCAGCCATGTGTCCCTGTGTCAGCACTGCTGACAGCAGTTTTGCTGTGCAGGAATTGCTCCTGGGAGAGGTTGTCCCCAGGCTGGCTGTTCTGCACTTTACCAGGTGATTTTCCCTGCAGATACTTCTGCTGGTCTACATGTAAGGTTACACTTGAAACAGAAGGCATATATATTATATTGCTTAGGTTGTCTTCTGCAGCCAATATTTATGTACATTTTGGGGTTTGTATTTGTGTAAAATTTTATGCAAGTCTCCTATATTTTAAATACTGAAGTAGTCAGTTGCTATTGGGACAGTTACTATTGCACACTCTATCAGCACCCAAAATTGCCTAGGAAAGGAATTATCTCAGGATAAAAGAATAGGAAACTTCAGTGGAAGATCCAGGTGGGACTTAGTACATCTTAATTCCTTTATATGCCTGGCTTAGCAACAGGGCTGCTTAAATACAGAAGGCGCTTACTACCAGAACTACCTTACCATTGCTGGCAATTTTCGATATGCACCGGTGGCAGGCTTTCTCCAGGCCAGCAGGCATTGTAGTGAACCTTTGTAGGTGTCTGTGGAGACAGAGAAATTCATGTGGTTATGAGAAATGTCTTTACCTTACTGAGTGTCTTGACTCAGAGTATTCACACGCTGTGGCAGGCTTTCATTTCAAAAATTCAAAGCATCCACGAGCCCAGAGAGCCACCATCACTGTAGCATACCCAGAGGCAGGTATGCCTTCCAGCAGCTCTGGGCATGCCTGCTTGTGATGATGCCAGAGCTCTGGGGTCACAGGCAGACTCAGTATTAAGACTGTCTTCCTGAAAACTAGGAAAGGATTGGTGTTGGGGCAGAACTAAGTGTATTTAACTGTTCTGAGAAAACCCAGTGAAATGGATATGGTTCACTACACAAACCTCAGCAAAAATTAATCAGTGAGCAAAAAATGAATGAAAGAAAAAGGGGGAAGAGAGGTTGAAAACAGTTTTAAGATAGAGGAAGATCTTAAAACTCCAAACCACAGGGAGCCTAGAACAAGACACCTTTGATAGAACAGTAGCTGGTTTAGAAAGTAGCTCCTTGCAAAGAATTTTTACGAGGTGGGATGAGGGATGAGCAAGCAGCCTGGCATCTGGGGCCAGTGGTCAGACAGCACCAGACAGTAAAGTAGTGTCCAATATCAGTGGGAGTGTGGAAGGCTCACACACACACACACACACACACACACACACACACACACACACGAGTCCAAGCCTCAGCCTCTGAGCAGGTTCACCACCAGTCTCTCACCAACAGCAGCTGTGTGCTAGAAGAAGGTGTGTGTGGAGGAGGCTGGGAGGGGGAAGCTGCATTTCTGCACGCACTTAAAAATGGCCTCTTCAGATTTCCTAATGGTTAAAAGGACGATATTTTAAGCTTAGCATCATTCTGCTCTAAGCTGACATGAAACCCAACCCTGGGATTTCTCATATAATGCTGGGCCCAGCCTGGCCCAAAGGGACCACAGGGCTCCAGATATGTGTTGAAGACAAACTTGTACAACCTGCTAATATGTGGTCATACCCCTCTCCAAAGTCTGTCCAAAACCTACTAGTCACAATTGAGCAGAACTAGCTGTCTCCTGGCAGCCTGTTTTCTTCTGCAAGCCCAGAGAGCAGCATAGGACCCTCTTTTGCCCTGAGGAATGGGCTGGAGTTTGCTCCTTACACAATGGCATTGCCGTTTCCATTTCCTGGCAGTAGTAGAGGCAGGTCTGGCTTTACCTATTGGTGGCCAAGCAAGTAGTAGGGACCGAGGCTTTCACAGACATCCCACTGGGTAAATAACAGTTGCACATAGCAGCCAGTCACCAACATATCTCTCTCCAGGTTTCTAGTGCACATATTTCATCAGCTGTCTCATCAATTTTAGCTCTCCTTCTCCAGCCCTCATCTTCATACTATGCCACAAGCTCCATTTGATGGGTGTTACTGCTGTAATAAGACATGCAAATCCCAGAGCACATCTCCATCAGTACTGAACAGAGGACTGGAATGGAAATTCCATATAAGTGCCTGACCTGTGGGGAGCACAGACGCCTCATACCAGCCACTAAACCTTCTGCAGTAGAGCAAATACTCTGCCTTTGGGCTGCATCTATAGATTAGTATTTCAAGGAAACAAATAAGCACTGTTGCATGCTCAGGGAAAGCAGGAAGGAGGAAGGGAAACTGGTAGGTTCCACAATCAAGTGACATGTTAATTTTAAGCTTCAAAATTTTGGGGGCAGATTTTGTTCCTAGAAAGTGCATAAAATGGGCATTTATTGTGAGTATGCCAATGGCTGCCAACAAAGATGTTCTAAATTATGCAGAGATCAGGATTATTAGACTTTATATAAATGTTCATGATTAGAATTACTTTTACAGCAGTAATTCTTACAGAAACCATGTTAACCAAACCAATTACATGTTAAAAATTAGTTGAATACAAAATCATCTTGACAAGGATTGTGTGTGGCTGGGGATGCTGTATTTCCAGAAGCAGAGGGTAAAACATATGTTTTGTGTTTATTTATTGCTATTTTACACTGAAAGAAAAAAGACAGATTGAAGGAGGACTCAGTATCTGGAAGCATGTCACCATCTAGTGATGGAGCCCAGAACTGACTGTGAATCAGAGCTCTGTGTGTGCAGTTTTAACAGGTAAGATAAAGAAAGCAAGTTCATAATGGCTGCATTCAAAACGTGTTCACACAAAGACACAACACGCATATCTACCAGGTGATGGTTTCAGTCCTTCTCAGACGTTGGCTTTGACTCCTGCAGGACTGACAAATCCCTCAGAGAAGTAATTATATTTGCAGGATATGTGTTGCCCCTCTGCCCCAGACCTTTGGTGATTCTACAGAAGCTGTTGTGCGTGGTAAAGATAAATATTTTCCTGCGTGCAGAATGGTTTTGTTTCCCAGCTAAACAGGGAAATCATCACTGAAACTCCCAGGAAACTGCAAGTGGTACAGCATGAAGAGTGGCAGCATGCAAAGGCAAGGGGGTGTCTTGCCCCACTGTGCCTACTCCCTGTTTGCTAGGGAGTTGGAAAAACCACATGGAGAACAGAAAACTCAGCAACAGCTAGGAAAAATGTTAAAGACCAAAGCTAGCTTTTGGACCTCCTCCCATCCATTCGTCCCTGGGTTCATTTCCCCAGAGTAAAGGGACATGCTCTTCTGTTAGAAGAGCCAGCAAGTGGTAGGGACAAGCTTCTGAGCCCCTTGCAAGATGCTGGAGCCTCTCCATACTGCTGCTTTTCGAGGTGACAGGTTACAACTGAGCTACAGCAGAGCCACAAGATCCCTGTGCCTCCTCCAGGCTGTCCAGTACCTCCTCACTGAGTGGTCTCCTCACTGGCCATCAGTGGCCAGGTTTGCCCACCTGGCACACGGGCTGTGTCCCACATTCATGCCTCCTCTTGTAACTCAGTTCCTTATCCCTGAGAAGCAGTGGTGATAAATGTCTGTAGCACAGACCCTCCGTCCTGTTTCCTTTGTTATTTCAGATAATTTTAGCTTTAAACTATTTTTCTGATCATTACTCTTATTGTAAATGTTTAGGTAATACAAGTCAAAAGAAAATGAACACTGACTGACTGGTGCATCCCTGACCCACAGCAAAGTCAAACGGAAACTTCATGCTGGTCCCATCATATGCCAGCCAAAACAAGAGCCACCTCCACACATGTACTATGGTGTTCAGATTTCTCACACTGAGCCCTGCCATCTCACATCTGCAGGTGCCTCACTCTGTGCTGACGGACACAGCAACCAGTTTCTGGGGCTTCCTAAGACCCTGTTTGCTACTCAATGGCTCCTAACTGCCACAGTGTCTCTGCTGGGACACAGGAGGTGTGCATGGGCCAGCAAGCCCCTCCAAAACAAGGTGTCTTCTCTACATACTGATAGTGGGAATGGTTTCTTTTTGGTTTTGTTTTTTTTTTAAATATTCAGAGTGAAGTCCTCTTCCCGAGACTGTTTCCTAATGAACAACAAAGCCCCACACCGGCTTTTATGCCAGCACGTCATTCACTTCCCAGCAAACCCCTCTTACCTGAGAGTGCTGTGTGCCAAATCCGTTCACCTGCGCAGGCAGAGGAACAGCAAAATCCTTCAGTGAAAGCCTGCTGGTAGAGTCCTCTCTGATGGGACCCAAGACCTGTGCTCAGCTCCTGGGACCCTGTCGGTGGAGGCACGGGAGGGCTTAATGGCTTTTATTCCTTCTGGCTGCCTGCTCTCTCAGTTCTCCACAGCAGCACCGTGGGAGCTGTGGGATGCAGGAGTGCTTGCTGGCAGAGCCCATCCTCATTAGTTTTCCCACTCCCACAGCTGGCTAAAGCCACAGCCCACCCTGTGCATTTTCAGGGTGACAGCAGGGGGAAGCAAAGGACCCCACACAACTGTGACTGGGGGGGGGGAGAGGGGGGGAGGGCGGCAGTGTGTAAGGAATTCCTTTCACTAGGTCTGTTAGGGGAAAAAAAAATTGTTTATTCACGAATCAGTAATGAGCAGTAAGTATTTAGTTCTTTGTACAATTCCCCCACTCTCCTATGGCAGCTGACAGAGCTCTTTGCAAACCGCTGCATATATCACTTTACATGTCTTGTGTCACCCTAGCAGAGGTCTATTCCTTAGGTGATTACTTGCTTTTTGGGTTGCCTTCCCATCAGCAGGTGACAATTTGGTATCTCAGGTCTAATTATAGGTATGGATAATTTTCTGGAAAGCCCTCATTACTGTATGAGAAAAAGTGGGTTTGAGGGAAAGCACACCTTGGCGAGAGGAGTGACAACATTGACAAAGACTGATGTGTATTTTAAATCCTTTTGGAAAGGTCCCACAAGAAAGTAAAGGTTACCTGCTGCCTTAGTCATCGGCAAGGAGCTGACCAAGTGCCTGCTCTGGCTCAGGAGGAACATTCTGCCTTCAGCTGTCAGTTTGTGCAGCAGTTTTCTTAAAAGCTGGATGTAATCAGGAATGTTATTTTTTTAAATAAATTATCCTTATGTATTGAAATATAAACAGCCCATAGGAAAGGAATTTACTGTATATTTCATTTCTTCCATTGTTCAAGGCAAAAAATGTGTACTTATTTCTGAGAAATACTCTGCTTGTGCAGTGGAAACCAATCATCAATACCAATTTACTAGCATTTTAATGAGTGCCTGAAGGGATCCCAGAAATTATGACATTCATTCATCACAAGAAGATCATGGCAAAAAATAACAGAGACTAAGAGTTTCTGTGGCAAGTGCAGCCAGTGTTGACAGTGACACTTTGGGATACCATTAAACTGCTTGATTCTGGCATTTCTGAAGGAAAATTTTAGGTGGCCTTAGGAAGATACTGGGACTAGAAGTGCTATCAGTGCAGTAAGTCACTGTGTACCCAGTCCAAAGTCCCCAGGGCTCCGAGAGCCAGGGAATGATCATCTCCACCCCCTGTGATGATCTGGAAGCTGCAGAGCGCAGCGCAGGGCAGATGTTGTGAAACTCTTTAGCCTGCTGACACAAGATCAGACCAGACACCTTCCTCTCACCTGCATCACTGAGATGTTTTGCATGGCTGTCACAATAAATTACAGAGCCATGTGAAGCCTGCTGCTCTGGATGTTTCAGTTCCTTCGCTTCTTCCTACAAGAATGTCTTGGGGAAACGATGTTTATGTGCCAGTGACCATGGCAGTTTACTTGGCAATGCCCAAGAGGTAAGGTAGAAAATGAGAAAATATCAGAGTGCTTTGCACTTCTCCTTACTCAAGATAATTATCATAATGTAATGGAGGTCTAAGAAATAGAGCGACAAGAAGCAAAATGGAGAGAGTAACTTCATTAAAGTCTAGTAAGGGATAAGTGCTTATGGTGCAGCTTTCACTCAGACAGGTTATTTAGAGGATCTTTTTTTTTCTACTTTAAATGTGCATCACATGAGCAGAATAGCATGAGATTTGCCTTGTTCCTATAGGAAAGATTACAAGTTACAAAGGCATCAGCTGTGGCTTGAGACACCTATAGGTCTCCAGCCCCAGATGCTAAAGTATAATCCTGAGAAAGTAACTGTAGATGTCCCCTGGGTCTATAGCCATTGTCCATCCAAGGCAGGGTAATGGGACAGATGTCCTTACCTCATTTGTTTCTATCTCTGTGTCTTCAATTACTCTATCAAATTCAATCACACTCAATAGCCATACAGCCGAACCCAAGGCAAGAAATGCTTTCCACAGAAAGCCAGGCTAAAGCAAAACACCTGTGTTTGAAAAGTTACTAATGAAATTACTTCTTTAGGAATGTTTGCTGATTTCCTGTAGGGGGGGAAAAAAAGCTTTATTTCATTTTTGTTCAGTAGCATTCATCAGAGATTATCTCTCACTGCTAATTCAGGAGTTCAGCCTGTGTGTGGTTCTGTGTAAAGAAAATTTTCCTTGAAATAATAAATGCATTTCTTTTTTAAAAAAACCAGTTCTCTGTTCTCCTGTTTACCCACCAAAGTAACGAATTGTCCAAATTAATCTGATAAAAATTTACCCATAAGCCGAGAATATTAACTAGGAAATTCCAGTGCTCTTGAAATTTGCAGTAAGAGAAAGTGGAAATACTAATAGTATAAAAGCCAAAGCCCCCATTGAGGTCCATGTATTCTCTGTTTATGCCACTACAGAACATGCTAGATAAATGCCTAGAGTTTGCAAAATCCTTTGGGAATCCCTGAAAAATGAAGTGGGGAAAAAAAGATTAGCTCCCCACACAAGGGTGTAATAAAGCTATTGAACATTTCTGTCTTAATTGTGCTTCATGCTAGAGTATAAGGGAAAATTACCTCAGCTGAATAAAATGCTAAACTCTCCTAGCAGCAAAATCCCTCCTTTAA
Organism: Pithys albifrons albifrons; assembly: GCF_047495875.1. NCBI lineage: Eukaryota > Metazoa > Chordata > Aves > Passeriformes > Thamnophilidae > Pithys > Pithys albifrons. The sequence goes on from NC_092458.1 coordinate 60,465,563, forward strand.
TATAACAACAGGAATAAACCTCTCACTTATAAAATATAGTTGACGAATAACTCACACAGGTTTTACATACAATGAGGAAAAAAAAAGCCTGTAATGTTACTATGCACAGAATATGATAATATAAACCAGCAGTTTAATTTGCACTTCTGAATGTCAGAGTTAATATTCCCATTGCATACAGCCATAATAAAAAGTGCTGTTTCATTGACAACAGAACATTGTGCATTTTCATTTTTTTAATTTCATCTTCTCACTCATAAAATATGCCTTTTGCCACCTGTCAGTGCATTTGTCATTGGAGGATAGTAAACCATTCTTGTCACGGTAACTATTCACCAGAACTGAAAATTCTAACCCTCCAAAAGGGAGGACCACAATCCCTACTTGCAGCCTTAACTCATGGAAAACAGAACCATATGTTTACTGTAGAGTAATTATGGTGAATGATAACAAGAAAAAGCAGGAATACTGCAGAACAATTAGGTGGCCACAAATGAATTAGAATGGATTTCGGTGCAGCATCGATGTGTGTGGAATGAGGAGTCTTCATTGGAATTGTCTAATTCTGTGATTTGTGAGGGGAAAAAATTAAAAAAAACAGGAGGGAAAAATAAAGGACATTGCTCTGCAGCTGAACTGAGAAACAGGACTTTGTTCACTCTCACTAATGGATCAACTGACAGTCAGACAGAGGTGTCTTCCCAGGAACTTCCCTTAGGCTCTGTGGTGGAGAGTGATGGCTTGACGTAGTTCCCTAAACTGCTCTAGGTATCCCATCTGGCCCACACTGTCTCATATCTGCCAGCCCTTGATGGATGGATAATTGAAGGAACCTCAAACAAGTCTAGAAGCGTATATTTATTTACAGGTCCTTCATTGGCTTCATCTGCACTGTCGTGGACCTGGGCATCAGAATTGTGTGTAGATGCCCATATTGCTGACAGCTTGTTTAGTTGTCTGCAGCATGGATCCCAAAGTCACCCCTGAGGTCTGTGCAGGCAGAAAAGACAGGAGTTGGGTAAGTTCATGTTTTTTTCTTTTGTGTTGGGAGTGGGAGGAGGGTGGGCTATGCTGGAGTACCCTGCACAAGGGAGAAATCGCCCTCCCTGCTATACATCTGGACGTGTGTATATTTAGGTGGTGGATTAAAATGTCTACTTCAGGAGCTAAAATCTTGCCTTATGCGGCCCCTCCAAGTCCCATAAACTAGGAATCACCCCACTGACTTCTGATCATCATTTTCTGCCGACAAGACTTGGTCTCAGGCTGCAGCTGAGAGGTCCAAGGTGGGAATTTGTGCTTATGGGATGCTTGTGAGAAAGGTCTTTTGGTCACAGCCACCTTCATGACTTCTCACAACCATGTGTTTCTGTGCAGAGAGCATCTTATGGCTGGAAAAGAAGGCACATAGACCAGGCCCTAAGAGCTTTGTAAAGAAATCACCATCTTCAACAGTGGTGTTTCCTTCCAGGCAGTTTCTATTTGAGCAAGACTCAAAGGGGATTCCCTGGAGACCCCAAAATCTTCCTCCACAAAGAGAGCTTTGTGGGAGCAGCTCTCCAGGCAGCTGATACAACGTTGTCATGGCATAAAAACATCTAATGTTTTGGGGTCCCTTTGGGTCTCTTCAAGAATTCTCCATATCCCAGGCTTCAGGTGTCAAAGGATTCAATTTTAGACCTAGTTGCAGTGGTTGAAGGTGAGGTTAGGAGCCAGCTCAGCTCGAGGTTAGTAAATCCAGCCTCTGGCTGATACCTGAGTGAGCAAACTAATTCGTGCAAATGAGCAATTTTTTGTAGAATTACAGGCCTATCATTGCTTCTTCTGATGAAATTGTGTTTCAGAGGTGTGGGAATTAAGCTCAGTTTTAGATCCCAGCGTCCAAAGATTTTGTGAGGTGTGTTTGGGCTGCACGAGTGTCTCACCAGATGGCAGTGTGCTCAAGTCTGACTCCGGACAGAATCAGGGAGGACAAGGTGTCCAAGCAGGAGGTGTGGAGTTATATGGAAGTTCCCAGGGCTCGGCTAGTGAGCTGCTGCCGCTGGTGCACAATGTTAGCCTCTCCCAATGAGACTCCACTCAAAAATGGAGACGATGTTGAAAGTAGGAAGTGTTCCTTGCACATTGGGTGGGCTCCAGTGCCTCCAGCACAGCCCTTGGAGGAAGCACAATGTCCCGTGCATTGAGCACATCAGGCAGCAACACTTTGCACAAAGTGTCTTGTGTTGTCATTGGGGCAGCACTTCCATAAGTCCTCTTCAACTGAAATGAACAGAACTTGGCACAGAGCTCTCCACAGGCCGTGTCCCATGGGTTTCTCTGTGTTCTCTTTGGAGTGTGCTCTGCTCAAACTCTGCCTCTGTGGAACACCTACCTGCATGTAGGTACCTCAGCCTAAAACAGAAAATAAAAGATGTTTTTGGTTTTGTTTTGTTGGTTTTTTTTTTTCTTATTTTGATCTTGCTCTTCTGTGTGTTCCCCTTTGAGGTTATGAAGTCAAACAACTGCTTTTGAAGACATTCACAAGGACAGTCCCTTCTGATGAGGTAATGTCTGCAGCCTGAGGTCATTTTAGTGACCTATTCCCTTAGTTCCCTGATAACTTCAGGTTACTTACAGTCTAACATCTAATACTTTATTTCCAGGAGTGTTTGCCTGTGCTTTACCTGGCAAATCTACTAAAGAACATCAGATTCACATTAATTTTAATATATATTCATTTTTTTCCTTAATGCATCTAAGGTTTTGCTGGTCAGTCTTGCATGGGATCATATTGGTAATTTAATAGCTTTTAAGGTACTTAACTGATATTTGTTTTTGAGCCTTGAAATAGAGGGGTTGATGTACTTTTTTGCCTCTCTTGAATGTCTGTTTAGTATGTTTTGGCTAAATTCTCTGTCACTGTCCTCTTTTGTACAAGTACCATGTAGCCTGAGTGCCAAGGCTGGTGGGACCCCTGTGGATTTTTATTATTGGTGTTGTTATTATTATTACTATTATTAATAATAATAAACAAACACATGATGAGTCATTTTAATTGACACTGCCAACTTTAACTTAACAAGTTAGAAAAATGCCAATATTCAAAATGCCAATTGTAACTTATTTTGCTAAAAATTATAGCAAAAGTAGAGAAGAAATTAAAAACAAACAAAAAATTAAAGAAGGAAATAAATAATTTTTTAAAAAAATTATAAACATAAAAGCCATTAAAAAAGACAGAGGTGTGGGGAATCTCTTTTTTCAGATTAATCTACAGGGTTCTGCTAGCTTAGCCTACTAAGACAAAAGCTAAGGGCATAGACTTAATCTCTGTAAATATACCAAGGATAAAAGATTGTTTATACAAATAATAATAAAAATATTTAGAACAAGTGAGTATAAATGGGCCATTAAATAGAAGCTGATTTCTAACCATCAGAGCAGCAAGGGTCAGAAACAGCTTCCCACTACCTAGAGAAAGTGCCTTTCATTAGGGTCAGAGGACTACCAGATGGACAAGCTCTTCGTCTGATCTGAAACAAACTGGTCTGAAACTTCAGATCATCTACAATTGCTCTGAGTTTCAATTCATTAAGTTAACCAGCTGAAGGTCTCATTTTGGGGCTTGGTGTTTGGTTGGGTTTTTGTTTTGCTTTTTTTGCTTTCTGGCATTGATGTGTTTGGAGTAGTTTGTGTGTTTGTTTGCTTAAGCAATTTCTCATTATTTCTGGTTGTACAGTGTGTGTAGAGTTGTGTGCAGTGGTCAGAAGGCTGCCATAAAAAGACTTCTCTCCACCATACTACTGCATTTTTACAGTGATAATGATGTGATGAAGCATCTGTGAGAGAAGAACACTGAACCTGAGAGCTCCAGAGATCTTCTTTTGCTAAAGCCAAGTCTCATAAAATGGAGTTGTAACTAAAAGTTGGCTTGTTTCACGGCTGGAAGGTGCCCAAAATTCCTTCCACAAAACATATAGCATATATGGCATATATAGGGTTTTGCCTAAAGTCAAAGAAGTTGTTTTGGGTCTCTGTATCTCCTGACATCTCATTTGCTCTCTAAAAATACCTTCTTCCCAAGTCCAAAGATACCTGAGCACTTGCAGCAACTACAGATGGTCCCTCCTGTGCACAGTAAATTTTTCAGGAATGCAAATGCTCCCTTGAACAATTTAGCTCCTCAGGGGTAGAAATCAAAGCCTTTGGAAAAGATGGGGGAAATCTTTCCAGACAGCTACATACTTTGGTCAGAAAGTGATTCCTGCTATTTTAGTGATGGATAAAGGACCACCAAGGCAGAGTAGTTACCCACCCACTTTGAAGTTCCTGCCCATTGGTGCATAGTGGAAGTGGCAGAGTCACCAAAGAGCAAAGCCTTTCCTCCCTGCACAGAGTCCTCTCTGGGACAGTAGCAAATGAAGACATACACACATGTGCACACATAGAAAGTTAACTGTTGCCATCTAATGGGTGGCATGTAATGATCTAGGTATGACATGCATTCAAGTCCACTTCTACTGGACTCCTGTCTGGGAAACAGGTCCAAATTTCAGACACTGAAATGGTGCTCTTTCAATGTCCTAGCTGTCATTAAGGCCAGTGGAGAGCTGCTCTGTGCAGCCAGTGGGGTCTGTGGTGGGATTCAAGAGGTGAAAAGGGTCCTAGAAATGCTTATCCATACACAGAATTCATCCAAAGATCCAAGTTCCTGTTATATTTGCCTCCCAAGTAAGGTTGTTGAGAGCTTCCCACTCCTCATCCTTGAAAGGAAAAGGTGTTTCTACTGATGTGCCAAAGAGCAAAGTTTTGTCCATCTAGTCCTTTCCATGCAGGTTGACTGGATCACACATTTTCTTTGGAAAACCATCTGGCCTTGGCTGTATCCATGCTCAGCTTTAGCTCCCTCACTGGTTTTTGTTCAAATAACACAAGGCACAGTAGCACTTTCGCTGACTGCCAAATTTAGTCATACAACTGTACCGACATAATCTGAGAATGTGTCTAATACTTAATGTAAGTGCTATTCATGTCTTCCAGACAGTTTCCCTAAGCCAGAAGGGGAGCTAGCAAGGTAATAAAACCCATGACTGGGTTATGATGCTTCAGAAGCAACCAGCATGAAAATGAAGGAAAGTGCCAGTTGTAGATGATACTTTGCCAGGAGCCCAGTGAATCCTCCCAGTTCCACCCACCATCACTGGACGTTCCACTAATGGTTCCAAACTTCGTGAAATTCTGTTGCTGTAGGTGAACGATAGGTCACACTCACCAGTGGGCATCAGAGATCCAGCTGCTGTAAGGACTACACTTCTCTAGGTGTTGCATGTCTTTTAAAGGCTTTTAAAAATGCTGTTTTCTAGTAGCATGACCACAATTACTGGATACCTTTGGGGCTTTATATATATTCTTTTATCATAAAAGAGAAAAATAACAAGAGTCTTAACAAGAAAAGACATATTTTTTTCAAATCCATTTTACATCTATTCCCATAATGCCTCACTCTTGTAAGAGAACAGATCGACACAAGCTTCAGACATGATAGCCATTAGTTCTGCACTCTACGAGACATCTGCAGAAAACTATTTTGGTGACAACCAAAGGAGTATTTGCAGATTTGTGGAACAAAATGATATAATTTAGTCATTTTCTGTGAGATAATAATGATGTTCTAATTGAAAAATGTACTCTGATATAATTATCCTACTTCTTTATAAACCTGTCTCAGGAGCACATTAAAGGAACAAATGGCAATATTTTTACTGTACTGTGTGAGAAAAGGCTCTCAAACCTTTATTTGTATCACTTGATGCATGTTCAGGAGATGGAAACCTCATAAAAGCAAAATAATTTCCTGCTTTTATCTGAGCCAAAGCAATTTTTAGCCATGTAAGTTAGAGACAGGCTTTAAGGTGGGACTCATGCATGCATCTCTGTGCCCTGGAAAGAAGATTAGCTCCTCTGGGAGAAAGGCAGCATTCTATGGGAAGAGGAAACTCTGTGGGCAGATGAAACAGCTTACCTGGAGAAGACAAGGAGGCCCTCCAGGAAAGTGAAAAAGTCTTTAGGAATATAAAGTATTGATCTGGGCAATCCTTTGGTTCTGGGAGAGGATATCTCCAGGGATGATACTGTCCACAGGGAAAAAGTATGCATTTTTCTGCTATGCTCAGAAACACATGCAAAGCCACACATACTGAAATGGATTCTTTATTTAAGTACTGCTGCATTTCAACCAGTTCACTGAAATAATATCTGTTGTCCTTGGTGTAAATTAGAGGAGGATTTTTAATGTGATTTGTTTTAAAGCCATTACATTTATTTTGTCAGGACATTATTTATTCTTTTGAGGTTCTGTATCCTTAGGAATGGGGTGCACCTCTGGTTTCTTAGCTTTTTCCCAGGACACATTTGAGAGGGTAAAGCCACAGGAAGGTGGGATCTTAATGACTGAGATCATCTTCTGGAACTCAGAACAGCTCACCTAACTCAGTACAGTATATATCAGCTAAATAAGACACTAATAAATGGTAGCCATCAGATCTCCCATATTTAAGAGTCACAATTAACAGCTGAGTCTTAATGAGACAACTTGTGTTGTTCCACCAGGTCAGGTGAAACATTTCACTTCCTGCTTCTCTTGGGAGCATGATGGGAACTTTTACCTGCTTGGATGACACGCACTATATTCACTGTCTGTCTGACAGCAGCTTTGTCATCAGCCTTGCTGACATGGACAGAGAGCAGGGAAGAAGTGAGAAAGATTACAGAAGTCAGCAGCATGTGGGAAAAGATGCAAGCTGGAGAGAAAGTTGGCAGCAAGTCCCTCAGCAAGAGGAAAATAAATTTATCCATGTGCATATATATGTGTGTTTGTGTAAGAACAGGAGAGGGTGCACACAGGGACTGGAATTATCATTCATCTGCTGAACTCCTATTGCCAATTCAGGCACAGGATCCTCTAACAGAAAATCCTCAACAACTGCAGTGCAACATGTCATCAATATTTAGCACTTTTGCATAGAATCATAGAATAGTTTGGGCTGGAAGGGACATTTAAAGGTCACCCGGTCCAACCCCCTGCAATAAGCAGGTACATCTTCATGCAGATCAGGTTACTTAGAGCCCCATCCAACCTGACCTTTACAGTTTCCAGGGATGGGGCATCTAACACCCCTCTGGGTAATCTGTTCCAGTACCTCAATCAGTACCACTGATTTTGTGTGATGCATGCACAGAACCACTGTCTTCTGCCAAGCTGTGTCACAGGAACTGCAGCTTTTATTTCCTCTTGAGTAACTGAACTCAGATGCTTTGTATTTTCAAAGGCTGAGCTGTAAAGGCTGTTCTAGAGATAAATCTACTTTTGACTGTCTGTACATACAAGAACATGGGAGAAAAGAGTGACAGTGAAAAGTAGCAGACATTGAAAATTTCTCTGGAATGATAGCATTAGTAACTCATTCTCCTTCTAGACAGGATTTTAGGACTGAATAGTCTCAAGGACACAATGTAAGAAGCCTTTACAATTGCTGTTGAAGAATCTGATGACTTCTGCAACTGTCAGGCATTCTTAGGCTGTCGCTCAAGCCTGTCACTCAAGTTCAGTCCTTTGTGGTCTCCTGAAGGATAAGGCTGCCTGTCCTGTTTAATTTTGCTCAGGTTAAACTATGCACTATATCTTTCCTGAAAAATCCATGAATATTTATTGTTCAATGAATAACCAGCCCATAAAAAAGCACCAGCTGATTCAGCTAGGGTAGGAATATTTTGCAACCTTTGTCATTATTATTCTATTATTACCATGTAAGGCAGAGATGAAAATTACCTATTAGACCATTCAGTGCAACTTCCTGCAAATTCAAGACTCTTACACATTAGAGCTTTATCATTAGATGCTATGGAGAGAAAGAACCTTTCAGGAAATAACAGCATTCAAAAAGTGCTTGTTACTTAATAAATTTTAATGTCAAAAAGCCAAGAATTTTCTCAGTTATTCAAATCCACACGTTAAATTAACAACCATTTAAACTAAAATCAGGTATGCTGTCTCTTGCAAAGAACTTGAAGCCCATGAAATGTCATTAAGAAAGCTTCTTGTCACTTCTTTCATGGTAGAGCAGAGCAGTGTTTCTCTGGTGGGAGTGCCGCCAGTAACAATACAGCCGTGGTGAAGTTTAAGGCATTACATAATGCAGCACAGAGGAGCCAGGAATTTAGCCAGAGAAAAGCATATACCAATATGGTTTTAGACTGGTGGTAGCTCCCCCAGAAATCCTCAATCCTGCCTGGTAGCTTTGGAGTGGCCTTTGACTGGATGGCAATGCTGGAGCAAGACCATATGCTTTCCAGGGCTGGATATTTGAAGTGGGAAGTTAGAGGGCACCTGCTCTGTGTCCAGCAGCTCTGTACTGAGAATGAATTTCAGTCATGGAGATCTCTGCTAACTCTCTGGAGTAGTAAAGTAGTGAGGGGGACTAATGAAATAATTTCTCTAACAAAAAGCACAGTTACCTTTATCACCTCTGCAGCATGCACATGGTGGTCAAGATGTGACATTCGGAGTGAAAAAATACACTTCTCTTGGAAGAGTAAGTCTGCTGATTTGGCACAGGTTGGCTGTAGGAACCAGGAAAGAATTGTACATCTCTAAGAACTGAAGATGCTTGAAGCATGAACTCAGAATGGAAGGACCTAAAGAAGCAGCCAAGCCCACTTGTGCCTCAAAAGCAGCCACACCTGTAGTGCTTTGTGCAAACACTTCTCTAAACTGTTTTCCTTGTTTAATTCCCAGCACTAGTGTTGCACAACCATCACTTTCTCTCTAGAACTTTGCTTACATTAATTTTTTCATGGTATCTGAGGTGAATCTCCCTAATTGCAGTTTTGACTTCTTATCTGTAGTTCTATTCTCTGTCTGAAGCCCAGTATTGTCTCCCCTATCCAAGTCTACCTAGATTAACCCACCCCACCTCCTTCTGGCCTCCTCCACTGACCAAGTGCTTTAGGTATCTAGAAGGCTGCTATCCTGTCTTCTTCCCCTCTGCCCACTCCAAAAGACTGAAATATCAAGATAATTTGCAGCATGCAGATACAAACCCTGAACATGCCAAAAGTCCAGGTCACAATGCATGTTTTGCAGAAGGGATTCAGCCGGCACCAATGTAACTGTAAACCATAACCAATCTTCCTATGGTTGCTTTTGAAATAAAGAGCCATTAAAGATAAAAGTGGAGCAATTAGTGTAATTTCAAAGTAAACCCAGAGATAAAAACAGGGAAACACAATGAACCCAAGTGACCAATATATGTTGACAGTGCAATTAATTTAAAGGCAATGAGCTGTGTGCACTCAGGAAACACTCGAAGTCATAGCAAGTCTGTACAGAGTGGTCTGACAATGCAACACAGAAATTTGATGGACTGGCTGATCTGCATGCCCGTAGATGACCTGCTTTCTGGTGCAGGTGATGCACTTCTTCCTTTGCTTTCCTGGACAAAAATATGGAAATACTACAGAAAATATTACAGAAAATATATCTCAGGGCAGGAAGGTTCCATTTTATCTACATTGAAAGGCAGCCCTGCCCTCAGTCACAAGCCAGTGAAGATGCTGATAAATCTGATGCTCATATTTCAGGGTGATACTCAAGAGTCTTTTCTTTCAAAGTTTCTGCTTCAGCAATTCTCAGCAGGCTATTTTCTGTTCAAGGCCACCGCAAAGGTGGAAATGATGGACTGCAGCTTTGTATTTCTAAAACCACAGAATCCAAAGTGTCTTACAGAGGGATGACAACAACTCCCACACAAAGCAATAAAGGAATTGAGTCAGTAGTGCCAAATCAGCTTAAATATTTGAATAAGAGAAAGAAATAACTCCTGAGCTCACCTGCACAATTTTGAAACACAGCACTGTCATCAGAAACTATTTCTGACACAGCTGAGGAGCTAACTTGTGGGAGAGGCAGAACATGAAAAATGGTAAAGAGTCATTTAAGTCAACTGACATGTCTAGATGTGTCATAAGCCAGTACTGTAAGAGTGACAGAAGAAAATTAAGTTTATTCTATATATATGCATGTATATATAGCTCTAATTTTCAACTGTGTGTCAGTCATTTCATAGGAGGAATGTAAAAAAGCTGAGAGGCAAGACAATGAATCATGAGAAACTGGAGGTATGAAGACCATCCAGGCACATATATAAATTCTGCTGCTGTTCTGCCAGGAAGTCTGGCTGAAGTGTTGAAAAGTCAGTGCAGAGGTTTTCCACAGAAATGGAAGGAAGAAGTAGAATACTGTGTCTGAAAATACCAGATGGGATCATGTATCCTCCAGAAATTAACACCTAATGTGGGTTAAAAAAGAGAGGAATGAAATAGAAACTGTATTTTTAAAACAATTCTATAGTGCTGAAAAATCTCTCTGTTTCTCCCTTTCTTTCTCTATTTCTCCCCTCTTTTTAATTTTTAAAGTATTTTATTTATTGATTGAACTAGAGGTATGATCTGCAGGGAGTGAGGTAATTACAGACTCTTGACACTTGGAGATTTTGGGGAAGGTTTTGGTTCTGATCCAGCAATTCACTCAGTCTACACAGAATATCCAAAAATGTTCTAATGTCCCATATAAATCTGTATTCACAATTAAAATTGGGTTTCTGCTCTTGCTGATTCACAGGCAGTATGAGAAGCAGGCAGAGGAGCACTCAGGAGGCAGTGAATTTGAGCACAAGTGCACATCTTGATTACGTGGGCTTTTATCAAAATAAAAGGCAATATGGATCTGTACTCGGGATCTTCAAAATTACTGTGGTGGCCCTGGAAAGAGGTCTGACTGTGGAAAGAGGTCATCCCAGTGCAGAGCTGTGATGACATACCTTTCATGCCATCATTACCTTCAAGAGGAAGAACTGCTCAAGAACAGTATGAAAACATTAATTAAGGATGGTATTTCTATGGTCCAAATGGAAGCACGACCATCCACCCTCCACATTTTTAAATGTGAGTTATAGCATCATGATTTTTTTTTCCCTGCAGCACAGCTTTCTGAGTATTTTGGCATGGGAGCTTTTCAAGCAGAATTACTGTTACTCTTCTTCTTCTTCATGTGAATGCTACATTTCCAGAGCTCTGCTAAGCTAGACTGAGAATACCTAAATGGAAATTGTGTTGAAAAGCTGTTATTTGGCTGCTCACCCTGCCAGTAGATGTCCAGTTCACATATGGATTTTCTTTCCTCTTCTTCAAGATTTGTGGCTTGACTGCCATACTGCAGGAGGGAGGAAACAGGTGTGAACTAAAGTCTTGCAGGGAGCACAATGGGTGGCTCTTCTGCGAACATGCTCTCTCTCTGCTGACCTACCAAAAAATAAAAGCAGCTCTCCCTGTATACTCCATTGCAATTTCAAGCTGCAGCCTAAACACATCAAATCCCACCAAAGAGAAAGCTATACATGCCCCAGTTGGTTTATACCTGTCACATATACACTTAATGTACATATAAAGAGAGCTGGACTGGCTTTACATAGTATCAAGATACACAATATTTTCTTCTTCTCAGTTTCACTCAGATTTACGCCTATGCAATTAACAGCTATGTTTAATTTAAAAAGCCAGCCCAAGAAGCAGCCTCATGGAGAGTTGTTGATATGGTGAAATCAAAAGGTGAAGAAACAATTCTGTGACCTGATCTTTTGCAGTGATCATCTGAAGAGAAGGGGTGCAATCAAGGGTTCATGAGAGGTGGAAGTGATTAACGGGGCAGATATCTCTTAAAGCATTCCCTCTTTCCAAGGATGGGGAGAGGGAATTTGTGTCAAGTGATATTTTTTTAATGAAGGCGTAAATAACAAAGCCTGCAAGGATCCCTCCACAGGGGACCATCAGTTCTGCTTCAGCCTGCTGAAAAGCAGCAGCAGCAGTACAGGAGTATAATTTGCACTTATATGTTACACTTACATAAAGACAATAGAACCATAGAATTGTTACAGTTGGAAAAGACGTTTAAGATCATTTAGTCCAACCATTAACCCAGCACTGCCATTTGCACCACTAAACCATGTCCCCAAGTATGGTATACTGATATGGCACATGGTATTTCCCATTCAGAGGTCTCAGAGGGTGCCACACCATTAGTGCACTTACGTCACAGTTCTCTCGAGAGCTGTTCAGGGAATTTTATTGCCATTTTAAGGAATACAACACAAAGAGTGGCTGAGAGTTAAGGATGAAAGATGATTTTGTGGATGAAAGATGATTTTGTGCCCAGCCATGGCACCAGACTGCCAGTAGCACTTAAAATACAGATAACAACCTTCAAAAAGTGTGGTGGCAACTGGGCATCCTAATCCACACTGCCGTCTCTTATGGTTCCTGGCATACATATCTCTGTGACAGATAAAAATGTGATGCTTTTTAGTTTTGATCCTTCCTATTACCAGATAATTATCAATTGTGAGCTTACAGTATATTGCAGGTGAGCATGTTCCACCTCCTTAGTCTCATGTTTAGATCACTAGTTATGGCATATCCTTATTTTACATTTAAACAGATCAGTTTCTACCAGTTATTAAAAATATAGCCTTTTCACGAGAATTAATCTATTTTTTAACACCTGGGGTTTTCTTTGCCAGTGTAAGGGTGCCAGCTGACTGCAGCCTACACTGGAGTCACGGTCCATGGTTTTCCCATGGGAGTCCTCTGGAGACCTCTGCTTTCCAGAGCATGACTTTCTTGATTCCAAGTGAGTAAAGACACTTTTCTCCTGCAGCTCCAGCTCTGGAGAGTACCATGGGATTCATGAGCAACCTTGGCTTTGTGGGTTGGGGCTGGCAAGCACTTGTGTGCTCTTGTCTCAGGTCCCCACACCCAAGTGGCCCAACAGAACATGCAAGGAGTTTACTACCCTCCTTTTGGGTTGTTTTCCATGTGATCTTAATTCTCATTTCAAGATCCCAGCCCTTGCATTGAATCTGTCCCCAGCTATGTGCTGGCTGGAAATGTCCTACCTTTGCCCATGCTGAGTATTGTTAACACAAGTCTCTACTCAACCATCACCTTCCAATCCCGTGGTTAACAAAGCCTTATCACCCCTGTGTGAAGGCCAGTGTTGGGTGCAATACATGTCACCACGCATGGGAAGTCAGCATCTCTGGCAGACACAGGTCCACAGCTCTGGTGCACTTAGAGATGGTGGAGAACCCCACCCAAGGGTAGCATCATGCAGTCACTGGCAGGCGTCTTGCATTGGAAGACATAAGCTGAGCCAGCCACATCCAGAAATCAGGGCATGACCATGATTTTATATGAGCAGATGGGATGGACTAATGCCAGATTTTAATGCCAGAAGTAGGTCTTTATGTTCACCTGGTATTTTAAACATCCAGCTCAAGAATCATATAGAACAGCACTTATAGTCTACTCCAAAGAGAAGTTACCTTGCTGAAGAGCAAAGACATTTGGCTATGGGACTGCAAGCAAGGGGGTATCTGCAACACCTCTGTTGAATATTCCCATGGGTTGCTCTCTTTGTATTGCCAGTCCTAAAAAAATATGTTGCTCATCTCCCATCACAAGAGCTTTCTACTAGTGAACATCTGACATCTTCCTGTGGTTTTATCCTAAAGTTCTTCTGTGTGATCAGGACACGCACTATGTCATTGTAACAGACTGAAAATGCAGGCACAAGGTCTGTACTATCAGAGTGCATTGCCTGGGTGCATCCTAATGTCATACTGGAAACCTGTACCCGTACCCAGTGTCCTGATTTACATGGGAAGGAAACAGAAGCAGACATGAGAGGTACAGATGGGTCTGGATGTTAGAGGAAGGACTGCAATCACACTATAAACCAGAATTTAAATGTTGATATTCAGGAACCAAATATGATTAAAGTCACTGTGCATGAAAGTCCAGGGGCCTGGGCTGAGGTGGCCTGTCTGACAGCAGAAAGATGGCTCTCAGAGGGCTGACCCTGTGGGTTTTTTTGACGCATTTCACAGATCACAGCTGCCTTCTCTGCTCCTTGGCTGCAGCCACGGTAGAGGCCCCAGAAACAGCAGCAAAAACAAGATGTTGCTGTACAAAACTCATAAATGCAGCACAATGATTTCCAGGCTCATGTTTGACCAAGTGATAAGATAACCCCTGACTTTAGACACTTATGTAGCATTTAACCACACTGTTAACACCTCTGCACCTTGTTCATAAGTTACGTATTGGAAGTCTTAATGCCAGTCATGGGGCCAATGTCTCTTACAACAACTGTAACAAGAGCAATGTTATTTTTAACCCAATTACTGATAGCACAGCACAGATATTATGGGAAACTTGTGGGTTAGATTTCCTAATGAACAGCTCAGTCATCAGATTATGCCACCCTTACCCCTCCTAGACCCACCTTGTCAGTGGGAGCCACCAGCCTCACTCTCCCACACCCCCTGCTACACTTGGTCTCCTGTTTCTGTGCCATCTGTATACCTGATGCATGGCAGCCTACCTGGAGACAGGTAGCAAGTTATGATACAGCCTATAGCTATACACTTTGAGGAAAGAGAAAATCAACCAAAATAAGTAGGTAGAAGTGCTGGCTGGAAAGAGAGGACATGGCCAGGAAAATCCAAGTTTTTGACAGCCATGACCAGGACAACCCTTCTCATAATGTGCCAATTTCCCATTGAACAGCAAATAACTGTGACAAATACATGTAATGTTTCATTGCTAAAATAATTTGTATTTGGGCTAGAGGAGCTGGCCTCCTCAATTTAATCCTGGCATATGAAATTATCAGTTTGCAGCCTCAAGCACAGAGACAATGACTGGTGCTGCATACATTGTCAGTGCTGTGTATTTTTAGACTCTTGTAGGCGTTTGTAGTCACTTCAAAGTGCCTTGATGATTTTTTCACATGTTTTTCCATCAGGAATGAAGATGGTTTCCTGAGCTAGGATATAATGCCCAGAAAAAAAAAAAAGACTGAATGTTTTCCCTGTGGGTTAGGGCAAATTTTGAGGCAACAAGAGCAATTTTGAGACTGCACAGACATCCTTTCTGCTTTCTATGTGAAGGACTTTGCAATGTCAGCCAGAAACTTTTTTCATGACTCCTCCTGTTTTACCATGCTCTCAAGCAAGGACATGCTGCTCAGGGACTGCAGGACAATCTCACTCTCAGGCAGGGGCTGGTTTTTTCCCTTGCACTCCCTGAAGACCTGCTGTCCTCAGGACAATGCCAATTGCACCAATTTGCCTTAATTTGATTATAAAAGAAAACCTGTGAAAATTGAATTTTAAAGGGGGGACAGGCTCACTATTCCTATGAGATCAGTGCCAAGGGGTTTATGAAATAACGTCATTTTCCCACAAGACTCTCGCAGGGCTGAGCTGAGCTCAGCAGGGAGCTGGAACCAAAGAGCCACTGGGGAGCTGGAGAGCAGTACTTGGCTCCTTGCAACTCACCCATTGCAAGGACACTTGCTTGCAACATCTTCCTTGGGTCTGGAGATATGATTCTAATATGATAATAAGATTATGATTCATCTCTGATCAAATTAGGGTTTGTTGGGAGAGCAAGGCAGTGAGAGCAAGTGGTGACTCCATTATACGTGAGGTATTTGCCAAAGTGGAGAAGTTTTTCAGCAGCTTCCACCAAAAATCTTCATCTCTAAATTAAACACTAGGTGAATCAATGTAGTGACTATATGTTGATGGTTTTTAATGTCTACAAATATATGTGTGTCTGTGCACTTATCTGTGTAAAAGTGTGCCAACAGGTGTCTCTGAGTGTATAATCACAACCACAATCAGATTTAGACCTACCTGAGGCCACATACACTTTAAAAAGTACTTTTTGCTTGAAGACTTACTCTAAGAGCTCTAATAGGTGGATAAAATTTCTGGCACCTCTGCCAGCAGTGTTTGGATGCTGTCTAAATTTGGGCTTCTTTGACAGGGGGACTCAAGAGATACAGAGGGGAAAAAACAAACTTTTTTTAATAAAGTCAACCGATTCTTAAAACAGCCATACATGTCTGGGCGTGCATGAAAATTGCAGGACTCAACTGTCTTTTCCAGATTGTCCACATTTTCTGTTGGCTAGTGTACAGTGAACCCTGAACTTTAGGGAAGTGGTGTGGGAAGATAGTACAGAAAGATTTCAGGTCTAAAGTGGTCTGTACAGAGCAGCTGGTACCACCAAGATGAAAACACAGATGTGCACAGAATTACAAGCACTGCATTTCCACTGCACTGCAATTAGATGGGCCCAAAAAGTGTTGTGGAGTCATTAAACTCAAACCTTCAGCCCTCAGACTGTTAGTTCATCTCATCCTTGGCTGTCTTGGGGGAGCAGTATGTTCTGCTCATTTCTGCCAAGGAGGCTCTACTGATAAGAGGGAAATGTGCCCTGTGATGTTTGGAAAGAGCTTGAAATGTTCTCTTGAAAAGAGCACGTTGTCCCTGTTGGATAAGCTCCAGGATACATTGCTGGTTTTCCATTTGAGAGTCATAATGATCATTCGGATGCATTTATAATCAGTTTGCTGAGGTTTAGCAATGAGGAATGGGAATGTAAAAGACAGAGTCATGTAATTGCACTCAAAGAACAATGGATGTGTGTGAGCTTAGAGTGTTCTTCACATTTTTGGATGTCCATCCTTTTTTTTGGAATACATCACTGAAAGAGGAGTGAGGCAGTGGGCAGTAAATGCTGGGGACAGCTGGGACAGGGAGTGGGGCTGGGGTGGAAGGTGGTGCCAGGAAGGGGTGGGAAAGCCCTAGTCACAGGTGGGCAGAGCAGGAGTGCTCAGACCAACAAGCCAGGAAGCAGAAAATGTGGGACAGGTCCTGTACGGCTCAGTCTGAAAAAGAGGGGAGTAGCGACAGAAATGAAAAAGGTCTTTAAAGTCCTGAGGGGCACAAATGAAGCTATTAGTCTCAGGAGGCATTGAAAGAAGCTAGCATTGAAATTCAGGAGGCACTGAAAGAAGCTAGCTGTGTTTGCATGAACACTATTCCCTGTTTTAAGCATTCAGCATTTCCTGGCTTCCAGAAAGTTAGTTTTAAATGCTACTCCTTTCCAAGTCTTCAGGGATTTGAATTATCTGACCTTAAACATAATGTACCAGAGGCAACCCTAGCTTCCCTTTAACCAAGGTCTGCTGCAGGGTTTTGTTCTGAGTGCCAGACAGCCAGCCATTTCCAAGGGACTAGAAGTATGTTAGCACCTGCAAATCCATTAGAGAGGTCCTGCATAATTTTTAAGTCTGTAAAAATCCTTCCTTGACAAAGGATAATTTCTGTAACTGCAAGGAACTCCAACACCACTATCTGCCCACAAAAACCAAAGCCAGTGCAAAGCAGAAGAAGGGACCATCCATGCAACTTCATGTTGCTACTGTGCACTGCCACGTCCCTGCTCCCAGGGGCTCTTTCTAACCTTGCCACATCACTCCCAGGGCTGCCACAAAGCACAGCTGCACAAGGACAGTGAACACAAGAAATATAAGAAACTCTTGGCAGCAGTCTGCTGGTGGCTGCCCCAGGGCCTTCCTGGCAGCCTGAGTATACAGCAGTCCCAGTTCCTCACTGCTATGCTGATAGACAAGATTTTATTAGAGCCTTGTAGGAGCTTAGGTAAACCCATTTATTAATTTTATTATTGCCTCAGCAAAAGCATTCCCACTCTCAGCAATACCAGGATAGTTTTATGGGTTCATGTAGAAGAAACAGACCCTGACACCAGTAAATTCTCATCAGTTGGATTATTATATGTCCTAAACAACCTCTTTGGTGTCAGTATGTCATGTGTGAGATGCTATCAGTTAGATGCTCCTCATTCATCAATTAGTGGTCATAATGAAAATGTACCTGGCCAGTTTATCTCAAAGACCAACTCTGCTGTGGTTGTCATCATGACATCTAAATGTCCAGTACTGCAATTGCAATCAGTGGTAGAGATCATCCATTGTATGGTTTTCCTCTCATTCCCTAGAGACAGACAGAAGAAAACAGCAGTGAGAGAAAAAATAACTGTCTTGTTGCTTTTAAACATCAGTGTCACAGCCTCCAAAGAGCTGGAGAAAAGGCCCTCTCTTATTAAACTGTAAATTGCTGATGCCATGTCTAAAGATATATGTTGGACTGTATTACATTAGTACTACTATACTTTCTCTTATAACCCACTTTGACACAGTAGATCCTGACTGCTCATATCAGTTAAACTCTCCAGGACATGAGAAGCCTGTCCAACCAGTTGTAGCCACCAGTCTTTCTGTGTTAAGGAAGAGCTGCAAAGGTGGGATCCCTTCCCCTCCCAGAAACATTCACAAGGGGCCAGGCTGGAAGTTGTTTTTGTACCCTAAATAATACTGGTAGCTTCTGAAGTTGTTAAAAAGCTCATAGATGTTTTGCTTGAGTTGGGGAAGAAGGCAAATACTTACAAGTAATTAATGTGAGGGAAGGTACAGATGGCAAAATAGTAGATCAGCAATAAAGCCACACCAGTAGTGCACTTGCAACACAGCTGTCCCTTAACACAGTTAAAATATAGTGGAACTGGGACGTGCTTTTGTTTTACAGGTTTTCTCAAATACCTGAGAATAGTAACTATGGGAACACATAATGAAGATAACAAAGATTCTAGCAGGCTTTATACACGGTCTTAACCCCCTATTTCCCCACATCCCTCCTTACTATTTTCATTCTTAAGAAGAACTTTTAAAGGATTTCAACAGTACTTAGTGTTTTCAATGCTAGCAACATCTGCCACGGGAGGCCTCAGGCAGGCATCCACCAGATTGGGCCATGCCATCCCAGAATTTTGCCAGAGGGAAAAAACAGGGGTTCAGATCATTCAAAAAGGAATAGAGAAAACCTGCAGTGCTCATCACCTCATGCTCCTTCACATTGTGGTGAACAAACCCTAAATCCATCTACATTGCAGCTGGGCTCTGAAACATGGATGCAGCCAAGTGATGTGGTAGACGATGGGCTGAACTGCACTGTTTAAAGGTAAAACAGCAGAATCAGCCACTTCCCAAATTAAGAAAAGCCTGGGAATTCAAGTAAAGGCTAAGGAGCTGCACACTCCTCCTGGTGGAAGAAGCACAGCTGAAGTCCAGGATCACCAAGCTTTCAGACAACATGTCTCTCTCCTAGAAGAGAGAGTCCTCCAAGTGTGCTGGGAAGACCTGAGACCGTCAAGTCTGTATCACAATTGCCACGGCAAAGGGTTAGTCTGGATGATGAAGCAGAGTGCACCCTCAGCAAATGCACCAAATTGAAAGAAGTGGCTGATATGCTACTATCCAGAGGGACAAAAACAGGCTGGAGAAATGAGCTGAAAGACACTCCATAAAGTTCAACAGGAAGAAGTGCAAAGTCCTGCACTTGGGAAAGAACCACCTGAGACCCCAGAACGTGCTGGGGGCTATCCATCTGGGAAGCAGCTTGGGAGAAAAGCACCTGGGGTGCCTGGTGGACAGCAAGTTGACTATGAGCCAACAATGTGCCCTTAAAGCAAAGAAGGTGAACGATTTCCTGGGCTGCAGTAGGAAAGCAGGCTGAGGGAGGTGATCCTCTCTGCTCAGCAATGGTGAGACCACTCTTGGACTGCTGGGTCAAGTCCTGGACTCCCCAGGACTCCCCAGTGTGAGAGAGGCAGGGACATACTGTAAAGACTTGAACAAAGGGCCATGAAGAAGGTGAAAGTACTGGAGCATCGCTCCTGTGAGGGAACACTCAGAGAGCTGAGACTGTTCAGCCTGCAGTAGAGAAGGCTCAGGGTGGATCTCAACAATGCATATAAATACCTGAAGGCAGGGTGCAAAGAGGACACAGCCAGGCTCTTTCCATTGGTTCCCAGTGACAGGATCAGAGGCAATGGGCACAAACTGAAACACATGAGGTTCCTTCTGAATATCAGGAAACTGCCCCTGTGGGGGTCACCAAGCTCTAGCATAGGTTGCCAGTATTCAATATCTGTCTGGACATAGTCCCGGGCAACTGGGTCTAGGTATCCCTGCTTGAGCATGGGAGGTTGGCCCAGATGACATGCAGAGATCCCTCTTGACCTCAACCACTCTAGGATTCTGTGAACCTTACTACTCCCACTAGTGTGTGCTCTTAACACATCACTTTTTCACAATAAACATTCTTAAAAATGGAGATGGAGAAAACGTGACCTCTTTCCAAATCTCAGCTTCTGGAGGCAGGGACAAGCAGCGTGTTCCCGTATGGCAACACAAGTGGCTCTGGGAAATGTGTATTCCCAATACAGTGGCACATGATCCTTGGCACAGGACCAGCAATGATGGAAACAGCATATCTGCTGTGGACAGAAAAACAGGATGTCCACATGGGCTTTTGTGGCTGAAATTCATTCCCAAGCTTTCTGAGGCCATGGGAAATGCTGATTCCTGGCTCTTCTTGTAGTCAAACCAGTTTTTCTGAGTAGGAAAGCCATCTCCTGGCTCCCTGATAATTGCTTTTGTGGTAAATACAGTTGGGGCTGAATAACACTAAAAAGAATAGGGTTTCTGCAATTAATTAGTTTTGAAAGGAGCTGGGATTCAGCCAAATGCTAATGAAGTCAGAGGGAAATGGGAGCTGGACCACTCCTGAAGCAATGAAAAAGTTCTACCAGCAGTTTAACAGCCGAATCATTTTCTTCACAAAACTAGACAGATACATCTTTTTGAAGCCCTTTGCAGTCACTTTTCTTATTTCAGTTTTCCATTCCTTCTGTGAACAGTATCAGTTAAATCATTCACTGGTATTTTAAAAGCAAAACTAATATAAGATAAAAGACTGCCATACAGTGGGAAAGCCTGACCCAAAACTTGAAAATATTAATAAAGTGAATGACAAATAGTACTTTTAGTCTGAAATAACTTGCTTAGTGTGGAAAATAGGATGGGGAGAAAGGTAAAATTGAAAGAAACCCCTGCAAGATGGACTGACTAATATTTTCTAAGCCCATGTAGTAAAAGAGATGCAGGTACACAGGCGCATGCAGGACTATGAGTTGTGCTGTCATGGTCTTAGGATAAATAAATGAGAGGGTCTAATGAGTTTGACACTACACTCACCTGCAAGAGCAGCAATGAGCCAAGGTTGTGAGAACTGCTGGATTACATGGAGCTACTGGGGAATGTATGGCAGGATGAGTGGTAGACAAAATCCCCATGCTGGCATGCTCCTAGTGACCAGGATGATAGCAAGCTGTCTATTTAACAATAGACCATGCAGCATGTGGGGTTTTTTCCCCCAAGATTTTTAATCCTGTTTTGGATTAACAACCAACATGTGTGGCTCATCCAGCACACAGGTATCTACTACCTGTCAGGCCATGTTCTTGAGCTTTTGCTGTATAGTAATACACCCACTTCACCTTTATAATCCAAATGACTATATGCACCTTCTGTTAGGCATAAATAACACTGTCCCTTAAACCTTTCCATTCATATACAGACAAACAACACAGAGGACTTATCAATGTCTCTTCCATATTTCAAGAAAGCTCAGCCATTCTCCACTTTTCCAAATCATTCAGTCTCTATTAGAAACATTTTAAAATCAGTTTTGTGGAATTGCTGGGTGTCAGAGTTCAGGGGAGGGTAAGACAGACAAGCTTGCTGGAATCAAACAGATCTAAAGCTTTAAGACCAGAAAAGGGAAATTAAAAAAGCATGCTTACAATCTGTACTAAGTTATTGAGAAATAACCACTTGCCTCCATGCCCCTTGACAGTGGGCTGCTATGAGTCAGAATGATTGTCGTGATTTAACCTGACTGGTAGCTAAACACCACACGGCCACTTGCTCTTTCCACTTCCCCCAGCAGGATGGGGGAAACGATTTGGAAAAAAAATTTGCTAAAACTGCACATCACCCATTGGTGATGGTGGAACCCACGTTCAGAGGCATCAAGGAGGCTTTTTCTCTGAGTTAGTGAAAGAGGAGAGGTTCCATAAGACTCTGGCAACTTAGGCTTGGCCTCTGCAGACTCTGTCCTTGAGCTGCAGTGAGTGCAGCTTCTGTTGCATTTCTACATACAAATTCCAAAGCATGTTACACATGGGACACCAGTTAAGTCTGAAGGGGAAGGTGAGAAACAGAGAAGTACAGTATTGGCACAAGTGGCAAATTAAATTGACCTACTGAATCCTCTTGCCAAGCCAATGACAACCTTGGAGTGACCTTTTTAAGTAAAAGAGAAAATAATTTTCTTTCTGAGACAATAATAGACCCTCAGCAGAGCAGCAATCGTGGTCATCAAAGCACAAAACTCTGTAAACAGGAACCTTGGAGGATCAATAGAACACTTAGAAGAAAACAAAAAGGACTAATGCTCTTTCAGAATATTGGGGGATAAAATAGCAGATGATTCAGGTGAGGCAGCACTCTGGAGAAATGTGCTAGAACCTTCTAAGTACTGCTCTGGTACTGCCCTGTATGGAAGTGATGGTGCCATGAGCTGGAATTGCTTGGAGTATCATGACTTGCTCTGTGCCCCAGCATCTGTCTGAACAACTCAACAGATTAAGGAAAATACATCAAAAAATGTGGCTTGCCATTTCTGTCTCTGGCTTTTTTGGTTCTTGTGTGTTAAAAGCACTCTTTTGCTGAAGCCAGTGCACATGTTGCAAAAGTGCTAGGTCTGTTCACAGCACCAGATGTGTTTACATACAGCACAGAAAAGCAGTGTGTTAATAGGTGCAGTCATTCTCATTACACCCACTGCCATTCCTAAACACATATTTTAATTGACAAAGAAGTTAGTGGAAGGACAGCACACAAAGGAAGTGCTGTCATCAGCACAGATGGGTAAACATGATGCACAAATACACGCACCTTGGCAGAACTTTAAATCTGTTCATTTCATTACTCTTCAGGTCTCTTATTACAAGGGTTTCAAATGTATTTCTTTTCTGACTTACTCATAGAAGATGTTGAAAATTATGGAAGAGCTGATGAGAATAGGGAGGGTAAAGATGATGTTGGGAAAACAGTCATATGTGTCTGAATCAGAGACCAATAACTTGTCTGCTGGCAAGTTATGGTTTTGTTCATTTATTATTGCAAAGCTAGAAGGTAGTTATTTTAAATTAAAATTTTATTGTATTTGTTTTTAGTGAGGTTTTTTACAAACAAGTCAAGAAACTTGGAGAACAAAGCAAGATGGTGAGGAAGAGAGAGCTGAAATGCAAAACATCCTTGCCCCTGCTAGGTTCAGACACTGCTCAGGTTACTTCACCTGTGCCTTAGCTTAGCTTTGGAAAAAATGCAATCAACACTTTCCTCAGGGAAGTGGTTTGACTTTTTATTGCTGTAAAATTTTATCTCAGTGCTTACATTTAATAAACACACAGAGAGTTATTTAACACCATTAACAACAGCAACCAGTGGTGTGCTTTTTCACAGAATTCAATAGTTTTCAAAGGAGGAAAATAGCTAGGCTGTTTTGGGCTCATCCTTGCTCCCCTCACCCCCAACACCCCCTCAGCCCCCCTCACCCCCCCCAATATCCTGCCCTCTTTGGCTCAAAATCCTGAGACCAAACTGCTTTTCTTATACTTTAAAGACATGAGAGCAAGCCTATTTTTCTGTTGTCTTAGATTTGTTCGATATGCTTATTATTTAAGCAAGAGGACCTTTTCCCACAGTTAGTGTGTTCAGAAAGGAGAACTGTCAAATTTCCATTTCCTCCCTTCTATTTAAGCTTGAGGAGTTGTTGCTGTAACCATTAATAACTGGTTAATGGCCTCCTTAGGAAAAGGAGTCTTGACCTGACACCTCTTTCAGTGTATAAGTGCTGTGTGAAACCTGCCTTGGACTTGCAGGTTTTGGAGTACTCCTGGCTCCAGCTGTAGGTTGTGGTGGGTGCTGCTCAGACCTTGGCATCCGTCTAAACAGCTGAGGCCTTTAACCTCAGGGATCCTCCAGCAAAGTGCCCTGATGGCCTCAAAATCCTGGTGCTCCCTTCTTATAAAAGCAACCTTCATGTCCTAGTTTCTCTCCACCCTGCACTTGGGTCACAACTGCCCCCTGCAACACTACAGGCTGGGGAATGAGCAACTGAAAAGTGGCCCAGCAGGAAAGGACCTGGGGATGCTCGTCAACAGCTAGATGAACATGAGCCAGTGTGTGCTCAGGTGGCCAAGAAGACCAGTGGCAACCTGCCCTGTATCATGAATAGTGTGGTCAGCAGGACCAGGGCAGTGATTATCTCCCTGTATTCAGCACTGATGAAGCTGCACCTCGAATCCTCCATCCAGTTTTGACCCCTCACTAGAAGAAAGACATTGAGGCACTGGAATGTGTCCAGAGAAGAACTTACACCTCACACCCACTGCTGACTTTCTCAGTTGTGGGTACCTGCACCAGCAGAGGCAGGTGAATGCAGGTATCTTCCACCAAAACCACCCTTCCAACAGCCTCCTGTGAGCTACTGATACAAACTTTCTCACTGCAACATGGCCTTGGCCAGGACAACTTCACAGTCAAAATTTGCCTCTCCAATGGACATGACGCAAGCAGCATGCAACTCAAAAGACTTGCCTACCTTTTGTTCATCCCTAAGATGATGATACACTTAACAAGCTCCATGGTCTGTAAGAACACTCAAACAAAACCTTCTGAGTAAGTTAGTTGTGTCACAAATATATTGGCAGGTGTATACGGTTTTAAATCCTCCTGCCATAGCCAGAGGATAAAGCTTCCAACACAAATTGCAACTCTGCAGCAAAATTCTGACATAATTACAGTAATTATATTGTCTCTGCACTCTCTTATAAATCAGTGACAGTATATATTTTAAAAGCTCTTTCCTGTTCAGCAGGTTGCTCCCAGCCACTCAGATTTGCAACTGCAATGCAGAGGTACCTTAAAATAACATTAACCCTTGGAAGCGAGGCCTGTTTCTGCAGGGATGCAGATGAGTCTCTTAGAGCAGGGCCTGACACTGCACACCCTTTCCTGCACCACTGGAACACATGGGCAGGCTTTGGAGCAAGCCCCCTGCCCAGTCCTGATTTGCTTGAATAAAATTTTTCCAGTTCTGCCTGTGTGAGCTGGATGTGTCAAGGATGTAACCTGCTTGCAACCTGCATGCAGGCTACAAGTGGCTGAGCCCACAATGATTTACATTGCAGCATCTGATGCTCTGTCCTGTAGGAAGGCCAAGGGTTTTCTTGTCTTTTCACAGCAACCAGATGTAGTCCATTGGCTGTGTCCATGCAGTGACACTGCTGGAGGCACAGCAGGACATGTGAGGTGGTGCCAGTGCTCTCTTTACACAAATATGCAGCTGCCCTGGGCTGCTTGGCACATCCCGTGCATCCCAGTCAATGGAGATGTAACACTGGTTGCTCTGGGGACATGCTACATGTGGGTCACCTAAAATCCAGCACCCCTCTGCAGAAAAGCCTGTTATATGAACCTGTGCTCTAAAACACCTTCACTGCAAACCTGAATGAGACCCTTACCTGTGTCCTTTGCTTCATTCCCATAAACTGGACCACCGATGCCCAGGGAATTTGGCAGCTCTGAGAACTGAAAATGAGTGCACCCAAAATGACCACAGCCAGTGGTGACCACTGAGTCTCCCCCCAAGCCTTTCCCAGCACCAACTCTGGTTTACACCCTGCTGGGACCTCCAAGGGGCCTGATGAAATCCACAGGCTCGAGCACTGACGCTTTTTACAAGAACAGCGCACTGTGTCAATCTTAATAGGAGGTAGCAGTGGAGGAAAAACAGTTTAGTAAACTTCTTTCAAATCCCATCTATTAATTTCAAATATAGTTGCATGGATTTTGGGTAGCTTCCTAATTCTGTAGAAGCCTCAAATATTCATATTTATGCCTAATTTATTTTCTGATACCTATCATAAGATGTATGCAGCTGTAATTCAGACGACTGACGAGAATGTGCCTTATCTCCATTAACTCCAAAAGGATTTACATTTGTGCCTTGGTGTTCCCCTGAACAGAAACACATTCCTGGAGCCTTATGGTAGGTCTACACAGTGGCTTCCCCAGGTAAAAGTCTGCTCAAAACAGAATGTCACCAAACAAGCAGTCTTGCACCCTCAGCTGCCAGGGGAGTTTAAACTCACATGACAAAAGTGCAGGTTTGTCCTGAGGATGCCAGCACTTTGCTTTGCCTTTCTGCAGTGCAGCTTTTCTTCTTGAATCTCAGTTTGTCAAAGGAAAAAGAATTTTCAGCAGATACCGCCTGTGCAGCTCAGCATTTACTTAAGCATCAAATAATACAAACCAAGTACCAATTCAGAGTTCAAGACAAACACACACTAGCCTAAAATCTGTTCCTGGGCTGCATAAAGTCAGCCCCAAATTTTAGTCATGACTTAAACTGAACCCTTTGCATTTTTCCCTCCTGCTGCTAATTAGCAGTGAATGTCCTGGATCGTCAGATGCTTTACCGATTAAGGGGTTTCTCTGGCTTGGTCTGGACCTGCAGTGACATCTCGTGGTCCCTCACAAGGTGAGGTACTGGCTGCCAGGCAGCACATCCCTCCGACCCACACCTCACCCTGATGTCCTGATGTTCCTGGAGTGCAGCACTGCTCAGCACTGACCTGCACATGCCTCCCAGGGGACATACCAGGGACATACCTCCACCTGAGGAGGCTGAATGCCTAAGCGGCGAAACAAACACAGACCTCCTGCTGACACATCCCTTCACCCGGGAAGGGGAAACTTCAGAAATCATCCTTTTAAGCATGAAGATAAACCAATCATGAAAATCAGATCATTGTATGGAGAGCCCATGGATGGGCTGTGCTTGCCGGCAAAGCCTGGGTGCTTTTAACTCGAGACAAGGAGAGGAATTAATGTCTCATCCTGTGTTTATGTCTGTCTGAGACTCACATGTGAGCAGGATGTTTTGCGCTTCACCACTTCTTCTGTTGTGACTCTCAAACGATTTCACACTGAAAACCAACAAGCTTGTTGTTGGCGCCTTAGTGGAGGAAATTAAATCTGACATTTCAGTGTTATCTGATTTCACATCCCTGTACACCATTGTATAATTTCACCACTTACTCATTTTTTTTCTTGATGCACAAACGCATTTAGAGAAAAGACAATCCTTGAACAAATACTTAGTAAGAGAAAGGTTGTAATAAGCCTGGGTAGAAATCAGGTGGTTTACTTCTTGAAAAGGGGGGAAAGAATGAGGAAATTAAATGGAACATTTTCTTTCCTATGATCTTAGGGCACCAAAAAATTGTATCACAAAACTCTAACATGAGAAGAAAAATAGATGAAAAACTTTCCAGGCAACAGTTCTCCTGAGCTATTCCACTAAAAATAACATGAAAGTCAAAGATCTAATTTTTCAGATGTTTTCTGTTTTCATTTAAAAAAATTAAGAAGTTACAGCAAAAGACTCATGAACTTTTCCTGGACCAAAATAACTAGATGTCCCATGTAAATCATTACATATATCAACATTTAGGGTCAGACAGACAGCAATTGAATCATGTGGGGAGAACATGAAGAATGCAGACACCTAAAATCAAAACTGGAATTTGAAAAGTTCTTCCACACTGTCTAATCCATCAAAACACTCAGTCCTGGGAAAGAGGAGAAGTGTGGCACACTGGCAAGCAGCTGGGCCACTGAGCTTAGGGATTGCCCCAAAAGCCTGTCATCTCAGGCACCTTCCTCCAGTTCCTTTACTGGACCTGGTTCACAGGGCAGAGGAGCAGCAGTCACAGGCCAGCACCTTGCTCTGCCAGAGGGCTGCAGGCAGATGGTCCTGGTGGAGACAAGGAAAGCTCATAATTTTGTTACGCAGAAATGCAGATGCTGAGCTCCATCTCATACACCCCTCCAGTCAGTCAGCTCAAGTTTTACAAATGCACATGACCACAAGTGTCAGGACTATCACCAATATTTTTATATTTGTTTTACTATGGATAGCTATCCCAACTTCCTCACAGACATTTATGCCTTGAGGGCGTTGGTTGACAAGAAGTTCAGCATGGCCCAGCACTGTGTACTTGTAGCCCAGAAAACCAACCATATCCTGGGCTGCACCAAAAGCAGTGTGGTTAGCAGGTCAAGGGAGGTGATTCTGCCCCTGTGCTCTGCTCTTGTGAGACCTTACCTGGAGTACTGCACCCAACATTTGCAGCTCTCAACACAGGAAGAATGTAGACCTGTTGGGACAAGTCCAGAGGAGGACCACAAAAATGATCAGAGGGCTGGAACACCTCTCTGATGTAGACAGCCTGAGAGCCTGGAAAAAACAAGGTTCCAGAGAGACCTTATGATATCCTTCCAGTACCTAAAGGGGGCTATGAGAGAGTTGGGGAGGGACATTTGACAAGGGCATGTAATGATAAGACAAGGTGGAATGGCTTTAAAATGAAAGAGGGTAGATTTGAATTAGGTGTGATGAAGAAATTCCATATTGTAAGGGTGGCGAGGTTACACAGAGAAGCTGTGGATGACCTCTCCATGGAAGTGTTCAAGGCCAGGTTGGATGTGGCTCTGAGCAACTCACTCTAGTGGAAGGTGTTCCTGCCCATGGCAGAGGGGTCAGACTAGATGAACTGTAAGGATCCTTTCAACATAAACCACTCTATGATTCTATGATTTATGTAAGTTTCACAGCAGTTTATAGTCTAAGACATTATGCAAATATAATTAGCAAACCTTAACATATTTTCCAGTTTATTTCAGGTTATTGAATACGTCAAAGCCAATCTTTCTTTCAGTTCTTTGGCACTTGAGAGCAGGATAGTGTGATCAGTCCTCCACTCCAACAATTTTCCAGTCCATAAAACATTCACAGAGCTAAGAGAAAGCCCAGCTGAGAGCAAGGCTAGGACCTTGTACAGGGCAGCTGCCTGCCCCAGGCAGGATTCACCTCTGGCTAACACATTGTCACCAGATATATGCCTGGTGGCCATAAGCATCTGAAGAGCACCCCCGCCCCCCCCCCCCCCCCCCAACCTCTATCCAGTGTTCCACAATCTTTCCTAATACATTATTCATCTCTAATGACTAATCTAAGCCTTTTGGATTCAATAACCCTATTATTTCTTGTTCTAGCCACCACAAACATTCCTTTGATTGAGTATTCTGTAGGCAAACCTATTCAAACTCCTTCAATCTCCTTGTAATTCTCATTCTCATATACTTATGTTCTCATGTTTTCTAGATTTTTGTTAAATCTCATTGCTTTTCTCTGAACTCTCTGTTTTCCCTAACAAGCATGACATATAAAACCAGACCTGATATTTCAGCTGATGCCTCTCCAGAACAAAACAGAACAAGATACTTTATGTCATATGGATGATATAGTCTTTATAAACATCTCAGTGTTTCTGTCCATTTTGCAGCATCACTGTGTTGTTAGAATAGGTCACAAAAAGAATGCCAGACAACTACCTGACCTCCTTCTGCTGAGCTGACCTTTAATTCCTTTCTTTCTTGTTTGCAAAGTCTGCCAGTTCTGTTCAATTTCCCAAGATCATTGTGAATCTGCTTTCCACCCTTCAATATACTTGCAACCTCACTTGTCTCAGCATAACACTGTCTTTTTTCCCCTCCTATATGTTCTGTCTGAAATAGATCACAAAACAGTCACAACACCTTGTTCATATGTATGCTGCAATCCAACAATCACTGCATATGCTCTTTTTCATTCATTACCCCTCAAAAAAAAAGCAAAACAAAACCCCAAAAAAAACAAAGACACAAAGTTATTTGTTTGTTTGTTTGTTTAAAAAAACCAAACCATATTTTTACCATAAGACTGGTAAGAAAGCACAGAACAGTGAAACACCAGACCATCTTTCCCACAGGGACATGTATAAGCACCTATGACATGTTTGAAAAGCATGTGTGCTGTGAAAGTAACCTCTATTTATATAGAGTTTTAAAACTGATATATAATCATATGTAAGACAGTGCTGTCAAAGTTTGCTAGAAGAGCTCAAATACAATATTAAGAGGAAGAGAGAATAAGACCTGACCAGTGTTTTAAACACAATTCTTTTCCTCTCTGACTTGTTTTTCATTTTATATTAGAAGAAGCAGGACTTGAGGCCATGTTGGAAACAGCTTTATATATAAGTCAATGAAAGTAAGTGTTTATTTCACATTGTTTAGCACAGTATTTCCTCTTCTTTCAATTTTAAATTAGACTATAAAATTCTGGTTTGCTTATTCAGAGTCCCACAGTTGGACAACACAGCACTCTAGGACTGGATTCAGTGCACCAAAGCCATTGATTCCTACTGTCTTACCTCTAAAATTGTTAAGGGATGAATTTGACATTCACACGGATAAAGTTACCGGAGACTTTGGTAAAGATGTTAAGGCAAAAAATGGGGTTGTTCTGCACCTTGATTTCTCAATAAAACAGTGGAAAGAGGGAAACTAAACGCAATTCAAAGCATGAATACAAATTCCCATTGAAATTCAAGCTATTACAAATCTTCTTAGTTCAAGTCCTCCTGTCATTTATTTACATACGATAGGAAATGGAAGCCCCACAATTTAAGACCATTTTTTCACCTTTATCATTTAAGCTTTTCACTCCATTTTAAGGAACCAGCAAGCTGGGGTTAACTTATGCAATAAACCCACTCCCTTCTGCTATGCTGGAGGCCCACCAGTACTAGCTCTGCTCTCAGTCACACCATGGTGAATACCACCTTTGCTCACACTGGCATAAATTCTTTGCTCTGTCAGAGGAAAGAGACAGACAATGAACCAACTGTCAGGAGTTTCCTGGGGTCCTGTAAGTATCTTGGGTAACTTGGACCAGGAATTTTTCTGCTTTTGTGGACTTCAATAGGAATGGAAAAGTACCTGGTGACTTTGAAGGAGTTTGTCCCAAACAGGAATAACTGCAAACATAATAATAATTATAGAAGATATCCTGTGCAAAGAAAAGAAAAAAAAGGGCTCACATGGAGCAAAAGAGAAAATCTAGGAGAGCAATGGGAATCACAGAACAAGTTTAGCAATGGAAATGTGCATCAAATACATGCAAAACCTGAAAGCAAGTGAAAAATCTTTGAAACAGACCTTTCAGAGAGTTATAGCCAGTGAAACAACGAAGCATTTTTGGTCCATGGAGACACACATGGATCCTAAATATATAGTGTTCTCATGGTGACTTGACTAGTTAGGATCCTGTGTAAAAATTCAACTTC
The DNA here is from genome assembly GCF_047495875.1 of Pithys albifrons albifrons. Classification (NCBI taxonomy): domain Eukaryota; kingdom Metazoa; phylum Chordata; class Aves; order Passeriformes; family Thamnophilidae; genus Pithys; species Pithys albifrons. The sequence continues at coordinate 60,496,739 of NC_092458.1, forward strand.
TGACCACAGAGCTCATTATGCCATTGCGAATTTCACTTACAGAAAAATTAATAGTTGGCAGCTCTGAAAATACTTTTGTTTCATGTGCTCTTGAAAGAATAAAGTTAGAAAGAGTGAAAAGTATGAAATTTGGTGGCTAGAAAAGAGTCACAGAGAAAGAAACTCTTTTAGAGTCTGAAAATTACAATTTTACATTACTTCGCTAACTGCTGTGTGCAGAGAAATCAGTTCATTATACAGCCACAGATTATTTCCATAACTAGAAATAACTGGCGACCTGAAAAAATTCCACAATCCGTGCAACCCAACCTTGAGTTGAGTTGCAATTGTTTTATGAGCTGAAGGAATAACTTCACTTACAACCTTGAAGCTCTTGACGAAATAAGTCAGTCCCTTCCATCACTGGTGAAGAGAAACATTTCCCCCTGTACTAAGAATAAAGTCCTTCAGATGTACTGTTCTTCATCTCCTTCATTCATGAGCAATGACCACTTGCTCCCTTCCTCCTCAACAAAACCATTACGTCTTGGCAGCTTGTCTGAAGCCAAGGAAGAAAGAGACACTTGGCTAATCTGATCCCAAGAAGGTGGTCTGGAAGAATCTCTCCTCCTATCATCCATTCCAATATGAACACTGACTTGAGAAGGAGTGAGTGGCTTCATGCGGCCTTGAGCTCGGGCTTCATAACTTTCTGTGTCTGGCTTCTTGTAACTAAGAGAAAGAGAAAATATGTTTAATACCAAGAGGTCAATGTGTAGAAGCATCTTCTGCACTAGAAAAAATCTGAAACTCCTGATAACCTAGAAGTATTGAAAGTATCTGTATAGAAAAAGTAAATTTATAGATTAATTATATATGTTTAGATTAACAACTTTCTATCTAATAGCTCACAAATATTTAATTTAAAATGTGTGGTGTCAAGCATGTAATGGTTTCAAAAACCAGTTACAGAATAATTTTTATTACTACTTGAATTTTTAGCTTGCCAATTCTCTCAAGCCAAGGCAAGCACAGAAGATTAGGGAGGATGATGGAGAAATGGCAGAACATGACTTGAGATGCCTTTGATCTGAGATTTCAATTATTCAAGTCCACGTATCATTGGTTGAGCACTCTCCTGCTGCATTTAGGGACATGGTTAGCGGTGGACTTGGCGCTGTCAGGTTAATGGCTGGACTTGACCTTAAAGGTCCCTTCTAACCCAAATCATCCTATGATTCTGTGCACTTCAGACAAAATGTTAATGGCTAAGAGTACTTGTCACACAATACTAAAACACTTTCTGATTCAATGTATGCCAAGTCAAAGCAATTGCAAGTATGCATGGTCTTCTTCACGTATATATGTATTACTGTGGTTTTCATAATCTGAAGTTCTGTTCAGCAGATCTGAAGCTTCAAGAAAGATTATTGTTCTAGACAGTAGACTGTAATACAGCTTCAGTGAGTCTGAAGCCAAATATTTTTGGGGGGTTCTCAACATCTTTCCACAATGGTGTATGATACTTAATGCAATCTGCACAAGATCAAAAGAAATGGAGAATAAAGGAATTCCCTTATAGGAATTTCTCATCTTTTGGACAACTACACACACAAAGATTTTAAGATGAATATTATCAGTGGTAGGGCTGATTCTGCAAACAGACATGAGTATGTATGTAGTTTTTATCCTAGATTGTGGTCTTATTGGGTATTTGTAGAATCAAACACAATGCAGTAACAAATTTCCTATATTGGTTTATACTACACTGTACAGTACTATATTGTAATGTACAGAAGACTACAGCTACAGTAAAATTATGTGAAGGTTTGGATCATTTCAGACACCAAAAAAAGGCTTATTTTTGAAAGATGTTTGCTTTCTATGCTATTAAGAACAGGTCCAACGTAACTGCCAAAAAGGGCACCCAAAAATGTAGCACAAAAAATTAATAGAATTTGAAAAATCTTGTCATAGTTCAGAAAAAATAGAGAAAGATACTTTACCTGTAGCAAGGTGCAAAAGAATAAATACACTACTTTTCTGTTTCTTTCTGGCTAATTTAAATACACAAAATAAAAACCAAACAGGTAAAAATATTTTTAAATCATTTACTGCTACATTATGGAGAATTATATTTTGAATGATTTCTTCCCTTGATATTCATAGTAAATCATTACCTTCCTTGGTACTGAACTAGATCTGCAAACACGGGCCCAGGTGGCATGCAGTAATGCTTTTAGCTGCTAGTTAAAGAATGCTCAGCACTGTCTTAGTTCACATGAGTTCATAATAGCAACACCTGTCTCTTTTAGAGCCAAGGATAAGACAGAACAACCCCAAGCTAAAGCACTGTCAGATCCTTTTAGGTATAGACAGTCCAAAGTACTGTCTCACATGCATCCCAGCATCAGTGTTGCCACAGTTCCCCAAATGATAAGTGTAAGACAACTTGCCATTTCAGCTGCAGGGAAGACAGCAGGACAGACACAGAAGAAGCTGCCATTGCAGCTGATCCCATCCAAGGCTGAAGCACAAGGCCAACAGGCATGAACACACCTAGAAAAAATATGGACATGAGCCAGAGCTGCCTGTCCCAACACAAGCATTTCCATCCCTGCATATATTAGAAAAGATCAGCAGATGTACAACGTGATTTGCTGAGAGCTCCATAAACACAACAAGAATGATATATATATTTACTCACTTATTTCTAAATACATTCCTCCTGTTGCAAGGGATGACCTTTGCACCAATGCAGCTATAAGAGTGTAGCCACAAGGTAAGAATATTGTTCCCCTCCAGCTATTCTGCACATATGAAATAGAGCAAAGGCAACAGAAAGACAAGGCAATAGTACAGGCAAAGGAAATAGAAGTTACTCACAAACAAAAAGAAGAACGCTTGAAGTAAGTTTTAAGTAGGAATCTGAAGCATGAGGCATAGAGAATGCAAGGAGTAGGAGAGAAAATGTGTGATTCAGGGTGAATAAAAAAGGGAGCACTCAGAAATGGGATGGTATATCTGATTAGAGATGGATTTGAATATAGAGAAACTAACCCCCAAGTACTGCTATGTGAGTGAAAGCATGGTTTTAATTTCATCCAGAAGTATTTATTCCTAAGAGTTTAAAATTTGGTGAACAAATATTTTCGTCTATATATAAAGAACCAATGTATTTATTTTGTTATCCTTCTACTAAGTTTTAAGTAATCTAGGAACTTTGGTTCCTTGAGCAAGAATCCTATAAGAGGCATCACAGAGCTCAGCTGTGCTGCTGTCTTCCACAAGCTGAGCTCTGGCAGTCACATACCTGCTGCTATGGGTATTCCAAGTAGATTATAAATTAAGGCAAGAATTAGATTTATTCTTATTCTTCGAACTGTTCTCTTCGATAAGTGAATACTGGCAACTACATCCAGCAAGTCATTCTGCAAGACAGAAGAGCACTGAAAGTTTTCCACTTGCAGTCTTCGAATACCAATCCAAAAAGAGGAGTGTCAGTGATACAAAGAGGACAGGTTAAAACTGTAGTGCTCACTCGAATAAGAACAACATCTGCTGCTTCAATGGCAACATCAGTGCCTGTTCCAATTGCAATTCCAACGTCAGCCCTGGCTAGTGCAGGGGAATCATTGACTCCATCACCAACCATTGCAACCTTCCTCCTCCCGTTTTGGAGTTCCTGGACCTTTGCAACCTTGTGAGAAGGAAGAACCTCTGCAAAGACTTTTTTGATCCCAACCTATGTACAAAGAAAGAAAGACACCCAGTTTGTGACACGCTTCATACTGAAAGGAAGAGCCATTTGCTGTTCTGGGTGAAGGGGAAACAGGAATATCAGTCAAACTGATTCCAGTGAAGGCAACAGTTGCAAGCTACACAGAAAGCTGAAGAGCAACATGCCTTTGGCATAACAAAAAGACTGAAGACAGTGCCCTTCCTCTTTACTGCAGAGATACTGACAAACCATGCTCTGCCTTAAGCATCATGCCTTGCAGGGCTTCTGAAGCTCCACTGCCCTAACAATAATGTTTGATGGTTAAAAGAGGCAGTTTCCAGCTAATCTGGCTGTGTGATGCACCAATAAAAGTTTCAGTAAAATCACAGAATAATAGAATAGATTAGGTTGGAAAAGACCTCTAACATCATTGAGTTCAGCTGTTAACCCAGCACTGTCAAGGCCACCACTGAACCATGTCCATAAGCACCACATCTGCATGTCTTTTAATACCTTCAGGGATGATGACTCCACTACTTCCCTGGGCAGATATTTTCTCCTGTCCTATTGTTTATTACTTGGCAGAAGAGACCGACTCCCACCTGGCTACAACCTCCTTTCAGGCAGCTGTAGAGAGCAATAAGGTCCCCCATGAGCCTCCTCTTCTCCAGGCTAAACTACCCCAGATTCCTCAGCCACTCCTCATAGGACTTGTGCTCCAAACCCTTGACTGTCTCTGTTGCCCTTCTCTGAACAGACTCCTGCATGTCAATGTCCTTTCTGAAGTGAGGGGTCCAAAACTGAACACAGGATTTGAGGTGCAGCCTCACCAGTGCCTAGTAGAGGGGGACAATCACTGCCTTGGTCCTGATGGCCACATTATTGCTGATGCAGGCCAGGTTGCCACTGGACTCCTTGGCCACCTGGGCACTCATTTGGCTCACGTACAGTGGCTGTCAACCAGCATTCCCAGATCCTTTTCTGCTGGGCTGCTTTCCAGCCAATCTGCCCTCAGCCTGTAGCACTGCATGAGGTTGTTGTGACCCAAGTGCAGGACCTAGTACTTGGCCTTGTAGAAGGTCATACAACTGGCCTCAGCCCACCAATACAGCCTGTCCAGATCCCTCTGCAGGGCCTTCCTACCCTCCAGCAGATAATGCAATGCAGGAACCATGCATGATTAACCAGTGACACTAGGGCAAACCACAGAGACACAAGCACATGCAAGTCTCAGGGAGGTAATAAAAGTAAAGCAAGTGTATGGCTAAACACTTCTACCCATTCACATCTCAAGTAATATGGAGTTACTACCAAGCGCTCTAGTGTTGTAGCTGAAAAACAGATGGGATAATGCCCTTATTTGGCTACCTCACCAGGCAAAGATCAGCTTTTCACTACATAAGGTAGCGGCTCTCTTTTAACGTTGTAAAAATGAACATTTTATAAAGTTTTTAGGCCTGCGTATTATTTTTCCATTAGAAAGGAAGTAAGTGCCAAAAATTCAATGAAAATGTGGGTTGGTATGGACTACGTTTGTTTGAAAAATTCACATGAGTTCCTGGAATTGAAGTTTCTAAAAGACTTTTTCCCCTGACAAAGAAAGTTGGGTGGGAAAGCACTTTACCATCACTGAACACAAAAGCAAAAGCATGAACCCAAACAGGAGAAACATTAAAGCATCACGCAGAGAAACAAAACACACCTCACAGCACAGAAGAACGTGCATACCACAGTGTGCCTGAGTTAGCTGTGTGGTAGGATACCTGAGGAAAGCAAAGTGGCACACAGTAAGATTAGAAGTAGACCAATGCAAAAGGAAAGAGGAAAATGAAGATAGAGAGGTTGGAAGAGTGAGAAGGCAGGCAAGGCAGAGTGAGAATTTATAGTCTGAGATCAGGGGAATCTTATATAAACCCAACATCCTTTAGACTGCTATGCTTCTTGTTACTACTATGTTCCCTTTAAACATATTGACAGATGCCTACTTCCCTTGTTGTGAACAGGACTGGACCTTCAAGGGAACTTTCCTTCATCACTAACCAAACAGGACTGCCCTTCAGTGAAGGGAAACAGGAGGTTTCCATTCAGCAACTGACTAATTACTGCAAGAAATTCTGTACCTCTGGAGATGTACTGACTACATGACTTCAGGGAGATCTTAATGCAGCCACTGGCCTTTATTATGCCATAGACCTGAACTGATTGTTAGCCCAGTTCAAGAAGAGTTAGTCTTCAGTTAAGGTATCCAGGGAAACTGGAATTCTAGAGAAACTGAAGTCCTTCTTTGAATTCAAGGGGGCAAACCAGAGTTTTAAAACCTCATTGTATTTTTTTTTGAAACACAAAGAAGCAAATACCTGAGTAGCAATGGCTTTTGCAGTTTTTCTGTTGTCTCCCGTTATCAGCACCACATCTATTCCCATGCTTTTCAGCGTGTGCACAGCAAGGGCTGCCTCCTGCTTGACAGTGTCTGCTACTGCAATCATTCCACACAACCCACCTGCACAAAGAAACATCTGTTAGAGAGAGCTGTGGGAGGCAAAGTGGTAGCAAAAGAAGGGGTTTTCCCCCCATCACTCCAACACATTCTGGGCAATATTGACACTCCTAAGCCTGAATAACTGTCTGCAGTTTTCTCATTTAAGGTTTCTTTCTTTTCCCATTTATCTGTTTCAGATCTAACAATAAACATCTTTGACATTTAGGAACCCCAAGGAAGGGTCTCCCCTACAAAGGTATCTTTCAAACATGCCTGACTCCTATGTTTTATGGTATGGACAAATATGACAGTGCACCAGATAAATTTTTGAAATTTGTGCCCAGGAGAGATGTTGAAGACACCCCCCTCAAGAGGAAGCATACAGAGTGTCTGGTTTTATGTCCCCAAGTCTTTCAAGGTTGGATCTCTATTAGAATTGATTACTTGCACAGAGAAGAGTTGCATTTGCCTTATGACACATTGACTCAAAGGTGTATCAATATTTTCTTCACACACAAATGCCTCTCAAAATTGCTGTCTAAGAGCGCCAAGAATATTTGCTCAGTAAATGAAACATAGGCCTTATTTCAAGATCACAGATGCACTGGCAACCTATCACTGTTCCAACCATTTCTCATATCAAGGTATTGTCTAGGATCTATCTCTGCATAGCACACAACAGAACCCCATTGGCAAAACTCATTTAGTCTAATCTATACTTCACTATGTCTATTTATTACATGTTTTGAAATCAGTGATGTGATAGGTTGGCCTGTGATCCCTAGGTGATGTAAAGCCAGGATTGGATGCGGCACTGCACTGGTACTGCTTTTTTGAACAACAGACCTTGACAACAGGAGGTTGAGAAATTATCACTTAAATTCAAAACTACACAACAAAATCTTATAAACACTGTTCTGCAGTGAAACCTTCTCTTAAGAAGACTTTGATACTTCGCATTTTACAAGCAGTTCTGCACCAAAAGCTTAGTTGTTTTCTACTAAGCCAGTGATCAACTAAGCCAGTGATCAACTGCTCCAGAGTTTGTTTTCATCTGTTCCACAGTGGGATCAACAGATATTAAGTCACCCCAAGGGACAGCAGTTACCATTTATAGCCACTAGTATGGCAGTCTGTCCTTTTGTTTCGTGGTCTGTCATTGCATCATTCACATCATTCGCAATATTCAAGCCATTGCGTCGCATCCACTCACGATTTCCAATCAACACTGAGTATGTGTGAGAAGATGATGGACCTTTGTGCACAGACAAATAGAAAAATTATCAACTCAGAGGTAGTGTACACAAGCAGAGATGTTTGAGGATGACAAGCATAGGCAGTACCTGAAGACAGCCTTATAAAACTTTTCTCCTTCAAGACTCAATCTGTGCCTGTTTACACACAGAACTGCATCATGAATTTAATGGAGGTATTTGACTCTATTTGCCTTTGCCAGTTGGCATTGTTTTTCTGAATAAGTGCACTATGCCTATTTAGCAAATGCCATCCTGCTTTGTTCTCACAACTAATGACTTCTTTCAAATACAAAGGCTATTTCTGACAAGAAAAAAAAGTAGTTTTGTTCGAACAAACAATTAACCTCGTTATGAATTCAATCCAACTTCACATGAGCTGTATGAGCAGGTGAGAAAATACTACATTAACATCATTTGCAAATGGCATAGCTCTGATGATTAAAGTTCTTGTTCTATTTAATTCTTCTAATAGCTTTCTCAGAAAGGTCAGGAGCGCCACAGCCTTCTGAAGAGAACTGATGAGCTTCTTAAGGAATGCTTTAAATACCTTTTCTTTCTCTCCTACACTACAAAAGAGCAAAGTGGCTTCCAGAGAGTCTGAAACAAACCCAAGTGTATTGACCTAATCAAAAATATCAAGCACTGAAACTCCATTTGCAGATGTAACATGCTTTATTGTGCATCTGCTGAATAGATATTTTTAATTAAGTGCCTTGAGACCTATATGAACAGACAATAAATGGTTCAAGTTAATAAGGAACCAAAGGATAGGATATGAAAAGCTGCACTAAGATAATATATGTTAAAGGTAACTGTTCTAAATGGGAAGATATTGCTAACTGGCAAACTTTGCGGTCTGCTGGACCATTGTTCTATCCAAAAGGAACATTGCTGGGTATGCCTTATTGCCTATGTATTGTATGGAATTCACATACCCATCGCTCTAGCATCTAAATTCTCATTGAGATTTCTGAATCACAGACATACCAGGAGTTGTGGAGAGAGCTTCAATTTTTGCTAAGCCACATTTTTGTCCCTCTTGTTCTTTGCCCCCTTCTGCCACAAGTCCACTTTTCTGTTATTCATAGTTCAGTAGGATTGGTTTACAGTGGTTGGCTCTAGTGATTCATTACCTCTCTCATTGCCACTGGTGGTCCCTTCAGGGGCAGACCTACCATGTGATTCTGTGAGTGTGATCACCGCGCTATCTCCCAGAGGAGCACCGCTGTCCCCACTCCTGTTAGCATCCAGCTTATTGAGACCCTCATTGGCTGTGCCGAGGATGGCCTCAACTCCTCCGACTTTGCAGCTGATACCACAGCCAGGGACTGCTTGGAAGTCGGTGCAGAAACCCAGGCTCTGAGTGCCAAGCTCCTGCAGACATAACCAGAAGCCATCATCAGTCTATGCTGCCCACGTGGGGTACAAATACCAGGTAACTCCTGCCAAAAGAGGCCTCATTCCTCCTCTTGGCAATGACTGACCAACTAAAAATTGGCACGGAGTATTAGTAGCAAAGAACTAAAAATAAGGATGTTTTGGATGTCCTGTGGGTTAGACTTCTAGAAAGGGCAGTCATACAGATCACATCCAGGTCTCAGCCTTAGCACCAGCAAACTACAAGAAACAGCTTTTCCTGGTGGTTTCAGGATGAAAAAGTTAGATTGGTGGTTAATGACTTAAGCCAAGACTAGGAATTAAAGAGAAATATTATAATATTAAGCCATACAGTTGCTGAAAAGATGCAACTTCCCATTAACCTCACAGACAACTGGCTGTGGTGGATCAGACCTTTTACATCTATATGTAAAAGTATAGTGAAAACCTGTATCTAATTCTGGAGTGATCTGGCTGGATGACAAGGAACTGGGTTTTCCTGTTGAGTTAGAGAGAGAAGCCACTGAGTACCTTCAAGATGAGAAAAAGGATTTCCAGAACCCTACGAGTTTCAAAAAGAATGGAGAAAATATTAATTTATAAACAAATTATTCTGGGTTGTTTCTTGAAGTTGGAACTATATGTACCTTTCAGTGACTTTCTTAAAACACGGGGATGATAAGGCATTTGGTAAGAATACTAGCAAACAGTAGAGCATTACAATTCATATAAGCCATGATCCAGTAATAACTGGTGAATGGAATTTCTACAGAAGTATCAAGATACTAAGAGAATTTTAAAATAGAAAATGTAAAATACAAGAAAGGCAACTGGTTCATTACTCATACTGTCTTTTTTCTTCTAAATTTATCTGTTCACTTTTAAATCTTACCAGTGAAAGATCTATCACTAATAATTTTGATATATTCTTCCCAATTATATTTTCCCTAAATCAATTAACAGCTTTTCTTAGCAGAAATAAATTGTTTATTTAAACAAGCTTCCTATTTTCATTATTATTTGTGCCTTCAATCTTCCTGAAATATTTGAGAAACACATGTGATGTATAAATGACCTTGAGGATTTGTAAAATTTGCAAAGACTTGAGCAATCAAATAATTAATTTGTGAAACTTACAAATACTACAGTTTAATATCCAAGTTTTAAAGTTCTATGCCTAACTTATTCAAATGAGCAAATGACTAACAGAAGTGCCTACAGTCAGGTAACACATGAAATGTCACTACATTTGCTTCACAATGCTATTTTAAATATAAGCATTCCTCCTGCACATTATTTTCCTATTAGTTCAAGGAAAATTTGGTTAGGTCTTGCTTGAGAACTCCACAGTGTTACCAGAAAAACACAGCTTAGAATATGCCTTCTGCTAATGTCCAGACTAAGATGCATAACCATAAAATCACAGAATCACAGAATATGCTGATTTGGAAGGGACCCACAAATATCATCAAGTCCAACCCTTAGCCTTGCACAGGACCATTCCCAAGAGTCACATCATGTGTCTGAGAGTATCATCCAAACCTTCTTGAACTCTGTCAGGCTTGGTGCTCTGACTACCTCCCTGAGGAGCCTGTTCCAGTGCTCAGCCACCTTCTGGGTGAAGAACTTTTTTCTAATAACCAACCTAAATCTGCAGTTCCTCATTCGGCTTCCCCTCAAGGTCCTTCACCATCTTTGCTGTCCTCCTTTGGACACTCTTCAATAGCTTAATATCTTTCTTATGTTGTAACACCCAAAACTGCACACAATATTCAAGGTGAGGCTGCCCCAGTGCATAGCAGAGTGGGACAATCCCCTCCCTCGACTGGCTGGTGATGCTGTGCCTGATGCCCCCCAGGACACTGTTGGCCCTCCTGGCTGCAAGGGCACTGCTGACTCATATTCAACTTGCCACTGACCAGGGCTCTCAGGTCCCTTTCCATGGCACTGCTCTCTAGCATCTCATTCCCCAGTCTGTACATATATCTGGGGTTGCCTCATCCCAGGTGCAGAATCCAGCACTTTCCCTTGTTGAACTTCATATGGGTGGTTTTGGATTGCCCAGTCCTCTAATTTGTTGAGGTCTCTCTGCAGGGCCTTCCTGCCTTCAAGGTAGTCAACCTCCCAGCTTTCCAGCCTGTTACTTTTCAGGCAGGCCTGTCCCTCTAGAACTTTATCGTTTTATACAACATTGCTGCATTCACACAAATGCCTTCAGGCCTTAGATAAAATATGAAGGTTAAATACCTCTTTGCAATATTTAGTGACTGCCATTCCTAAAGGATGCTCACTGCTGGCCTCTGCAGTGCCCACAACTGCCAACACTTTCTTCAGGGAGAGCACAGCTGTGTCTCCCAACAAAAGCACCCTCATGACTTTAGGAACTCCGCAGGTTATGGTCCCAGTTTTATCAAACATCACAGTCTTGATCTGCAAGAAATAAACCACAGTTACTCACTACACCATGTGAACACAGGGATGCTCATATGTTTTAGGCACATAAACGCAGTCAAGACCTCAAGAAACAGTTGCCTATATCCACAAGAAGACAGAATAAACCTATAAAAGTAGGGATTCCTGTATGTACCTTGAACTATCTCTACAGTAGTTCTCCTTATACTTTCTTACTCATTCCCCATACAGTGATTTCACTGAAGACACTACATCATCCTGTACCTACATCAGGATCTCAGACAACAATGCCATTGTAAGACTTAGATGCATCCACAAAGAACAGCACATGAATTCACATGCAAAATTCATGCAGCAGCACTTTAATCACTTTTACCACAAGGTATGTGACACAAAGAGGGCTTTTATGAATGTTGTTCTAAATGATTAACAATAGCACTGAGGAAAGAGGACTCAGGAAGCGGTTGTGTGATAGAGAAGGTGCAAAGAGTGCAAGAAGCTGTAGAAAGTTCAAGAAACAACAACCTAAGCAAAAATCAATATCATGCTATTCACCAAAGGCAGCAGTCACTTGACAGCCAACCCAATAGGTCTTGAGGAATCAGGAATGAACCAAGAAACACAGCTCCCCATATACTGAAATCCAAAGCTAAAGCCAATTCTAATGCTGAAAATAAACACAGCAGACAGAAATGCAAGAACAAAAAATCTTACCAAAGTACGCACTATTTCCATTTTCGGGTATTTCAACACACCAACCTTGAAGAATCCTAATTTTCAAAGCCCTCACCCTAGCCTTGCTCAGATCCAAAAGGTAAAAAGTCCCAGCAGTAATTAGCAGTCTTTTTTTTACCCAAAGCCTTAGAATTTCTGTCTTAGAACAAACAAGAATTATCAGTCAGATTACATTGCTCTTACCTTCATATTCCCTTAAACTGTCCTGCATATGTCTAATAGAGTCTAACATAGCATGCTTTCAATTAATATTCTTTACACTGTTTGTGGCTATGTCAAACCTCTTCCTCCTTCAATCTCCTCTTTTCATCATTTTTGTGTCTTTGAAGGGTTTTTTCTGCCTCCCTCCTTTTTTTTCCCCATACACTAAAACAACTTCAAATTTGTTTTTTTCTCTTACATCCTGCATTTTAAATTACTGATCATGAACGATATGCATTTCACAACAGCTCTCTGAGGAAAGAAAAAACCACTGGATTATTGGGCTCTTTTGCAGATGTAAAGAAAGTGCAAAAGTCAAAAATCCCTGAGGCCATGAAAAAGATCAGCAGAAGATCACAGTCATGATATTGCAGGATCTGTTGGCTCTCAACACTTTGCTGTGACTACTTTGAGAAAGGTCAGATTTGTCTCTTTACCTTAATGAGCAGCAATTAATTAAAAAAACCCAAACCCAAAAACCTTTCTGCAGTCTTTCTCTGGACCTGCAGGATTTCCTGGGAAATTGCATTTCATGTAGCAATAGCTGGGTAAGCTACAAAGTACAGAATGAACTACTCGCCTTGTGTGCCATTTCCAGGGGTTTTCCGCCTTTGATGAGAATACCATTCTGTGCAGCCACTCCTGTGCCCACCATTACAGCTGTGGGGGTAGCCAGGCCTAAAGAGCAAGGGCATGCAATGCTCAGCACAGTGATTGAGGTTTGAAATGCAAACCTCAGTATTAGTTCAGCTTTTGAAACGTGTCTGCTCTGATTCTGCAAGGAGAGAAGAGAATGGGAAAAAATAAAGATATGTAAGACTGCAGGTAGAAGATAACATAGATGTACAATCAATCATATTTATTTCAAAAAAACACATTTATCTGGAAATCTTTAGTATAGGAAATCAAATTGTTTACTGTAATGCTAAAGAAAGGCCAGTGTTATGAATTGTTTATGACAGTATTTTCTGGATATTTTGCTGCTCAAGCACACATATGTTTGACTCTGCCCTCAGGCTCCCAGATAATAATAAAACTTGCTGGCATTTTCTTTACAGCTTAGGAAAGGAGAGCCCTATTTCAGGTACACAGATATCCACAGCTGTTGAGCATAGGAAATACACATCCTAAAGATAGCAGAAGCTCATCTTCTTTCTAAAGCCAAAACCACTATCTGCCATCAGTAACAGGAATATCCACAAATATTTCAGGTGTGACAGGAATGGCTCAGCTCCTCGAAATGCAGCTAAAGGTCATGTATAGTATAGAAACACTGCCAACAATTTCCATTTGTAAGAACTCCATGCATAACTGAGGGGGAAATGCAAAGGTATACTTACACCTGCAGAGAGATTTTAATTAGTGTAATTATCTGCTCTGTGTGGAACACAACACATTTCACAAAAGTATTTGCCAGCTTGTAACATCAAACCCAACACACAGAAAGTATTTGAAGTGCATTTTAAAGTATTCTAAGAAAAAAATCCAGCTCATATTAATATTACTTACAGGAAAATATTTTTTAATAATATCAACATCTATAAAACCAATTGTGATCCATACTATCAATGTCACTGTGGAAATGATGATGATAAATGGAACAAAGTATCCACTAAACTTATCTGCCAGTTGCTGGATGGGTGCCTATAAAAAAGAAAACCAGTTATTTGCATGTTTATGCTCAAAATAAGTAAATATGCAGAGTTCGTGAAAATATACAATAGTCTTTATCTGATTCTTTTTTGAAGTCTGGAAAAACACAGTTTGCTGAAAATATAGAATCTTTTTATTATTTATTAAAAATCTGAAAATAAGGTTTTCTTCTCTATTATTTTTACCTTTGACATTTGAGCTTCTTCTACTAATTTCACAATCTGTGCCAGAGTGGTATCATTACCAACATGAGTTGCATTAACAAGAACTGAGCCATGTGCATTTATGGAACCAGCAATCACTGTGCTCCCAGGCTTTTTAGTGACTGGCATAGGTTCCCCTAGAAAGAAAAGGTAAGAATAAATGAACCAATATCCCTAATAATGTAATCCAATAATGCACAGCTCATTGTATGTTAGCAAAATCGGTATGCTCAGCAATAATGACCAGACATCACATATTGTGTATCTCTGTCTGGTGAAGACACGTGAAAATAGTGTTATACTTCCATAAACTTTCTTCTAGTTTTAGTTTCAAAGGAAATGTTGTTTCCTTGGTCTTAACTTTTCAGTATTCTAACACTCAAAAGGGCCAGGAGCAAATTGGTTGGAAAAGGAACTTCTAGGAATTTCTCCATTAACACTTTGCACAGCCATGGGAGTTTGAGCAATCTGTCTTTATTTCTACAACCCTCAGTTTTCAAAGACCAGAAAAATTTTCTCTGTGGAAAAGATCCTGTTCTCACGCTTCCAGTTCAAGAATACTAGCACTACAAAATCTTTATTTTCTCTATTTTTAGGGTTAGTGATAACAACTGGCTCCCTTAAACTAAGGGTGTCCCTGTTCCCAAGTATATACATAACTAAAACAACTAAGCCAATGTCAATGTAAACTTCTTTTATCCTTTACCTTCTTTATAAGAATTGCACATTGCATTAAATCTTTATTTTATTTACAAAGTGAAATGAAAATGTCAGAAGCTGTTAAAAAGTCCCATGACCCTTAGTAAGCATCATGTTGTGAGGCTTTCTTTCCCTCTGTTTACTCACTGGGAGAGCCAGCCCTGTCATACATACCCCAACATCTCATCAATACTTCCCTATTACCCCTCAGAAGTTTTTTCTGAAAAGGTATTGTTTCTATAAATACGTTCCAGAGGAAACTCCTACTGGAATAATGACAACAGTGTTTAGGGTCTACCCATCCCAGCAATATGTTAGTAAGTGACCAAACAGAGTGGAAATTCTTCAGCTTTTAAGGGTGTGTGCAGACACAGGATTGGAATTCAAGCTCATGAAGGCAAGCCACAGAATCCATTAAGGTGGGAGGTTATTCAGACAGCAGTGTTTGGGTTGGGTTTGCTCTTGTTTCCTGAAATGAAGAGTTCTAGAAGATTTTTACTTCTTTGCATAAGGTAAGGGAGGTTACCAGTAATGAGAGACTCATCTGCCATAGAACTGCCTTCAATGACCTTTCCATCCACCGGGAACTTTCCACCAGGAACAACCTTTATGATATCACCCCTTTGAACCAGTTCAACAGCTACCTGTTCCTCCCTACAAAAGACACAAATAGAACAGACTGATTATTTACACTCTCAGCTTTCACATTAACTGGATCAAGTCTGTGACTCAGGCAGGCTGAAGTGATTTTCGTTCATATATACCTGACAATAGAGTGGTCAGGTCCAAGAGTCACTACAGTGGCTTCTGTGGCTTGAAGAGACATAAGTTTAGCAAGAGCTTCTGAGGTCTTACTCTAAGAAACAGAGATTAACATTTAAGACATATTGAGATATATAAATGCTGATATCTACTTATGAACTCTAAATGACTTTGTATAGGATAGGCTACATCAGAAACATCTGACTCAAAATTTTGCTTAATAGTTTTATTCTACTCCTATCATAAATCACAATAACTAGCGCAAAGATGAGTTACCTTTGCTATGTGTTCCAGCCATCTGCCAAGTGCAATGAACACAAACAACATTGGAGGAGTGTCAAAGAACGTAACGGGGCTTTCCTCTGCCTTTTCAATTATCGCTACTATAAGGATCACGCAGGAATACACATAAGCAATTGTCGTGGCCAGGACGATGAGCACATCCATATTGGCCATCTTGTGCTTCAGGGATTTGTAAGCTTGTACATAAAAATACCATCCACCAAGAAACTGTTGGTGTAAGCACAGACAGACTTCTATTAAGACCACAGCAGTAAATAACCACAACAGTGAATGCAGAGAGAGTACATAATACTGCCCATAGTAGAACTAAATATCCTAGTAGATAAGGGAAAGCATTGCTGTCCATGCAAATTTTGTACTGATATAACTTCAGGTCTACTGGGAGACTGACTCCATTGACATCCTCTCATTTGCACTTCCTTCTTCTCAAAACCAGCTAACTATCATCCTTTTCCTCAGCAATGCAAAGTAAACAAGGCACAGAAGATGAAAGGGTTTACCTATAGCTACCAAATTATTTTGTAGATGATCAGGTCTTTCTCCATTTTGACATTGCCTTTCTCACTCAGAAAACTATCTGATGCAACTTTGGCAGCAGTAACTACTGTGAGTAAACAGAGAATGGATATTTTGCAGAAAAGTGCCACTTTTTTCTGCATAGGTGGTACAGACGAGGGGGCAGGCTTAATCCACTAAACTTTTCCAGTCTCCTGTCTTTATCACATCAGATTACATAAAGCGGAGATGAACAGAAAGCAAACTCCTAGGAAGTACTGTGGACATACCTGAACAAAAGTGCACAGGATAAAGAAGAGAAGATTCAAAATAGACAATCCAGGAATGAGGTTCCGTGCCAGCACCATAGACCCATGGTGGTCACCACTGGGTATTTGCATATAAATCATTAGGATTAAGACAGGGATACCAAACAGTAGGCTGCACAAGAAAGATTTCTTCCACCTGAAAAGGAGAAACTGTAAATCCTTGGTTGTTGTACATCATGCAGTACTCAGGCCAAACAGTGTGCTCACAGTGCAGAGCTGGAGTTATTAGTACTGCACTAATGCACAGCTTTGGGATATTTGCCAAGATCCAACATTTAGGAACAATTTCACTGTCTCCTACATGTTTAACTGTATAGACTTCCAGCAGTTAAAAACTAAAACTAATGAAAGCATTAAAAGTACTTGAAACAAATGGTGAACATTAAAATTAAACACAAGAATAAGCTTATTAACTGGGAAGAGTGCTGGGGGAAGGTGAGATACAAGGTATGATCTAGACATCTTCATTAGTGAGAGTAAAGAAATGCTTACTGCTGTATTTCCTTTTTATGATCCAGGTTATGTGCATTTGGATCTCTTCTAGCCACAGAAGCATGAAAGCCAATTTCCTTTTTATGGAAAGAGGAGGAAAGATCAGTTAGTTTTGATTAAGCTAACCATATTACTTACAACATACTTAAATGACACTACTTTTAGAAGAAATGTCAGAAAAGGACACTGTTCCATATTTAATAAATGCTAACTTCTTATTTATTTTTAGATCCTGCCAAAATGAGGATATTTCAGACAGTATTCAAAATTTGGACTGCTAAGGATTTCTGGTACCTATATATGAACGTAGTGTATAGATGCAGTAAGTGCCCCAGTTTTCTTAGGCACAAGGAGCTCCCACTGACAGGTGGAATTCTGCTGTGTACCTTCTCAAGGAAATTGTATGCCTTTCACCTCCACTGGAATAATTATGAGAGATTGGACATATCACAAAGGAAGTAAAATGCACAAGCCAGTAGGATAGACAACCTTGTGAGCAAGTCCCTAACATACAGTTTATTAGACACACCTGAAGTTAAAAATGAAAGTGTCTAAAATCTGTTTAAACGTGTAGAACAACAAACTACTGGGCAGAGCATCCCAGAAACAAATATAAGCAAAAAGCCAGCTTTGACTGAAACTTCAGTCAGTTACTGGAGTAGAATCACAGAATCAATTAGGTTGGAAAAGACCTCTGATATCATCAAGTCCAACCTATGACCAAACACCACTGTGCCAACTAGACCATGGCATGCCCAGTCTTTCCTTAAAAACCTCCAGGGGTAAGTGACTTCAACACCTCCCTGGGCAACCCATTCCAATATCTAATCATCCTTTCTGTGAAGAAATTCTTCCTGATGTTCAACCTAAACCTCCCTGTGTTTTGACCAAGACATTAGGCTGTGATTGCAATCGTATTTTTAGTGCTAGAACTATGACTCCCCCCAAACACGCTAAAAACCCAAAGCACACTTGAAAGAACAATACATCTAAACTTCCTACCTGCATCATGAAATGCTTCTGTGGCAAGATATGCTTTACAGAACTACTCTGTCATCCTGAATATTCTACTAGTTGACACGTTAGTAACTGCTGCTGCATCAGTTCTGTGGTCTAGCAATTTTTTTCTGAGTAAATACTCTAGAGCACAGATGGCAACCTCTGCTGTCCTACTGACTACTCACTGCATGCATCACATACAGTATGTTCTCTTCCCTTCCGGTGGGCAAAAAAGAAAGAAGTTTTGTCCACATCTGGACCAGGATAATGGCAGATTTTACAATCTATGTGATTACTGGTAATCCAGGGTATTGTTTTTTCATTTGGTGGCTGTATCACAAGCTTTTCCAGTTAAAAAAATTCCACTCTGAATTGATGTAGGAATAAATGCAAGTGTATACAGAGATGTGTAATACTTGTGGTACGAGCTGTGGCAAAACTTCTTTTACAACTTTACACTGTCAAAAGAAAGTAGTATTTTTTTTCTGAAGTATCAACTCTGTGCTAAAATGACTGGAAATGACAGACACAGAATTGCAAAGAATAAATATATCACACTTTTACCAGACACAGATAAAAAAAGTTTCTTTTTGTAGTTTTTAGCATGTGTTTTTAGAGAAACAACATGAGAAACTACACACTACCCTGGAGTACAGCATATCTTCACCACAAAAGCATAAAAACCTATGACAATAACTGTCATCTGCAAAAGTCAGTGAAACCACTCAAATATCAGCTGCTCTATTTCCTTTTAAATTTTTCCTTAAAACCTTCCATACATAAAAAAATTTTCAAGGCCTACCTTGATTATGTTTATAATATCTCGAGGTCCAATAATTTCAGGATCAAACTGGATGTGAGCTTTGCAAGTTGCAAGTGCAACTGAGGCATAAAATATGCCATTTGTCCTCATGAGTTTGGATTCAATATTGTGAACACAAGAAGCACAAGTCATTCCTGTAATCTAAAGAAAACACAAATGTAGATAGCAATCCCACGTATTCACACAATATTTTTAGATGAACTTGAAACAAGGCCTCCTGATCTCACAGAGGTACTAATTCTACATGATAATTCAAGCTCTGCTGGTACTGACCCTAGGTCTCAGCATAAAGATTTTATAGAGCTGTCTTAACTGATATTAAGTTGACAGATAACTATCCACTTTCATTATAAAATTCTGCAACTAGCCAGTTATAGTCACAGCTATGTATTTGTATAGCAGCACTCAGAGTCTGTATTAACTGTAGTAGTATAACTAATATTGTACTATCAACAGCTATGTTAACATCACCAAAGCCAAATTCTGTGCATGTAACTACACCTTGTGTACTTAAATTTCCCTGTGCCTTCAACAAGGCCTTATTCTGATTACTTCTGATCTACGAACACAACTGTAGACAGTTATCTGTCTTGCAGTTGGTATCTGTCAGAGAATAAAAACTGACATTTGATGAATCCATCCTTCATATAAACAATTCACTAATTTTAGCCAAAGTTCTTAGACCTCTATAAAAACCCCTTGCATTAGAAGTATGTATGTGGTGACAGAATCTCTGTTACTCAGAATCTGTACTGTTGATAGAAAACTACTCTTTCCTTCCTGATTTCTAAGAAAAGTCTAATCTGTACATAGAACTAGCACCTTAAATTTCAGTGAAATTGGATAGGTTCTTCTAGGATAAATAGATCTTGTCTTTTCAGCAATTAAGGAACAATAGCGTCACCAGCTAGAACTGAGCTGCTGAAGCCACAAGTGTTTAAACAGTATTTTCAAGAAAATGAGTCTTCCTGACCTGACTATTCCTACACCAAATACACATGACTTACAAGAAGCTCCACATGCCCTTCTGTTTCTGCATGATCTTCTATGACGGTTGCTTCAAAACCCAAATTCTGGATCAGCTGTGCTATTTCAAGAGGTTGTATGAATTCTGGTTTGTATTTTATCTCTGCTTTACCTGCCATCAGTGCTACCAACACTGAAACAATTCCTGCAGTGGCAATAATAAAAATATTAGATAATGTAGCTCCTTTGAGGAAAAGAAAAATAAAATATTACAAGTGACTGCCAGTGAGGACTGAAACAACTCTGAGATGTTCATAAACCTAATGATTTCCCTCTGCCTCCTTCTAGTGTTGTTCCCTAGTCACAACAGTAAAGATTTTACTGAGATCCAGCCACACCGTGGTTCCCTTTAGCAATGAGAGGAACTGTGAGATTTATACACAGAAGGAGGAGAGTTTTTCTATGTTCTAATGAGACAAAAAGGATGTTCAAAAACAATCCTTGAACTTATTGGTGCAAGCTCTATCCTGGATTCTCTTAGTTTGGAAAAAGCCAAACAAAGCCTACAGCACAATGTAGACCTTTTTATTTTCTTGTCTCCTGCAACCCCTTTTTTAATAAATAAGAACCCCACAGAAATCCACATTTGGAATTGAAAAGCAAAACATGTAAATCATAGGTTGTTTTGAAGTGCTAATGGTTTATTCAATTTTTACATCAAGGTAGTGAGACTATCACTGGAAGATGGGGGACACAAAAATCAATAAGCATAACCTTCTAAAGGCATGCTGACACAAATAAAATCAGAAATTGCTAAGGCTCCTCGGTTCATCTTCTACATGGCCAGAAGAAATGCAGCTCCAGCCTGAAAACTTCTAGACTAGTAAACACTGCTCTGTCTAAACTTACTCTGGCACTGGAACCATGCATTTGTTTGTACCTGATTGTGCACATGTGCCCTGAAGGGCAAGCACCACATAACAAATGTGCCAGAGCTCTTAGCAGCTCTGGAGATGGATTGCTTTGTAAAGCAACAAGGCACTGAAGATTAAATGAGAACCATTTCTCTGTTCTTGTCTCGAGACTTATTTGAAATTTTTATTACATTGCAACAACTTACTCTTACAATACAAGCATGTCCATTAGGTTTGTCCACCAGTGAGGTAGGATAGTTAAACAGTGACATAGTTTTATTAGAACTAAGAAAGAGCATTAAGTCTATGTAACCTTCAGATGTTGCACCACAGCCTCTTCCATAGAATCACATAGAATACTTTTTTGACCCCATACTCCCTTATAGACCCATTATAGGAATTTTAAGTTTATTACCGTCTGCTTTCTGCAAATTTCTTTCAATGGTAGACACACAGGATGCACAGGTCATGCCTGTGATTTGTAAAAAACACTTTTCAGCTGTTGCTTCACTGAGCTGGTTTGACCCATCTAGGTGAGGACTGTCTGGAAGAGCATCCAAGGCACAGCCTTGGTGAGGAGGCTCTGGAGCTCGAGGCTGCATGGCAGCTTTGCTGGTGTCAGGCTGGTGCCTATGCTCTGCAGTGGTAGTATCTTGAATAAATGAACAAATACATTGAACAAACAACATACAATTTACAATGTGATTGGATGATGTAAAAGTTCAAACAAGTCACACGTATTAATCACACAAACCCTCCTAGTAGTTTGAAAGGTGACATGGCAACCTTGGTCTCTACATGGATATAATATAGATTTTCTTATGCTTATACAACTACACACTCACCAGTACCATTTACATGATCATTTACTCTACAAAACTAGTTTTTCACTTTCAGATGACAAATGATTCCCTCCAGTTTCAATGCCTAGACCTGACAGCTACCTTCCCTTGATAAAGATATCTAGAGGGTCCCTCTCCAGCACAGAGAATACAGTCCAGTCATATCATTCTGTTGTTGTCATTTATGCAGGACTCAGCACTTCATCTCAAACAAGGAAAAGGACAAGTTTCTCAACAGGTTTCTCTTTATGGCACAGCATTTACACTGCAAGTACTGCAAAATGAGTAGTGCAAGCACTCAGGAGACCTCAACACTAACAGGCCTGTTGCAACCATTTTTATTCTTTACCAGATATTGAACAGACACACAACAACTCCAGCTGTGTTCACAAACTGCCTGCATTGGGCAGGCATTTGTGTAAAGGAGCAGGAGTCGCTTCTGACCATGTTAAACATAGTGAGTCCCCTCCTTTGCCACAAATGGATTGGGAGGTCTCCTACTAACAAATTATAAACAAAACAAATCATAATTAAATACAGGTTGCATACAGACCTCATTTGTAATAGTACTACAGATTCAGAGGGTTTGGATGCAAGAGAGAAGTGAATAAGATGTGTCTGTTGCAAGCAAACTAATTAACTACATCACTATTTCAAAGCAAATCTGTTTAGCCGAAGCAGGTAAAAATTGACACATTTGAAATTCGCTAGAGAGAAGACTGTGCATCAAAGCAACTTCTTAAACTTTGAGCACACGTACAAAACACACACTGCTGCAGTTGACATGTAAAAGCAGCTGTTCCCACCAAAGAATATCTGCACCTTGCCACTTAACTAACTTAAATCAAGGTTTAGTGAAGTAAGGCAGGTAAAAATATTCAAGAAATAAACATCAAAGAATTAGGACACTAAAAAGAGGTTTTAGTTAGGTGAAAAGTGGGCTTAGATGGAAGAGATATCATTAAGTTTGTAGGTTTTAATATTCTGGAAAATAAATAATAACATTTGGTTTGATAGATCTACTTACATTAGCCTGTAGACACAGTAGGAAACTCCTTTCTGTGGGCAAGGGGATGAGCTATTTGAAAGACCTTGTACCAACTTTCAGACCTCTTGGCTTTATAATGTAACTCAACTCTTACACCCTCTAGTGCAGTTATTAAGGGCTGAAAAAAGGGGCTTTACATCTGAAACCTGTCTTCCTTGTTAAGTAAGGTCAGACCATGCCAGTCATTCAGAAAAGACAATGCCAATGTGATGCTTTAAGAGTTTCTGTCCAGAAGGGAGTCTCAATGCGGGTGTGACACAGCCCAGCTTGGCATGCTACCCACAGAAGAAAAAGCAGTTACCTGTTAGCACAGAAGCATCAAATCCCATGTCTTCTATGGCAGCCCTTATCTCTTCACTGTTAGTCACAGCTGGATCATAATGTATTGTCCCAGTACTGTCAGCTAGAGAAACTGCTACATGTTGCACTCCTTGTCTCTGTGATATGGTCCCTTCTATGGACTGTGCACAAGAATTGCAGGTCATGCCATCAATCTTAATGACAGCCATGCATGTCAGGTCTTGCAGTGGCAGTTTGATGAGATCACCCATGAACGCAGGTGATGGAGATGCTCCTTTATTTGCTTCTGAACCATTAAGGAGGCATACTTTAAAGTTTCCAGGTGGAAGAGATTCAATAGCTTGCTGTAAAGCTGACAGGGTAATTAAATTTGGGCTATACTGTACCACAGCACATTTATGCTCCAAAGACACTTTAATACTTTTTATGCCAGGAAGATCTGATATATTTCCTTCAATGTTTCTGACACAGGACTTGCAGTGCATGCCTTCTATCCAGACAGTCACCATAGCTGTGCTACTCATCTCAGCAACCAGTGGATCCAGCTCATCACTTTTAAGAATTGCTGGTGTCTCCCTGGGGTTTGCACTCTGCAAGCGCTGGAGATCAAGAACACCCAGCTTCAAAGGGACTGATTTACTTTTAATGGTGCAGTCATAACCCAGGTTACTGATGTGTCCCTTGAGGTCATCAGGCTGAATGATGTAAGGATAGTAAGCAATAATTGCTTCCTGGTTACCAAGTGACACCTTGATTTTTGCTACACCGTGCAGTTTCCTAATCTTTCCTTCAATGTTGGTGACACAGGATTGGCATGTCATACCTTCTACCCGAAGCTTAACTACTGCTTCTTTCAAGCTCGATAAATTCATGGTCGCTGTTGCCAACTTCTCTTCTGCTATGTTGGCATCGAAGCCCATATCCTGAATTTCCAGGCAAATCTGTTCAGGACTGATTTCCGACTGCAGATACCTGATAACAGCATTGTTCTGTTCACGGGAGACTTTAATATTCACAATGCCCTTCACCTTGGAAATTCGGCCTTCTATTGACTGCACACACGATTGGCAAGTCATTCCCACAATGCTGACTGCCACAGTATGTTCTTGGGAAGATGAAGAGGGCAAGGTTTCAAAGCTCTCCTCGTAGCCCATGTTGTCAAAAGCAAAATTATGTTTCATTGTAGGTTCCAGCTCACAACCAGGAGGAGAATCAATGTTGGATAAAGCCTAAGGAGAAAGAGGAAGAGTAAAAATAAAAGCATGTGTCTTCAGCCCTCTAAAAGCCACAATAGTCTGCATATGCTCTGAAGCACATGCTAGAAGCGCTTTCAACTCAGGTGCTGAAAAGCTTCACATTGTTAACTCACAATGATCACTCAGGCCTCTGACACGTCTCTTGAGCAGCAATTTAAAAAATATTCACTAGGGATGTAAAAGCAGAATTGACTCAACAGTCTTACTCCAATCAAATAATGTACAACCTGAGCTCCCTGAAGCCACAGGGTGCTTCCATCACACAACCTGAGTGAGCCCTGCTCTTCAGAGCACACTGGCACTGGCACAATGGGCCACAGTAGAGAGTGTGGTGACTGCCTCTCCATCAATCTCCTAAACTGCCTCAGGTTGGCCAATCTGTTACTGCTCATCAGGAGTTCAAACCAAACCAAAAAGCCAAAGAAAACATAATCATGAATTTCCCACAAGTCTGAAACAAGCTGGTAAAGGGAGGACCAACTGCATGATATTTGCAGATGTATACGTGTACACACAAAGGCCTGGGGTGTCTGCATAAGGACCTTTTAAGTTAAAATCTCTATCTGACAAAGATCTTAAAAGACACACAACTATATGCAGATATTTCCACTATGGTTTAATTTCATTTACCTACTTGTGAGGCATCTAAGAAAGACAATAAATTGAGCTACAATAACTCACTGGTTTGATCCAACACTGATTTTCAGGATGGCCAGTACTGATACAATCATAGAATCAATTGGGTTGGAAAAGACCTCCAAGATCATCGAGTCCAACCCTTGGTCCAACTCTAGTCCATTTACTAGATCATGGCACTCAGTGCCACGTCCAATCTGTGTTTAAAAATCTCTAGGGATGGTGAATCCACCACCTCTCTGGGCAGGCCATTCCAATGCCTGATTACTCTCTCTGTAAAGAATTTTTTTCTGATATCCAAATTAAATTTCCCCTGACAGAGCTTAAGCCCGTGCTGAAGAGAAGTCATGTCATGGGCTCTGCAGTACTGGAATGCAACAGTTAAATGCACTCAATTCAATCGAGTTGTTAGGGTTAGGGAACTCAACAGCTGAATGCACTAAATTCAGTTGAAAATGAAATATTAAAACAATAAAAAATTACAGCAATGCTTCTCACAGAACAGGTATTTAGAGCATAGACTCTGTCTTCAGTTGCTGACACCATATGATGAGGAAGATTAAGAAGGGAAAGGACAAGTCACAGATTGTCAGATTTTAAGGCAGGAACATAAAAATTCATGTCCATGACTTAAGGCAGCTTTAGTAACTAAAGATCTAGATGAAAGCTACTATGATAAATCTATTCTCTTGCCTGCAAAGCCAAGGGCTCTCCAGCATTCAATAAAACACCTGCTGCTGAGCATTACTGCAGAGAGGGATCAAGCTCAGTACCCATGACCCACAAGAAAACTCCCTTCTCAATACCACAGCACGGATGAGAAGCATTTAGGCTGCTTATTAACACTAGAATGTATCCAGTTCATTTGATGCAGTATTCAACATTCATTAACTTGATTTTGTTTCATGCTCAGACAGCTTGGGAATATTGACGTCTGGGGTCACAACAAAAACAGCAAAAATTTAACATGAGAAATTGTCTTTCAGCCTCTTCTATACTGTATTTGTTGTAACAGGAGGAGGAATGAGCAACTTCATCTCTTCAGCATTACAGTGCAGCCTCTCACCATCCCAAGAGCAAGCTGGGCAAGATGACTCACAGAAATATCCCAACATCCCCTTTTGCCTCCTCCTCCCACAGGCCTGGCAGCACCCAGGACACATACCCCTCTCCTTGCACTTCCGTTCCCAGAAGTTATTAAAATCCCCAACATACATGGAAATGTGCAACCAGCCCCTCCTTTGAAAACAAAACATTAACCGTTATTTGGACTTCCCTGCAAATATGGTTTCTTGTATTAAGCACACACAAAGACACTCACATTCTTATTCCTATCTGTGACTTCCTAAAATTTGAATAATAACCTGACCTTGCATATGGAAAAGAAGCCCATCTGAAAACAGTCTCTCACCTACCACATTTCAAATGCTACCTAAACTCAAACTTCCATTTATTGTAAATTCTGCCTCAAGAAATGTTATTTGAATATTGCACTGCAATGGTTGAGTGGGGTTCTCCAGGTCCCAGGGCTTAGCCGGTTACCTAGAGGGGTGTGCTCCCCCCTGCCCGTGACCACATGGCCCCCAGGGAGCCTGCAAGGACCACACACGGACCACAGGACAGGGAAGAGAGACAGAGTTTATTGCTCTAGGGTCAGGGTTTATATGGACCTTGGAGGGATCCGAAATCCACCAACGGTAAGAGAAGAGGGCGTGGCTGTGTGCCAATAGGAATAAGGGATTTACAACCAATCAAAAGGGGTTAGATAGCATCCAATCAGAACGCTTTTTATAACTTCCTTCCAGACCCCTAAGTACACTCCTCAGGGGTGAAGTAACAGTTCTCTCAAGGGATTTTGGGAAGGAGAAGCAGTGACTTTGCAAAAAAGAGAAACCATTTTGTATATTTAAACAATATTAAAAACCTCAGTTGTTATGGCATTAGAGTCAGCTTCTTCATTTTCTTCACAAGTCCACTTCTGACAGGACTTTTTCCATTCCAGATATTGTAAGTCAATAGCTACATTGCACCTCATCTCCTCTTCCTCTCCCCAGTCCCTCAAGGACACTTTGCTTGCTGTGGCCTGCTCTTCTTATCACAAACATCCAGTGAAGCATAAATCCACATGAGACTTACAGAAGCTCATCCTGTGCATTTATTTTGGCTCATATGACAAAGGCATTTGCCTTCTGCATCCTTTGGCAAAACAGAGCATGAGAAATGGGCAAGAGGAACACTCTTTGCTCTGCTGCTTCCCTTCGCTGTGTTTCTGGCAGACATTTGCAGACGAAACCCAGGAGCCATCAGAGGACTGACTTACTTCACTGTGTTCCCTCCACCTCCATGCTAACCAACTGTCTCAGCTTTCCTACATACGCAGTGACATAAAAGCATTTCAAATTAAATATATAAAAAGATTAAAGGGTATTTCTCATCCTCCAGTCTTTTGAAAAACACAAAAGCTAGGACTAATTCTACTATTTCAATGCATTGTAAGCCACAGAAGCATCAAAACTTGGCCACTGTTTTGCATTTTGCATAAAAAGCTTTACCAACATTCAGAAAAATTGGCAGAAATATTTTTTTGCTACTTGAAAAAACGAGATGTTTATGGTCTGCAGGAGAAAAATCCTTGCACACAAAATCTTAAATGATAAGGAAAAAAAAGAGAGGAGATGTGAAGATAAGAAAAACAAAAAGAAAAAGAAACAAAAAACCTGAAGGGCCGCAAATACATCAGTGTGTTTATGTGCAAGAAGGTTGTTCCTAGCTCAAAGGAAAACACCAGACTGATGTGAGGACACAAAGACAAGGCATACAGAAATATGCCTGTAGTTTTTCTCAGACACATTCTGGGTCTCAAAAGAGGGTTTCCTGATACTCATTAACACCCACACATAAAATGGCATCTGTGAGGCTGTGCACTGATTCAGATACCATCTGCAAGAAGATCAGAGAAGCAATCACCACCAAAAATGTCAAAAAGATGGCTGGGATTCCCAGGCTTGCCCCTTCTGCTTGTTTCTGCCCAGAGAGAAATACTAACATAATAATGGAAATGCTTCTGACTCCATATCCTGAGAGGAATGTGTGAAAGAACTAGCCACAGTTACTGTTTTGTCTCACACCAAAGGAGGTCTGCTTACTTTTAAGGAGAGGTGTACACCAAGTCTGTTTGCTCTACCAGTTCATACATAATCTTATATAGCTGTGCAAAGAGTATGTAAACAATGAAACATGAAATGATGACAATTCTTTCTCTCTCTTGTTCTGCATGTAAAAGTTGCAACTGAAAATGCACAGCAGAGTGAGGTTCTAGTCTGAAAGTTAAGAATCCCAATACAAAGTATTATGAAGCTCATAGGAATAATAGAGAAAAAAATAGAAAAAAATTGAGAAACCCATTTACACAGAAGCAACAGTAGATGGAGATTGCTTTAAAGGAAGTGCCACAGCTGGTTGGAAAACAACTTGCATCTACAGGAGACAGCTCTGAACCAGACCCCAGACGAGTAGCAACTGAAACTGCCGATGTGCAGGAGTATGGCATCTAAAGCTCAGTATGAGGATTTCAACACAAAGAACAATCCTTGATGTCCCAAAGAGGAGGTGTAGCACTCATGCCTGTCCTGGAGGAAAGCAGGGCTTGGGCACAGCTGGAATGCTCCCCATTCCAACTGCCTTCAGCCAGCAAGAAGGAGAACATTCAAAGGGAATGTGCCCTTGGGCTGGACTAACTTTTTGTGAAAGCATGGAGGTGGGGCAAGGGAGATGCTGCTGGATTCGAAGCACAAGTCTTGAGCCCTGGCTTGGCATACAGATCTTGGTGACAGAGCATCCAGAGCTCATGAGAGGTCTAATGGGAAAGGCAGTCATCACCCCATGGTCTGTGAGGCTGGTGGGGCAAAACCACCCCATTGAGTGCTGCCTGCAGAGGCATCAGGGCGCATCAGGCTACCCCACTGACCCCCAAAAATGGGCTATTCTGTTGGATATTCCTCTTCAAATGTGCAAAGGCTAAGAGTTTAACTCAGCAGTGAAAGAATACATAATAAATGTGAGAAAAACAACTGAACTAACTAAAAAACACCAAGGATGAGGAAACCACAATACTGCGTGAGACTCTGATACACACACATGGTGACCAGTGTCTTGAGGATGGATGCAGCTCCATAGCTGTGAACTCAACAATGTTTGTTCCCTCTTTGGCTTCACAACCCAGCAACCAGCCACCCTTGGCTGGTTCCCTCTGCTGCTTCTGCTGCTGTGTTCCATGGCCACCTTCTGGGGTGGCTTGTTACCCTCTACCCATTTCCCCTTCTCAAGAAGTGAAGCGCCTCCAAAATCCCAGTTTAACACACCTGGCCTTTATAGCCCAAGGCTGAGGTTGTGGCAGGTGCAAGACACAACTCCTTGAGCATCACCCACGTCAAGATCTGCCACAACACTTCTCCTCTCTGCTCATCCAGCAAGGCTCTCCCCTCTCTGGCTGGCACTGCTTTCCTGCCCTCCTGCACCTGGCCCGTGGGATTGCCAGCTTTCATATCCTGAAATTTGAGCACCAGACTCCTCACCATGGTGCCAGGCAATCAGCTGGTGAGGAGATGGGGCCAGCAATCTCAAGCACCACCCCCCTGCCTCTCCACACCTGCTCATCCACAAATACTAGAGCTCACTGAACCTCTCACCCACTATCTCCAGAGGTTTTGGGCTGCTCTTCTCCCTGTACCTCTGTGGGCTGAAACCAGTATTGGCCTCTTACCTCTGAGCACACAACTGCCAGAGTTATCTTATCTGTGCTTTACCTTTCCTGCTTCCTTCTTTCACAACACTCTGATTCATGGCTTTGGATTCCAGCAGGCAGCAACACACAACTGAAAAGCCACATACTATTAATTAAATGCTTCAGATGTTTCCCAGTTTATTATAGGCAGGCAGTGAACAACAAAATGAGGACAAAGCAGCCACAAGAACATCAAAGGTCATGAGTCTTCAACTTCGTGCCTACAACAACAGCACTCCTGAAAGGGCAGAAATTCAAACAGTTCCTGAGTCTTAAAAGAGGGAAGGAACCTGTTCTAAACCTGGATATCAAGATCCAATGAAAATATTACTACAGAGCAGCCTTTATGGGGCTTTTGTTTCCAAAATACCAAGTTAATTACCCCAAGGGACTGCTATTCCCCATTTAGGATCAGGTTTCTCTAACAGTATAGATGATGGGGAAAGATTTAGGCACTTGCAGTCAGTCTTACTGAAATCACACCTACTGTAGTTAACAAACCTTAGAGACCTTAATAGGTACTTTTAAATTAAAGGGAGCTGCATAAACCACATGTGGTTTATGGGAAAGGGGAAAGCCTTGCTGTAAATGCAATGTAATTTAGAACTAATGCAAAGCAAAAATATCTGTGATATTCTTCACAGCTTCAGTACAAGCAACATATATTTCCAAGTGAACTGAATGCAGAGAAGAGATCCTTTGGTAGAAAAAAAGGTCTTTTATGTCATGATTGTTTTCTAGCAAACATTTATAATACACGAAGTAACTCAAGGCAGGAAAAGCCTTCAAGTATATTCAGTCTGTCCTGGCTGTTATTTCATTCCAGTCTGACACTAATTATTTAAGCCATTCTTTAAGCACATAAAGTTTCAAGGAATACAATTTTTTTCTGAGGGATTCCTTTCCTTAAATATCCCCAGTATTCACTGATCCAAACTACATTACTGCAACTTGCAAACATTTTAAACAGCAAAAACACTTTTTAAAATAATAAACCTCATCATGTTTTTATTGGTACTGATCTTTCTACTCTTTTCAACAGCAGTTAACCTACAAAAATACCATAATTATATGCAGCATTGAATTAAAAAAAATTTGCCTCAGATATCTTTATAAAAAACTGTCCCTAGCACCCACTTAGGAGATATAATTAAACTACTTACCTACAAGGACCTTTTAATATTTCTGCAATTTCTGTTACTCCAGAGAATAAACTGGCATGAGCTTCTGTCAAACTACTCAAGCAATTGCTGTTCAAAAGGAGAAATACTATGTTCCTTCCTTAAGAATCACCACTCGGTATTATTAGAGGTGGAGCTGAAACAATGCTCATTAGTTTCTACCGCATAACTCATCATTAGCGTCTGCTTTCACAGATTACTTTCAGAGGATCTCCAGAGGACTTTGCATTTGTGTACTGCTTGTAATGGGACCAGCATCTATGCTGGGGATTGAGACAGTTCAGGTAAAGAATGTTTAACCTCCTTTAATATACAACCCATGTCCAACATGTTTTACATTCTCCAGTTCAGAAACACTACTTCCCTCCCAACATGAGCACACACACCAGCTCACTGACCTGTCTTTCAACTGTATTGACTTCTGTCATTCCCATGGAGTTACTCTGCAAACATTTCTCTTCTTTCTGTGAGTTACTGCTTGCTTTTGCTGGAGATCCCGTCTTGGACTTTTCACCAATAATCAGTAGTTCAGGCACATCATGAGCTGCCTGCTGCTTGCGAATAGACACCAGGGTTATGTTTCTGTCATTTAAAGTAGCTAAGTAGGACAGATCCCTTTTCATTTTACTGTTGTGTTTTCTCTCCATTATCTTTCTGGATTTTAAATACTGCAACGTCAAACAAAAACTTTACGAGAGTGGTTATGCAGTGTCTTATCGGCCACGCTTCTTTCAGCTCCGTTTACAACAGCTTGAAGAGTTCTGCCCATCTAATCAACATGCTCATTAGGTATTCATCACGAAATCCCAGATGTAACCTGTGATCCTTGTGTACACTGCTTGCTGCACTCAGCTACCTGCAGTCCCTGCCAGTTTAAATGTCCCACCAATTGGCATCCCTCGTGCTTTCGGAACTGCATTCGGCACTGCTAATCTCTGCACACGGCATTGCAGCAGGCTCAGCCAAGGCTGCTTGCACAAGCTAGTCAAACATGACCTGTATGCAGCAAGTGAGAGCACAATGAGCCCGGCCAGTCATTAGTTCCCTGTGGCCATAAGCACAATCACAGCTCCTACAGAGGGCAACGCTACTCCATTTTCTTCCATGAAATTACCAGGGACTTCTTGGATAAAACGTGGTCCCTTCTGACACTGAAAATGTGCCCATGATTACATAATTAGATAAGGCTCCAAGACCAAAGGTCTTTCACTCATTCAGGGCATGAGAACATTCATTCTTTGTTTCAAGAGGAAAACAAAAGAGTGAGTACAATATTTCTACTTTCTAAAATGTGCTTCTTCACCATTAGCAAGCTTTGCTAAAAACCAATGAACCAAATAAAATTAAAAGACCAATTAGCACCAGAAAGTAAAAGGGGGGAAAAAATTGCCCTCTGGCAAACTCAGTTCCCTTAAAATCCTCTGGGCAACAACAGGAACATCTAATTTAGAAGGTCCTACACATGACAGGTAACACCACTAGAATTGCCTTAGGCCAAGCCTGAATGTATTTCTCTGGGATTGTCCGCAGAAAATTCACAGCAATGTGCTAACACAGTAAGTGGGATCTCCAGTTCCCTAAGCCCACAGTAGTGCAATTCACTCCTGAAAATGCCCCTAAAGATGACACACCTAAAGAATGGCCATGCAGGGAATTTATAAAATACAATTGATATATTAGCAAGTTACACCCTCCTAGGCTATGCAGTGACATCAGTGCACACACAAGCCTTAAAATAATTCGTTTAAATTTAATCAGATTCTCTTTGATTTGCTGGGAAAAGTGACAGATTTACTCCTATGCAGAGGTTAGCACACAGGGTCAGCATGTCTCTGTCATGTCGGGAAAACTTGAGGGATAGATGACAAACACTCTACCCATCTGGCAGGGCAAATTCAGATTCTTTTTATTTCCAAAAGCAGAAGAGGTACATCCCTCACACTCCTGCCACATTGACAGTGGTCCAGAAAGCCACCATGCAGGACATTAGCATCCTGGCTTGTTTTCCTGTCCTAACTTCCCCACAAAGATGGATCCTCAGCTCTGCTCACATCATCCAGTTCTCAACTCCACTTCAGAGTTAAGTACCATCTTTGGAAAAAGGTCTTCTGCCAATGACGCGAAACCCAAAATAATGCTGTAGCACTATTTTGTATCATTGTCTTAATATATGAGTTCAGTGACAATATTGACCTATTAAAAAGGGTTATTTTGAAAACATTTTGACAAGAGGCCCCTCTCTAGAGAGCGTCACTACAAAGAGTAAAGTATCTCTGTTCTGTGTTTATCAGTGAAAACAATTCAAGCCACATCTGACTTCTGCTAGAACAGTTCTGAAAAAGAAAATTGTGTTAAAGGTGAAATATTTTCAGGAATTACTGATTTTAATTCATTTTCAAACAAGCCATTGAGAACCATACAATTTGACTTACATGAAAAAATTCAGTACAACATATTTAAATACTAAATACATGTATTTAAAGGTCCCGTGGTGTAATGGTGAGCACTCCGGACTCTGATCACAAGGTCGTGAGTTCGAGTCTCAGTGGAGACCGCACCAAGCAGTTAAATGCCTCCCTGCCACCCGATCCCATCAGACTTCGGATGCTCAGCAGGGTCAGCCCCGGCTGGTACTGGGTGCTGTAGACAGTCCTGAGGACTTCACTGTCACCGTCCAAGCTCGCTCGGCCATGGCAGATGGACCTTGGGACTTGAACAGTGGGGCCAGTTCTGCGCACGCTGTGCCTCACCTAAAAAATCCACTGCGCTGGCTCGAAGGGCACACCACCACGTGGGGAAAGCCCTTCCCAAATCTTCGTTCGCGAAGTTTGGCCATACAATTTTGGGCAGTTAAATGCCTCCCTGACATCCAATCCCGTCAGATCTTGGAAGCTAAGCAGGGTCAGTCCCGGATTAGTACTTGGATGGGAGACCTCTTGGGAAATGCCGGGTGCTGTAGGTTCTAATCCTGAGGACTTCACTGGCACCGTCCAAGCTCGCTCAGCCGTGGCAGATGAACCTCAGGACTTAAAACGGTGGGGCCAGTTCTGCGCACGCTGAGCCTCACCTAAAATCCACTGCGCAGGCTGGAAGGGCACACCCACATGGGGACAGCCCTTCCCAAATCTTCGTTCGCGAAGTTTGGCCATACATACATACAAAGTGTCTTTCAACAAAACAATTGTCTCATCCCCAATCAAAGATATTCGGAAATTGAGCTCAGTGTTCTAATTCTAAATAATAGAAATTTCAAATTCCAGATTTTCTTACTGAACAGAAATTCCAGCTTCTGGCCATTGCTAAAATATATATTGATCCACTCACCTCTGGGAGTATCTTTACTATTAAATACATGTTAAATCCTACCTAGTATGTTTCTGCAAGTAACTATTTTTCATTAAAATATCCTGTGATGAAACAGAGAGTAAAAACAACTTGTTTTTTTAATTTTTCATTTCAGGTTCACCAGCAAAGTTCAACTTAGGCTGACAGAATAATGAGATGTTAGTATCTTCTTTCTGATTCCACTCATTCACCCTTCCCCCCTACGACTTCTGAGCAACTCTGAGGTAAAAATATGCTTGTTTCTAAAAGCAGTGAGACAGGTTCTTACTTAGTGCCCCACAGTCCTTTACTTTCAGCAGAGTCCTGGATACTGATTTGGAGGTAGAGAAGAAATACATGACGTTGTGCTTTCAGTTTAGAAATATTTATCCACATTTAGAAGTATTCTTTGGCTGGGAGAAAAAAAAAGGTTTTCTGTAGTTCTTCAAATGAAAGGGACATAAGATACGTTTTAAGCAGATGATTTAAAATACCTAGTCTAGCTGTGGGGTCAATCAGAGCTTATATGGCATTGGCAAAAAAAACCTGTGCAGCTGACTGAGTCATGAGCAGCACTTTGAGAAAAGGTACCATTCACAGAGCAGAAACCACTGAGCATCTTGTGAAACTAAACAATTTTTATTTACCTTAATACATGAAACTGAAAGTTCAGAGGTCCTGCCCCATCTCAACCACTTCACAATTCTCTTATGGTTCAGGAGGCAGTTCACAAAAAGATCCAGTGTCGGCTCCTCAAGACTGGCAATGTGTGCCAGGGAAGTGAGGCAGATGCTTGGGGTTGACCTCTGTGATCATCTGCTGCTGTTGCAGCCCAACAGACTGCTACTGGTCCCCAAGTTATTTTCTCCACTCTTAATTAATTGCACCTTTAGAATTTAGGCTAATTGTGTCAGCTGCAAATTGAGGGTTTTAGTTAAGGCTGAAAAAGGAAAGGCAGTGTTGCCCATCTCATCTGACAGGAGTACCATCCCCTAGTTTAAGGCTACATTTTGCCCAGCTTAGGAGTTTCACTGGCAAGAATCACTCAGACTTGGTAGCATGAGATTCAGATGGCAAACAGAAAACATGCCTGCTGCCTTCACAGCTCTTTGCTAGTGTTGGGCAAAGATACTTGATTTTCACATCTGAAAACACAAAACATTCCAATAAAAAATTGAAACCCTTTGACTTAAAACCGTCAAGAGCTGGTAAAACATGAGTTTTCCCCTTCATACTACATGCTATGATCAAACTATATCATAAACACACAAGAACTATATGTTTTCAGACACATGACGTTTCCTGGGTTCATCAAGCATTCATCTTTGGCTATATAGGATATTCTGGCCTGAGTCCAATCCTTCTGATTCCTTGCCCAAAGAAAGCAAAATAGTGCTAACAATGACTTGAAAGTTGAGATGCTTTTGTTCAAGGAAAAAAAGGGGAGCTGGAGGCAAGAGGATCATATTGCTTTAGTCTGTGGGGGAAAAAAAATTGAAAAACAAAGTTCAGCAAGAAGGAGAGCATGTGTTGGCTATAGTTCACCAGGAAAATACTGTCTGCACACCTTAGTAGCAGAAATACTGAAAGATGTTGGTGTACCATGCTAAGAGAGGCACGGATCAATGGATGGAGCAGTGCGGAGGTGTTGATGTCATGCTCTGTTTAAAGTGATGCAGCTAAAAGGAACTAAGCCACAGGAATGACCCAAATGATGATGAAAAGCTGAACTTTGCTTTGTTAACTCAAAAATACATATTACTTTTTATGCCTCTGCATATCCTAATGAACTAAAACCTACACATGCTTTACATACAAGACTAAAGTCACTCCAACTACTAAACATGACATGATGTCAACTTTAACTTTTCTTTTTTCCTCTCCCTTAAAGAAAACAATATAAATATAGCTTAAGTGGGGAAGGAGGCTACAGGAGACTCCACCTTTGTATTCTGTTTGATGGGATATACCTATCTCCTTCCCCACAGTGTTGCCTATGGGGTAAGATTTGAACATTCAGCTACACCTAGTGCTTCTTTGGGAAATTTAAAAAGCAAGATTGTGCTTATGATCATACTTTTAGCACTATTGAGTCATCTAGCAATTAAATATATTTGTCATCAGTTATCATTCATACTCCTTGTATTCCTGCATGCTTCTGCAGGCAACGTATTTATCACCAGCAATCCAATGATAATCTGCATTTCTGTTGCTCAATAAACAACACTATCTTGCACTGGCCATGAGAGTTACTGAACGCAGGCTGACTTCTAATCCAGCTATGAGAGTGCACTGCATGACCAGACTTACAGTGCATTGCACTGTTTGTGCATCCACAAGTGTGGTAGTTCTTACTGAGCACGACCAGACTTAGAGTGCTGCACTGGCTCTGCATTTCTGTTGCTTAGACCTGAATTGGCTATCACTCAGAAACTAAGTCCAGCCATTCCAAGCCCCTCTGATAACTGAGATCCAGCCAGAACACAAGGGGGACTATTTTCTGCCAAATCTCCTTTTCTCAATGCAACAGAAAAGTCAGCCCTAATGTTACAATTTGACAGACAGATGAGAGGAATAGGTTCAGATATGTGCACTTCATGTCAATGCAAAGAGGGATGTATTATCTCGAAATCCAGTCTGCCTTTACATGTTAATAATTTTTCTACTCTCCTCCTCAGACATCATTTTAAACTACCAAAATACAATCCATCCTAAAGCATGCAAACAATGATATGAGGCTAAACCACGAGTAATTTCACATTTGACAGTACTTAGCGTTATTCTTAATTTGTCTTCAGAATGTAGTCAGATTAAATGTTTTAATATTTTCCCTCCAAATTATCAGCGTTAGATTGTATTTGGTTTTTACATATATAATGCAACTACAGGAAATGGAGCATTAAGTTAAAAAAAAAAGTAGGGAGGGGTGAAGCAAAGTACTGCAAAGCTCATAGTAACATCACAAACAACAGTGCTGGTAACTCACAGTTATTAGCAAGTTGTTAAGAACATTGCTTGAGAGTGAGCCCGTGAAACACACAGCCCTTGTGTGAAACAACTATGTCTCCTGTCAGTGCCCTCTTTAAGCCAAAAGAGAAGCAGTTACTAAAGGTATCCATTTTTTTCTTCAAATAAATCCCTGTGCTTGCTCAGCAGTCATTTTGCAGTCCTACTAAGCAACACAAGCCTCACATTTCCCCCAGGAATCAATCGGTTGCAGCTGAAAGTTCAGTGGAAGCTTGGTCACGTTCATGGTACCTGTGTCCTTGACTTCTCCAAACTAACTGACATACTTTTACTGAACATAAAATAAAGGCCATACCTTTTTAGCATTGGAGAGGCAACAAAACTCTCTTTAAATACGTTTACATTTGCTCTTAGTTTTGAGCCATGAAATCAGAAAGAACCCTTTGGCCACAGTTCTAAGAAAACTGGCAGCAACCAGATACACAAGTGTTTCTATAGAATGAATGGGATATGTATTTCTTGTAACAGATGAAGAAGCATGATCATAAGTATTATTATTTATTACATTGTAAAAAAAAAGGAAAACATACATAAATCTGAAATACATGGAATCAAATTCCTACCTGCCACGAATAAAATTGTTTAAGAGTTGATGACCTCATTTCAAACCAGCTCAGACTTTGACTTCAGTCTTTCAGGAAGCAGACTCAATCTTCTCTAAATATTTAAAAAAGGTTTGTTTGCTGGAAACCAGTAAAACTCAATAAAGCACTTCTTTTGTAACAGGGCTCCAAACAATGCACTGATTTTTTTCATTCCACAGCTTTTTGTATGATTGCAAATTATGTGGACTTGGTACTTTGTCTGCTCTTGGTAGTGTTGGTTTCATTATGGTAATTTCTGTTATCTGTATGTTTATACTGCAGAAATTTGTTTTAAAGGGCCTGGAAACTACTAGACTGATCATATTACCACAGAAAAAGGCACACCTTGTGGGTCAAGGTTTAAGTGCAAAGAGCAATTGCAACCTGCATGAATTAATTCAAGTCAAGTTTTCCACTGATGTTCATTCATCAAGCAGGTTAAGAAAGCTGGCAGAACTTGTCAAGCAGTACCACAGTGAAACCAGTATTTTTACTTCTGTGTTTCCAACTTGATTTTCTAATGTGTTTCATGATTTGCTCTTGCTCAGAGCTGGTTTTTACTTGTGAAGTTTGAGCAAAAGCTTTTTAGAATTCCATGAAGAGAAAAAGGACCCACATTTTACAGATTTTAACTGCAATATTTCAAATATAACTTGAGAATTAGTACAAAAGTGACTATTTTAAATGGCTAATTTGAGAAGACAGAAAAACCTATTACTTGTGAACCAATATTTGCTGTCGATATTTAGAAATAAAAAATAATTAAAGATTTCATTCAAGTTTTCTTTTGTAAATCTCTCAGTATTTTTGTGGCATTTAAAAACCATCTCTTACACTTGTTTGGAAAAAAAAATGATAAGTCTCTGAACTGTGATTTAAATATATGAGAGGACTGATTTTTCTGCTTATTATTTTTTCCCCAAAGTAAGCAGCCATTCACCCTGTAGCAGGTAAACTGATAGCAGACCCCAAGATGCCTTGACAGATCTGCAATTAAATTTTCCCCTGTATGGATCAGGAATGTAAGCCTATGTCTTAAGTGACCTCCATATATAACAGACATCATCTAAACTGCCCCCAGCTGTAAGGTCCACACAATTAGGTTTACTATTAGTTCCTTGACAGTACTTGTTTCAAAATACTCTCATGCCTGTATTTCTGGCTCTGTGGTCAGTGTTTAATCCCAAGTCAAACTGCTCAGCCTCTGAAATCCAAGAAAAAAAAAAAAGACAAAACAGCATCTTGTGCTGACATTACAAATGCCATGTCTAAAATACAAACATATTGCCAGTGTTAGGACAAGTTAGATATTAAAGGCAATTTATCTTAACAGCTATTTCTATCTCATCCTGGCAGGAACCACCTACATACACAAAAAGAGAAGTTTTCAGGAATTCCCAAATCTCTAAGTAAGCTTGAAAGCAGCACTCCTCACCACAGCACCCGGGCTCCCTCAATACAAGGTCTTGAGCAAAGTCCTATCTGCTTTCTTGGTGATACAGGCAAAACTCTTTCTTGGAAGAAGGGTTTCCACTTTCTATATTATCTGTCTGGTTCTTTTACGTCTTTTTTCCCTCCTCTCCCTGTGGACTGGTTGCAGTTCCCAGGTAGAAAAAGGCATGAGGGTGTTAAGGCCCTCTCTGAGAGCTCACTTTTGCAGAGAGTGCAATTTCTCAGGTGACCCAGCGTCATGGGGATCAGGCACAGCCCAACCAAGTTGGCACAAGAGTCCTTCTCACCTGTCCTTCACCTCTTGCCCTTTTGGACTCTGCCACATGCTGCCAAGACAAGGCATGAGCTACTTCCATGAGTGAACAAACCTGAGCACTGCTCACGTGCCTCTGATCTGAGCATCACTGTAGTCATGGTGGGACTGAAGGGACAGGTGGGGCAGCAGCAGGGACCACCCTAAATACAGTGCTGGCCTTTAGTGCATTTATCTTCCCAATTTGGAGGTCGATGAAGATCTGTCAGCTCTTGGCCCACATACTGTGCCACAGCAGGCAAGAAGTGAGGAAGGAAACCTCTGATGA
The DNA here is from genome assembly GCF_047495875.1 of Pithys albifrons albifrons. Lineage (NCBI taxonomy): Eukaryota > Metazoa > Chordata > Aves > Passeriformes > Thamnophilidae > Pithys > Pithys albifrons. Next base: position 60,536,551 of record NC_092458.1, read on the forward strand.
GAACACTACAGGTACATGGAGTAGAGGCTTTGCTGTTTCCAGCTGTCAGAGATCAAAATTGAATGTATCACAGAATCACAGAATATGCTGAATTGGAAGAGATCCACAAGGATCATTGAGTCCAACCCTTAGCCCTGCACAGGACCATTCCCAAGAGTCACACCATGTGCCTGAGAGTATCATCCAAACACTTACTGAATTCTGGCAGGCTTGGTGTCCTGACCACTTCCCTGGGGAGCCTGTTCCAGTGCCCAGCCACCATCTGAGGGAAGAACCTTTTTCCAATAACCAACCTAAACCTCCCCTGACACAACTTCAGCCCATTTCCACAGGTTCTGTCACTGGTCACCACAGAGAAGAGATCAGTGCCTGCCTCTTTGCTTCTACTCATAAGGGAGCTTTAGACTGCAATGAGGTTTCCCCTCAGTCTCCTCTTCTCCAGCCTGAACAGTCCAAGTGCCCTCAGTTGCTCCTCATTCGGCTTCCCCTCAAGACCCTTCACCATCTTCACTGCCCTCCTTTGGACACTAAGAGCTTAATGTCTTTCTTATATTGTGGCACTCAAAACTGCACACAATATTCAAGGTGAGGCTGCCCCAGTGCAGAACAGAGCAGGACAATCCCCTTCCTCGACTGGCTGGCGATGCTGTGCCTGATGTCCCCCAGGACACGGTTGGTCCTCCTGGCTGCCAGGGCACTGCTGACTCATATTCAACCTACCATTGACCAGGACCCCCAGGTCCCTTTCCATGGCACTGCTTTCCAGCATCTCATTCCTCAGCCTGTATGAACACCCAGGGTTGTACCATCCCAGATGCTGGCACTTCCCCTTGAACTTCATATGGTTGGTGATTGCTCAGCCCTCTAATTTGTTGTGGTTTCTCTGCAGGGCCTTATTGCCCTGGAGGCAGTCAACAGCTCTTCCCAGTTTTGCGTCATTTGCAAACTTGCTCAGTATCCCTTCCAGTCCTGTGTCCAAGTCATTGATGAAGATGTTGAAGAGCACAGGACCCAAGATGGAGCCCTGTGGAACACCACTAGTGACAGGTTGCTAACTTGTATTTCTACAAAAATTCTGTCAATTATTTGCTCTTTGGAGCTAAGAACTATACAACACTGCCCTGTCCAGGTCTAATATCTCACAAGAACTTACAGTCAACTCTCAGGCAAGAGCCAAAGGCAGGAAGGTGCCAGTTTCTATCAGTGGAAATAACATACTTCCAAGTGACCAGGAAAATATGCGACGTTTGCCTGCATAGAGTGATACTGATTCACTATAGAGGCTTAGAGAAACTAAGAAAAGAAATAAAAAATGAAGATGAATATATTTGCTGTTGTTGTGGTTTGTTTGTTTTTTCCTTCTGGAATATCTGATAATAATCCCTATTAAATAACACCAGAAGCCTACAACAATTCAGGTAAGAATTCGTATAGAAATATCAGAACTAAAGTGGCAGTCAGGGATGAAAGTATCAACACAGGAAACTGCTACTAATTTTAGGCAATCTCTTCGAAACAAACAGTTGTTTTGAAAACCGTCTAAGAGAAATGGCAATACAGAGTAAACCTCTTTCTGTTTTACAAGTACTTTTATCTGAAATATTTAACACCTGGATTGAAATACACAGTTAAAATCCTGGTTTCAAATGCAGATGAGTTTTCTCAGGTTGTTTCCTGTGACATGCATACTGGCTCATCATGACACAAACTCACTGTAAACACAGGGTTTGTTTATTGCCTGAGGACACAGACGAAACTGGAGACATCTGACTCCTAAAGAAACACTTCCTGGAACCCGGCAGTTGTGAGAAAAGCAAAACACAAAAAAGCCTTCTACCTGTGAAACTGAGTCTTTTTCGCTCTCAGCAATATTCTGATTTCCAGCATTCCCCTCAGTCTGTTCTCTAGGCAGAGAATAGTTCTTCCAAGGACATGTTTAGTCAAAATCATAGCTCAGTATGAAAGAAGGTGAACACCCTGAGAGTTGTTGAACAATCTTTTGAGATTTATTTACTGTCCTCAATTCCTGGAAAGCAGAGATGTTATGCCACAGAAGTTCAGGATCAGTTCATTTACTATTTCCACCTGGTACCCCTGCTTGTTGAAAGAAAAGATAGTGTGGCTGGGAACTACTTTTAGGCAGCCATGGCTCACTGCCCAAAAGAGAATCTTTGACTGAATCTGCCCCATGGGAAAACCATCAACCTTTCAAGCTTTCTTCATCCTCAGAATAAAGTCAGAGGAGGTGACGAGGCACAGTGTCTACATCTCTCACATCTGGACCAGCCAAACAGCCTCTTCCAACAATTTTAACTCCCTTCTGTCCTGCTCTGCAGGCAGTTTCTTGTTCCTTTCTCTTTCTTAAGCAGTGCCAAGGAGCCAGAGGTGAACATAGAATGCAAATCCTGCCTTGTTCTGGCTTCATGACAAAGAGTTTGGATTTTCATGCGAATAGCACTCTCCCTTGCTTCCTGAAACAGGCAGAGAGGCACACACAAACACATGAGCACAAAGGCACCTTGAACAAGTCAGTGCAGTGAGCAAGTTATGCAAGCCCTTTATAAAGTTTGATGGTGGAAGCACCTTGCTCAGTAAAAAAAAAAAATCACAGAAGTTTTGCAGCTTCCCGAGCAGTTTCAGGGTTGATTTAAACAGGTGTTAATGTATGACTGTGAAAGAAGTGGTCCTTCATGATCCCCTTCATGTCTTAATTAGATACAGATGGCCCCAGATATATTATCATCTGCATAAAGAAGAATGAAAAGTACGAAGGGTTTGGGTCTGCTACTATAGACACTCAAAAATGATCAACGGCTCCTCGAGAATCCCAAAATTCCATCTGCAAACAATGGGACTTAAGTGGAGTCTACATGTTAATTTGCAAGCTCAGTGATGTTATAAGTAGAAGTACATCATTGGCCATCTCATTTCTGCCTGTGTTCTAAGTTGCTTGAAAACATTTCCTCCAGCTACCCTAAAAACTGGCACACATTTAGAGTCCATGGGAGGTTAAAACACTCAATCTACAGGATTAAACTCTAACGGTGGAATAGATTTGTTTTCCTACATGGTCCTTGCCCAGCTGGGATAATTTTTGTTAACCAAAAGCTATAATATGAGTTCATCCTGCCTAAATTGCCTTGTGATGCAAATAAACTTGCTTTATAGGCATTTCTGAAAAAAATCTGCATAAATCCAAGCTACTTAATTCTTCATTGCTTCTGCCATAAAAAAGGGGAGCTTTTGCTCACAGATACATGGTGCAACACCTATGCCTAGAATATGTAATTCAAAATTAAGGACGGCAGTGAAAAAAATTTTTTACTAGAATAGCTTATATTTAGCAACTTGAATATTATATCTGTAAAAAAAAAACACCACATCATTTTCCCTAGATATATCAATGACACAAAGTATTTCCAGTGCTTGGGTTTTGCTTCATATATATTTAGTGTTATATATATTTAGAATTGTTGTAATTTTACTTCTGCCTCCTGTTACTATGCAATGAAGAATAAATGTACTGAAACATTTAGCAGCCTATCACAAGACACACACAAAAATGAAAAACTTACTCTGTATATGAATGACCTAAGATTCCTTCTGCCAAAAAGAGTTCCAGGCATTTTGTTAGCTAAGACAGCAGCCCTGAACAAGAGACTTGGTGCTACACAGTGAATGCTTCTGAAAGCAAGTAACCAACTGTACAAGAAAGTATAAAAGACCACATGACTGTCATATGAATATCCTTAGACAATATTAATCCAGTTTCTTTCTATTTTTACTTGGCAGTGGTTTTATCTGACTAGGCTACTCATATGTGGAGTAGTCAGTGAGAATGAGAGTTACAAAAATGTGCTTTCAAACTGTCTCAAATGCCTTGTAGGCTTGAGGAAAACATAGTGAGCAGACTCTGCTATTTATTCTGAATACCGCTCAATTCAGAAGGCCTGTTTGCATGGGCTTTCTTTCAGAGTAAGGACCCTTAAGGAAATCAATTAAAACCAGACAAAAATGCTTACAGAGGCTACAGTCTGTAAGCCTGTTAGCTGAATACCTTGTGATTAATGAAAAGTTAACACAAGAACTTTTAAAGTATTGATACATCCGTTTTTAGTTACCACTAGAGTGACTAAGAAAAAAATAAAACTAAGATGATTAAGAAAGCATCTCTTCTATTCGGAAAGGCTAGGATGGTTCAGTCTGGAAGAAGAGAAGGCTGAGAGGGATCTTATCAATGTATATAAACACCTGAAGGAGAGATGCAAAGAGGATGGAGCCAGGATCTATGACTGCGGCCCAGTGAAGGACCAGAGGCAATGGGCCCAAATTGAAACACATGAGGTTCCCTCTGAACATCAGGAAACACTTTTTACTGTGAGGGTGACCAAGCAGTGGTTACACAGGGAAGTTGTGTAGTGTTCATCCTTGCAGGTATTCAAAACTCATCTGTACTCAATCCTGGGCAACCAGCTCTAGATGACTTAATTTGGGCAGGAGGGCTGGGGAATGGCCTCCAGAGGTCAAAGAATCATGAAAAGGTTTGGGTTGGAAGAAACATTAAATATCATTTAGTTCCAACACCTCTGTCATGGTCAAGGCTGCCACTGACTAGATCAGGTTGCTCAGGGCCAGATTCAACCTGGCCTTGAACACTTCCAGAGGTGAGGAATTCAGAACTTCTCTGGACAGCCTGTTCCAGTACTTCACCACCCTTACAGTACAGAATTTCTTTCTAACATCTAATCCAAATCTCTCTTTTAATTTAAAACTATTGCCTCTTGTCCTTAAGTCTCCTCTTAATTAAGCTTTGGCTAACCTGCGGTCCTTCAGCTTCATAAAGACACTCAGTTTAAGATCCACACCTTCCAAGGGAGTGACCGTGAGCTCCTTTTCAAGCTGGTGAGGAGAAGCACAAATTTCATCATCTGAAACAGACTAGACTTTTTGATCCCTGGAAGAACTTGCCTTTTCTATGAACCCAGGCAATAATCTTCATATGCTGACATTACAAGAGAGGTGTTTTGAGTTGACAGTTGTGAATCCAGCAGAAATAACTTCTGTAAATATACCACAGGCTTTTCAGGGAACTGCTCTGTCAGCGAAGAGAAAAAAAGACTAAGAGAGAAAACAATGCCTGTGGCGCCCTCCTTATGAAAGCTGTTAGTTTGTAAATTAAATGTTAGGCCATGCTTGCTGGACCTCCCAACAGAACTCTTCAAATTTACCTGCTTTCATAAAGGTGGAGATGCTCTGGTAAAACCTACAGTCAGTGGTATTTAGGACAGTCAAAATATTTAAATAAAAACACCAGTAAAATAACCAATAAAACCGAAGGTTTGACACGTTTCCAGTTTCACTCCCACAAGCTGAGTCCTTCCAAGTGGAAAACTCAATCCAGACAGGTCAGAACCAAACAACTATTACCTAAGTTGCACTCTTCTCACTCCCACTACAGTAGAGACTTTGTCTCTCTCCTTCAAAATATACCAATAGCCACATAAACTAATGACTCAGCACTTTTCAACCAGCAGTCTCCTGATTAAGACACAGACATCCTAGCACCTTCAAAACGTCAAAATGCACAGGCATCTAGGATATGAAATTGATTGTGCTGACCTCAAAGAGACTGAAAGGTCGCAGGTTCTGAAAAGGTCTTGTTCAAAGAACAGGGTTTGAAACTCCCTCAAATTTTGGAAAGCCTCAGCTCTGCAAGAGACTGGGGAGTGAGTTACCTGGATCAAATTTGCCACATAAACCATTTATGATTTTAAATAGAGCCTGTGGTGTGGGAAAAAGCATGCAGCAATGTGAAAGGAGGTCAGAAACATTTTGGACTCTTCTGCCTAAGCCCCTCCTGACCTAGAGAGTCTGGTAGTTTCACTCAACGCTTCCCAGCTTCCAGGAGAGCAGGACAAGTTCCTTACGTTGTTCCAAGGAAGCCTTTTTAGGAGTATGAAGTTCTGTTCTGTTAAAAAAACAGCCCTGTTCAGTCTTATTTCTACACTAATGCTCTGCTCTGTGCACACACTCCCCAGTCAAGACAGAACAGGAGACAAAGCACACTAGCCAGAGACAACCTGAGCATCCTCCAGTGGGAAGTGCTTCCAGTGAGTGTTTCTGGCATCCCTGCAGAGGCAGTGCCAGGCGCAGGGTGTGCAGGACATCCTGCCCTGGGCTCCCCGCGATAACCTGCGCACAGCCGGACACAGCTGTAAGGAGGGATTCACCTGCCATCAGCAGCTTAGGGCTGCAAGCCAGGACACCGAGCACCATCCCCTCCCGGCCGAAGAAAGGGGCCAGCATTTACACGGGCAAAACTTGGATGTGCGGGGCTGCAGGAAAAATATCCCTGTCCCTGGGAAGCCTCAGCTTCCTCACCACTCCAATCTGCCCGCAGCATTCAAGGAGGTCCCTGGATTGCACTGAGCAGCATGGGCCACGTCTGACTGAGCTCTGCCAGTGCTGGGCTGTTCTCCACTCCCTTCTGGCACTCCTGGGGGAGAAAAGGCAGTCTGTATGGCGACACAGCGCTCCCTACACGGCGCTATGGGGCCCTGCGCCCGAGGGCGGGCGAGGAGGAGGGGGAATAGGACAAGGAAAAGGAGGGTGGAGAAGGAGGAGGGGACGGAGGAGGAGGAGGAGGAGGAGGAGGAGGAGGAGGAGGAGGAGGAGGAGGAGGCGGCGGCGGCGGCGGCGGCGGCCGAGGCCGCTCCCGAGGCCGCTCCCGCCCCCGCGGGGCCGTGCAGGAGCCGCTCCCAGGCTGGTCCCGCCCCGCCGAGGCGGAACCGCCCTTTCCGCCGGGAAAGCGGCGGCGCTGGGCAAGATGGTGGCGGGAGGGGCGTGCCTGTGTGGGCTCCTCAGGTACCGGGGCGGGGGCGGCGCGTCGCGGCGGACGAGAGGGAGGAAGGGAGAGGGGAGGAGAAGGGAGGAGGCGGCCCCCGCCCGGTCGCGCTCCCGCCCGGTCGCGCTCCCGCAGCGCTCCAGCCCGCCCGGCCCCGATGGGTTAATGCGTTTCTCTCCTGCTCCCGGCCCGACATGGAAGTGTTTCCTTACGTGTCAGCCGTGACGTGTGGGTCGCCGTGGCAGCTCCTGTGGCGCCGAGCAGATGCTGTTTAGTTTAGCACAAGTGGTAGCGTGGCAGGAGGCGCCAGGCGCTGTCCCTGGCGCGTCCAGAGGACCGGGAAGGCGCTCCCGGGAGGAACACTCGGCAGTGGGTTAGGAGAGCTGTGCGAGAGGCGTGAGAGCGAAGGGAATAGCCCTGCCAGTGTCTCAGAAGCCGAAGGAATCGGGACTCTGGGCGCAGAGAAGTTGCAGGGATCTTCTCTGGAGAGCTGACACAGCTCCTCGTATCTCAGGGGAATGGGAAATGAGGTTGGAATGCGAAAGGGCTGGCCCCAGGAGCTGGCCTAGGAGGCACCAAAGCAGTTCACAGTAAGGCAGGCCAAACAGGGGCTTGGACTGAATAAAACCCTTACGATAAATCTTTAGAAATCACTGCTAGTTGTACTGCAGATTGCTGAGGGCTCTACAACCTTAGCGTAGAGTACATGGAGAGACATACAGATATATAACATGAGTAAACAATAATAAATGATTGCAAGGTAACAGGAGAAGAAAAAGTGATCTTTGGCTAAACAATGTAGTGATACATGTACAGATACTGATGATTTCTGAGATTAGAATTTAAGAAATTGTTGAGCTCCCTGTAGCTCTACTTGTAAGCCCTTCTTGCTCAATTTCATACATATTATTTCTTTAAAGCAATTATATATTTTTAAATTTCTGGCTTGTTTCAGATTGCTGTGCTCATTGTTAATCCCTGCATTATTTCTAAGTGGAATTTTGTGTGTCTGCTTGATGGTGCTGCTGTGGGGAATACGGCTCTGGATACAACAAAGGAAAAAACAGCAGAGCTCAGCAGGAAGAGATGGGACACGGCAATTGCTGGTGGCCTTTTTTCACCCATATTGCAATGCAGGAGGTGGAGGGGAGAGAGTCTTGTGGTGCGCCATAAGAACGCTCCAGAAAAAGTAAGCGTATATGTTTATCAAACACTGTATTTCATTCTTAGCTTCTGATGGTATTACTTATGCATATGTTGGCATTTTACCTATTTAAATAGGTACCATAAATCTGCATTTTTTTGTACATCTGAGTTCCATGTGGTTGCACCATTCCACTTCATCCCTTTATCCAGAGTTTTATCTTTCCTGCTGTGGCATCTCTCACTTTTTTCTTTATCTCCTTGAAAGAGCTCCTCCTTCCTCCTCAGTTTTCTACTACTGGTATGGAACTTTGTATAGTCATAACTCATCAGTAATTAATTGATAATCTTGGTACTTGCCTCTTGGTGCAGGAGGCAAAACAAGTTAATAGCTAAAGTGGATTTAACACGGGCACATCCTCTGGTTTGCACAGTGGTCTGCATTTTGCTCATGCTATGCAATAGACAGACATCTGTAGGGCAAGGTGTTCTTAAATCTCTAGAATAACACTGAGCTCCTTTTGTTTCAGTCCAAAAAAATATTCATGAAGTCCTCATCCATATGCCTTTCTGCAGATCAGAAAAAAACTGTGGAAGTATTGGGAAAAGTATAATTTAATTAAAGTCATTTCACAGCTAGATCAGACATTTGTTCTCACATTCTTCTTGAGTTAATTATGAATGGATAATATTTTAGTTTCTTGTTAAAAAAAATGAAGAGGAGACTGCGTGAAATTCTTTTTCTTTATTCTTACAGGTACAGAAATGTAACGTGTGTTGTTTACACTGGTGACAGAGATGCCACTGGAGGAGAAATAGTGGAAGGTGCTTTCAGAAGATTCAATATTAAATTAATTCATCCTGTGAAATTTGTATTCCTAGAAAAACGCTACCTTGTGGAAGCTTCTCTTTATCCTCACTTCACTTTGCTGGGACAAAGTTTAGGATCAGTGTTCCTCGGCTGGGAAGCTCTTCTAAAGTGTGTTCCTGATATTTATATTGACTCAATGGGTTATGCCTTCACACTTCCCCTCTTTAAATATGTAGGAGGTTGTCGCGTTGGATGCTACGTCCATTATCCCACTATCAGCACCGATATGCTTTCTGTCGTTAGGAATCAGGATACCAGGTTTAACAATGCAGCCTTCATAACAAACAGTCCTTTCTTCAGCAAATTTAAACTTGTCTACTACTACTTCTTTGCTTTCATGTACGGATTGGTTGGTTCCTGCAGTGATGTGATTATGGTTAATTCTTCTTGGACACTAAATCACATCCTTTCCCTCTGGAGAGCTGGGGCTTGCACTAGTGTTGTGTATCCACCATGTGATGTTCAGACTTTTCTGGATATTCCACTGGAAGTGGAAAAGAGCACCAGTGAATATTCCATTGTTTCTGTCAGCCAGTTCAGGCCTGAGAAAGATCATCCTTTGCAAATCAGAGCCTTTGCTAAATTGCTGAAAGAAAAGAGAGTGGGACAGCAGCCAACGCTGAAGCTGATCTTAATTGGAGGCTGTCGTAACCAGCAAGATGAAGAGCGTGTAAATAACCTTAAACATCTTTGCGAAGAGTTGGGCGTTGGTAACGACGTGGCATTCAGGATAAACATTCCCTTTGAGGAGCTAAAGAGGCACCTGGCCGAGGCCACCATCGGCTTGCATACGATGTGGAATGAGCACTTCGGCATCGGTCAGTACCTTTCCTTAATTCAGCCATTCGTCCCTAGGTGTCTGGGCATAGAGGTCTGCATACCAAGCAGGTGTCTGGCTGTCATGCCTGTTGGAGGCAGTGTAGCCACAGTAAAGCCTTCAGGACCAGTGCAGGTGTCTAACCACTAGGTGCTACTGTAGTGCAAGCTAAAGTGCTGTAGTCCTATACTGTTTAGCATCACCTAAACAGACACCTGTGCTGCCCAGGAAATCCTACTGACCTCCAGCTATCACTCTGCAAGGTCATGAGTCACGCTGTGGTCCTTGCCTTGGGTTTGCCAGCCTTACACAGCCGCGTTCCAGAGTTTCAAAGGGCAGCAGGTACTTCTGATTAAGCACCCTAGATTGTGCCCTGTTGGCTCCACAGACTGCAGGGGCAGCTTAGACACAGTTCATGTGTTGCAGTTTTGGTCATGTTTAACCTGCCTCAGATGTCATTTTAAATGTCCAGTATATATCATGGAGGCAGTCCCGAGGTGTAAAGGAGACCACTCTGGACTCTGAATCTCAAGGTTCTGAGTTCAAGGCTTAGTGGGGACCGTCTCCTGGCAGTTCAATGCCTCCCTGCCATCCCATCCCGTCAGATCTTGGGTGCTCAGCAAGGTCAGCCTCGGTTAGTACCGGGTGCTGTGACAGTCCCGAGGACTTCCCTGTCACTGTCGCTCGGCCGTGGCAGATGGACCTCAGGACTTAAACGGTGGGGCCAGTTCTGTGCACACTGAGCCTCACCTAAAAAATCCACTGTGCAGGCTGGAAGGGCACACCCACATGGGGAGAGCCCTGCCCAAAGCTTCACAAAATCTGGCCATACATATGCCATGGGAGTCAAGCTGCTGTTTTAGAGGCTTGAATCTCCCACAGATCCTCTCTGTTATAGATAAGCCCTGCGTAGATGCCACCAGGTACCCTGGGTGATCTCATTGCATGAGGCACCTATGCTGAGGCAAATAAATCATTAAATCAATCAGTGTAGCACAATGCCATGAAGGAGCTGGGACCTGGTTTGCATGTGCTGTCCTACAGAATTAAGGTATAGGGCTCAGTTCATTGGGGTTAGTTGAGTCCTGACCTTGAAAGGGAGTGCAAGATTGCCCATCTGCTGTAAATCTACAACAGGGTAAGTTGGCAGCCAAGCAGATGGATGCCATACTTGGCTAGAGTGTGACTAAACTGCAGGTCATGTCTTCCGACTATAAGCATACAAGCTAAATATAAGTAGAAGATTATGGTCTGTAGGAACTTGGTAGAAAAAATGTACACTGAAGTGTCTCACAGAAGTAACTGCAAAATAATGTATTCTCATTTTTTTTCCTGCCACTAAACAGCTTAGTTAGATTTTTTAAAAAAGTGATACAATCACACTGTTATTTTGAATCTGAGCATTATTTCACCTTCATCTCAAGGGCTTTTTATGTATAAAAAACATGTTCCAAAACCTTGGAGCATTATTTATAGTAGGCAATATCTGAGCTGAGTGAACTTACAAAAGTCAAATCAGAACTAAGAAGAATCAGCAATGAAAGTGATTTCTGAGGTCAGTTCTGGAACCATGGAGAAGACTTAAGTTGTATACATTATGTGTTGTTCCTACCATACTGCTTTTGGTTGAGCATTAAAATGCCTTCCATCAGAAACATAGATGTAGCAATAACAATTTTTACTATGTCTTGCTGAGTTGTCAAAAGTTGCAAAGATTTGTTAATCTGCAAAATAATGACTTCTGAATATTACCTGGTTGAAATGTGCATAGTCAACTTCTTTCTCAGTCTCTTTCAGTATGTTTAAAATCTTCAGTGTGAGTGAAAAAATGAATACAGTCACACTGAGCTCTAACTTTTAAATTTTTTGCAGCTGTCACCATACCATAAACCAGCATTGCAGTGTTCTGTCACAGAACTATATAGTGTTCCGTGTTTATCTTTGCATTTATTTCCACACCTAGCGCTTTCTTTGCTATATATAATGGTGATAGAATCTGTCTCAGGTAAATCAGGTACGTTACAAGAACCACAACTTAACCAGTTGTATACTATTTCTAATATCAATTTTATGTCTTTAAGAGAAACTATCATTTCAGTCCTTAGAACTGGAAAATTTAAATTCATGGTTTTTATGGGACCGGTTTCGCTGTATTTTATCAACTTAGCTATAATGGGAATCTAGTAACTTAACAATTCAGGGTGAGTTTTACAGTTCTTTTAACTTTACAGTGTTCTATAGAAATTCAAGGTATAGAATGTGCACATTCATATCAGCATGTTTTGTATCTTTACAGGAGTAGTTGAATGTATGGCAGCTGGCGTGGTTATCCTGGCTCACAATTCTGGAGGCCCCAAATTAGATATTGTGGTACCCTATGAGGGACATATAACAGGCTTCCTAGCAGAAGACGAGGACAATTATGCTGAGACAATGGCTTATATCCTCTCTTTGTCTCCTGAAAAAAGATTAGCGATCAGAGAAAATGCTCGTCGCTCTGTGCACAGGTTTTCTGACCAGAACTTTGAAGACACATTCCTGTTATCTGTGGAGCCATTATTTAAATAAATGTATATAAATAAAAATTTATGTGAGTAAAATTAACTTTTTGTATTTGACTGTGTGGCACATGTAAATATATCTAATCTGTGATCCCTTGGTCCCATTCAATAAAGAGCATTGGGTTTTTTTCTGTCAGGCATCTGCTTTGTGTAACAGACATGTTTTTACTGGGAAAGAAATATGTTGACTACATGACAGTATGGTGCACTTCAAAACCCTGTGGATTCACAAACCATGGTACTACTTTAGCAACAGAAAGTTCCCTGGTAATTGGGAAGCTCTTTTATTTATTGAATACTTTCAGTCTTTACCTATTTTATGACTCTCTACCCACAGTTACACTTTTTGAAGTCAACACTTGTTTTATAGCCTTTGTACCCAGAATCTACAGAATCCAGAATCTACAGCACATTTTCAATTTGATGTTCCCTCTTGTGTGGCACAATTCTGTTGTGTAGAATTTTGATTGTAGTCCTGAAGATTTCATTACCTACAGTGGCTCCTTTAGGATAATCATGTGATAGTGTAATTGCACTTATCTATGATCCTTGTATTAGGTATTTCCTTGTGTTCTTTCATGGTGTAACAACTCAATATTTTTCCAAGCCAACTCTATTGAAAGGTTTTCTGTTCCTAGGGATTAGAAAGGTCTAGATTAGAGGGCATAATTAAATGCTATTCAAACATGAATGGTAAAGCTCTAAACTACTGCCTATTATAAAACTGAGAGCAGTACAAACTATATAGTCAAGAATTGGACATCTGCTTTTGTATTAAAATGGAAAAAAACATACAGTCCTTTTTTGAGCCATCAAAGCTATATTTTATATTGTAGCAATCTAAGAGACGTGCAAAACTTCAACTTAGCAGATGTCTGCTGTAGATACAATACAGCAGAGAGGAGATAGTCTAGGAGGTTCCTGGGCTGTGTGGAAGGTAACTTCCTGACAGAGCTGGTCAGTGAGCCAGCCAGGGGTGGTGCCCTGCTGGACCTGCTATTTGTGAACAGAGAAGGACTGGTGAGTGATGTGATGGTTGGAGGCCATTTTGGGCACAGTGATCATGAAATGATAAGAGCTTTAAATTCTGAGATAAGGAATGGGGTCATCAGAACTGGCAGCTTGGACTTCTGGAGGGCAGTCCTTGGCCTGTTCAGGAGCCTGGTTGACACAGTCCCTTGGCAGTCCTGAAGAGCAGAGGAATCCTGGAAGGCTGGACATTCTTCAAGAAGGAAATCCTAAAGGTGTGGGAGCAGGCTGTCCCTAGGAACCAAAAGATAAGCTGGCAGGGAAGAAAACCAGCCTGTCTGGAACTCAGAAAAAGAAGGAGAGTTTATGACCTTTGGAAGAAGGAGCAGACAACTCAGGATTGCTACAAGGATGTCATGAGGTTATTCAGGGAGAAAATTAGACATGTCAAAGCCCAACTAGAACTTAATTTGGCCTCTACTGTAAAAGACAATGGAAATGTTTCTTTAAATACATCAGCAAGAAAATGAAGGCTAAGGAGAATCTCTGTCCTTTATTGTATGTGGAGGGAAGCATAGGGATGAAGGATAAGACTGAAACACTTACTATCTTCTTTGCCTCAGTCTTTTAAGTGTAAGACCAGTTGTTCTCTGCATGTCCAGCCCTCTGAGCTGAAAGACAGGGACAGGAAGCAGAATGAAGCTCCCAAAATCCACATAGAAATGGTAAGCAACCTTCTACACCACTTAGACCTGCACAAGTCTGTGGGGACAGGTGGAATTTACCCAAGGGTACTGAGGGAATGAACTGGTTAAAGTCCTCACCAAGCTGCTTTCCATCATTCAGTAGCAGTCCTAACCAGGAAAGTCCCAGTTGACAGTAAGTTGGCAAATGTGACATTCATCAACAAGAAAGGCTGGAAGGAGGATCTAGGGAACTACAGGCCTGATAGTCTGACCTCAGTACTGGGGAAGGTCATGGAACAGATCATCCTGAGTGCCATCACACCTCATATACAGGACCACCAGGGGATCAAACCAGGCAACATGGATTTGTGAAAGGTAGGTCTTGCTTGACCAACCTGATCTCCTTCTGTGACAAGGTGACCCACTTAGTGGATGAGGGAAAGACTCTGGATGTTGTCTATCTGGGCTTTAGTCAAGTATTTGACACCATTTCCCACAGTATGCTCTTGGAAAAACTGGCTGCCCATGGATTGTAAGGGCTCGGTTAAAACCCATCTGGATGGTTGGGTCAAGAGGGTGGTGGTGAATGGAGTTACATCCAGTTGGCATCCGGTCACCACTGGTGTCCCTGCGGCTCAGTACTGGGGCTAGTTCTGTTTAATATCTTTATTGATGATTTGTACGAAAGCTATACTAGTAGTACACAGAGATTATGAAAAGCTGGAAGAGATTCTTAAAACAAGGAGTTGAATGAGCTAGGGAAATAAAATATACAAACTAGGAGACATTCTTACATGATACAAAAATGGCTCAACTGAGTATGCAATCAGAAATTGGCTCAAGCAAGAGTTGTCAGAGATGTCCAGGTAGTTTATAATAATAGATGAAAGCACATTTCAATCTGGACAAGGATTTTTCAACATTCAGACATCTGAAAAGTAGCCTGATTTTTTTTCTTTCAAACAAAATAATAACAGCCTTCTATTAATTTTAATTGAGCATTAAGCACTGTTAAAAAGCAGTAGGTTTACTTGGCATTTAAGCCAAGCTATCCTTACATTTTGTCACTGATGTGGCTGAATTTTCAAGCTAGTTAAAATTTTGTGACAGTTCTAAGTAGCTCTTGCTTCCTGGTTGCCTTTTTGATTATATGTTAACATTAAATCACCCATGATTATTTTCTAAATCAGCATCAGATTTTCCAAGTAGTTTGTGAGGTAAACTCATCTTTTCTTCATCGGTTTGACCTTTATTTATTGAAAAGATGGGCAAATCCATGGTTCTCTCTGCTGGAGAAGTTGTCAATTTTTCCAGAGATGCCTCCAGCTCATGTCTGAGTTCATCTTCAGAATCTTCAAAATTTCTGCAAAGTAAAACAAAATAAGTATATTAATTAAGTCAATATAAATTTGTTCCAAAACTGTCTCCTTTCAAGGTGTTTAAGATTTGTTTTAAACCCTTTACAAAGAATATACAATCAACACATATAAAGTGAAGGGTTTCTTCTCTCTGTGAGATTAATTTACCTGTATTTATAAGGCAAGAGAAAGGATATAATATTTCTGCACAACGTAATTTTTAATGATAGCATTGGCTATGACACATCAAATTACAGAATTAAAAGCTAAATTAGCCAACTTCACGAGTAAGTTTTTTCATTTATAAATTTAAAAGAACACAAGAAAAGGCTTTAGGCAATGCAGCCTGTTGTTTCATGAAAACTGATCAGTTGTCTGGCTTTTCATTCTGATGTGCTTGACTTACGTGTCTTCATCATCTGATCTTGGCTCAAGTCTGCCTTCATCAACAGTAAAAGCAGAGTATGTTTCTGAATCATTTTTCTTGTTTTCCTTTGGAGGCAACAGAGTTAATGTCCCTTCTGGAAAGGAAGAGGAACTTTCCTTCAGTTGTGTAATGGAAAACTAAAAGTATGTGTAAAGTAATAGCAAATAAGTAAATGCTTGAATTGTTTCATTGTTGTTCAAATCACAATAATGGAATAATATGCCTCTGGTATTCTTGATCATGTGTTTTAGTCAGTGGTTTGTAACTTCTCCTTCATGGAACATAGTGTGTTTGTAGATTATAAGTAAAGAACTAACAAAGTGAAGTAAAAAAAAGCAATCTGATGTTATTAGGTTTAAGTTGCCCATATAGTGATCTCTATTTTCAGTCGAAAACTTAGGGGAATAGTGTTTAGGAAAGTCTGAAAATAGCTACTTAGATGTAGCTATGGATACCTAAAAATGCTTCCTTCCCAAATCTGAAGGGCAACCCTAACCTGAAGGTTGTCACTTTAGTATAAAGGATAAAATTGTGCGTGTGATCCAACAGCAACCTGTCCATTTGGGTTGCACTGTACTCCACAATGTCAGCTTGAGTAAAAGGGCAGAACTGGGTATTGAGAGAGTGCCATATTTTAATAAATGTGATGGATAAAAACAACAGCAATTAAAATATTCATGTGACTTACTATTCTTTAATCCTATGAACTGCTAACATTAGTGAAAAGTGGATTGAATTTTAATGTGGTGTGTTCCTTTTTTTTTTAATGCTTAAGCAATAAAGCTATTCTTAGGAGAGGGATTTAGCTAGCACAATTAGCTGGTTTTGCCCTCAAGATGGGGCAGGTTTTAAAGAGCTTGTTATGCTACGAGAAAAAAGGGTTCATGAGGCATAATTAGCAGGAAAAGGTTGACTGCACTGTTGCAAATTAAAGATATTTTTGATAATACATTAAAATTGTTGAAACTTGGAATGTACAGTTTACTTGCTCAAAAGTCCTGTCATCCAGTTATACAGTAGATTGGCATTTGTGCATAAACCCACAGTCTCCAGTTACATATACGGTTTTTTTCTGTGGAAAATACTCTGGCTTTTTTGGCAAGAACTTTGATGAAAAGTAATTGTCATTTTTAAAATAGTCTGTTACTTTAGAAAGGTGTGTTGCAGTATGAGTGGTTTTGAATTAATTTCAGTGTCAGCTGTATCAGCATGGACCATGTTGTTAAGTGTCACCATGTACTAAAATTTACAGCTGTTCTACAGAAACACAAGTGTTTGTAACCTTAGCAGTTGCACAGGCTAGATCCAGGTTTGTGGTACCTGACAACTTGCTGGCAGTAGTTGCTTATCTCCATCTGCTGAAGCAGACGAAAGAATTACACATGAAAGTAAGAGATAGTAAACAGAGCTTGCCACTTTCCCTCCTGTTGAAAACAGCAACATCCTGAAAGAGGCCTTTCAATGCCTCAGGACAGAGCAGAGGCTCTGCCCATGTTTGTCTAGTTTGCCAGCTGCTTCCAGATGTTGGTTCTCATCACAGACCCCCTGCCAATGGTAGAGGAAATAATGCACTAAAGAAAGACATGCAGAATGTACAGTAAAAACAACATGCTACCCCTTTCTTCTTCAAGACAGATAATGGAATCATTAGACAACTCTGCTTCTGCTAAGATGTTCAGGAGTGTCTCTGGTGGTGTTTGTTTCCACTGCTTCCTGCTTTCTGGCATGTCTTCAGGCAGAATAGCATGGTCAGCTGAAGAACAGAAAGGTTCTCAGGTCACTAAAGCATGACTGTATCTTGGCACTGTCTTTTGTCAGATTCAAAGTTTCTAGTCTTGACACTGATTTCTTACTTTTGTGTAGTACTAGAACCTATATATTTTTCTTCCTTTATGGAATACTCCTGAATTTTTTATAAGTACTTGATCTGATTGATATAATAGAGAAGAATAGTCTAACGCCAGTTTTAAAGCTCAAGGAACTGCTTATTAAGCCTGGAATAGACAAGTGCAGCTTCATTGAGCAGTTCTTTCTGTGAAACTTGCTAGCTTTTGGGAGCTGAAAAAGCTTCAGAGAGGTTCCTGTTTCTTTTGTGTCCTATGGTCTTTCATCTAAGGCAGAATGAACAAAAAGTGGTATATTAATAACAATATGCTTTGTCTTCACTGTCCATGCAAACTCTCCAGGTTACTTTTTATGTATCTGAGGAGTTTGGATCACGCTGAAATGCTGGAAGAGTTCCTTGTTTGCAACAACCAGCCACTGGAGATACCTGTCTGCCTGGGAATACATGCACTAGCACTGTAAGAAGCCTAGCAATTAGTCTCTTAAATGGAGCATCACCACAGCCACTCCTAGGTGAGCTTGCACTTGTGACTGGGTAGCACCACCACTGCGTGTAGGGGGAAAACAGAGCTCCACCACACCCGTGGTGAAAGTTAGCAACTCACTGCCCTAGTTCTTGTGTGTCACCAGCTCGAGGCCCGAGAAAATGGTGTTGATTAGCTGCATAGACTGGCCTTTTTAGCCATTGTTGCCCAGGCCATAAAGTGATTCATAAAAAGGCAGCGATCTTAACATGTATGAGCAACACAATATGATTGCAACATTAGAGAAAAGAGTGATGACTGCATTCGGTGCCTTAACATGTACAATAACCTCTGTTTTTGTGAAGTCCTGCAGTGAAAAGCCTGCCAGACCATATGAACATTCAGGTATGGATTTGTTTTGGCAAAAGTCTCTAAGTAGTCTGGCTGAATTTTTGCAGCTCCCTACTTTCACTGAAAGCCAAAACTTTCTTACCAAGTTCATTTTCAGCCATAGTAGGACATACAGATGTGACATCAGCATCAGCTAAAAAATTCAGTAGTGTCTGAGGAGCTCCAGTTTGCCAATGTTTTCTGGGTGGTTTTGTATCATCTTTGTCATTAGACTCTTAAGAGGAATTAAAAAAGGAGGCAAAGTTATTTCATGTTTTTTTTGAAAGTAGATATCAATGTCATTATAATATTATGTGACATAATGAGAGAAGTCATCAGATAAACTTGCTATGGGCTGGAGTTACTGGATTTACCTAACTCCTATGTAATTTTCAGGATTAATACTCATCAAGAAATACCTGTTTGGTATCCAAACAGTTCTTCCAAAGCTCTGTCTGTATGATTTTCATAAACTTCCACCAATTTCTCCTTAAGATTCTTACCATCCACAACAGTTAAGGTCTCACTGAGTTTATCTAGTACCTGAAAAAATAATAGGTTACTCTGGAGACAGAAAAAAATATGGTATAATAACTAATCCCTCCTTAATTTACTGTTTGCCAGCCAACCTAATGCATGCACAGGAAAATTGTGTAACAACAATTGAAGGAGCAGAACTCAAAAGTCACATTGTAATTTGTGTATCAGGGGGCTGCATGGCGCTCTCCAGAGATGTGAAAAAGCAGAATGGCAAAATAGTTCTTTATAAATTAAAAACAGAGATAAGAGAAATATATTTTCTATGTAACTGCTAGAAATATTTTCTAAAAATCTGATATACTAATACAAATCTGAATAGGTAGGTACTCCATGTTGATTAGCCTCAAATGTAATTTTAATAAATGAAATCACATAATGTTGTCTGTAGTCTCATTTATACTTTTTATAAATAACAGCTGGTTCATATCAATATTATTCTTGCTTTGTGATACAATACCAGTGAAAAGAAAGAGAAATGCTCCAAAATAATTTAAAGGTCAGATTTGGCATTTGCAGACTAACTCAATTTTTAAACAAGTTCTTCCTCTCAAGCCCAATTTATGAAATACAAATATCTGCCATCCTTAATCTTTTACCATGATTGATCCAGATATCACCCAATTGTCTTAAAAGCAATTATCGTCTTTAAGAAGTTCAGATATATGCAACATGTCAACAAATCCTCAAGAGGAAGCTTCATTTTAACAAAGGTAGAGGATGACAGTAATGGAAACAAATCTTAGATTATGGAGCTGTCATAGTTTCAGGTAAGTAATGTGAATGCTTTCAATATAACCACAATGTACCTCTGCTTTTTGAATGCTGTCTTCCTCAGGAACACAAACATCTAAATTAACTTCAAACTTTACTCCTCCCTAAAGAAAATTCACACACATCATTAATTTAGGTTATTAAATAAAAATAATTAAAAGTGCACTGTTTACATGGAACTACAAACTTGAAAATTATTTTATATTGAAAATGACTCTCATTCAACAATATTTTCCTTTTATTTAACAATATCAAAGTTGAACAAATTAGACAAAAATAGACTTCCCTAAATACAGATTATTTTATTGCACTGATTCTTTGAAATTACTTCATCAACTTTTGATTTAAAAGAAGTAGTTTCATTCAAATCCTTGTGTTACACAGAGGTGGTTCTTACAGCTGGTTTTCAACCAGTGTTAGAAGTTGAATACTGTACTGCTTCCATGCAATATTTCATAAAAGACTTTTAGTCCACTTCACAATGATCTTATGATCAGAAACCTTTCTGATATCTTTTGTGCTTTTCCATTCAATTCTCATCTCCTTCTATAATTTAAAAAGCACTATAAAGAATAAACTTTTATAACAAAATGTTTAAAAATTAGCAGCCTACTAGACTTCACCTAAACTTTGAATAAGCATGAGTTACCATGCAGTAATACACTTTGATATAAAGGAGGGTAGGTAGGGATTGCTTACTATGTAGAAATATCTAAAGAGAGTCTCCCTCAAATGGTCAAAAAAGCTCATTTATTTTCTTAGTGATTCTATCTTCTCATATAAATTTCAACCAACAGTAGACTAGTTCTCTAAATTGACTCAAATAACTTGATTTCCAGAGCTACCATGATCTGAAATGTACAGACAAAAGAAGAAAGAGGAAAAAATAATAAGTATGGATACCTTTCTGTTATGTTTCTTTTCTAAGAGTTTTTGGCCTTGCCTATCCTGGAGTTGGACTTGTTTAAAGTTGTCTTCTATGTTCTGGAAGGAAAGAAAAAATCCCAGTTTAAAATATATTCTTGGTAACCAGAATATGTGTACAAACCTGTAAAGAAAGAGACTTTTTTAAGTAGCGAATATAGTCACTAATTTTTTTGTACATCTATCTGTAAGACTATTCAATTCATTGCCAATTCTGGATTATCTGGCAAAAAGAAAAAAAAATCTTGCATAAAGTGCAAAGCTCTGATTTTTCAAAAAACCCTGATTTTATGTCCACAAGTAAAGAATACATCTTTTGTTTTTTCATGATCACATGCAAGATGAATCAGGCTCATTTCATTCTGGAAAACTTTGGAAGTGATGAAAATCTAGATTTTAGTGGAAAAGAAACATACCACAAAAAGATATTTAGTACAAGTACATTCTAATATTTAGAGGTGAAAAAGAATTACCCAAACAAGTCAGGACTCAGCCAAAGAAACTTTCTAGGTTATTCAGGATGGGAACCTAGGGACACTTTCACATACAGTGCAAGCATAAGGTGAGATTTAAGCTTTATCCTTTTTCAGATTTGTCATACAGAATGAATCAAATACCATGAAGGACTTGCTTAGAAAGTTCTGTTTGGAAGGAGATGTTATTGATAACCTGAAGTGATTCTTCTCCTCTTCCAGATGTACCCTTGTTTTCATCCTGGTGCTCAGCCTTCTCTTGCCTCACAAGATAGGTTTTATCCTGTATGTTTTGATTCTCCTAGGGAATATTTTTAGAAAATATTCAATTTCTAATTAAGTGTTCTAGCATAAAAAAGAAGAAGTAAATGTGAGTGCCTGTATGTTTGATCTATGTTACCTGGAGTATCCCTGCTCTAAACCTGAATTCTTTTATATCGCTGTGGTATTCTTCACGAATTTTCTGCAATTGTTTCAGATACTCCTGTTAAAGAACAGTAAAGTAGAACATATATGTATTACAAATACATACAAAAATTACACTAGCTAAACAAAATATTCTATCAAATTATGTATACAAAAGAAAAAAGGGATCAGTGCCCTGTATTGACAATTTTAAAGAATGCTTGATACTTTCTACTAGAGGACATTTTGGGATTAAAACTCTTCTAGACTTTAAGTCTTCCAGACTGTTTCAGGCTTTTCTGTAGAATTATGTCTAAACTAGCTAAGAATAACCTAAGGACTGTCTGTGTAATGATGCTAAGGCTACAAACCAAGAATAGAGGACTAGAAATTATGAGGACAAAAAAATGATGTAATATTTGTGGTATGGCAATTTGCTACCTATAACAAAATGAACTCTGGTAACATTTTCCTGGAGAACCTCCAATGTTCCTATGCTTTGGGGCAAAAACTTCAAATTTGACCGAAATATAATTTTTCTGTTAAGGACATCTCTGTTACTGTTTATATAAGAGTCTATCCCAATATGCCCATGATACAAATAGACAAATGTGTATTATTTTTTTCATTTTTATTACAGACTTTGTGGAATTAAACAGCAACAGTTTCTGAAGAATGTGTAAGTGATGAGTATGTTCTTATTCTAAAGTCTGACGGTTATGTAAAAGTTAATATATTCATATTTATTGTGACATTTTTTAATAAATCAAAGATAGAAAGATTAAATGAATTTACATATCATCACATAAGAAAGAAGTATCAGTTTGTTTCCTCTGTCACCCAAGAGCAAAACGGGAAAAGTACATTGTTTCTCTATAAAAACATGGGAAAAGAATGGAAAGGAATCAGTGATGTAAAAGAGAATCTCATGAAAAAGAATCAATTCATATGCAAAGAATACCACTATCACAGAATGTAAGAAGACAGCTTTAAGCAGCTAAAGAAGAGATTATATTTACCAGTTCTTTCATTTCATTCTTTCTAGAAATGTCCTGCTGATGGTTTTTGAGATGCTCTTCCTTTTTTTTCTGCTGAGGTACTTGGTCATGACATGGGTCAGCAGAGGATGGTCGTAGGCCCTATGGAGGGACAAATAAATCACAGGGCACAGCGACTGTCATATAGAATCCCTTCCTTCCATGCTCCCTCAAGTCACTCTCCCTGTTCCACTGAAGAATGCAGTAAGGCAAGTGTACATTTTTGGAGAAAAAATTTACAGGAGAATTTTACATTGTTCCAATTTTGTATTAGAAAATAAAGCCTCAAGATGAGTGTTGCAGAGCAGATCAGGGAATTCACTAGAGCAAAACCTTCTACTTGTCAGTTTTGGTTTTCATGTTACAAAGACATCAGTTCATCTTTGGATTTTCATTCATTTCTTTTTGCAGATTTTATTCTGTGATTCACTATTTACTTACCAGCTGTTTTTCCACTTTAATCTTGTACTGTTGAGCTTCAAAACGCCTTTGAAGAAATTCTGCAGTCCTGGGAGAAGAAACTGATGTTCATACACTACATTTTATTTCACAAACTCTGCTACTTTCTGCACAAATAATTCTCTGTAGGTTCTATCACATATGACAAACAGAACTCTCTTGGTACTACATAAATATATAAATATGGATAAATATGGCACAACAGTAAAATAAAACATATTGTCTTCAGGTGTGTCCCTTCCTATCACTTCAGTCACATTAGCCTTTGAAGAGTGCAGCAAAGTCCTTCTCCACCTTTTATTTGTTAAATGGCATGTGAAAGTGTTAATGAAAACAAAATTGATTTCCATGATCCTCAAAATGAATGAAAATTGTCAGAATGGAGGTTTTATATTTAGCAACATTTTATTGTCTTTCTCCCCTAATTCTATCAGTTTGACTTTCTATTTGTGTAGATTCTAATTTTTACTTTGCTCTTTGATATGAAATAACCACCAGTCACTTGTAAGCTTCCTGTTTTCTATTTATTTCATTTTCCCCCTCCAGAATACACTTGTACCACAGGGAGCCAAACTGAATTGGCTTTGTCCTTATATAGGACACCAGAAACTCAGGTCAGAAAAGACATTATAAATCTAATGATCCTTAACTGAAACACCCTACACAATGTTGTCATTGACTGGAAGTTAATGATTCAGTCAACCTTAAAGGAAAGCTTTGAAAATAGGCTTTATTAAAACTCTCTTTCTCAAGGTTTTCAAAGTTCATGCACACCTAAAATGGCCAGTCACAGAATGGACAGGCAATCTCCTAAGTAATGGAAAGGTTTTAGCTCTACTTTGTAAGAGAAAGTCTTTGAAGTAAATATTCTGCTGGAGAAAGGGTCTTTATATCTGAAACAGAAATATAAGCTCTGCAGGAAAAAAAAATCATTTTCATGGCTTGCCTCTCACTCCTGTTCCCTCCTGTGCAGAACTGCTTTTGATCTTTGTGTTGTTTTGATCCTGGTGTGAAGGAATTACAGTGTTTATCCTCGATATAATCAGAAAGTCTACAAGAAACCTGTGTTTTACTTCTCACCCAATAAAAGACTGGGCTGAGATTTGGGAAACATTTTGAAAATGAAGTGTCAAACCTCAGGCCAATACATTCAGGAGGAATTCTGCGCAAACAGAAACAGGAATTGTGTTGTTGTGTAACAAACTTATAAAAACAAACAAACAAATAATCAAAGGCGAAGCAGAGAGGGAAGTCTATTAAATGAGCTATTCCAGTGTTACCTACTCAGGAAGGCTGATAGCTCAAAATATGCAAGACAGTGATGGAATGAAAATTACCAGTCAAGTGGTGGAGGTGCAGCTTGCCCTTTTACTTTACAGTATTCTTCAACTCTTTGGCTGATTTGAGACAGGTCATCAGGTGCATTAGCTTTCCTCTGCAAGTTGTCAAGCTGCTCATAGTAATGTCCATAATGGCCACATACTCTAATACTTTCTGCCCTTTCTGTCATTTTAAATCTGGAGGTTTGTGGCTGAAAATATAATAAATTATGTTAAATTTACCTGTTCTTATTTGTAACAGTACAAATTTGAGTTCACTTCCTATCCTCCCCACTCTGAGCTGCACAGTAACAGAGGCTGTCTACAGTATAGTTAGTGCAAGTTTTCCAAATCCTTTAACATATAACCCAGAAACTTCCTGACTCCCCAGGGCTTATGTAATCTTACCATTGTCTTCTCCTTTTCCCCTGTTCCATCAGCTCCTGTCATTAAGCAGCAGCCCATATTGTTGTGCAAGTCAGTCAGCATGGGGATTTGTACTCTGTAGTGTCATTGCCCTAGAGTCACTTCATTGTTCTGAAGCCTAAAACACTGAATTATTGCCAGAAGAGTCTCTTCTTGACATGTGGTAACAAGGGGAACCTAGGATACAGTTTTGGGCAGCATTGATTGCTGCTTTCAGGGGAGCACTGCGCTTCTTCATTTCACATCTCTTTGATTATGTGCCTGCAGGAGTTTGGCTTTCATTTCTCAAAGTCCTTACTGTGATGAAACAACCTTGTATTTCTCCTTTGTGACAAGACTGTCATTTCCATTTCTCATAAGAACAATGGAGAGATCATCAACCCAGCTGCCACTGCATGATATGTGTGGTCAGACATCCACAAAATTTTCCACGGTGGGAGACTACGTGGCACATGAGAGAAATGCTGAATTTTGCTTATTTTCTTACATAAATATAAAAGCATCTAAGTATCCATTCCACAGATGGCAAATACTTTAAATACCTGTTTTCCTTCTTAGAAACACCGAAAATAGGCTCATGTACCTATGGTATACTCCAGATTACTGTAAAATATAAATTCATATCTGCATAAGGAGGAAATTTTCAGTTGTCAATAAAGTTCCCAAGGAAGATGCAACCTCAAAAAGTGTTTATCTCATTCCTCATTGAAGTTTTACAGTATAGTATCCAGAAGCATGGCAATCCCAGGCAACAGGAAGAACAAATCATGGCATCTAAATAAATGTCAGAGGATTGAGAAGTGTGACTAGTGAAGCAGGAATCAGGAAGTCTTGCTTCACCAACTCAGTAACATTCTACAACAAAATTACTGGCTTGGTAGACAACGGAAGACCACTGGATATTTCCTACCAATCAATTGCCTTCAGGGAGGCTTTTGACATGATCTGCATAAGATTGTCGTATAGAAGCTGATGAAGTATAGGCTGGATGGGCAAGCAGTGAAACTGATTGAAAACTGGCTGAATGCCCATGCCATGAGAGTGGTAATTGAAGTATGAAGCCCAGTAACTAGCAGTGCACCCCAGAGATCGACACTGGGTCCAATCCTGTCTAACATACTCACTAATTATTCAAATTGTGGGGGATACTGGGGCAAAGTGTACCCTCTATAAGTTTGCTGATAACACCAAACTGGGAGGAGTGGCTGATACACCAGAGGGTTGTGCTGCTCTCCAGAGGGACCACAACAGGCTAGATAAATGGGATGACAGAAACTTCATGGAGTTCAACAATGGGAAGTGCAAAGTCCTACACTATGCACCAGTACATGCTGGGGGCCACCCAGCTAGGAAGCAGCATGGCAGAAAAGAACCTGGGGGGCCTTGTGGACACCAAGTTGACCATGAGCCAACAATGTGCCCTTACTACAAAGAAGGTGAATGATACCCTGGCCTGCATTAGACAAAGTATCTCCAGCAAGTCAAGGGAGGTGGTCTTTCCTCTCTACTCAGCACTAGTGAGCCCACACTTGGAGTGCTGTGTCTTGCTCTGAGCTCTCCAGTACGAGACAGAGGGACACATTAGAAGTTCAATGAAGGGTGACAAAAATGATTAAGGGACTAGAGCATTTCTCCAGGAAAGGCTGAAAGAGCTCAGACTTTAGCCTGGAGAAGGCTCAGTTGAGATCTTATTAATATTTACACAGGAAGTTCCCTCCAAACGTTCAGGAAACACTTTCTAACCTCAACCATTCCATGATTCTGTGAATCCTGAAGCAATGTGTTCAAGGTATCACACAATGCAAGTATCCCTGCAAGCTTTTTGTTTCATTTGGTCATCAAAAGAATGTGGGAACATTCCCAGTGCAGGTCAAAATAGTGTGAACAAAATTCTGCCTTTGATGACACCAGTACATAGTGAAAGGAAACTTAACTTTTCTAACTTAATCCATCTCTGGACTTGCATTGGATATGCACAAATACAACTAAGTCCTATATTCTGCACAGGGCCAGTATTATGCATAGGTAGTGTAAATGACTGCACGATGGAAGCAGTCCTGGAAATTCCATGTTCCCTGTCATCAGTTAAGCTACTGTAACTGCAATGGGCAGATTTGGAAGCTCCTAGATCCTAAATGTGTCGTGCTTATGTTCACCAGCATCCCAGGCAGCATTGCAAGCTCTTGAAGAAAAGTACAAAAGTGTGAAGTGATTCCAAGTACGAGGCTGTACAAAACAAACAGCTGATATTCTGCCTGGGGAAACAAGGAGGTGGAAAATGAGTGACAGACACAAGTGGTTGTGAAAAAGTGGAGTTTGCATTTGGTCAGTAATAAGTGTCTGAGACAAAGGCAGTGAGCACTAGTGGTTTTGCCCATGAATATGCTCTCAGAAGAGCTGAAGTAATAGGATCGGTGTATTTGCTTCTATAAAAAAATTGCAATCACAGAGATTATTTACCTTTGTGCAAACATTAGTGCAAAGCATGCTTGACTCCTTTTGTTACAAAGGACCATAGCAAAGCAGCCTAAATTCAGTGTTTTGCACTTAGACTATCAAAAACACCCCTTCTGAGGCATTAGGAGTGTTGAACTGTCTCTACTGACTTAGTGTAGGCATTAAGTGTAAGCTAAATTTAATACATCTTAATGAAGACTTTTTAAAGAGCAGATATTTGCCTTCTGAAGATGAATATATATAATGAGAATGTGGATGCACAATACCTGAAAAATGGGCTGTTTCCCTCTTGAAGGAGGTTTCCATTCATTTCTGTGAAATAATTCTTGTTTCTTGACACACATTGCCATTCCAGATTTCAGAGAAGCTTGGTCCTCAACTCCTGTTTTCTGAAGTTTATATGCTTTTTAATGGTAAGAGATTAAAAAGTTACATTCTGTGCTCTCTACATGATTAATGATCATGTGATTGCAAACCATAGCAGGGTGCCTACGCCAAACAGGGACAGGCTGGGCCAACAAACACCCCTTACATCCTTTCATCATCATCACCACCATCACCATACTTTACACCTCCTAAGCATTCTGCTTTTCGTTCTTAGAATGACATGCTTTTGAAAACATGATAAGTTATGTTCACATAAAGTGCATCTTACCGATTAGTTTTGCAAAGCCCAATGAATAAAAGGCAGAGCTCTATGGTGCTGATTTCATGATAGTACCAAGAACAGAACACAGGAGATCTGATTCATAGGCTCAGTTTTCATTGGAGGATAGCTGTCTACCTGTTTAAACATTCCCTTTCTAAACCTCGCCCTCAGTGTTCCACAAATCACTAGGCAATGCTGTAGTACTTGTGAAATTTGACTAATGTTTCCTATGGCAACTTTTCTATCTGAATGTTGCTAATGAGCTGGTCTTTTTCTGAAAAGAGTTGTCTTTTTCTGATCAGGACAGCAATGACCTGTCTGGGTGAATGGTTCTGCTGTTGCAGTTCTCACCTCTATTTATTTTTAACTTTGTGAAAATCTTGTATATGAATGTGGAATAAAGACTTCTGGGGAAAGTTACAGCCATCACTTATATTGTAACTAACAAATGTTACTGTAGAACAGTATTATTACCTTGTATCCACCTGGCTCCAGATTGTGATGCTGAAGGTCTTTCCCTATGTATCACAGTGTGACTGAATTCTTCCTGTTTCATCTATCAGAAAGAAAGTATCTGATAGGACTGTTTATACTCCTCTGATACATATTTTCTCTTAGTAAGCAACAGTACAGGCACTGACCTCAGGCGGCAAATACTTGAGAACAACTTTCTGCAAGAAGGGCTTCCTTAGAATAGAATTGATGGATGGTCGATCTCTTGGTGATATTTTAAACAACTGGGAAATTAATATCCTCAGATCATATGAATACTTGGGAGACACTGGGTGAAAATGTCCTCTGCAAATCTTCAGCACCAGCTTGTGCAAACTATTGCCTTCAAACTTAATCAATGAAAACAGTAAAAAGGGGACAGTGAGTACTAGTGGTTGGGAATGATGTACTAGACACCCCAGCTTGAAAAAAAGTACTTGCTGACACAATAGGAGAATCATAGAATAGTTTGGGTTGGAAGGGACTCAAAGATTGTCTAGCTCCAACTCTCTTGCCATGGGTAGGGATGCCAAGCATTAGACCAGGTTGCCCAGAATCCCATCCAGCCTGGTCTTAAACACCTCCAGGACTTCCCTGGGCAACCTGTTCCAGTCTCACCACGCTCCGAGTAAAGAATTTCTTCCTAATATCTAAGTTTACTTTCTTTCAGTTTAAAGCCATTCTCCCTTTTCCTATCACTACATGTTCTTGTAAAAAGTCACTCTCCAGCTCCAAGTCTCCCCAGAGACTTCTCTTCTCCAGGTTGAACAGCCTCAAGTCTCTCAACCTGTCTTCATAGGAAAGATATTCCAGCCCATTGTTCATATTCATGGCTCACCTCTGGACTCATTCCAAAAGGTCCACCTCCTTCTTATGTTGGGGGCTCCAGAGCTGGATGCAGTACTCTGGGTGGAGTTTAATGAGAGTGAGTAGAGGGGGAGAAGTCCTGTGCTATGCAATCCTTTCACAAATCCTTTCTTTCTAACTGCAGAAAATTAATATAACCACTCTCTGATTGTATTTTCTGGTAATGTTCTCCCTGTTTCAGCTGCGCAGCTCAAATGGTACAATAGCTTTTGTACCTGGAAGAGTTTTATTCATACTCTGCCATCATGCAGTAACAGAGAAGCAATTTTTCCAGGAAAAAACCATAATTTATTTTGCCAAAAGCTGTTTGACAGAGACCTGCATATACAGTGTCTCCACATCGTTGACCTTCAAAACTTCACTTCATACAACAGTCTCTCAGGAACAAAGATACAACCATGATTTTTTTAGCAACTGATGCCAATCAGATAAGTCCCCTCAGTTCACTAGATCTTTTAAAAGGCCATTATCAATGTAGTTTTTAGGGCCTTAGACAGGTGAAAATAATTTTGAAAGTAAATTCTTTCCAAACTTACCATTTTATTTACATGACTACTCTGAAGGTGGTATTACCAAAAATTGCCTTAGCTTCACTTGCATTTCCTGTCTACATCTGTATTGAGTTCCTGCGTTCACAGTGAAAAGTGGGCAACAATACAGACTAAACAATTTAATATTTATATGAAGCATTATTGTTTTCTCACTACGTGAAATCTGAACTTTTCCTTAGCAGTATTGCCCTTGCTCTTAGCTCAGCACCACTGCTCTCCCCATCACTGCTACTCTATCTTCTCCCACATCCAAGCTCAGCAAAACGTCAACTTCTGATGGGCCCAAGAAACTGATGCTTTTTCTGTTGTCAAGGTTAGTTTCTGCTGTGTTTCCTTCTTTACATAATATTTAACAGTCTGAGGATTATCTGAGGCTTAGATCAGGCTGAGCACAACAAAATTTCCTGAACATACTATCTCAGTTATTTTCTAACATGACTGTGCTTTCAAATAAAGCAAAACAAAAGCTTTAGGAAAACACTTCTGGGGACAAATTGCTTTCTGGAGAAATGTGGGTTTAAAATTCTTTATCAAGTATAGATCAATATTTTCAAATACCAATGAGTACAATTATATGCCTAAGCCTAACCCTGAAGTCTGGCTTTAATTATTTCCATTGTTCATCCGCCTTTTGAAAAAGTTTAGTACATTTTAAAGAGTAAATATATCTTCAAAGTGTGTATACACACATGCAAATAGGTAAGTTACAGGAATACAACATAATGCATTTTATTATGCACTAAACAGACACAATATGAAAGAATAAACACTAGCAGTCATTTTTAAATGTCGATAAATTAGCTGAAAATAATTCTAGTAGCTAACTATAGATACTATTATTACTACAGGTTTTCCAAGCTGTCCACTGTATTTTTTGATAGTATGATTATGATCTGATTGTAGAGTAC
The DNA here is from genome assembly GCF_047495875.1 of Pithys albifrons albifrons. Classification (NCBI taxonomy): domain Eukaryota; kingdom Metazoa; phylum Chordata; class Aves; order Passeriformes; family Thamnophilidae; genus Pithys; species Pithys albifrons. Next base: position 60,567,204 of record NC_092458.1, read on the forward strand.
TTACAGGATGCTTTAGTGCACACAGCTCATAAAGCACACAGCCAAGAGACCAAATATCTCTGTGAACAAAAAGTAATTAAAGTTTCAGTGAAAAGTCTATAATATTTTCATACCAATGATCAGTCTCTCTTCTCAACTCTCAAATTTATTATCATTCTTCTATCACAGATTAATATTGGTGCAACCTGCATTTTTTTCTTAAGATCCACAGAAAAGAACAACTAGAAATTTCTTGTTTAGTTGTGGCACCAATGTTTCTATGATACCTAACTAGGTATTATAATTGTAATTGGAAAAGGCATATGACTCAAAGAAAGTCTGCTTAATATTTCTAGCAGCATGAAGGACAAGGGAGTACTCTTGTGTGAATGTCACCTCAGAGCTGAGATGTTAGTCTGGGCTCCAGCACATTTGGTGTTGATCACATCCCCCATACAGAAGGAGGTCTAGACCACTCAGCTCCTGACTTCACAGTGCTTCTCATCTGGTATTTTGTATTAAACCTGAGTGAGCCCTTGCAATTCTCAGACCTATATGTCTTTTATGCAGATGGCTGCTACAAATTTCCAAAACAGACATCATAGCAGCTTTCATTTTAGTGTATTTTTATAAATGTAAATGAGTGTATCAAAAATTAATAAACTTGGAACTGGAAAGATTCGTTTGTAATTAAATGTTGGAAAAAAGACAGAAGCAGATAAAGCAAAGGGGGGAAAAATCTGGTTTACATTTACCACCACTACTAACAAGAGGTATTAAAAGAGACTTGATAGTGCAAGTAATTTCACAAAACCCCCAAAATATAATTATGTTAAGCCTGAAGATTAATCACAGCAAAGTCATGATTGCTATATTCTGGATACTGTGAGTTAAAATGCTGCTGAAATTATTGTATACAATGATGCACCTAATTATTGTACACAAATCAGAGAAATCAACTGGCTTGGAAAAGAACTCTGACATTGAGTCAAACCTTTGACCTAACACCACCTTGCCAACTAAACCATGGCAGTAAGTGTCACATCCAGTCTCTTCTTAAATGCTTCCAGGGATGATGACAAAATACAAAACTTCACAAGGAGTGACACATGAAATTCCTAGTGCCCTGTGCAAATACTGATTTACACCATGATAATACTAAAACAAGTTCTTTCATGCCTGCACATCCCCCACACAAGTGTATGAAGGAAAGACAGAGACTTACGTTTTGTTGTTATAAGGCCGATTTTCACAGATCTCGGGTGATAGGTAGTAGGGAGTCCCTACACAGGTATGGGCAAACTCCATAGTACTGATCAAACACAATGAACAAAAAGGCTTACACACTGAAAAAGTTTACAAGCAATTTAGCTAGAGACTTCTCTGCCCCGCGTTAAAAGCCTGTGGGGGACATCATTTCTGCTCTGCAAAGAGTTGAATAAGGGAACATCCCATGAAAAATTGCAATATTTCCCAGTTCTGTGTAAAAAGGACCCACTATTCTAGTAACAGAGAGTGTTTGCACTTCAATGGAAAGCACAGGAATTCCCTATACTTATCTCAATTTGTGAACCTTTTTTTTTTCTTTCTTCTGTCCAGCTGAGGAGGGGAGTGACACCAGACCTGGCATCCAAACAGTGTCAACTCACCACAGAAACTTAATTTTCTAGTTACATGAGGAAAAGTACTATTGAGCTCTAATTATATTGTATAAGGCTACTAAATAATTTTTTTAATGTCTATACTTGAACATTCAGATTCTGAGGTTTACTTCCCGTCTGCTGTGTACTATTCTGCTGTATAGGAGGAATCCTTAAAGCAATTATCCCCAGAACACTTCAGAAGGTAGACACTTTCCACATAAGTAGTTTACATGCTCAGAGTTGGGGCACTGAGAGTAGGTCTGTGCTTCACAAAAGAAACACGCCACAAAGGCATGAGAGCTGGCAGAGACTGCAGCTAGAACAGCCAGATGGCATATCCCTGGAGATGAGCAGGCTTGGATCAAGCTGCTAACCAAACAGGCTAACCCAGTGTGCTCCAGCTCTTCAGCAAGAATTCCTAGCTTTGATACACCACTGAAATTGAATGTTATGTAGCAACTAAGAAGGACTAACAGTAGAAGGACAAACCGAAAAATGGTCACCAAAGGAAATTACCTTTCCACGCAATACCTAGTTAAACTGTAGACCTTCTTTGTCGTGATATACTCTCAAAGATAATCAAGAAGCACAAAAAGAGATCAAATTTAAACATTTTACTGTTGTTAGCATGCCCCCTGGCATGTTTTGGCCACACGTGGCCACTACATAGGACAGGTCAACCTTGTTCCCAAAGTCAGTAAAGATAAGGCTGCTCCTTTCGGGAGAAAAGAGATTAGCCATAGAGATGCAAGCCATGCCATGCTATGCTCTCAGGCCCAGTAGGTGGTTCTGGATGTTTTTAAAAAATTAATATAGGCTTAGTCTTGGAGGACACACAAAGAAAATCTGTACAAACTCTCTTCTTATATTCTTTCTTCAGTTTTTAATGTTCTTCATTTTGGTTTTATGAGGCAACGAAAGTTATTATCAACAGCTGCACAAACAGGAGCTGTGCCTCCAGAATCTCTTTACAGAAGTTCCACAGAGAATAGGTAAGACAGTGGCTTCTCCACCCTATGTCCTACAACTAATGGAAATCCAGTTACTAGGATAGATACATCTGTGGTTCCATGCAGGATGGCGTGTTTTAGGGCAACAGGGGAAAAAAAAAAAGTAGTGTCAGGCCTTTTGTATCCCAGAGCTCTTGAACAAGACAATCCACAAACAATTTGCACATTCAGGTTGCATTCTGAGCGTTCGCAAGCAATCCTGTTTGGTCACAGACTAATGAAAATCAGTGCTTACCTGTTCAACTCTCTTGCTATGCCAAAGTCCCCAAGTTTTGCTACCTTTCCATTATTGCTAAGAAAAATGTTCTGCAAATAAAAACAAAACTGGTGTGTGAAAACAGAACATGGCAGAGCTTCTTAAGCACATTTTTCACAGCACAAAATAATTCCTTCTTCAGTACCAGTTTTACTACCTGTGTTTTTACATCTCTGTGTAAAATCTTCTGGTCATGAATATGCTTCAAACCCAAGGAGATCTGCACAAACCAACAGAGGATCTGCAGGGAAAATGAAAGGAAACAGATACCTATGAATTTGTGTGATTCTAATGTCCAATGAAGTATCTTGCTGAAATATATAAAATAAAGACAACAACAAAATCTAAAATCATAGAACATATATAATGTAAAATATTAAAAAATATTTTTAAAATTAATGCCATAGACTTTTCCTTTCCAATTATTTCTATCACAAAACTAAATGGAAATAGATACCCACTCCACTTCCCTTACCACATTGAGTTTTCACTGACTGTGTACATGAACAATGGCTGAAGAATCATGCCAAAGGACAGTAAGAATACTAGATGTTTATTTAGAAATGAGGGAGTTCAAATAAAAACTAAAACAGAATTAGGAAGAGTCTTCCCAAGTCAGTGAGGGAAATCATACCACCCACTTACAATATTTATAGTAATACTGAATGTGGTCCAGGAAAACAAAAAAAAGATGATGGACTAAAATGTGGTGAAAAAAGGCAGCTACAAAGAAACTTACATAATGAGTAAGCACACAGACTTACCCTTTATCCTTGACCCAGTACAGCTTTTAAACACATATTTAACTTCAAATATACATGTCTTCTTGAATAAGGGCCTTTGTACTTAATTCAGAAACAGAATTAAAATGTTCTTTTATGCATCTCTATTTAGAAAAATTCATGGACATGAAAGATTTGAATTAAAGTAATAATCTTCTATTTATTAGCACTTCATAATAAGTAGAAGATTTCCTGAATAGGGCTGATGCCACAAATTAGGCATTGTTAGGCATGCATTTGAAAATATAAAGACATTTTAACAATGGCATGTTAAATTGGGAAATTTGCTTTCTTTTCTTGATTGGCAGTTGTATCCTTAGTTTCTATAATCCATTCTTCTGTCTGGACTTCCTTTGCCTTTCTTTGGATATATATTATTCTGTGTCATTGTCAAGGGATTTGTGTGTGCTGGTTATTTCTTTAGTGTTTTATGAACTATGGGTTTGTCCTTTCTTTATTTTCTCTCATGTTCTCTCTACTTCCAGTATGACTCCCAGTAGGATCTTAAAATTCATTATTACTGAACCGTGAATTCACTTTCAACTGACTTCTGCACTGAATTCCTCTTTTCCAACTAAAGTAAAAAGAAAAGTCACAATACTTCTTTTTTTCTTCACTTCTAAGCTTTAGAGTATATTTTCACTAACAGGTTGGATATTATCTATCTGGTGTCTAAGTAAAATTCCTTTGTACTTGCAAAAGACTACACATGATTAGATAATCACAGTGTTCAGAACACTAATTCCAATACATAAGAGAAATTTTCCTCCAGAAATCTAAGAGTCAGGGGGGAAAAAAAAAAGAAAAAAAGGAATAAGAAAGGAATAGCAGAAAGTTCTATTTCTGTGAATTGCAATACTTATCATACTCACCTATTTACAAAATAAAATATATATGAACAAAGTCTAAAACCAGTCAGATCTGGCCTCATTGCTCTGCACTGTTTTAACAATTTAACAGGCATCAGAGAAGTATTGACCCAAATGAAATAAACGAGAGATTTATGGTGGACTTCAATATAAAGGAGGTTATGCCGTGATGACAAATAGCATACACAAATTAAGAATTTGTACAGAATATTCCCCCTTAATTTGAAAACAGTATTTAAAAGAAAGTCTTAATGGCTTAATAGATATACTGGTAATATAAAGAAAAAGTACATCCATGATGGAAGGAGCAGCAGGAAGAAGGAGGGATAAAAAATATCATCATACTGCTAATGAATTGATTTCAGATCTTAAAGCATGTGAAAACCAAACTCTTCCATTCCTACTAAACAGTTTTGTTTAAAAGTTCAATTATTTTAACAGGTCAGAAAAGAAACAGTAACCAGTACTGGGTAATTCAAACCACATGTTTTACATAATATGTCCTTTCCTCTAATGATAATTTCTTTCACCTGGTCCTCGTCAAAGAGCACTCCATGCTGCATATTTATCCGCTTCATTAAATCTCCACCATCACAGTATTCCATCACAATATACAGCTTGTTCTTTTCTGAAAGGAAAAGTATAATTTTTCCTTTATTCCTCATTAACACAGCAATAAATTATTTTATAAAGTCCTTCTTTCAAAATGTAGTAGTTAACCTCTACCTACTCCATTTCAAAGAGTAACTGAGAAAAAATGGACACTTCCAAGTGAAACTTGATACAAAACTAAGACGTGAAAATATATTTAAATGGAGATTCACCAAAATATTAAATACATGAAAAAACCCTCAAGAGGCTCTGTTGATAGAAAGACAGGTGGTCTTATAGGAATACTTAGCAGAATGCTTCATAGTTGAGGTCTTTTCCCAATAATAACTAAGTATGCAGTTAGCCTTAGGGAAAAGGTTAAAAGCAGACAGTGCCCAAATAGCAGAAATAAACAGCAGAGCCTGCTTAATATGGAAATTCACCCTATTTTTGCCCTCTGGGGTTCAGAAGACTATCTGATTTATATCTTTCCTAAAACATTTACAATCCTCATCACAAAAAAACATTTGAACATAAGCTGCAACTATAGCATTCATTACATAAAGTATTGCTTATGACAGATGTCAGCAGGAAAAATAAATATAGGGAATTAGCTTTTATGGTGAACAGACTTCCTTCTATCTCTTTCAGTCCTGAAGAAGTCTGTATCCTTGAGTGATACTTCAAATTATGTCTCAAAAAAAAAAGGTTAGTACAGCATTATGAGACTGATATTGGATCATTGAAAAGGCTATGCCATATTAAGGTTTGAAATACCAATACTGCTTTTATATTCCAGATGATGTGAGACATTTTCAGGTTTACTAATAGCTTGCATTACCTTTTAATGGTCTCTTTCTGTGCTTGCCTGTTTCATCTGTGTGTGTATTTATATGCATACATATGCATATATATTAGCATATATGTGCCTATGTATATATGATATATGTATCATATTCATATAATGCCATATGTATATGATGTGGATGCCACCCTGATGCCTGATCCCGCCAGACCTCAGAAGCTTAGCAGGGCCAGCCCCGGTTAGTACTTGGATGGGAGACCTCCTCAGAATACCGGGGACTATAGGTTTTAGTCCTGAGGACTTCACTGTCACTGTCCAAGCTTGCTCAGCCATGGTAGATGGACCTGAGTTAAAGGTGGGGCCAGTTCTGCACTTGCTGTGCCTCACCTAAGAAATCCACTGCGCAGGCTTGAAGGACACACTACATGGGGAGAGCCCTTCCCAAATCTTTGTTCACGAAGCCTAGCCATGATGATGATGGTAAACAAAATATGAGGAACATAAAGTTGGGTCTGATTAAATGATCATTCTATTTCTTGCCTATTTGGTCAGCTTTTTGTCCTATTTGATCAGCCTATTCCCTGCTACACTCAAAAGCTCTCTTCTATTAAAACACCCAGAAAGTTTTATTAAACTCTGGACTCCAATAGATCAAAGCTGAAGTTCAACTGATACAGTACAGACACCACAAGATGTAGGATTCATGCCACAGTAGCCACTCAAACACATGAAGAGGGCAACTGATGTCTGAATTTGATGCCTCAAGTCCATTTTTAGAAGTTGGAACCTGTTTCCACATTTAAGTAAGGGGTTAGGGACAGGGCTAAAGTTGGTCAATATTAACAATGTAGGTTTTTCTGCCTTCCACTCCTTTAATCATAAGTAAAACAGAAAAGTTAAAAGTAAACCTTGCAATGAAGCATAGAAGGTTACAATATTTGCATGCTTCATCTTGGCCAGAAGAATGACTTCTTTCTGAGAGGATTCTTTTTCTTTCACAGGCATCTACAAAGAATTAAGAAACTATACGCTAGCAATGATATATTTAACTCTTTTCAAACATTTTTACATGATTATAAAACTAGTCCCACAAATACAAAAATACTGTCTACCAAGGTGATATAGAAATATAAAATATATATACAATGTAAAATATAAATTAGCATTGAATGCTTGGAAATATCTTGGAACATTACTGAAGCCAAACCAAATTATGACATTTTACATACTTTAAAACTTTTTGCACAAATGTTTTTACTAAGGTAACTGATGAGTAAACTTCCATTAAGTATTTGAAGAACATAGGTCTTGATGATTCCATATTCCTACTATGAGTGATCTCAAAAGAATAAAGCAAAAAAGAAAAAAAGTCCTTCCTTTTATTGGTGTTACAAGTTCTTGCAACATTTTGAACAAACTCTTTGCCCTGTTACATTAAATGCATCATTTCTATTTGGTTCATTGTGATCACACTTTCATCAGTACTACTTCTTAAAAAATAATTTGTCTGTGTATCTATCCATCAAAATGTCCTCTTTTATTTATAAGAAGGTACTTATCCTCATTCTTAACAAATATTTTTGAAATATAATCCTCAAAGATTCAAAAATATACAGTGAGTAAAACACATTCTAACATATAAAACACATTAGGACTTCAAAGTAGAAATTTTCTGTATTCAGCTCCTGATTTTTGAATAAGTCAGATCCACAATAATACTTCATTAGCTCCCATTTTTCTGTTTTGTGAACCTTAATGTCTAAGACTGGAAATGAATGGGGTTTATTGGTCATGAAAATAGAGAGAAACTATTTCTTCATTTAGCTGTCATTACTAGCATATTAGTTTTTCTGAGTTTGAATCTGGAAGTTATACAACTCTTTCTAGAATTCATTCTTCTGAATATATTAGAAATTCACTAGTGTGGCCTACAATAACAGAAGACCTATCAAAAGCATGTAGGCACTCATCAAAATAAAACTCCTGTATTGAAAACAGAGATTTAATTGCCTTTCTGGAACTAGATATAGCAGTGGTATTTTTTGATACCTGAGCAAATGGCCCTAAGCTGCCTCTGCAGTGAATGGGAATAAAGAGAGTAGTTTTGTGGCCCAGTTCAGCTCTGTCTAAAACACATGTGAACAACAGCTTCCTAAAAGTATGGATTTCTCTTGTTCTCCTGGAAGGAGAGTATAGCCAAGCAGCTCAAATGCTGACAACAACAGAATGGAAATTTAAAATAAGATGAGATGAATCAAATTGCCATAAACACAAACGAGAATTGGAAAGAAGATCTTGTGAATTACTTATGTCTGAAAATATGGATGTAGAAAGGAAATTAAAAAGCTTAAGAAGTGTATCACAAAATTGTGATTTGTTATTTCAGTGGCAATGTTTTCACTGTAATTGAATTAAGAGTTATAAAATTTGCTTTAGGCAGTGTCACACAAGTATGTAAAGTTTTGAAAAGAAAAAATGCAGTAAAAAGTAGAGAATATCAAAATACATATTTTCTTTATGCTTGTAAAATACTAAATTAGCTGAGTACAGTCTTTGGAAAGTTTAGCTCTATATAATCAAGATGGAACTATAAAGGAGATAAAACATAAGCCAAGTTTGTACCCCAGCTAAACACAAGTAGCAAAATCTGGTAAATGTAATTCAGGTTTTTTGTTTTACCTTGGTTAAATTGATCTCTTTGATAACATATGGCTCATTATCCATTTTTCCTTTTGCCAAGAATATTTTGCCAAAGGATCCTTCTCCAATTTTTTTAATGATTTCGTATTTATCCATGATGACTTCGACTTAAGAGTGGCTAAAATAAAAAGTTCCCAAATTAGTACTGCAGTCAGTGCTGCAACATCTGAGTTAGTGTTGCTGAAACAGATACTACCTTTTAAGACAGTACTTTTTATCATTTTATTACTACTTTTTAACACATTTTTATTACTGCTGCTGCTTCTTCCCACAAATATCATCTCCTGGAAGTATTCAAATTATTTCGGATCTGAACTTTCAATAAGCAGCAAGCTTATGAGTGTCTTGTAAAGAAAATCTTAGTACACTCTAAAGGTAAACATGAGAAGAAAGTAGAGACTGCTATGTAAGATGAAAATGATTTTGAAAAGTGTAACTCATTATTTCCTGAAGTTAACAATACTGTGGAATTGTTCTTTCAATGGAAAAAAATAGCTTTAACCTATTTCATGTTGATTTAGTTTACACGAATGGGATCTAATGTTGGCAGCAAAATGAAAGGCCACTGCGTTTTGCAGGAGACCACGGCCAAGTGCAGTCAGGCATTAGCATTCATCTGGAAACATCTGTCAGGAATAGTAATGTCACTGAGTGCCCTGCAATGGTTCTACAAGCAAACTCGCCCACTTAAATATGAGCCAACACCACAAAACCGTTCTTATTAGTTGGCTTGAGTTTTAGGAAGGGAGATTTGCTCAGATACCAGCCATTCCCTGCCAGGCAGCCCAAGGAAGCTCTGCAACAGGCTCCCTCGGGAGCCCACATGGGCTCCATCACTGACGGTCACCGAGGTCCCTCCCCTCTGGAAGTGCAAGCAGAGACCTTCAGGCATTTATGATTTCGGTGTTTGTGTCAAAGCAGTCATAGGTGAGAGGCAGCCACTGGGGACAGATGTGCCTCTCCCTCCGACAGATGGGCCGAGCTGCCCCCGGGCAGGGGCGCGCCCCTCCCGCCCCGGCTGTCCTGCCGTCCCCATGGCGACGGGACGCGCTGGCGAATAATCCCTGCCGCTGCCTCCCTTACCTTTGGACCTGCTCAGCCCGGCTCGCCCCAGCCCGGCTCGCCTTGGCCCGGCTCGCCCCAGTCCCAGTCCCGGCAGCCGCCGGGGGCGCCGCGGGGGGACGCGGTACCTGCGAGCGCTCCGCTCCGTTCCGCCGCCTGCGGAGCCCGCACGGCCGGGAGGAGGAATAGGAGGAGGAGCAGCAGCCGGCCCCGGACTCCGCGCCCCCGCTGGAGGTGTGGCATTTGCAGCGCCCTTCGGGAGCGGCAGGAGCCTTAGTGACCTCACGCAAACCGCCCCTTCCACGACGAGCAACTTTTGGTGTGCATGGAGTAGCCCGAAAGGAAATCTCGAGTGCCTCAAGTTGAACCCTTGGTGGAAACTCATGTATGAGCCTGTGTGTTGTAACAGGGGAGGCGCCGTATGAACTGGCTCAGTACCAAATCTACAGATTTCCTAAAGCTTTCCCTGTGTATTAGTCTCTAATATTATTTATTACATAGACATTGTCTGGGACAGCTTCTCGAGGAGAACTCTGCTGAGCGTTTGTATTCTCCCCTGCCCCACTTCTCCTGTAAAGTGTCTAGTACCCAGGAGCCAGCACAGATGTCAAACATTACATTGCCCATAGTGCTCTCTGCAGCAGAAGTTGGAAAATTTGTCTGTATTCATGAACATATTTGCTTCCTTCCATGCATGCAATGGCGTGTAAAAACGAAGGGAAAAGTTCAGTCTCAAGAGTTTTCAGGGGATTAATAATTGCATGAACTAAACCCTCCAATATTTAGCATAGCTAAGTGTTTCCCATAATAGGCCCTTCAGACATCACTGCTTACATAGTAAGAGTATGTATTGGGCTTGTGTGTCAAGGTTTTGTGAGCAGGGAGGAGCTACAGAGGAGTGGCTTCTGCAAGAAGCTTCCCCCATGCCTGACAGAGCCAATGCCAGCTGGCTCCAACACAGACCCACCTGTGTCTCTGTCTGTGTCCTTCTTTCTCCTGTTTAATCTGTTATCCCAGAGGCACTACACCACCATGACTGTTGGGCTCAGCCTTGACTAGTGACATGAAACTGAGTCTGGAAAGAAGGGAGGGGTGGGAGGAAGGAACTCCAAATACATTTAATTAACTTGTATAGTTATTTGCCAGTGTTCTATGTAAAAAAGTTTGTTGTGCAGTTTGTATCCTCAGTTTTGTGATACAGAAAACATCTCCATCCAGAATTTGACTGATAGTATTTAATTAACAACTTCACTTATTGTAGGTAAATTCAAGTTTTCAGTCACTGTGTTTCAATGCCATTTTCAGTTCTGACACCCAGTCTGGGTCATCTTCCTCAAAGTCCCTGAAAACAGGTATAAAAAATGTTATTTTGCAAAGCAAAATATAACTTTAATAAATCTTTATTTCCTTTTCCTACCCCCCCCCCCCCAAATTACCCTATAACTAGGATAAATTATGTTAAAAATATCAGCACAACGGACTTATTTCCTGCACCATTGTGATTAAGGAATCCATAGATGTTCTCTTTGGTATTTACTAAAGTAAGTTTTATCAAAAGTAAAACCAAATTTGTACAATAAGAGACTAATGTGTTGATATGGACAGCCTGCAGCTGAACTGCAGCAATACATGCTCCAGTATTTCATCTCTAAGTGCCACAGAAATAAACAATTATATAAATTTGAATTCTGATAATCCAAGAACCCCCTCTAAAACATACACGCATCTCTAAAATACAGTATTTTTGTTCAGAATGTCCTGATGTTCACTTTGCTCCTTCAAAAAACCACCAAGTGGGTCACTAACATAAATGGAACATAGAAGTTGAAAAGTTTCTGCAAATCTGTCTGTAGAAGTAGGTTCCAAAGAGATTTTATTGCATGATGCATGACAATTTAAGAAGAATAATACACAAATGCAGCAAACATACCAAGTGGTTTTGTCACTGGTTATCTGATTTCAAGGTCAGAGTACAAAAATTTTCATACAGGAAGGTTTTGCACTTTAATATGGATCTAATTTCATCTCAGGCTTTAATTTTTTTCAAAGTCATCAGCAGATTATTAGCATATCTGCTAATAACAAGCAACCTGTTTAATCTCCATACCATCAATAACTATAACAAATAAAAACTGTAAGATATCAAATGCTACAAATTTCATTGTGTAAGAGAGGGATGGTATAAGAAAGGGATGGATTTAGATGTTGTGAATATAACTGGGTTTTTATCAGGGGAATGTTGCTTTGGAATAATCACTTTGAGGAACCAGAGGAAGCAAAAACACAAGGACATCATTTGGACATACGTGTCATCTTCACCAGATCTAGCCTCAAGTCTCTCAGAATCTATGACAACATCTTCATGTTCACCATCAACTTCATCAGATGCATCAGTTTCATCAGAAAGTGGACCTCTTAATATATTTCCAGAAGCTTTGAAAATATAAAAATTAAAATATCACCAAAATATTTCAATTTTAAAAATAAAACTATTAAGAATATAAAATAGTCTAATTTGTCCCCAGTTTGTAGAAGATACCAGGCCAAGTTGTTGCCTGTTGTAAATGCAGAACAAGTGTTTGTGACTGTGGCTGTGCACATCTATAGACTGCAGCTGTCTGCAGCGGTACCATCTTATCACTCTGCCCTCAAGACAGGGCACTGCTGACTTAGGGGAGGTGGATTTACCTGTTGGGGCTGCAGTGTGTTAATTGCACCTCCCTAATATACACACCATGCCACTTAATTGGATGGAGAACATGTGGCTCTGCAGCATCTGCATTTTGGTCACAATCTCATTCAGCCATTGAGCTGCAAGTGAAAGTTCATCTAAAATTGCTGCAGTGGAGATATACAATCACTCATAAATTCTAAACCTGGATTTTTCTAAGTTCACATTTTGTTTCATAAACTTAAAAAATACCCCAGCCAGCCTGTTGTGATAAGAATACAAGTGCACAATCTCTATACATGGGGGGTATGTAGGAAAAAAAAAAAGTCTTTATTAATAAACCTGTTTGTAAAAAATGTTTGTCCAAAAACTGGGTATTTACCTGGTTTATAAATTGTGTATGTTTTAAATGCTAAGCTGACATCTGCATTATAGAGAATGTTCATCAGGGTCTGAGGAGTTTCCTTGTTCCACTGCTTACGTGGCTTATTTTCACTGTAGTTTATAACACCACCACCTGGGTATAAAATCATTCATAAATACTACTTAAATAAAATGGCATTATCAGTGTGCATTACATTCAAGATCACATTCAAGAGAGAAATACAGCAAGAAGAGAGTCTAGATATTTCCATCTGTACCACCATTGACCTCTTAACAAACTAAGGCTGACACTGTGAGCACTAAAAGGACCGCAAGTTACAGGTGACCACACTGGAACTTTCTGCTGCCAGGAGCCAGCAGAAACTGGCTGAGGGGTGTGAGCAGTCAGAGTCTCTGCAAGCTTATGTGGTGGCTCTATAAATCTTACAGAAAGGAGCCTGAGGCCATTTTTGTGCCTTTTAATATCAGAACACCTAAACACATGCATTCTTCAATCCTTTTCCCTTGCCCTGTATATAATTATTATGTAACATTCCCATCACAGCTTGGGAATTTTCTGACTACTCATTCCTTGATTATTTATTTCCACAGCATTTATTTACACTTAGAATACATATCCATAATCACATCAAACGATTGTAACAAGTGCATCAGTGTGGGACATTTTAAAATTGAAACTACTTTCAGAAGAAATCTCATATTAGGAGTTTTAATTAAAAGCTGTTGATGTGGAAGAAAAGTAAACAACAAGAGAAGTATGGATGTTTTATGCTCCCAGTAGTACGCTGTAGTTGAAAGATGGGCAGTTGCATTCTGCACCAAATGAATTTCTCATTGTTACCTCCACAAACATCATATCAAGAAGAGGATTGTAGGATAATTTCTTAGCAATGAATATAATATTCGGGTTGCTAATATTATTTATGGTTTTCATTGGTCTTTGTAATCCTTCTGTCACACAAAACCACATAGAAATTCTCTTCAGCACAGTGGACTTTTTCAGTGTTTGTTAATAAAATATTTTAAAATAAATTTTACATAATTTTAAACATGCCCTGTAAAATTTTGGCTTTTAAAATCTGTAAAGAATCACCAATATTACTTGAATTAAAATCACATTTAATTACATCTTACTTTCAGTCTCTTCAGGTGTAAAACTGGAAGAAAGCAAGGATGCATTTTCCAGGACATCCAATACAGTACTAGATACCCTCTTTTCCCATTGCCTCCTGTGGGCCTGTGACAAATCAGTATTTCCTGCAAGAACAGCAGAAGTTTCTGTTGTAATTCTAACAAAAAACAGGATGACAAGCAGCATCTTGATTCTCTGTCCAGATTACCCTGTCCAGGCAAAGTAGTACTAAGAGTCACTTAACTAGCAGTGATGTTTGATTCTGTGGGTACAAATCTGACTGGTACGAGTTCCCCAAACATTTACTCTATTCCAAATGTTTTCAAACAGCCATTTTTTAGTTCTTTGGACATGATAATTTTTAAAATATTTTTTTAAATCTTGGAGAAGCAGTATGAATCAATGTAATTGCAGAAGTAACTGAGGACGGGATGGTTTTCTGTATGTTCAAGCTTGTTTGTGCTACCTGTTTAAATGGCTGGATCATTGATGCGTAGACATCACTACACAGAAGGAAGTGCATCAGCCTTAAGAACTGTAAAACTTACCCTCTTGCTCAGATTTCCTTTGTTCCTTTGTGCCTTCACTTACACCCTCAGTAATATTTTTCTTTTCTAAGGGGCTAGGATTGCTACTTTCATCTTTCCTTCGCTTTAAAAAAATAAATACTGCATTAATCATTATCCTTGTTGTCAAGAAAAACCAAGCAGTAATATCATCATGGCAATAATTATTTTAGTTTTGCTATAAAGTTACTGGCATAAAGATCTGAAGACCTGAAAACTAAACTACTGACAGCATGAAGCCAGTTGCAATTGCACAGTATCTATTAATGTACTGCATTTCACACTGTGTGCCCTTTTTGGACAATCGTTTTCTGAAGCTAAGCACACACATAGTTACTTGATGGAATTTGAGTTTTTATTTTATTTTTTTTACATTTAAGGACTGAAGCAATATAAAGACAGATTTCTTATATTCCCAGGAACAACAAGATGCACCCAAATATTAAACTTGACATGGCTACGAAAAGGAAAAAAAATAAGCCCCATGGCAATACATTTTCTTAAATATACTGAATAAGGCTGTCAGGCTGTGCTGTTATGTGCCCACAGGTGACATCTTGGCCACCTGTGTATTAAGTCTCCTCACTTGAAATCTCACACAGGCCCTAAAACCTGGTGAGCATTATGTCCAGACTAGACTGTTTCCACAGTGTTTTCCAAATCTTTCCCTAAAGCAAAGAAAATGCATACATTTTTGCAGAATACAAAAACTTAGAAAAACAAGAGAGGATTTTTTTTGTTTGGGTTTTTGTTTTGACAGATTTATAAGGAAATCTACTTTGGAACTAAACTAAATGTGTGAAGAATCAAAAAGTTGGAGTGGTGAAAAAAAATGCACAGGAAAAGTGCAATTTGAACACAAATGACAGCTTACCTACAAGGCTGATCTACGATTTAGCACGCTAATAATAGAACAGGACATTCTAAATTACTAAGGTATAAAAATTATGTTTATATTTGAATACTTACTGTATTTTCTTTCTTATTTTTAGAGCTTCTACCAGCTATGACACCACCTAATACATTAAGAGATTGAAGAGTTAACACCTTTAGCAAACATTTGTAGTAAAGTGGCATTCCAGAGGTAAGACAGCAATGCTACTGAACCAAGCAATGAAAATTATGTGATAGCTTCTTCACACTTCTGTCAACAGAGCTCATTCTCAACAGGGAGTCCCTCTACTATTCAGTGCTAAATGTGTACAAATTTTGGTGATGCTTAATTTATGCAGAAGAAAAAAATCCAACATTCTCTCTAAAAATTAAATAGTGAACATAACTTGGCTCACCATATTCTGTGAAAAAAAGAACTGTCATACTTAAAATACACGCAACAGTTAGATGATTTACTTGTTTTAAAATTGAATTTATTTCTAGCACAAGTCCTACGACTAACAATGTATGTATTACAGCTTTGCACTCTACTTATGTTGGAGTATAATTTACACCCTACAAGCAATTTTCTGTATACATTCAGTAATATTAGATTTTGCAATAATTAAAAGTAGATTGGAACATATAATACTAATGTTTTATTGGAAATAAATTTAAGATTTTATAATATCTATGTATTTAAGATCTTATATTTACTCATCATTTTGTCACTCCCTACAACAACAAAATGTTGTTAACTTACCCTTTGGCCTTGCTGCACTGCCTTCACGTTTCTTGGTTTCCTTTAATACCTGCTCAAACTCTCTTATCATCTGGAACATGTATGAAGAAATGCAAGTACTGAATCATTTCAATCTTCCTCAAATTATAGGTTACATTATTTGTTAAAAATAGAGTCACTATACAAAAGTGCTGCTACAACTAACAGTAGCTACTTTTAGCAGCATCAGGTCAATATTCAACTTTCATTTGCAAATCAAACTTTTAAAAACTCAGTTTTCTGAAAATTCTGCAACTGTAATTATGGCTTTTAAAGTAGGACCCACACAACTCATTTAAAAATAAAATTCTTATTTAAAATGTAGATATCATTGCTTAAATCTAGAGACAAAGAATGTACCATACCTCAGAAGGCAAACAGTTTTCTGTAAATTTGGTTAAGCAACCTCTTGAAAGGATAGTATTGGCTGATGGACGATTCTGAGGATCTCTCTTAAACATCTGTTTTATCAAGTAATGAAGTTCATAAGAATAGTGAGATGGTAGTGGATCATAGGAGCCTTTGCATATCTTAAGGATGAGATGTTTCCAGCTGTTGGCTTGGAACTGCATTAAAAATAAATGAATGTGAGAGCACAGAGTTTAAGCATAAGATAAAAAGAAGATGACATAATTTAAGAGCAGCTTTAACATTTTTATATAAAAATATATAATATGTATCTACGTAGGCTTCCCTATTACCAACTGATGTGATCCCTGTTTGACAGTTTCAGAGGTGTGGAATAACAACCCTGAGTGAATACATTGGTAACTTTTCCCTTCATTTTGTAGGGCTGTTACGGGGGCATTTAATTATGTCAATACTGACAGAAATTTCCTGAGAATGAAAACATCACGGTGACTAAAACCAGATCACAATGGACACTGCAACAACCTTTACAACAGGAATGCAGATGGGAAAGTTAGTCCTATTAATTTAGGATTGTTCACAATTTATTTTTATAGGAATCAAATTCATCAATTCATATATTTGAGATTAGATTTAAACTGCAAGAGTGAAATAGTAGGCTAAGAAATACAGAGACTTGATTTAAAAAAACCCAACCAAATAATTAGAAGTAGCCTGTAAAGGCACAAATCCCCTCTTGGAAATCTAAATGCTGAGAACCTCTGCCTCCACACAGAAGTTTTCTTTGGGTACACTCTGCTGTCTTGGCAGCAGAGCACCAAGCATCCACAGTGTGCAGCATCCTTTTATTATCACCTCTGACAGATGATACAAGAACGTGTGTGACCACCACATAAAACCAGACACATAACATTTCAATGCTGCTAAAAAGGGAAGATACTGCACTCCTTGGAATCCCAGCTGTGAGCTCTGCCTGAGTAGCTGTGACACTGCCAAAGCCTTGTCACAGACCTGACTAGGCTAACACATGCCTATGCACAGACTCCTTTATGGCTCAGTCATGTACAGTATAAACTTCTACCCTCTTGCACAGCTAGCAGTTGCAGCTGTGGAGAATCTCTTGTTGAGATACAAGATTTGAACAATGCTCTCAAGACATATGGTCTGATTCTTGGCATTGTCCTGTGCAGGGCCAGGAGCTGGACTTTAATCCTTGTGGGTCCCTTCCAAACTCAGAATATTCTACGGTTCTGTGATTTCAAGAAATATTATTATCTCAAAGAAGGGAAACTGCTGCTTATAAAAAACTAAGACGAAATGACCTTCAATTAGGATCTCATTTTCTTGCAAGACAAACATCCTGATAACAGCTCTTGTGTTACCCATGTGTGTGTATACAGAAGCCAGAGGAAGTTAACACAAAAGAAACAGCATCAGCACTGTAAAAGACAGTGTCCCAGGAATGACAGAAAGACAGAAACATCCATCATGGTTCCCACTGTTCCAACAGGAGGACAGTGCTTGGACAGTGACTTCTTTGATTTGAAGAATAAGCAAAGGTATATCACTGATGCAAGGCACAAAACTGCTTATTGCTTTCCACATTTTGCTATACTTGCACACAATATATTCTCATTAGCAAAGATTTTGAGTGTCTTTTTCTCCTTTTCTCCTGTAATCATCTTGGTCCTGTAAAATGCAATGCTCATTGCAACCTCCCTGCAGATATCTGAAACCAGTCTGGCAACAGCTGAACTCCTCAGGAGGTCCCAGATCACCTTACTGATATTGAGGAAAATTAACCATGAAAAAAATTTTCTAAAACTTTTGAAAATGGAGTGTTCTATGGAAGAAGGGTCCAGTAGGTCCCGAGAATTGCTGAAAAACATAAGGCATACAGTGGAGGAGGTGTGGAAAGGGTGGAGCAATACTTCCCTCTTTTGGAAGCAGTAGCAAATATGTCAGTCTAAACTACAGTACAGCTAACTGATAATTGAGTTTTAAGGAATTTCAAAACTTTTCCAATAGCAATAAAGCTGTACTTACCGGATGTTTCAGAGTGCACAGCTCATATAGAATACATCCCAGAGACCATATATCACTGCAGATATGGAAAAGGATGAGAAGTTTTCAGCCAAAAATTACAATAGCCTGCTTCAAAAAAATGAGATTCAAACTGTGTACATAACTGAATAAACTGAAAATAAATGTAAGTAACTATAAAAGACAATACAATTATGTGTTTAACCTCTCCACCAGAAATGTTCTTGCTTATTGTATCCTACCCTGATGTAAAAGAGATGACTGTCATCAGTTGTAGCTGGGTTTTTATTGCTAGGATGTCTCTTAAACAATTTGCTGCAACAACAGTTATCCGCCTTCGTATTCCATGACCCCTAACATCAGATGGTAGCCACACAATCCTAATTCTGAGAGCTGGAATTCTGGCCCTGCCAATAAGAAGTCTCCTACTGAGAAAAAAACCATTTCTCTCCATCCAAAGTGAGTACTGCCATCTGCAAAAGAAGCAACTGATGCCTTTCTTGCACGAGGAGTAGAAAAATACTTAAGTTCTAGAAGGTTTCTTCACTTCTCTGGAAAACCAATCAAACAACTGGGGTCACAGAACAGATCTAGGAGTGGGAATATAAAATGGCTTAGTATTTTGGAGCCTGAAAGAAAGCTGTCAACTCTGTACTATCAAGATGCTCTCAGAAGTTCTTGCATTAGGACCAGACTAACTAGGCTCTGTAAATCTAAGTAATCCATTTTGTGCCATTTTCCCTACATTATGACTGGCGTGAAGAGCATAAAAAATATGACCAGTGAAAAAAACCTAAGACCCGCAAAAGATGTAAACATATATGTATGTGCATATATACACACACACTTGTGCCTATGTATGTGTATATTTACTCTCCCAAACAGACAGAGGTTTTCAAACTTCTAAGAGTAAAGATACTGTGCTCTCAGTTACCTAAGTAAAGAGGAATTTACGCACTTCCACCTTAAAACCCCCTGTAATTACCTTTTTCTACGTATACTTAAGCTCAGTATCTTCTCCAAATCAAGTACAGGTAAGCCACAAAGCTAGATTGAGACAGCAATAAAGAAACCCCTACATCAGTCAGGCATTATTTGTGACCACTGAAAACACAAGTACCTTTTGTTGTTGTATGGCATGCTTTCCCATATTTCTGGAGGTACATAATAAGGAGTTCCCACATACGTGCAAGCATATGACATCGGACTGTTGAAACAACAAAGAAGAAATGCCAGGTGGAAAGCAATGAATTAAGAACTCTGTATTATTTGTTAATGGAAAAATAAAACTTAACACCACTGAGATCAGTGGAGATGTCCACATACTGTGCAAGAAGGCGTGCAGATCCAAAATCTCCCAATTTCACTTTTCCATTTTGAGTGAGGAAGATGTTCTGCATTTCAAGAGCACAGATTAACATATTTTAATATTCTCCTAGGAATCATTTCTGCAGTTTGTGTATACAGAAAACATGGTGGTGTTCACTTTAGTATTTTATCTTTATTTTTCCTTTTACTTGTTTCTTCTAATACTTCTACCAAAAAAAAAAAAGCTAAGAACTATGTCATGTCTCAAGGGAAATGGAAAGTTTATATTGGAAAGGCTATATGGGCCTAAAGCTCCAGCATCATTAGCAGAGGAAGAATCAGAACTTAGAATTGCCTTAATCTCTATTCTGTACTCAAAACACTAAGGTCACACTTTCTTCTAAATTTCTCTTTCTGATAAGTAAGAGTTAAAAAAAAAAGTGTGGCAAGATATTTAAAAACTGCATAATCAATACACTTTTTATAGTTCTGTTATTGTTTTAAATTATATGCAGTCTGTCACAAGTAGTTGGTGCTATCAGCAGTTTGGATATGAAGGATATATCTATACTTAGATGATAGTTACACTTGCAATATGACATCATCCCATGCACTCACCAATTTCATTTACATGATATCCTTAGGCCTAAATAAAAAACACAGACCTTAGCAGTCACAGGAAATTATAAAAAAAGGGAGTTTACTTTTACATGCAGAAGAGTTTGTTAATGGCAACACTTGCTCTGTTCACCTTGGATTTTATATCTCTGTGGAGCACACGTTGATCATGAATGTGCTTCACAGCCAGGCACATCTGCACAAACCAGTGAAGGATCTGAAAAAGAGCAACTAAGAGTTTTAACAGCTCGATGCTGTATATAATGAATACCTTAGTAATAATTAAAAAAATAATTGGACAACCAAAGCATGTTCTGAGTATTTGGGAGTTAAAAGTAACTCTAACATAATGGCCTCCAAACAACATGAAAGACTGAGTTCCTCAGGATAATTTATATTTTGACATGGCAGAAGGAATGCTTATTACCTGTGTGCAGAAAGCTCTAATAATACATAACAATAATGAAGACAGGGAATCGCTACATGGCACTTTATCTGATGGTCATTTTATAAGCAAGTTAATTACAGTTTCACAGTAAATTAGCAAATAAACAAACCCAACAACCAAACAACAGAACACAACCAAAACCCACATGGAAACAACACACAGTTTTTAAAAGGTAATGTGTTCCTTTTTAAGTATAAAAGAAACTCTTAAAGATGCAAAGATGCCTAGAAAATCTAAATACTTGGTTGGTTGAGGTTTCTGGTCTTTTAACTAATGTGATGCTTCTAACTGTGGCAGGAAGTAGCTTTCATTCACTACAATGTCCCTTTGAACCCTCTCCCAAGTAATTTTACAGCCTCTTTGGTAAAAGGAGTTAATGCCTGCTGAATGGTTTAAACATGTAATTGCTACATACATATAGTGCAAGCATTTAGTCTCCTGGCTAGCTTAATTTATCTTACCCAAGTGTTTGTTTACTTTTCATTTGCAGTACATCTTACTGTGCTTTAAATTCTGTCTGAAGTTTGTGTAAAATTCTTATTTAATTGCAGACAAACCTGACCATTTTTCACACTACCCACACAATGCTCAAAACAAGGCAACAATTTCTTTTTTATTCCTTTTAGTCCAATCCTTGTCTTGTTCTGATGAAAATTATAAAAGCAGTAACATTCCTATTCTATCTGTAAGTGCCTTTGTTTCATTTAAGGTACCTCAAGGTGTTTGCATCTCTATAATACGGTTTATGCAGCACACTTCAGTTTACATGAAAAAGGATTCCTGGTCCCTTGTTCAAAACCATGTCTTTTCTTACCGTATCTTCAGGGAAAAAAATTCCCCTTTGGTGTTTAATCTTTTGCATTAGATCTCCGTCATCACAATATTCCATCACTATATACAGATGTCCATCAGCTAAATTTTAGGCAATTTGAGAATAATTAGTATTTTTGTTAGAAGAGTAAGTACTGCTTTTTACTCCAAGTAATACTTTTTACTATAAAGCTCCAACTACATGCTGTGTATTATATGTTACAATAAACATGTATTTTGTTTATAACATGTATTATATAAAAAGAAGTAATCTAATGAGTAGTATGCAACTTGAAACAAATTACAGAATTTAAATGTTTATATTTACCTTCAAATGATTCTTTATAGGCAACGATATTTGGATGTTTCATTTTAGCCAAAAGAACTGCTTCCTTCCTAGAGTTCTCTACACCAGACGAAGACTGAAAATATAAATAAATATATAAATTTCACAATAATAAATTTTCATATTATACATACAAACCACCTCACTTCTCAAAACTAAAACGTTCTTGAGAATTGTTTTTCAGTTATTTTAAGTCATTTAGAAACTTGAAAGGCCCCATCTTTCTAATGTGTGGTTTATTACTAGCTGAAGACTTCTTGGGGGTTTTGGGGCATTTTTTTTTTAATTTTGGAGGCTATTTTCCTACTTCAGTTGGTGACCTTTTCTATTTTAAGTGTAGAACTATGTAACAAAGCAGCACACACTGACTTTGGGGCAGCTGATAGACTGCATGAACTCAATATAAAGCCAAGTGCCAGGTATTAACTGAGTCTCAGGCTCCACAAAGCCAGTGTCTCCCATTTTGTGATTTTTTTGCTTATCTAAATGCAGAGAAGGTAACTCAAATAAGTGATTTCCAGCAATATGAGACCAGATTCCTCATTAGGCATTGCAGATAAAATCTGCATTCTAGTGAAATCAAGGACTTTAGGGAACAGGGGTTTCATTTTAAGTGTCTTTGTACATGTTGCACTTCCCAAACCACAACCACGCGCTTTCTGAATTAGATTGGATTTTCCTACTTTTCTTAGTACCAGCAACATCAACTCAGATATAGTTTTATAGTAACCATACCATGCAATTGTCTAATACACAAAAAATGACAGCAAAAGTGTTCAGTGTTTCAAAAATACACCAGAGTTATGAATTTTTTTTTTAAGTGGTGGGTGAGGTGATGTGTCACACTTACCATGGGAAGTCTTATTTCCTTCATTGCATACTTCTGGTCACTGATTCTATGATGAACAAGGAGAGCTCTCCCAAAGGATCCCTCTCCTAGTACTTTCAACACTTTGTATTCTTCCATTCTTTACAAAGCTCAGGCTGAACAATTCTCTTAAAAAAACCCCACAGAATAACAAAATGAGTGATAAATGTGGGTACCTACAACTGTCCAGCATAATACATCTATAATACATAATACATCTATGCACTGTTACCATGGAATTACTGAAAATGAGGCCTCCAGAAAGTACAACTCTAAGCATCATCACTGCATTTTTTAGTTTCAAATGCTAAAGCTCTTTGTTACCTGCACTCCTGCAAGTGGTTTTGTAACACTAAGGCAAACTCACAGGCACAATAATAGAACAAGCTTCAGGCTTCCAGTGACAATTCTCACCTAAAACAGCCAAAGCAGGATCAAACTGCGAAAAGTCACTGCACAAAACTTCAACAACTGGAAGATATAGAGTATTTTTAGTTGGAAAGGACCAACAATGGTCATCAAGTTCAACTGCCTGACCACTTCAGGGGTAACCAAAAGTTAAGTCACATCAATAAGGTGATTGTGCAAATGCCTCTTAAACACTGGCAGGTTTGGGGCATTGACCACCTCCCTAAGAAGTCTGTTCGAGTGTTTGACCACTCTCACAGCAAAGAAATGCTTCCTCATGTCAAATGTAAATCTCCCCTGGTTGCATTCCAAACCATTCCCAGTTGTCCTACCACTGCATTTAAACTGTACCACAGAATTACTGAGGTTGGAAGACACCTCTGAGGCCATCAAGAGGACCAATGACTGCCTTGTCAAGCAGCCCATGGATGGCAGTGAGTGGCAGATGCAGTTATTCCTTGAACCACCTCCATGGACAACTTGTTCCAACCTTTAACAACACTTTCCAGGAAGAAATTCCTCCTGCTTTCCAACCTGAACCTCCCCTGCTAGTTTGAGGCCATGTCCTCTGGTCCTGAAGAGGAAATTGCTGTGGAGTTTAATCCCACACCCTCGGAGAGCTCCCACATATGCTGAAACTCACCCATGTTCCCATTTTCCACTAAAAAACACTTCCCCTGAAGCATTTCACACACAGCAGTGCCCTGTTCCCCTGTTTTTCAAAACGCTGATGCTTCCAAGTTGGTTACCCATGTTCCAAACACCTCTTTATGCATATACTGCACAAATGGGCTGATGAGTTCATTCTGAAAAGCATCTCGGGGGCTGATGTTTCTACAGCTCCTTTCGGCTCAGGAGGGGGAGCCCGGCCCGGCCCGCCCCAGCCCCTCCGGGTACTCACCTGGGCAGGCCGCGGCCTGAGGGCCTGCCCTGGCACAATCCCAGAGCCCACGCCGGCATAGAGGAGGAGGGCCGGGAAGGAGGGACCGCCCCGCCCACCCCAAGGAAAGGGACGCCCCGCCCGGCAGGGGCTATGCTGCTGCCGGGGGAAACAGCTCACGTTCTTTATTTATCAGCTCGCCATCAAAAACAGACGACACAGCTTAGAGGGTAAAGCTTACAAACACAGAACAAAAGCGACTGGGTTGATAAGTTTAATAAATGCACTCTATTACAGTCTGACGCGAACCAACATGAAAACAGGCGCAGAGTATGTAGTGTATCAGACCTCAGCTAAGGTGACTTGATAATGAACAATCTCAGTAACTAAAGAGATTAAAACGTTTTGTTAAATCAATACAAACTATATAAAACAGCTTAAAATTTAGCATACACAGTAGGAGCTGGCTTCCGTTTTCAAAACTAAATGATGTTGGAGTAGATAATGTACTATTAGAATGCCTATGTTACTTTTTATTTTCCTAAACTAAGAGATTCCTATGAATTTCTTAGAAAACTGCAACTGCAACAGGAAAACAGTAGATATTAGCAACATACTGCAATGAACTACTACATGAAGGTTTACACCTAGTCCTTAATTTGGTATTTAATGAAACATATTCAACACAAAGACAATGGTTAATCTAGTACTAAACCAGAACATATTACAATTTTGAAAAGGCAGATTTAGTGACTCAGGCAGTCAAATTTCACCTTAAGCCATCCACATGAATTTTAGATAGCTCCTCTTTAAAAGCTGCTAAAAACAAGTACTCCGCAACTCTCCTTAATAAGAATCAAATATTTAACCCTTGTAGAGCAGTAACACTCCTTTTTACACTTCTATTTCAGCACTTGTTTCTTGGAAGGCATTGCTCTGTTCATGGATAAATACAGTGGCTTTTGATTCCAGTCCTCCCAGCTGTTCAAGTGAAGAGACACATGGATCTTGATCTTTAGCAGTATCAGTCAGCTTGCACATCCTCTCACGAAGGCGTTGAGAATATCGCAAAGGGGTCTTCAGGCTTTGAAAAAGGGAAAAAAAACCCAAACAAATCACCAAACATAGGCACACCATCATACAAGTTGCCTCTGGAGGATCTAGCAGAAACAGCAAGTCATGATTCCTGCTCAACTCTTTCCCATTGCCGAAGGAAACAGGCCCTTTCCCATTCATACAATTAGAACCAGATACACAATTCTTTTCTTGGGCAAAATATTTCATCCCAGACAACCCCCTGAAAACAGTTCCAAAAGGAAGATTTCTCCCTATTCCCTCAGGGGGAAATTGTTCTTCCTGTTATTAGGGATAGCAGACAGATTACAGGTCTCCAGCTTCATCAGATGCCGAAGCTGAGCACAACTTTCCTAAGTCTGCTACCTTAGAAGCAACCTTGTGGTAAAAAAATAATTTCAATATTATCTGGTTTGTACAGAGGTTACTATCCAGGTTTTTGCCTCAAGATGATCATTACAGGGCAGTTACATCTTGATCACTACTTTCGTGTTGTATGACATACAACCACATCTACTTTCAAATAGGAAAGGATTGGAAACTCCTTTCTCTTTACCTAGCTCAGTGTAAAACTGGTACTGTGATGAGGGCGTGGAGGGGCATCCCAAACCTGGAATTTATGCCTCTGCCACAGAAGTCTGGTTACTCTGTAGTGAGGCCTTTACAAAGCAAAACAGTTCGAGTAAGTAGACGAATTTATTTAAAATTACTTCCTTCTGAATGATGAGGAAGCAATTCTAAAAATAAATGTTCTTGTAAGCTTTCAACTAGGTGTTCACAAACGCAGTGCCTCCCTGTTTCAATGGGACACAAACATTGTTTCTCCAGACACTGCAGACTTTCCATATTTACCTGAAGTCATCTTTCCTTTCCAAGTATGATGTGGTAGGATTGTACCTCAGTGAACAAGATGTGTCATTACCCTTCTCAGGAGAATTAAATGCCTGGGCTGTATCTTTTATCCCATCCTCATTCTGTTCTGTTTCACATTTTCCTTTCTTTTTTTTATGATCTCTAGCCTTGCGCTTTTTATTCTTTTTTGGCAAGATCTCTTCTCTTGGTTTTAAGTCTAAATCAGTTTCTTCTTTTTTGATAGCTTCACTGCTTGCCTCTGCCTTCTTATCACTCTCTGCATTTTGGACATCATCAGACCAGAAATCCTTGAAGGTCTCCTGAACTGGCTCTCCAGATGAATTTGCTTCCTTGCTGACTTCCACTAACTCACTTACATGAGCTTCTATCACAGATGCTCCTAAAAATAAAATACAGAAGAAAGTATAGCTGTGATTAGCTACAACTAAAGAGAATGTTTCAGAGAGATTCCTGAAATCTTAGAGCTTTACATGAGAATCAAAGTTAATTATGTGTTGAATCTGATTCACAACAATTTAAGTTACTAATAATTTTAATCGCTTTCAGGAACATGCAACCTGAAAACTCAGACTAAGTACACATCCTGAGAAGTCATTCTCTTCCTTTCAAACTGCAGCAGCTCTGAAGAAATATACCAGTCAGTTTCTGTGTTCAAATACTTGTCAAGTTATGTTACATTGAATGGGAATATTTACAGCTACTTTACTTCCAAAATTGGAATATTTACAAACTTTAATTGACACTGTGCCAAAACCAAACATGTTTCTTGTAGTGAAGAAGGTTGTATCAAAGAGGCACTGGTTTTTATCTCAAGAATATTTTTATTTGCTCCTTGATTATCAGGCTTAAATAACTTTGACAAAGCTTAAATAGAAGCTTTGAATACAAGAGCATCTCCAGTCATTTTAACATGCCCACTATTGAAAAGGGTTTATTTAGTCAAGACTGTTTTCAAAGACAATTGAGTACAAAATTATCACAAAGTTTTCCATAAATAAAGTTTAATATCAATACAAATAGCTTGTGTTGCCTGTTAAGTCATACATTTAACTAGAATAGGGTACTCAAGCTTACCATTCTCAGACTTGAAAAGACTTTCATTATTTTTCATAGTGTCTATAAGTGTGTGTCGTAGTTCCTCTTTAGGCTGAAAAAAAAAGTTGTACTGTTTTAGAAAAACAATTCCAAAAATAATCATCATTTCAGCTTATTTAGTTGATGTAACAGTTACAGGGAAAGTGGTGCAGACCACAAGATATTCACCTTACAAACCCTTTATTTAATGTGGTTCAGACGTAAGTCAAAACAAGTGAATTCTATATTTCCTGCATTTGGTGCACTAAAGCTGTATTTGATGCCCTGAAATCTTGCTGATATTAAAGCACAGAAGTAAAGTCCATCAATAAGTAGAAAATTAAGTTATATTCTGGATTTCTAGTGATACTAGAAGTGTGAATCCTTAATTCCTTCTAGGCAGATCATCATATGGTAATTCAATGACCCTAAACCTTTCTAGTATCTACAGTGGTTACAGAGCAAACCAAAACCATTATTTGAATATTCAAGCAGGTCACATGGCTCTCCTTCTACTATAAAAGGATTTAATAAAATCAGAAACAGTTGTATTTTGCATCCCATATTTTCATGCCTTTCTAATTGTTAATCTCAAAGAAAAGCTGCTCACCCTTGCTCCAGCCAAAATGGCCTCCTCATAGACAGTAAGAAGCTTCTCAAGAGGGCCCATCTGTTCAAGATGCATACAGCAGATCCAAAATTTTGCAAGTCTTCTAACCCCAGGAATGCTCTGCATCAGATCTTCCAGCATGGCACGTACGTCATCACCATGACGTCCCTGAAGTCAACACAGAAGCAGAAATTTAACTTTAGCTAATACCTTGAGATACTGTAGATTAGCTGGTTTTGAACTAGAAAACAAATATTTTTTGTCTTTCTTTGGCAGAAGAATTGTTATCCACCTGTTCTTCCAAATGAGATTTATACAATATTGTAAATAGAAGGGATAGTAAAACGTATAGACATCTTCACAACTACTTGAAACGAGACTTTTTCAGAAGTACAGACAGATTTCTGCAAATGCAAACTTGTTTTAGATTAATTCCTTCTAGCTATTCTCATTATATTACAGCTCTCTACTATTATAGCTCTACTATTATTACCATTATTGCCTATTCTTATTTGGTAATTCAATAAATTAGTAAAGTTTCATTCCTTTGGGTGTTGGCAAAAGCTATGATGTTGCTTAACTTGGGGAGCAATGAGTCCCCTGCACCTGATTCACATAGGTGTAGCACACCCCTAAGGACTTGCATGCTGTGGGGTCCTATGTGATCAGAACTCAGCAGGCAAGGGTCCAAATACCTGTTCAGTTAACTGCAGGCATTCACTGAGAGTCCTGTTGACCTTTTCACTCTGCTCTAAAGCATCAGCAGAGAATTCTTGTTCTTCACTTTTAGACGGGGATCCCAGAAGCGCATATATAGGAGGTCGTCTCATCACTTTTCCTCTAGATGCCCTCCATTGATCCAGGCGAGCTCTGCATTGAAGAATATTATTAGCTAAATTTTTGACATTGACTGACACTAATTAGGGTAAGTCACACAGAGATATTATTTCCAGATAGTTCAACCCTTTTTCCTTTAATGCTGAAAAGAATACAGCTGCCATTTAGATCTGCATGGAAATTTCAGAACTGTACATATTGCTGTCTGCTTTAAGTATCTGTCAGATCAGAACACTTTAACCTCTTCCTTTCAAGCAGCAACAAGACACTTAGGTTGGAAACCCTGGTTTTCAAGAGAGGGTAAAAAAAATGCTTCCTAATTATTCTTCTGTGTCACCTATTTTCACCAATCACACTTCAAAACAGAAAACTAGAAACAATCTCTTAAGACACAAAGCATGGAGAGCAGCCCAGTACAACCCTATCACGGTTTTTAAAATCTGAAACTGATGTGAAGTATAATTCAGTTTTCATGTTTCATTTCAACCCCATCCCCCTAGACCATCAATTTTTAGTAACTCTGACTTTGCACAGGGAACTTTATCAAGAATATTAAATAAATTT
This sequence comes from Pithys albifrons albifrons, assembly GCF_047495875.1. Classification (NCBI taxonomy): domain Eukaryota; kingdom Metazoa; phylum Chordata; class Aves; order Passeriformes; family Thamnophilidae; genus Pithys; species Pithys albifrons. Next base: position 60,596,438 of record NC_092458.1, read on the forward strand.
TAGATTATGAATCATCTTCCTCTCCCTGTTGTCTCAGCTGAAAACTGAAAAATGTCATTGACAAGTGCTCTCTTTCAGTCTGTAAAGTTTCTCATTCTATATGCCTTCTGCCTCAGTCATTTTTTTTTCTGGTAAGCTGTGACATGCATGTGAAATTCACTTACAGGATTATCTGTCATGCTTAAGGCTGTCACAGCACTTAGCCTAAAAAAACAGCTCTTAGCAGCAACATCTATTTTCTAACTGTGCAGGACAAACAGTAAGCCTGGAGAGCTGCTGCAATTAGTCTGAACTCTGATTTCACAGTATTAAGTTTACAGTTTTAGTCTGCTGCCCTTGGGCATCAAGTTTAGACACTCAGGGTTTTTTTCAATGTATCTACAGCAAAAAATAGGTCAAACTAGATATTCTTGGAAATAAGATAACCTACAAGATCAAGCCATGTGAATAATGCCTTTACCTTCTCTCTTCTGCTGTCTCTTTCGGCAGAACAGATTTTCTGTTGCCATTAGTTTTAGAATTCTGTCCTGTTTTTGTACCAGGAACAACAGAAATTGGTTTTGCTGGAGCTTCTGGTCTTGCACCTTCACAAAAATCTGCACATTTCTTCACACCTTGCAGTCTGTGGTCAGGATTGCTAGAAGCAGCCTTTGGTGGCTGTGGTCCCCTTCCACCAACCAGTTTCTGGACTGTTACTTTCTTTGGTGCTGCAGCAACTGCCAGTTGCTGTTTCTTCAGACCAGACTGAGAGTGAACAGCAGCTTTCTCAGGTGGTTTGCTGTGAAGTGGCAGTACACCATTTGTTTTTACAAACTTCGTGTTTGTGACTTTGAGAGTCTTCAGAACTGCACTACAGCTTTTTGTGGATGAAGAATTTGCTGCTTGTTTGGTGGCAGAAGGAAGAAGCTTCTTGTCTGGCCCTTGTTCTTTTTCCCCTTCATTTTTTACTGCTCTTCGGAAGGAATTTATCTTGGATTGGATAACTCTGCCACGGTATTTTCCAAGTGCTGGTTTCTTTGGTAGGGTAACACTTGCATTTTGTTTTTCTGCAATCATTTGCTTCTCCCTTATTCTTTTTATTTCCAAGAAGGCCTTGCTAAAGGACACATGCTGAGATTTTATTTCAGTATCTTTGGCCTTTGAAGCTTCACCATCAAGATTCCAGTTTGCCTCTGGTACATAACTTGTTAGTGGGATTGTGGAAGAGTTTAAAGCAACATTTTTCTCTGAGCTAACACTTGATTGGTCCCACGACAGTTTATCATCATTCTCTTTATTTTCCTGAAATCAAATGCAAATCCACAGAAATGTTAGAAGAACATTCATGCTGCATCTTATTTGTTTCTAAAGAGTCTTCCATTGATTTATAGGACTAAAGTGATTAAAGATAAATGCCACTTAAAAAGTACCTACAGAACTAGTGTATAAATACTGAGCAGAATATTTGTCAACTATTATTTCAGAATTCACATTAAAAAAATCAAATAAAAATTGCTTAAATTCTGCCTTGGAAGTAAGAAACAAAACTCTCAAAGCAACTTCTGGCTTTTAACTGCCAAAATTACCTTCTAAGAAGAGTCATAAAGTAGAAACTTGCTTTAGGCTGTATACAGTACAAAGCAATATCTCTACCTACCTCACTCACTCAATGGCATCACCACTCCCCTACTTAGTGTGGATAGTCTACTAACACAGGGTAGTGAGTAAATCCTTTGATTAGGGCACCAGGTGATGTTACCAGAAGAGAGAGATTTTTTCTTACTACTGAGCAGTAGGATGCTGTAAGTTAAGAATAATTATGTCTGTTTTATATGGCTTCACTATTCTCTGAAACTCTTGGCCATATGTTCTTAGCACAGCCCCCCATGAGAAGTGGGACCTATTTTTTTCCTGCAAAGATGCTCTACAGCAACTAATTCAGTATTGCCCGAGCAGCAGCTTATGAGTGAACTATCTAAAGGCAGGAAAAAAACATGTAAAGGACACATATAACTCTGCAGAGGCTGATACTCTTCTTTAAGGAAGATGTTCTTGAACTGTAAGAAAACTACCCTGCATCTCATTTTCTGGTCTGTCATTCAGGCTCAGAAGGTAGATTTGACCTGTAACTAGAGCTTGACAGTTGTTTTTTCAAGAAATTAGGTAGTGTAACTCAACTTTAAGATCCCACAAGACATTTATACAGAACAAAATACGTCCCTTCAAGAAATTTCTAAAAAAAAAAAATTTTGTTCTCACTTTTGGAACTTTACCCCTCAACATTCTGTTTTGAAGCTTTATGGTTTTTGCTTTCTTTCTCAAATAACTCCATGTCTCAAATCTTCTGGAACCCAAATTCAAAACTGTCTAACACAAACCCCAGTCTTGGGTCTATTTTTATCCCACCTTTCCCTGAGAACAGATCTGGAGAAGAATCTCTGTTTTGCTGTTTCTAAGCAGCACAATTTGTATCTTAATTTTGGAAAAGTGAGATGAAATGATATAGGCAACACATACCCTTAAATTCTGATTAGATATTGGCATCTACTTCTGATTACATTAGATTTGCCAGTACACAACTGAAAAACAACACACTCTACAGTTAGTTTTGTTAATGACTTGGTTTTCTTACAAGTAACAGTGTACAGATAGAAGACTTCTCTACTCTGACAGAAGACCTCACTCAGATTTTAAATTACTTCCCTGAAGATTGAAAATATATCAAAAAAATCTGAGATTTTTGAGACAATTTGTTAAAATGTAAGCATTATTTTATCAAAAATGGTATCCTCTTTAATCCACTCCCCCGTTGGGTACAAACTGCATAGCAATACAATCTGTTACATACTGTAACCTGACAGCTTTGCAAAAAGCATTAATAAGCAGTGACTGATTCAAATTTCAACAAACTGCACCTCTGTGCCTGAAAACCTCTCATGCTCTGAAGTCAGACAACATAAATATGACTTAAGTCAGTCAAATGTTGTAGCCTCCAGAATAGAGTAACATCAGTATTTAAATATCAATCCAAAACTTACCATTTCTGGTTTTGGAGATGTTGAGAGCTGTAAGTTGTCTTGCAGTTTCTTGCTAGTTGCTCTCCTAGTTCTGCTACTGCTTAAAAAAAAAAACAAACCCTAAACTTAAATCATGCAAAGAAGGATTGTATTTTTAGAGGATCTTCACATGGTCCAGTTGGCAGTTTGAAGGCTGAACTCACTGAAGCATTTTGGCATAGCTTATACTATTCCTTCAGCAAAAACAAATGGTTAAGCAACCACTAATCAGGGCCCAGGCTACAAAACATCCCTTCTTACACCACGAAGAGCTGGCTAACAGACTGGAATTGACTGCAGGTGTCATTCTCATGTTTAAGGATGAGCACCTACTTGTCTGCTACACTAGTTTAAGTTTCTAAATGCTGCAACTGAGGGGGAAGAGGGAGTAGCACAAGGAGTCAAAGCTCAGCTATAGCAATCATCAGAGCCCAGGCCATTTGAGGCAAGTCTGAACAAAGAGACAGTTCCTACCACACTGACAGGTTCCAAAACCTTCAATCAGGCACCACAGCTGGCATCAGACTACCCAGTGAGTTACAAAATCACCAAAACTAGTATTTGTCTCCTAGCAACTATGAAAATGTATTGACAGACCAGCAGAAAAGCATCTCAGTTTGAAAGTTACAAATCCAAGTTCTTCCTCAGATGCTTTGTGATGCATTATATGAAACATGTAGCAGCACTCTATGTGACTGAAAATAAACATTCCAGTTCATAATTGGCATCTTTGCACCAGATGATCTTATGGAAGCCAACTGAGATGAAAATGAAGGTATATTGGTGAATAAAAAGGAATGTAAGCCTGAGTAGAAGTACTACCTGAGCGATGTCTGGTTTTCTTGAATGGGCACGCCAGAAAAAGTCTTCTTTCTTGATAGATATTCAACTTTTTGTCCCCTTTGTTCTAGTGGGTTTTAAAATTACAGACATGTTATGTTTTCAGCTAAAACGGTAATGACAAGCTTTGATTCTTAGTAAAAGAAGAAATGCAATTGGAAAAACACCAAGACATAAAATACATACATTATGGATTAATAAAGTTCTTAGTTTAATATTCACATTGCAACGTCTTACATATTCATTTCTTGAGAAAGGCTATATTCACAGGTTGCTTGAATGTAATTTCACAGCTCCACAAGATGGTTGTTTTACTGTATTAAGCTAAAAGAAAGACAATTTTGTGACAGGAAGAAGCTAAGCTCACTCTTATTTTCTGAATTCCCCTACAGTATCTCACAAACTTACTGTTGGTTCAGCAAGCACACTTTTCATTAGTGGCAGTAGTGAGTATAGCACACATGAAAACCACCATGCAGATGAACCCAATGGACCATCTGTAAAATCATTTCCTTCTCTTCTACTGTCACCTGGGCATCTGTGCAAATGTTGAACTAACAGGAATGTTAACAACAGCACAGAGTGATCCTGAATAGGTCCTAAGACAGCTGTCACTGTCCTTCCAGGGACAGTGACTCCATCAGCTCCCTGGGCAGTCCATTCCACTCTCTAGTTACCCTTTCTGTCAAGAAATTCCTCGTAATGTCCAACCTCTCATGACACAGTTTGAGGCCATGTCCTCTCCTCCTGTCACTAGCTGCCTAGGAGAGGAGACCAGCCCCCACCTGGCTACAACCTCCAGGTAGTTGTAGTGCGTGATGTGGTTCCCCCTGAGCCTCCTGAAGGCTGTGGAAGCCCAGGCTTAACAACCCCAGCTCCCTCAGCCACTCCTCATGGAACATGTGCTCCACAGACCTCACGAGATTCGATGCCCTTCTCTGGCCAAAGTTTACAAAAGATTCCGTACACGACCCCCATCCCGCAGAGGCTCCAGCGGGTAGTACAGCACAGACGCATCTGCCAAGAGATGCTGCTGCACGGCAGCAAGCCCAGCAAGCATCCCAGGGCCCCCCAGCACCTTCTGCTCCAGAAACTCAGCTCTCACCGCCTTTCACACAAACAGCAAAGCCCCACCCATCAAAGCAACTGTTGGTTTAACTCGTAGAAGCCAAACTTGCAGAAAGCAGATTTACACAAGAGGGCGGGTATAGGTATGCGTCGCATTTGCTGGTTTCAATGGGACGCCCTTAGGCTAGGGCGTGTTTTTCGTCATGAGCGAGTGGTTCTACCTCAGGAGCCCGGTCTGTGGCAGGGTTTGGGATGAGATGGGATAGGGTGGAGTGCGGGACAGGACGGGGTGCGGGTCGGTCCCCAGGGCTGCCAAGGGAAGGTGAAGTCTCCCACGGCAGCTCGCACAGGCCAGAAGCTCTAAGACTATGATAGCGAGCGCTGCTGCCAAGACCTGCTGGGTCTCCGACCTCGCCTGGGCCGTCTTCCCTCGCCTCCTGGGGAGAGTGACCAGCTCCCGGCTCGCCCCGGCTCTCCTGCCGCGGCGACGCGCGGGCGGTAACGGCGGGGCGGTAACGCTCGGCCCCGCGCGGCCAGCCAGCCGGGGCATGGTGCGTGTGTGGGGTGGGTGGGGGTGTGTGTGTGTGTGTGTGTGTGTGTGTGTGTGTGTGTGTGTGTGTGTGCGCGCGGGGGTGTCCCAGCCCAGCCCTCCAGCGCCCCTTTTCCCCACCGAAGTCACGGCCATACCTGGAAACGCGGGCTCGGACCTGCGGCTGACCGAGAGCTGTGAGGATGCGCGAACCGCCATTGCCGCTGCTCTCGGAGCGTTTGAATCGCCCGGCACCGCCCTGATTGGCCAGAACGCGGGACTTGAACTGACCAATGGCGAGAGGGCAGCAGGGAGGGGCCAAGGAGCGATGGGAGGAGCGATGGGAGGAGCGATGGGAGGAGCGATGGGAGGAGCGATGGGAGGAGCGATGGGAGGGAGGGAGGGAGAGGCGGCCACTGCCCTAGCACCGCCCGCGGGGGAATATGGCGGTCTCTCCCTGCGCCGCCGCCAGAGGGCGCGGCGCGGCCGCGCACGGTCTCGGCTCGCCCGGCGACTGCGGGCGGGGAGCGGCGGCCGCGGCCCGGTGAGACCCGGGAAGGGCGGCCATGGACAGGTTCTCGTGGACCACCGGGCTGCTGGAGCTGGGCGAGACGCTGGTGGTCCAGCAGCGCGGCGTGCGCCTCAGCGACGGGGAGGAGAAGGTGACGGGGCGGGGCCTGGCGGCGCGGCCGAGCCCGCGGTGCGGAGGAGGCCGAGGGCCCCGGGGGCAGGGGGGCAGCGGGGCCGTGGGTGTGGGTGGTATCGGGCGAGGGGCGCGACACGAGGGTTGTGGAGGGCCTGGGCCGCGGGCGGAGCGTCGGTCGGGGCTGTGGGAGGTCTGCGCCAGGGTCTGGCGGGGTTTGTCCCTGTGAGGAGATTGTTAGGGCGGAGTCCCAGGCTCGGAGGGACTCTCCTCGTCGACAGCCGCTGAACGTGAGCCAGCAGTGTGCCCAGGTGGCCAGGAAGGCCAGTGGCGTCCTGGCCTGTATCATCAGCAATAGTGTGGTCAGCAGGACCAGGGCAGTGATTATCCTCTTTACTGAGCACTGGTGAGGTTGCACCCTGAGTACTGTTCTGGGCCCCTCAGCTCAGGAAAGATATTGAGGTGCTGGAGCGGGTCTGGAGAAGGTCACCGAAGCTGGTGAAGGGTGTGGAACACAAGTCCCATGAGGAGCAGCAAAGGGAACTGAGAGTCTTTATCCTGGAGAGGAGGAGGCTCAAGGGAGGACCTTACACTGTACAACTGTCTGAGCGAGGTGGGGGTCGGTCTCTTCTCCCAGGCAGCTGGCAATAGAACAAGTGGGCATAGCCTTTAGCTGCACCAGGGACGGTTTAGGTTGGACAGTAGGAGGAATTTCTTCACAGACAGAGTGATTAGACATTGGAATGTTGGTGGAGCCACTGTTCCTGGAGGTGTTGAGGAAAAACTTAATATGGCATTCAGTGCCATGGTCTAGTTGACATGGTGGCTTTGAGTCATAGGTTGAACTTGATGATCTCAGAGGTCTTTTCCAACCTAATTGTTTCTGTGATTCTGTGAGAAGGGCCTTAGACCCTGTGTGCCACATGGAGGGAGGAGTGGGAATCCTGCAGGGTTTGTGCAGCTGGTGTTGCTGTCATGGAGCACTGTCCACTGCTTGGGCTGTCACTGCTGTATCAGGGCCAAGCCCTCCCTGTGTTACCCCACACAGCCACCTATGCCCTGGCTTTGATGTCACGTCCAGGGCATGATGAACAATCACACTGAAGTTGTCCTGGTGCTGTAAAATGCACTTGAGCTCTGGTCATCAAGGGTGCTGACTCTCCACTCTTGTCTGAGCCAGCCTGTTATTGCTTCATCTTACTGCTGGACTGACTCTTGACCTCCCCAGTTTTCCATACCACAGTAGTTGCATGCCCTTGTAAAAAGCTCTGAAAGTGTGCCTCAGATTTTACAACTCCTATGTGATAGATGTGTAGCATCTTCTTATTAGGTTACTTTACTTTTTTTGCATAACTTCTACTTTCTTTGTTAGCAAATAGTGTTTCAAAGTCAATAGCCCTGTTTAAAACACATTTAAGAATGTTTGTATATCTTGTACAGTATATGGAGGGAGGATCATTCAGGATTTCCTGGGAGGAAACTTTATACCCATGAAAAAGGAAGTTTGTGTATATCCATCTAATCCCTTTACACTAATTTTCTGCGTTGTTTCCTAAACTTTATGTATTTTGTTTTCTGAAAAAAGGGAGTGTTCTCAAAATATTGTTTTGTTGTATTGTTTGATTGCTCTGTTGTGATAAGGTGTAATGTTTCCAAGATCAGTATTTATGCAACTTACTGGTTACATTTGTTGTTTATCTGTTTTATTTTTCTGGTTTAGGTGAAATTTGATAGTGGAGTTTTACTGCTTAGCACACACAGACTGCTCTGGAGGGATCAGAAGAATCATGTAAGTCACACTTTTGTCTTCTGTATGTATTTCAGCTGTAAAGTCCATAATGAACAAGTAGCTTGCAATGAAAAGACTGCACATGGAGAGAAGATTTTTCCTTCCTTTGTTTTGTCTTACAATTATAGTTCATTTTTTGGCTCACAGTGGAAAGAAAATTATGTAGAAGAAAGTTCTTCCACCCAATTCTGCTCTATAAAAATAATCATGCAGACATGAGGAGGGATGGGAATGAATCTTAGTAACTTTGCTTTTCCATGGCACAAAAATAAAGAAGCAAAGAGCCTGCACTAAAAAACATTAGTTTTGAGACTGAAGTTGAATTTGTGTCAGGCAAATCACAATGAGAAGTTCTCTCCCATGCTCCTTGTCTAGGAAAAGCTTTTCTTCCTCATTGGTTTTAAGTCCAAGTTCCCCATGTCTTCTGCTCCCACTATATAGTCCCAAACCATGTTTTGATAACAGGACGTGTTTGGTGGCAGTATTATTTTTAACAGATCTGGCCCTCCCAGCTGCCTGTTCTGCACTGAACCCTCCTTTCAGTAAGCCAGAACATTTGTCTGTACTGCTGTGGACAGTTAGCAAGAGTTTAAGTGGCACTGCCAGAATTACAGTGTGGTAACACTGCTGCATAATGCTCTGCATCATCAACCCACAGGCTGACACTGCAGGCTGGAAGTGGGTGAGAAAAACTACAAACACATAGAAAGCTCTAAACATACTGACAACACGCACCACACTACAGGTGCAATTGAAGGAGAAGTTGTAGTCCTCAGACCAGGTTGGATTATGCTTGTTTTGGACACAATAATGTAGAAGTTTAGCCCTGGAAGCCAAAGTTTGGGCAGAGCACATTTAGATGACAGCTTTCCAAAGGCAAATTACTTTCCACTGGGCTAGTTTTGTGCAAGGATAGTGTAAGCACTTCTCGCAGCCAAAGACTGTTCACTACCAGGCATCACATCCTTACTCCAAAGCAGGGAGCTACTAATAGCCTTCTGAAGGTAATGTCACCAAGGATGTTCTTAATTTGTCAAAACAATATGTTTTTTTCTCTAGGGATTGTTTGCAGGAATAGCAGAAATATTTTTAGTACAAATTTTTCAAAATGTTTTAAGAGCTGTTACTGAGGGTGGGGTTACTGTTGCGCCAGTCAGGATTTGATTGTCCAGGCTGTGAAATGTTCTGTATAAATTACTGTGCTTTTTGCGCAGGCAACATGAGTTAATTTATTTATGTTAAACTATGTGTTAATCACTTCTTATTTATTCATCAGCATCTCTTTTTGGGAGGCGACCATGTACTACAACATACACTGCTTCTAGTCTTCTCGCTTGGACTTTGTTTGCTTGGAGTAATATTAGGCATTATGGCTTCAGCAGGTCTTAGAACTGACCATATCCCTATTCTCTTCTTTTCAACAAAAGGATGACGACATGTGTCTCTTTTCCCCAACTTCTCCCTCTGCTCCTAGGCCAGATGATTTCCTGTCCTCTTCCAAGATGGCTGAATTCACTAAATCAGCAGAGGGGAACCTTGGAGAATTAAGAAAAATAATTTTATTTTAACAAATTTACCCCAGCAAAGATTCTGACAAGGTCCAGGTTTGTTTAACAAAAGGGGCAGAAAGTTACCCAGTTCTGATTATGGAGATGTAATTAACTTTCTTAATGTGGTAAATAAAGCTGATTCATTTTTGAGCTCTTGAGACAGAAACATGGGGAGAGCACAGTGCCCTTTTATGTTCACGGTGAGTTGTTGCCTAAGCTCAGCTGTGGTGTAACATCAGACTTAGAAATCTTAGCTAGCTTACTTGTAGAGAGAGTTCCCTTTTATTGTGTCAGCAAACTTTAATAATAAATGGGACACTTGTCCTTAGGTGAAAATAGCAAACCTTCTTACAAACACAGACAGCTGTATTTTACAGCTGCTGTTTTTACATACTATCTGCAGTTGAACAGGATAGAAAATACATGAATGATTAAAAAAAATGGAATTCTGTAAACTTTTTTTTAGATATGTTTTGTACAATGTCTTAAATGATAAAATCATGCATAATGTGAACTTGAGACTTTAGAGAAAAAAATCCATCTATTTTTGTGTTCCTTTAGCTTCTCACATGAGGAAGGAGTCATTCTAAGCCCTTGTAGTTACAATGAGTTCATAACTTTCTATCTGTGAACTAAATGAATTAATCATTTTGGCAGTGTACATATAGTTGAACTCTTGTTATTTTCAAACCGTTTTTTACCAGAAGTATCCTATTGTGTATCTTTACAGTGTCCAGAGCTTTGTGGGTGTTTTACAAACAGTAACTGTTCTACATAAAGGCTGTAGGAACTAGAGCCATAGAAGAATCCAGATAGCTTGCATGAAGAGTTTTTAGAACAGGAAGTACAACCCATGTTTTTTCCCCATAGGAAATTTACTTACTAGTTGGAGTTCCTGCATGTACACTTCTCTGATCTTCAGTTTAATGGTTATTTAAATATTCCACGCAAAGAGAAACAATTTTGGTAGTAGGAATTGAGAGGGCCCTGTAACAGTGTCCACTGTAAACTCGTGTTAGGCGCAGCCTCATGGCAGGTGGAAGAGAGAGGCCCAAGGAGGGAATGCAACCTGTGTTTTCTTTATTCTGTGTGACTGTGTCAAGTACCAGGCTATTGTGTGGAAGGTGATGTTCACCAAAGCAAGGCCAGGCACCCAGTTAGGTGCTTTGAATAATTCCCTTAGCAATTTCTGTCGCAAATGCATATAGAAAGAGTTTAGCCTGGGCTAGATTAGTCTCCCACATATGGATAAAGTCTTGTTTCTTGTTCATCTTTGTTTTATCTAAAGCACAATGCAATACATTTGTGTTGAGATACATCAACTGCTGGATTCATTTCTTAGGTGTAGGACAGATGGAAAAATCCCTGTTGCACTCAGACAACAGTCTAGTTTTTTTAGACATTCAATATTTAAAAGACTGCTGATCTTGGATATTGTTTTAGCTCCCAAAGTAAAATGAGTGCAAAAATGTTAAGAACCTATGAGTATTGTGAACCTACAGAGATAAGCTGCAGTAGTGTGGAAATTTTAGTGTCTAAATTTTGAACTTGGAAATTTAACAAATCTCTAGATCTTAGTCCATTTATGAATCTACTTGTGGTTTTTAAAGTTGACAAAATGACACTTAAATTTGTTGTTTTGGGGTTTTTTTGTTGTTAACTAGAAATCAGTTTCAATTTTGTGTTATTTATCTACATATATTTCTCCTTTTTTGTTTCTGTTGTTACCATCGTATTTCATATAGAGTGCCTCAGACAGCACCTGTAGAAATCTGTGCTGTCTGTGAAATAGGAAAAGAGAACACTTGGGTTTAGAGAATGAATAGTCACGATATAGCTTTAATTTCTCTTGTGCTTATTTTGTTTGTTCCAGGAGTGCTGCATTGCTGTACCTCTGTCTCAGATTGTATTTATTGAAGAGCAAGCAGCTGGGATAGGGAAAAGGTAAGGTGGTCATCATAGTCCTTTTCAGATGGATACTTTGCTTATGCTTGTTATATGAGGTACCCAATATTATATTTTAATTCGTGGTAGGTTCCATTTGCAATCTAGGTTTCCAGATTGACAGCCACAAGGACCTGCTTTCCTCATCTGAGGTCAGATGTGTAAGAGAGTTGTGACAAAGCGCTGTTTGATGTGATTTGTTAAATACCTGTCTTGAAATCACAAACAAGTGTATGTTCTGGCATGCCATTTTCATTTGATTAGTCATAAAGGACAACAGTGATTTTACTGGATCTAAATTTGAAAGCCAATATTAGTCTTTTGTGACACAGGAATAGAAGCTTTGACAGATTTCATATTATATGACTTTTCATGACTGTATGATTGATTTTGAGCATGGAAATGCTAGTGATGGTTAGAAGCAACTCAAGTGTTTCCACTTACTGAATAACTAATTCAGTAGGTATGTATATAAGGAGTGTATAAGCCAGCAGTGCACTCAGGGTGGCCAAGGAGGCCAATGGCATCCTGGCCTGTATCAACAATAATGTGGCCAGCAGGACCAGGGCAGTGAATATCTCCCTGTACTTGGCACTGGTGAGGCCACACCTCAAATCCTGTATTTCTGAGCCCCTCACTTCAAAAAGCACATTGGGGTGCTGAAGTGTCTCTAGAGAAGAGCAACAGGGCTGGTGAAGGGTCTGGAGCACAAGCCACAGGAGGAGCAGCTGAGGGAGTTGGGGTTGTTTAGCCTGGAGGAAAGAGGCTTGGGAAGACCTTACTGCTCTCAAGTAGCAGTGTCAGGACAAGAGGAAATGGCCTCACGTTGCGTTGGGGGAGGTTTAGATGGAATATTAGGAAAAATTTCTTCACCCAAAGGGATGCCAAGCATTGGAACAGGCTGCCTGGGAAAACAGTGGAGTCACCATCCCTAGAGGTATTTAAAAGATGTGTAGATGTTGCACTTAAGGACATGGTTTATTAGTGGTGGACTTGGCAGTGCTGGGTTAACAGGTGGGCTTGATGATCTTAGAGGTCTTTTCCAACACAAAAAAATCTATAATCCTAAGTTTCACAAGAAAAAAAGAGGAAAAATATTAACTGGAGAAATATATACGTAGTTGACATCTGCTATCAGCCTCCAGTCAGATTGGTACGCTGAGCATATCCAGAAGAAATCAGGTAATTGACTAATGCTGGAGAAATCACGTAAATAAATAAGGACAAATGAAAAGAGTGTGGGAATGGCAGACTTGCAGTCATGTTATGATAGCGGTCTGTTGATGTTCCTAAAATAATGCTATCTGAAGGTTTGTTTTGGTGGTGTCATTTTAGATTGTTATTTCCATGCATGTTACCTTTGAATGTTGGTTTTGGACAAATTCACATACAGTGTTCACAAGTGACATATGCAAATGGAATAGGTTAAACATAATATTGGGACCTTCTGTTTTCCTGTGGCAAAGATAGTGTATTTTGGCTTTTGACTGGCAATAACTACTGGCAAATCAAATGATAACAGTCAGAGTTTTCAGAAATTACTTGAAATTTTAAAATTTAAGTTTATTCCTTAAGAATTGGTGGTAGGTACCTTTTAAATTTGTGAGATCATGCTGTTCTAGATGCTATAGCAGTTTTGGTGCAAGATATGCTTAGTCAAAACATTTAAATGTTGATGGTCAAATGTAAAGCATTATTTCATATACTTTAGCTCTTATGTGAGATAACGTTGATAGAGGTTTTGATGAAATAGTTAACTTTGATTGTAGAAATATTTTTTTAGATATTGCAGAGATCTCTTTCCTTTACCTTTTTCTTAGTGCCAAAATAGTAGTTCATCTTCATCCTGCTTCTTCAAACAAAGAGCCTGGTCCATTCCAAAGCAGCAAATATTCCTACATCAAGCTTTCTTTCAAAGAACATGGGCAGATTGAGGTAAGTTTTGTACCATGCAAACCCCAAGCACCTCAGATCTTTGGACATGCTTTTCTCCTCCTGCTGTGCTAGTGATAATTTTCCATGATCTTTCTATGTCTACTTTTGATGTGGAGCTTTTTCAATACATCCTTTTGGAAGACAAACACTATGAGTCTTCTGCGTTCAGCACTTTGGTTACATGATGCAAATAGAGTTCAAAAAACGTCAAGAGCCATTATTAGTCTTTGTCCTTACTTTAGTGGTTTTAGTATAATCTTATACTTACTTTTTAATCTACTAAACTGAACACAGGATTTTCCAAAATGACATCTCTGAAATCTGTTAAATGTTTAACAGAGTAAAAGCTGTTTCTTTGTAGCTTACTCTACTGAAAAGGAATCAAACAACTTATCCTTAATTATCTCTTTAATTTTATTGCTGAACACCTTTTGTTACCTCAGAACTTTCATTTTATACTTTATAATAGTTTTTTTTAACCTACACCAAATCCCAAAGGCTTTGAGCATTCTGAGAAAATTTTAATATATTTTAAAAACAAGGCTCATTCTAAAAAACAAAGAAATTGCACTCTCTAAAGAAATTTCACAGTGTAAGATCCTCGTTTGAAGAGACTGAGAACTTTAACTTTGAACAATGGAAAAGGCTGTACCTATTCACGGCAGAAAATTAGATTTTCAACTTATTAGAAGTGTTTTATAAATGCATGTGCATGATCAGATTCATTTCTTTGTGAGCAGTTTTCAGGTTATGAGGACTGTAGATTTAGGCATAGTTGTAATTGTATAGGTGTTTTGCCTAATCATAACCTTTTTTATTTTAATGTTATTGTTGGGTCTGAAAATTGAACTTGCTATGCTTACTGGTTGCCCAGCATATCACTTATACCCCAGCTTTTCTTGGGAATTCAGAATGCTTTCCTGTGAACCTGAACAACCATTACGATGGAATAGGCTTTCTGGATGTTGGTCAGTGGGATACGCTTAGTTTTAAGTAATTAACTAATGTCACCTTCTGGTATTAGCAATAAACAAATAGTTGATCTGTGTGGTTGTTTTTATATTGGTCAATTAACAAATCAATAGTAATTGAATTGTTCAACTTTCCTTCCTTTTAAAAGCATGTCTTTGAGCAAACCTCGACATTTTTAACTTTAGCATGGTTTGGAACATTTTGAATATCTGAAAGAAATATTTTACAATGGAAGTACTTGTGTGAGTTTAACTAGTTACTACATGGCTCCCCCTCTAATGTGTACATTTTGGAAGACTGGACGTTAAGAATTCCCAATAATGGATGTTGTATTGTGGATAGGTAGGTGCTACCACACTTGGTCTTGTAGTGAAGTTTATTTCATCTACCACCAAGATGCTAAAAAATACCCAGAGGTACTCTGCACAGTTTATGAAATGCCTGTTGTCACTTTTTAATATTTGCAGTTCTATAGAAGATTATCAGAAGAAATCACACAGAGAAGATGGGAGAGCATGCCCACTGGTCAGGCCATGCAAGTTAACAAGGATGCACAGGTATGTGCAGAGCTTCTGAGCAGAATCTGTATGTAATTTCTTGTTTCCACTTCTTGCTGCCCCCTACACTGCATCTGGCATTCCTCTCTAACCATCATAATGGACACATGTGGGAATTCAGCTTTACTTTGCTTATTTCTTCACTGGCATAAATTAGTTTCTCCTTTGCAGTTTTCACCTGATAGAACACAATGGCCTCTCTTAAGTGTGTTTACACTGAGTAGATGATCAGACATACACACACATAATTATGCAAATACAGTATATCTGCTTGCATATAATTTTATTCAGCATGAGAGATCTAATGAAGCTGGAAGATTTTTGGTCCTAGTTTTGGTTTCTGGGGTCTTTTTTGTGACTGGATGTAAAATACATACTATGTAATTTTTATATAGCTCTTTGAAAGCTATATATATTTGATTTAAATGTCTATTCTAGATAAGCTGTTGTTAAGGAGACTGTCATATTTTAGATTAACTTCTTTATCTGTCTGCATACTTCTGGGTTATAAACTGATAAACATGTAGATGTTGTTTTTATATATGATTATGTTGAATATATGAACATACAGTATTCTATGAATGGAACAAAATTATTTAAAAATTGTTCAACATCAAATTCTGTATGTCCTTCTTGGTAAATGTAGTACCTGTAAGCACAAGTGCCCTTGGAGTAATGGGATACCATGTACCCTGCATGAAGAATCTAATGAAAGTGCCTCATCTCTTGTTCTTAAGTCATAGCATTTCATTAACATCAATGTCCCAATGCAGTCAGAAATTTGAGGGCTGTCACCACTGCCACTTAGGTACCAGCCTTTCTAAAACACATTTGGCATCTAGTAAAAGTTTCACCATCACCTTCATGCTGAAACTTCTCAGCAAGGTAAATTAGACTGCACTCAGCATTGTGTTTCTGTGTCTATGTTTCTTCAGGCTGGGTTCCTGGAGGTTTAGATACACTCAGTCATTTCCACAGGTCTAGTATAGGTGTTCACATGGACTCAGGAGGCTATAATTGAGATGTACAGGAATACTCAGTCTGGATCAGGCTTCATATTAATAGTGTCAATACAATAATATCATTTTCTGTCTAGTACAGCAAATTCATGTGTGTTTCATGCTTACTGTTTATTTTTTTACACTAGTTTAAAAAATACTGTCAAGAAATGCATGAAATATTGTATGAATGATGTCTGCTCTTTTGGGGGAACATTTCCTGTTCTGTAATTTTCACAGTGAGGCAGATGAGAAAACTTAGCATTTCCCATTTTGATTCTTTCCTTTGTTTTTTTTTCCAGGCAGGAAGAATAAGGGCTGTAGGAATTGTAGGAATTGAAAGGAAATTAGAGGAAAAAAGAAAAGAGACCGACAAAAACATTTCTGAGGTAGGTACTTCTGAAGTTTCAAGGTCAACCACCTGTCTGAACCACTTACATTCATTCACACTTTCTTTTAGGAGCTGGAGCAGCTAAGACTGTTTATTTTTTTGGTTGAGAAGTCTGAATTGATTGAGTGTGTAGTTTACATTTATTTATTTTCTTTAACCGGCTTGTCAATATATGTAAAGGTACTTAATTTTGGCAGTTCCTTTCAAGAGGACTGTTCTTTGAAACTAACAGTGTGTATTTATAAAATTAATCTTGATAGAATTAGAAATCTGAGTTCAGTGACTGTTCATCAGGGGAAGAAGAACACAAAGACATCTACTATGTTTGGGGGTGGGTGTCCTTTTTTAAATTAATTTTTGTTTCAATTGAGAATTTAATATATATTAAAAATATGCTGATCCAAGCATCTGCACATAACTGGGGTGAAGTTAGGTTTTCATCATATAAATACTCAGTTTTTTAAAGGTTAGATTGAGGCTTATAATTACAGCAAGATGATTTGCAGCCCAGGCATTGACAAGATGTTCCAAGTTTATTTGGAAAGTACCTGAGTTGGATGGAGACCATCCTTTTCCCCAGAAACAGCACAATAGTTGAATTCCAGTTACTAATACTGATGGACAAGAGAGGCATTTAATTTCTTCTATATCCCTGAGAACAATATCCTCAAAAATAGTCTGATTCTGTCTTGGTAGTAGAGATTGATACAGAAGTACTCATAAACTATATGCAACAGATTTGTTCTTGTGGCAAATCTTTATGGGATTCAGTGTACCATGATTAAGAAGGCATTCCCTGCTTTAATACATAAGAGAATGATCGTACCTTTGCAGGCCATGAGCTGTTTCAGATACTAGTAACATTAAACTTTTTTGCTTTTTGTCTCTGAGGAATGTAATGAATGAACTTTTGTGTAGTTCAAAAGGTACTGTGGTGACATGCATGTGTATATAGTTCAAAAGGTATTGTCTGCTTATTTTTCCTTTAATAGCTTTGTCAGAGAGTAAAAGAAATCCATTTATACATGTTGTATGAACAGAGGAAAACATGACTTGTAAAATCCTGCCTTCCTCCAGCTTTAAATGTTATAAATTACTTAATTTAAAAAATGGTGCCCTGGCTTCCAGGAAAAGGCTTCCTGCATCTGCTGTTCAGTGCTGATAAGAATCCAGTTCTTTAGCCCTTTGTTTATCTGAGGAAGTTCCTGTTAGGTGTGTGCACATTCCCCTTTGTTTCCAGGCCTGCCCTCAGTGAGTCAGGCAGAGGAGGAGTTAGACACAGCATGCTGTTTATTTAGCTAAATCAAGGGTTCTTTTGATGAACAATGTTTTCATGCAGGTATAGAGATTAGAAATAAGCTGGGAAAAGTCTTGGTAGAAAACATATTGTTGATACCATTTACAAGTACAGTAGAAGGATGCTGATTTACACTAGATATTGGGAAATCTATTGTAAATTATTGAATTTGGCAGATTAGGGAGTGAGAAGAAATATTCCAAGGAGAAGCTCTTGTTCTCATAGTGGTAAATTATTGTTCTATGGTGGTATATTTTCTTTTCTTCCTTTGGATCTAGGTTTGTCCCACTTAATTTTGGACATCTAACTTAGGTACCAAGAGGCTAAACTTCTCCAGTCAGTAGAGAAACAATGGCACCATTAGGTGTTCAGATAAAAAGCAAACCCTGTCCCTTCCTAGAGGAATCTCCTTTTCTTCTTTGCATGTTTAATCTCAGACCAATAAGGTTCTAAGTAAGGCACCTAAATGTAGATGGGAACAATTGAGTCTTCCTGCAAAAATACTGCTAAAATGTGTCTTTCTAGTGGATGATGGGTCAGAAAAGCCAAGAATCACGCAGAAGCAGTGACCAGAAGCTGTAGGCAAGATTTATCTCTGGTCATTTGACGTACTCTAACTGAGCAACCCTATTTACTTGTGGCTGGAGGGCTTGGTGCTTCTGTCAGGCAAACTTTAGCTGACAAGATTCAGGAATTTCTCTCACACTACTTGTTCAATAAAGGTTGTTTGAAAATGTTGACCACCTGGACATGTTGTTGTGTATTTGAGAGAAGTGAGGGGGGAGGCTGAATATATGGTGATAAGGATGGGAGAAAAGAGTTGCTTTTTAATATTAGGAGCATGAATGGAATTGTTAGCTCTTTTTTTTTTACCATGAATCTTTTAATGGTAGTTAGTTACCATTACTAGAAGTTTTGCATTTCAGTATACTTTCAGCTATTTTTAAAGAATGTTTTATTTAAGCCTTAAAATACCCATTTGTGCGTTGTTGTAGAGTTGTATTTGAGACCATAGCAGTTCACTGTGATATTTAAATGAAGAGCTGTTGCCACACATTTCCAGAGGTTTTGTCTCTTCAGTTAAGCATACATGTGAAAGCTCTTCCTTGCTCACTTAAAATGGCTGTTTCTTACTAACTTATTAACATCAACTGATTAAAGTAAAACTCTTGTCCGGAGGACAGCTGGCTTGCTGCTGGCCAGAAACAATAGGTCTCCTTGAGTGAGAGTTAACTGTTGGAGGAACATCTGCCATCACCACCAAGAAACCTTCCCCCAGTTTACAGGAGAGCATAATGAACTTCAACAGTTTAATCTTTCCTGGGACTCAGTAGCTCACTGTTCCTTCCTATAATGGACTTCTTAAATCACACTGAACTACTGTTCACATACTGGGAAAGTGTGCAATTGTTTGATTCTCTTCTTCGTTATTTGTTGTTTATGTTTATTTTAGGTATAAGACCTGATATAAAATAGATGTATCAACAAATTATGTATGATATATCCTATTGTAGCATACTAACCTGAAGGGATGGAAGCTCCAATGGCTAGCTTGAATGGGTGTAAAAAGGCAGCTCCTGTATCCATGAAGCTGAATGCTGTAATTAAACTGATCCACTTTTTGTTTCAGGCTTTTGAAGATCTTAGCAAACTAATGGAAAAGGTATGTATGGCATGTGTCACTTGTCCAAGTACACTTACACTTGTTTTCTCAGTTTTAAGCATGCTGTTCACTGTTGAGTTGAAACTTGGCTTATCTATGTGTCTTTCTTCATAGGCTAAAGAAATGGTGGAGTTATCCAAGTCAATAGCTAATAAGATTAAAGAAAAACAAGGTGACATCACTGAGGATGAGGTAAATGAATTTTGTTTTTAAAGTTAACAAGAATGTTCCTATGAAAAGCAAAATGCTGTCCAGTTAATACACATAATGTTAATAAAAACCACTTGCTGGTTGGTTGTGTTTTAGTCCCTTATACTTTGTGTAGAATTTACTTGTTTAGTGTTAATTTTTCTATTAAGACTTCTTGAACACAAAGATTTTACTGCTTTTATATGAATTTTTCTATTTTTTGACTTCTGCCAGTTAAAAAAAACTTATATTAGGTCTTGCTTTCTCTTTGCAGGTAATTGACTTTATTAGTAAAGGATTTATTCACCAAAACTGCCTTATAGTAATAAAATCAAAGACTTTTAAAGACCAGAGTAATTCACTAACTGATGTACTTTTAAATTTATTTCTTTGTTTGCTTGTTTAGACTATAAGGTTCAAGTCCTATCTACTGAGTATGGGTATAGCTAATCCAGTTACTAGGGAAACATATGGATCTGGTACACAATACCACATGCAACTGGCAAAGCAACTGGCTGGGATACTGCAGACACCATTAGAGGTAAAGTGCCTCATTTTGCACCAGCATTTTCTGTGTCTTGCTGAATTTTGATGTAACCGTGTTTTGGCTGCAGTGCTGTGCCCCTTTTTAAAGTCTCAGATTTAGCAGCACAGCCTCACATTCAATGTTTGTGGGAGGAATATATATCCTCTTTATGAATAAGAAAGCTTAAATATAAGTAAGAATTTGCAACATTCTTCTATTTGCAAAATACCTGTGAGATTTAGAAAATTGTAAGAGTGCTCTTTCATCTATTTAAACAGTCCTGCATTCATCCCTTCCTGCAGAATATCTTTTTAAAAAGACAGTGAAATGACACTGACTGAAAATACTAGTAATCAGTCTTTAAACTGCTTTAAAATTACAGGACAGAATTATGAATTAGATTACCTGCCCTTAGTAATATCTCCTGGTTTAATTTATCTAAAGCTGTTACAGAGTTCAGGATTCTCACCAAAAAGATTTCATGTTGCAACTTGTAAGGTTACTAAAAAGTATACATATTACAGTATTTTTGTGAAAGATCCCTACTGTGATTAGAATGGAAAACTGAGTTTGTCTGAAAAGTGAAAATGGCAAATTAATTGATAGATTTAATATATTGATATTTCTTGTTCCTGTTTCATACATTTTATGTCTGCTTTAAAATCAAAGTAATTTCATGGTCTTCGGGTGTAGCATCACTGTGTTTTGTATTTTAAAATGATTAGCTTAAGATACAATAATTTACCTCTTTAGTTTTCTTCACTCAGGCCCATCATTTAGCTCCTCTGTTTTACCTGTTTCATCAGTCACATGCAAGCAGAGATACTGTTTCCTGCGTTAATGCCATTTCTCTTACCAGTCTTGTGCTTAACACAGGAGCGAGGAGGGATCATGTCGCTCACAGAAGTGTACTGTCTGGTGAATCGTGCACGAGGGCTAGAGGTGAGAAGCTGTTTTTGTTAAATATTTTATGGAATGTACTTCAGTGATAAGGTAATTAAAGAAAAAGGATAAAAATGTTCCCTAACAATTGCTTATTTTGCCTGTCTAACAGCAAGAAGTGATCAGCCCTTTATTAAAATTAGGGGGGTTTTACGTTTTTCCGTTCTCCTGCTTATGTGTAATGTTTATGTATCCTTTATGAGTCGTGATAATGTGTGCGGCTTTTTATAGTACCATGTAAAAGGGAAAATCCATCCTTATCTGGAAAGAAAACTTAAAGGACAAAAACTGCTAAAGAATGGTGAATGTTTGGGGGGTTGTTTTTTTTACAAAATACAACAATTCTTTCTGTAAACAGGGTGAGAAGGATTATTATAGAACACACAATAAGGGAACAGAAAGGAGAATAGAACCCAAGAAAATAGACTGCACAATTGAAAGGAAGAAAATAATGATAAGTGTAGCCTGGTGTATTTTATAGCTGTAGTTATTGAAACTGTTGTGATGTTGTGCTGTATACCTAAAATGCAAGCTGTGAATAAATATGTTTTACTATTTTAATAGTTGCTGTCACCAGAAGATTTAGTAAATGCTTGCAAAATGCTGGAATCACTGAAATTGCCAATAAGGTAAGAGCTTTACAGATTTATTTATAAAACATGGCACTCACAGGTCAGACTATGATGATTTAATATTTTCCCTGTTAAAAAAAAACAAACAACAGAAATCTACTGCAAAGTCATTCTTTGCTTAAAGAATGCTGCTGTATGCACCAATATCCAGTCAACATCAAAATACTAATTTTTAGCTAGGGTTCACTTTGCTAGGAAAACATTGTTTTCACTTCCAGTACAGTTTTTTTGGACTGCGAAAATGGTTTAACCAAGACCAGACATGTGCCCCACTCATTTCGATCTCTTCAGATTTTGAAGATGCTACTGAGCTTAAGTTCATTTTACAGTTTGTTTGGATTTTTTGGCTTCTTTTTTCCCCTTTTTGTGCTGTTTTTATAGGAATGGTTGCATTAGAAATGTGACCATAGGTGACATGCACAGGGTTTTTATTTGCTTTGCCTCTTTTTTGATTTTAGACTTCGGATGTTTGACAGTGGCGTGATGGTGATTGAACTCCAGTCTCATAATGAAGAGGAAATGGTAGCTTCTGCTTTAGAAACAGTGAGTGTACTTCATTTCCTTCAGTGTTCTGCCCATGCTAGGGAAAATTAGACACATTAGGTACAGAAACTTGAGGTGCGAGATTTCCTTTTTAGGCTTTTAAATACAAAATATTCCACTTCCATATCTTCTGAGAGTAACATTTAAATTGCACTTCTCATCTTCAAAGTTGCGTGCAGGCAATAATCCTAGTCATGGCTTTCTTCTTAAGGAGTAAATCTGTCTCTTCAAACTTTATTAACCTACACCCTTCCTCCAAATCTTTTGCACCGTAGGGTGAAATTCGTAGTAAGTACTGAGCCCCTAATTTAACAGAAGTACACTTCAGGCATTGGACACAATGTGCTTGAAGGCAGTGGAAGCAGCTCTTAACTGTTGATATAGGTAGTTGTTTTGTTTGGTTTTAATTCATAAAACAGTACATGGTACGAGTAACATTGTGTCCTGAGTTTGCTGCTGTGAGGAGCACTCAGTTGGAGAATGTATAAAATTAAGCCAGCTTCATCAGGAAAAAAACTGGTATAAATTGCTCAGTCTCATAAACCTTTGTGGTATTGCTGCCTCTGGACACTTCAAAGTCCTGTTATCCCATTATTAGGTACGTTTTTCTGTGTCTCTTTCAGATTAATATAATTTTTGGGTTTTCACACAGTTGAGTAAAGGCTAATTCAGTGTATCTAAAGTTAAACATTAAAAGTCAAAGAGGACTTTGACTTGGGCAGTCAAGAAAAAGTAGAGCTATAACCAACAGCTTCTCACTTGACATGAGGTAGACTCTTCAGTGCATTTTTCATGATTGTTACCTTACAGCTTTCATTCATCCAAAAGGTGTTTAGATAAGACAAATGTATATAGCCATCTAAAAGATTCCATCCTAAATTAATAAAACTAAAATGTTTAAATCTTTGAATATATGTTAATATTTTCAGTTTATTTTATTGTATATACAGAAAAATACATACTCCATTTTTGAGGGTTTCTTCTGATTATTTTTAGTTTCTAAATAATTTTTGCCTTCAGTAAGAACACTTATCTCTTTGAAAGGAAAGGAAAAACCTTTTTTGATAACAAAGGAGGTTAACTGCAAAAAGTAACAGATGGTGTGGATTTACTACCAAAGTGCCTTTTTTCTGTTGTTTTCATAATATGAGACTCTGTAGAAAAATGTAAGGGAGAGGCTTCAAATGAGGAAGGCAAGCCCATAAGGAAATGGGAAGATGAGATCAGACTTGTGGCCAAAAGCACCCTGTACATTAAGTTCTGAGAAGTGAAAGGAATCCATTGGGTTTCAGAGAGGAAAAAGATGTGGTTTTGAATGGCTGGTGAAGACAGGAAATGACATGGATGTCAAAGGAATCTGAAGTCACACTTGATGAGAGTAGTGGTTTGGAAGGAAAGATAATTAATCACCAATTGTATAGCTGACTTCCACTACTCTGATTTGATCACTTAGCTTCCTAAAATCTCATGTTAGGACTAATTTAATCTGAGGTTCTGTAAAAGGACTACTGCTGAAAATGATGCACAGTAGACCCCTCCCCACCCCATTATGTGGGAAGCAGGAAATGGCAACTACATCCGGAATTACAAGTTTGCTTAAATGTAAAGCAATGGAGAAATGGAAGAATTACTAATTTTTAGGGTAATAAAACATGTTTATCTGGGAAATTCAATGCAGTAATAAGTCTAGACTTCATGTCTGCTGTTCATCTAGTCTTTTAAACATCCACATGTCTCACGTGTGTGTGAGAAGCTTTCATTTTAGCATGTATTCAGTAGTGTGGTTGAGACAAAGGGGCCAAAGTTTTGGCTCCCAAGACTGAACCTGTTTTTTGTGTCAACAGAAAGTGATGGTGGCATTTGCTTATCCCTCTAGTATGCTTTAATATCATGTGAAGTACAAGGTTTGAGGATTTTCCTATAGGCAGGGGGTATATTTTAAATCCCATTAAATTCTTCACTTTCACCCGAAATGACTTAAATTTCTACACTGATGACCTGCCCTGAACAGGTCTTTTATTTCCTCATTCAGGCTTCAGTGTTTGCAGAATCACTTAGTACAGTTGGGCTGTGTTGTAAATACTGATCATGACAGTATACTGCTGTCTGAGCCATTCCAATTTTTCTATTCATTTGGTCCCAAGGCATCTTTTAAAAAAATTCCAGAGGAAGGGGTAACATAAAATTTTTTTACAGATCTAATTGTTTCTATGTTTCTTGGCAATTTCCCCAGGGCACAGAAGAGATATTTTTAAGGGAAAATACTCATAATTAATTGTACTTTTTAAAAATGGAAACAAACTAATTTTCTTCACAAGGGATTTGTTACCAATTTATCACTTCTCAAGGGTAGACCTGATTCAGTAGCTGAGAGAACTTTGTTGTTCTTTTAATGCCATAGTTTATTTGTGTATTTGGTTTTTGACAGGTATCTGAAAAGGGTTCTCTTACAGCTGATGAGTTTGCGAAGCTGGTGGGGATGTCTGTTCTCTTAGCCAAAGAAAGGTAAGTAAGAATTGCTGTGTTTAATACTTGAGTTATCATGTTGTCCTGAAGTAATAAAGCACATCTTTTTTTTGCTTTCTCTAGGCTGCTTCTTGCTGAAAAGATGGGTCATCTTTGCAGAGATGATTCAGTGGAAGGCTTGAGATTCTACCCAAATTTATTTCTGACACAAAGCTAATGTCATTTGGATACAATTTTTATGTAACAGTTGAACAAGAGAGCATAGGGCAGAATCTTTCCAAGAACTGGCTTTAAATTTTTTATTTTGTTAGTCAGCTGCAACAGACATGAACATTGCAATGCTTTACAGTTCTCAGGTATTTCAAGTGCTGAATCCTCTTACATGGAATCACAAAGTCAGAAGTGTGTCCTTGTCTCAAACCAACTTGCTCATTTTTCAAGTTTTATTTGATGTGCTCTGTAGTTTCTCATTTCAAGAGAAGTCAGATGAAGATTCCACACAAGTGAAAGCGGAGAGAATATCCCTGTAGTCTGCCGTGGGGGTCAGCACCCAGAAGACAGGTTACTGCATACTCCAATTTTGGCTTGTTTATGTCTAGAGCAACAAAGCAGACAGATGTATCCGCAGTGATAAGAAAAGTGACTTTGGTGTGTACTGAGCTATAAGCAACAAACCAGTGTAGAATAACCCCTTTTCCCTGAAGTGATGAACAGTTTTCTAAGAGAGGATCTTGGGGTTCTGTACTTTGATACAGAAAGAACCTGCTGCAGGAGAGATTATTCTGTGTTAGGTGAATCTAGAAAGCATGGTGTTTATTTTATCATATTTTATGCTGATGTCTCAGATAGAAACACTGTTAGCACAGACTTCCTCTCTTCTCTTGCCTTGCCATCTTCCTT
The DNA here is from genome assembly GCF_047495875.1 of Pithys albifrons albifrons. Lineage (NCBI taxonomy): Eukaryota > Metazoa > Chordata > Aves > Passeriformes > Thamnophilidae > Pithys > Pithys albifrons. The sequence goes on from NC_092458.1 coordinate 60,621,847, forward strand.
CCTGTCATTTTGCTGCACTTTGAGTGCCCTTTCTCTGTCCTCTGTAGCAGAGTGGAGCAGCCTCCTGTCACTCTATCAGACTGTGCTTTAATGTGCTTGGTTTTTATCTTGTACTTCTAACAAAAGATCATTTGTTTTCTTCATGAGCCTGTTACCTGCTTTGGGGAGACAGTTCATTTGCATATCTCCTATCTGTGAAAATTAATATGCTTTCAATATTGAAGGGAGGAAGAAGACTATCACCCTGTGTTTAAGAGTCACAAGTTATCACATTGTTTGGTATTGCTTACCCTGTGTTCACACTGAATGCATTTGATAGCCTCAGTTTTCATAACTCCAGTGGAGTTGCTACACTAGTTGAAGATCTGTTGTCACGATAACAACAGTTACGTAGATGTTTATGATCCACATCACCTAAATTTTTGGCATTTTGAAATGACAATTTTCAATAATAAATAACAAAACTAATTCAAAGTATGGGCAAGGACAACACATAGATAACTGTATTGTGGTTGTAATGGCCAAATCAACATTAAGACAAAGGACAAAAAGGCTTTTAATAAGAGCCTGAAAATATTTTCAGAACTATTTTAGTGTTACCACAGCTTAAACATGGGTTAAGAGCCTGCCAATAAGGAGCTAACTGCAGAGATCCATCCCTACAGTGATGATGCCTGTGGTTTGTAGGATGCTCATTTAGATCTAGCGAATTGTCCTCTTATCCTTGTCACGGCAAACTTTCATGCAGTGCTTCCTTTAGGGCAGTTTTCCCCTGCTCCATGAGAATTCATTTGACATTTATTTGACACAGCTAAAGGAACCAGCTCCACACTATTCTTACTGTGTTAACCCCCAGTATAATCTTTTTTGGAGCCATACAGTTTGCTGCTTTCCTTCATCCTCTCCACAACCCACCGAAAATGAGGTACACCAAGATCACACTTCTAGGGAGGGACTGAAAAGCGAGAAATTCAGAAGGAAAAAGCTTTTTTGTGACAACTGTGTCTTTGTCTGATACCAAACCTGTCATGGGAGACCAATGGTTTGTGGGCCTGAACCTCTCCCCACATGGGGCCATGTCTTATGCAGAAAGAACAAAAGCTGAAAGGAAATGCCAAGTGTTAACTCCCAACCTCTGTTCCTTCAACCTTTAGTATTTCATTATCTTAATTAAGCAATAATAATACAGCCTATTTAGAATAATGGTACCTTCTTGAGCTTTTTTTCACCCAAGATTTTTCCTTGACTTTTCTTTTCTACAGAGAAGAAATCTATAGGGTAAATTGCATAGCTGGTTTAGAATTTAAACATATACATGAGAAAATTACTACTAAAAGTAATAAAATTGAAACATTTTCTTAAATAGTTTGCTCTATTGAGTTTTTTGTCTTTCTAAATGTTTTAGGCAGCTTTAAAACCTTTACACATCAAAATCTTGTGGTTCCGTGGGGCGGATTTTTAATGCATAACTCATTTTTGCTGTTTCACTTTTTACCTAAAAGGGTTGCAAGGTAGTTTTAAGGGCAGAATTAAATGTAATTAGAATATCCTGGTTCTGTTACTGAGTAGCCTGTGACCCATCACAGCCAGAATAGTCAAACTACAGATGTCTACACAAGCACCACTTTCTTGAGGGAGCCAGTCTAAGTTCAAGCCAAGCATTTATATTTGTGTGTTTGCACTGGGAAGGCATTTGGCACATCTAAACATGTTTTTCCAGCTGACATACGGCAGAAATCATGTACCTGAAACCATACCAAGAGCCAGCTGTTGGGTGAACAAGTGGAGTGACATGTTTACTGGTGTGTGGTACCATGGTAGTACATCACACTGTCCTAAACTCTCATTGTCCAGTCCCGTTTCCTCTGGTACTACTAGCAAAAAATCTATTTTCTGTATTGAAGCAGGATTCGAGGAGAGTGGGAAATGTAGGAATTGCAATTCTTACAAATGATACTAGTTTAATATAGAGGGTTCATATATGAACCTTTCCTGCTTTGATTATTCCTGGGATATTTGTATCATGATATATGACCATTACCTCATTTTGCCAGGGCTGCCCAATTACATGGTCCTGTGAATAGAAGTCTGTTCAAAAAGTGCTTGACTTTTTTTTGAGCAGTATTGAATGGTGATTTGAAAATATTTTATACCTCTGACAAGAGAACACTCATCAGGAATCTGTATATCTTCTCCATTTCTCCTTTGTTTTCAGGAAAATTATATTCAGCCTATGGAAATACAGATCTAATCCAGACCATATTTCTGAAGTGCAAATTTTTTTTTCCTCTGAAAAGTATATATGTATGTGTATTTTTAAGTCTTCAGAAGTGTATCTTTAATAATCATTACTGGGTGCATATTGATTAGCTAAACTCTTTGATGCTCAGTTCTTTTAACAGGACTTTTATGGTTTGTCCAAAGAGTTTGACTGTGCTTCTTCTAAAATTAGTGCAAGTATTGTCACTGAATTCAGGAGGACAGTAGTGGGAGACAGTGGGAGTCTGTTGCCAACAGTTGAAGTTCCTGCTTCCTGAAGCCTGGGAGGGTCTCACTTTCAACTGGACAGTTCTTTCAAAGTACACGCTGAAAAGGCAGAAATGGCCAGTTCAAAATTACTTGTGGGTTTTATAAGAAGTCATTGTTTTCTCTGAGAGGAACTCCTCTCCAGTGTATTTTCTGATGAGCTAGACTGACCAATCTAACTGCGTTGCTTCTATTCTAGCAGTTCCCATTTCATCCTAATTCTCATCCCTTTAGACATTAATATGAAATGCAAGACTGGGTAGATGCAGGTCATCTGCTGGGAAGACTTCAATGCTCATTTTGTTCTCCCAGGACTAAGCTACAAGTACTCAAGCTGAGAGGATACTGCAGATATGTCTGTTGGCAACATTAGCCTGTATTTTAAGGAACTATTCAAATACAGAGATCCCAGGTAGTTGTCCTGGCCAGCAGGCTTGAGTGTCATTTTTCTTTGTGGCTTAGAATTAAAGTAGAATTAAAATAAAAAATAAAATAAAAAAAAAACAACCAAAAAAAACCAAAGCAAAACCAAATCAAACCACAAAAATTTCAGGAGTTAGTGAGGCAACTTCGGCTTTAATAAATTCCATAGCCTGGAAGTTGGCATGTGCTCATGCTCATGAGAGGTACACCTGAAGAAACCACCCTGCTTCATATGTCTGTTCTAGACCAAAGACCAGGTAGGCTTTTGGGTCTCCTGTTTTCCCACTGGACTGACAATAGTGTGTCTTCAAATTTCTGCTGACGAAAGAGTATGTTAAACCCTGTGTGTGCCATGCTGTGTGCCATGCTCACAGCAGAGCTGGACAGCAAGTTCAAGGTAAAAGGCCTGGTACTGAGGGAATAGTCACAGCACTCATGTGAATCTAGTCCTGCTCTGACCATAAGGCTCACACCATTCAAACGTCTTGTATTGTTTTGTCAATTCAAACTTTTATATACTTGAATTATCATCAAAATTATTTCAGGAAGGAAGTAAAGGAGGGAACTAATAATCTAAATTCTGTTTCACTGTATTTTAATTGGTGCTCCTGCGTCACTTGTTTCATATATGCAGAACACTCCACGAAACTAAAAGACCGCACTTGTTATTTTATTCTAACCAAAAAACATTGCAGGAGGATACATGCTGTGTGAAAGACTGTCTTTTTGGAAAGAACAGTAAAAGCAGCACAGTTGCACAGAATACATTTGTGTCTGTGGCTGGTATGGCATTTGTACAGTGGCTATTTAGTGACTCATTTCATGTAGGTAGAATTCTTTTCAAATGTGTTGCCTAAATATAACTGTATTTGACACAGTATATGAGAAATGCCTGTTCTTTCAGCCAGAGTCAGCAATGGTGTGTGTGTGGCATAATTCCCCTGAGTTTCATTTTGCATTGGATGGAGGATTTGAGGTGTGTCCTTAAATTGCAAAGATAGTCTGGTTTGATCCACCCATTAGATGAGAATGGCAAAATTCCCACTAACTTCAAACCTAAACCTTTGTTATGATTATCAAATGTGACTAGTTAGCAGCTCTGGAACTGGGTGTATTGGGTATGGCTGACTCTGGCAGGAAGAAGGAAGATCTTAAAAGACATTCTGGAGTGAAAACGAAAATGTTTTTTCAGTAGAAATATCAAGCTAGGCATAATTGTTGCAAAGTGACTGTTTCTGATCTTTCTGCTTTCTTATTGTTTTTTTCCACAGTGTTTTGGGAAAACCCAAGATAAGGATAATTCTTTTTTTCCACTGGGACTCTATTTATAGGTTACAAGGCCAGAAGAGACTATTATGACGATCTCGCTTGACCTCTAGAGTAACAAAAGCTGTAGGACTTCCCTTACTTAATTTGTGTTTGAAGTAGAGCTCCTCTTTAGGAACAAGAGATTGCATCTTCTGGGAAATCCCACTGCAGCCCTTGGGAGATTATTCCAGTGACTATTACCTGTTGGAAAAATATTTTGTGTGTACATGATCAGGGTTTGTTTAGCTTTGGCTTCTGGCCACTGGGCCTTATATTTAACAAGAGCTTTGTTAAGCATGAGTTCCTGCCATGCCTGGTACCCTGGAATGTAACCATTTCTTAAATGTAAATTGTTTGGAGTCTTTTTGCCCACCACACTGTCCTTTTTTCTGCTCTGCCAAAGGCTTTCCATAGTTACCTAACAACCACCTTAAGCTGCAAACACCAGCACTGGACCAGGGAAAGCTGTAGTAAAAGTATTACCTCAGAGGTCATTTGTTCCCCCAGTTTTTATACTCCCAGCCATCACAGACAGACAGCATGTCTGTGCTATCAAACATGTGTTTGAACCTATATTCATACACAGTTCAGTTCCCATCCACATACCTCAGATGCAAATATGACTTAGACGTCAGACTTTTGCTGGATTCTCATTCCTGTGGGCATCGAAAGAAAGAAGGAAAGTGGTGTTTAAGGGTGGTCTCCTGTAAAACTGCACTAGGCTAAGTGCACTGCTGAGACAGGCTTCCCAGTCAGTGTCCAAAGCTAGACTTTTCCCAAGCACAGTATAAAAACTATGAGCTTGAGCTATAGTGGGGTTATTAACAAATAGTGTAAATGGAAAGGTTCAAGACTTCATCTGATTAAGCTTGCCCTGCAGCTTCCTTGGCAGCTTACAGAGGCTTTCCTGCAGGTTTGCTTCCTCGGGGTTGTCCTTCTTGCTGTGGTTGTGTGATTATTTCTCACAGTGACAGATGAAATTTCATTTGATCATCTCCTTATTTTGATAGTAAAGCTAACTACTCTCCCTGCAAGTTTTGTGTTTCCTCATAGGAATTTGGCTGAGGTTATATTTCTTGTGCTTGGTAATAATACTTTCAGGTGGGATAGTGGCGAAAGACTTGTCAAAGTAAGGTGACATCATTCTCTGCTCCAAACCTGTGGGCATCAGCATGAACTAACTGGTGTGACAGTGGAAGCTCAAGATTAGCTATCAACTCAGTATGATCTCCAGATCTTTATAAAGTAATGAGTCCCCAGGAGGGAGTTGCCCATCCTGTAAAGCATATTCTGCAGTCTTTGTTCCTAGATGTGTGATTTTATGTGAGCTGTGTTAAAATAGGTATTGTGTGCTAAAGCCCAGCTTACTCAGAGATTGTTCAGTGGTAGTGGCTTGTCTTCAGAACTTGCCACTCTCCCAGTTTGTGTGTTATCTGAAGTTGAACAGTGATGATGTTAGATCCTTTTTAAGGTCTCTGATAAAGTTTTAGATTGCTAAAGTCTAATTCATGATAAATCTTCAGATAAATAGATCTTGCATGAAAATTACACATTAAAAGGACATTTTGAGACCAACTTGTGAACACTGAATCATTTTAAAGCATACTGTGCTAATTCTACAGAAGCATCCTTGGTGGAAATGTCAGGTGTTTCCAAGGGAAATGCCCTATGGGAATGTAAAGTAGTATTACATTATAACTTTGCTCCTTTTACTCACCAAACTTGTAGCTTCATCTGTAATGCATTTTCCACAAACTTTTGTTGAGTGGAACTGGTGATGGTACTCTCCGATTTTATTATCAGCTTTTTCTCCCTGTGTCTGGAATCAGGGTAGGGGTGACAGCTCTGTATCAGCCAGGTCTGCTCTCTCTTTACAAACTAACCAAAAAAACCCACAGATGATCCAGTGGTCTGAAACCTCCACAGCATCCCCAGACAAAGTGATTGGGAAAATAGTATTACAAACTGTTGGATGGATGCAAATTTATCCAGAGCTGCTGATTTTAAGTTCTTTAACTGGAGCTGCTTTTATTTTACATTCTCAGACTTGCATTGGTACAGGATTCATTTTGTTACCAACCTGGAATATGGTTTTATCATCTGTTATCCAACCCAAAACCAAACAGAACAGTTTATTGAACGTCTGTGTTTCTTTTGCATTCCAATTAACAGATTTTTCACATAGCAGTAGATCAGCTGAATAGCAACTATTCTTTTGTTTCACATACCTATTAAAATTAGACAAATCATTATCACTCACCATTGCTGACTGCAGATCTCATCTTCTTTTAAGTTCTTTACTAGCTTTATGCTTCTTATTTTGAACAATTTCTGAAAATCTCGCCTTTTTTTCTACTTTTTTTTTCAATTGAAACGTCTTTGGTCATTAAATTAGTAATATTCTTGTCAGTTCTCCAATCAAGACTGCAGTGCAACCTTTCTTTTTTTCTTTTTTTTTTTTTTGGTAGCTCAAGAATCCAAAAGGACATGTTTCAGTTTCTCCCTTTTTTCCAGCCTCCAGCTTCCAGGTTTTTGAAGTTTCCCCCTAAACCACCAAATATTTATATTACTGTTTTGGCCCTTACCTTGATCATCGCTAACAGATGACTATCTTGTATCACAGCCAGCACTGCTCTGGGGATTTCACAATTAATTCTCCTTTGCCAGTATGGATGAAGGCAAATAGAGATTTCTCTGGCTTGCTGGCTTCTCTTTCTGAATCAGGGTATTATTACTGCTCCTGTTAGGAAGCTTGAGGTCAATTCCATATCAGCAAGAGGAGACTTTCAGCATATTTTACACAGATAGAAATCACACACAATAACACATCTCTTCCCCCCTATGCAGAGCAGAGAGGGAATTCGGTAGCCAGCCATTCTGCTTTCACACCTGGTGGTCTGTAGACAATATGCTACTACATGATCTTGTTTTTATGCCAACGGAAGAAAAAGACATTTTCTTCCCAACCCAACTGTGCTGGCAGTGGGGAGAGAGCCACAAACCAACACATCACCATATGCCCACTGAAAACCACCAACACAGCCAATCTGGTGATGGTGCCCTTCATAAGTACCCTTAACTTGTTTTGGATACAATCAAGTAGATCGATCTCAGCTCATGGTTGGAGTCAGTGTGGCTGCTCTGCCCTGGGTGAGCAGGGGGCAGCTGCCCATAGCCCTGACACTGCCCATCACTACATGTGCATGTGCTTTCTGCACAGCTGCCAGCTGCTGGCAAACACACAATCCCATTTTTACAGGCCATGATGCTTTTTCTTGCCTGAGTTTCCCGCCATGGCTGTCTTTAATGTTTCATCAACATGTGCTACCTCAGCACAGCAGTTATCTGGAATCTGCGTGCAGGTGGGATCAATCTGCGCAGTCCCTGCTTGTTTATTGCTCCAGCAGCTGGTACTACATATCAGCAATTAAAGGTCACTCTCTCTTTGTATCCTTCAGTGTCTAAATTAATTTTGTTCTCAACTTTATGGTTGTGGACTAAATGAGTATTTGTCTGCTCTCCCTTTCTCCTGTCCCTTCTGTTATTAGTTTCTCACTCTCCAGGGAGACCAACTTTAATTGCAAGGAAACCCTGCATTTTACCCACTGCTAGTCAGATGTCTCAGAAACCAGCTCCACTGAAGTATTTTAATGAAAAATATGTTCCTGATGAAACTTGGGCGACACGTTAACAAAGATAGATCTTAGTCCTTAGTATCACAGCAAGTGTGTTACATGCAAACGCAATGCAGTGTGCTTCAAAGGGTTTAATAAAGTAGCCTGTGTATTTACCCTGTGCTCATCCTCCTATTACCTGGGGTCTTTACAATTTCTACCATGTAATCATAAGGGCGACTTGTGATTTTTAATCACTATTTTTTGGTGTATTGGTTTTATTTCTGGCTTTAAAGAGACAGTTTGAGCATAATCTGTCTCAAGCAAATCACTTTACTCTGGCAGAAAAAAATTAAAAAAAAGCCTTTTTCATCAGGATTGGGAAACAAAAATATCAAAGATCACTCATAACTCATAAAATACTCTAAGGCCATTGTATCAAAGGCTCAATAGTAAGTGAAAAATACTGCAATACACAGAAAACATCTTGCCACATGTTCCAGACTCTTTCCTGCTGTGTGGATTTCTTTACTTTCTCCTCTGCATTACAGCAAAGAGATTTTTTGGTAGTAATTAAATCTTCAAAAGATTGTGTTAATAGAGGAAAAAAGCCTGGCACTACACTCACCAATGTAAGATTTTTCAGATGTTAAATATAGGCAGCATGTGAGACTGGAGTTTCAGTCCTGGGACTTGAGCAGATGTTTCGGAGCAAGGAGCCATTCACCTCACTCTCCTCTGAACTCCTCCATCATCTGGAATCTACTTATAGTTTTATTTTCTTTATTACTACACGTGATTTATTTCCTGTTTCATTCAAACCAAACCCAGTACCAGGGTGCATCCAGTTGGAGCTCCTGCCACAAGTGTGCATCTCTGCACCTTAGTACCTCCACAGTGTCACTGCCTGGAGCTCAATTCTTGCTGCCAGAGTCACACAGAGCAGGACTGGGCATGGGAAGCTCCTGAGCATCCAAAGGAAATGTTGAGCAATCTCACCGCAAGACGTGTAACAGATCGTGTAGCCGCAAGTGTCTGGTGGCAAAATGCAGCCTCTTTTACTTACCAGACTGAATACACATATATGTGTGTGTATCCCTTGCCCTCCAAAACATCATACAAAATCTTACAGGCATCAAAACAAAGAAAAATTAGCAAAAAACTGTACACACCTCTATTAAAACAAACCAGGAGAATATTAGGAATTTGAATTGTTCAAATTAACATGTTTAAAAACCACCTGGAAAATCTTTATGATAAAGGAATAGTTCACTTTTTGCTGTCCCGATTGCAGTCTGAGTTCCTCAGTGTGTATGTTGCTGTCCCGAAGGTTTTTGTTAGTACTGCAGATGGCAGTGTGCCTGTGAAGCATTAACCACCACAGACCCCAGCTGGGATAAGGGAAAGGGTTTTAGCGCAGGTTGATCAGGGCTGAGGGACAGCAGTGGGCAGCAAACCCTGATCAGCTGTTTGGTCTCAGCATTCACTCAGGGCAGGGATTCTGAGGTTGTCTGGAAATTTTATTTTCTTGATCATATAGATGATACAAGTTTAGGAGGGCCATTTTAATCTGTTTTTAATTTTGGACAACAGAACTTGACAATTACTTCCTCTTGGGCCTTTATGTCATGCCCACATTTGTTGTAAATGAATTAGGGAAAGCAAGGAAGACTCATTACATGTAACACTGGCTGATTTAAGTGCTCCTTGAAATCCATTCGTAGCTTTGTGAGCGTATTGGTCATCCACTGGTCTGTATTTAAATCACAGACTTCATGTCAGTAAAATAAATTTAACTCATAAATAAATTTATGAGTCTGTTGCATAAAAACAGATGGAAAAAGGGTGTTTTTAAGAAATGTCTGCAAGAGGATAGTTTTATCATGTGACAACAGTCCCTGAACATTATCCATGAACACTGGACATGACAAATAGCCATGCATTGTGACCTTTGGCTGCAGACAGGCACGTTAAGGAGCTGGTGCTACTGCTCTTTGCAATATGATGTTCTCTCTTCACCACTGAAAGCTGCCTCGCTGGCTCTGGACAGCAGCCCCCTGCCTGCCCAGCTCTCTTCGTAGGTCAGCAACCAGCACCAATGTGCAAGCTTGTGCCTGGGCAGCTGCCTGGTGGCAGGGGAGTGATTTTCATAGAATATCCTGAGTTGGAAGGGACTCACAGGGATCATCCGAGTCCAACTCCTGGCCCTGCACAGGACCCTACCCAAGAGTCACACCTTGTGCCTGAGAGCATTGTTCAAATGCTTCTTGAACTCTGTCAGGCTTGGTGCTGTGACCACTTCCCTGGGGAGCCTGTTCCAGTGCCCAACCACCCTCTGGGGGAAGAACCTTTTTCTATTATCCAACCCAAACCTCCCTTAACACAACTTCAGGCTGCTCCCTCGGGTCCTTCACTGGTCACCATAGAGAAGAGATCAGTGCTTGTCCCTCCTCTTTCCCTCACGAGGAAGTTGTAACCGTAGTGAGGTCTCCCGTCGGCCTCCTCTTATCCAGGCTGAGCAGACCCAGTACCCTCAGCCTCTCCTCGAATGGCTACCACGCAAACCGCACCGTGAGGGACCTGCCGGGGAACAGCAGGGCCCTCCCCGGGACGGGCCGGGGCCGCACCCAGCCCTCCCAACCCCTCTCGTACAGGGGCCGCGGGGCAGCGGGCGGTGTATGAGAGCTGCGCGGCCCCATGAGAGCAGGGCTGGGCTGGGCTGGGCTGGGCAGGGCCGGGCAGCGCCTCGCCGCCAGGGGCGGAGGCTCCCCTCGCTCGGCGCCCGCTGACAGCCGCGCCGCCATTCAGCCCTCCCGCCGCCGCCGGAGGGCAGCGAGCGCCCGGGGCAGCCCCGGCGGGATCTCCTCCGCGGGAAGGATCTCGCTCCGGCCCCGGCCGCGGGCAGCGGCGTGGAGGTGAGCGCGGGGCGGCCGGAGGGTGAGCCGAGCGCGGCGGTCCCGGGGCGCGGGCGGGTCACGGCGCGGCGGCTGTGCCGGGGCGGGCGCGGGTGGCGAGGGGCCGGGGCGGTGTAGCCGCGACAGGGCAGCCCCGGCAGCGCAGAGCCCGGGGGGCATGGGCAGGGCAGAGCCGGTGGCCACGGGCAGGGTAGAACCCCGTGGGCACGGACAGGCAGAGCCGGCGGGCGGTGCGAGCGGCGCTGGCGGGACCTGTCGCTCGGCTGTGGGGGGTTTTAAAAACATGCCTGTGACTGCGAGTCCTGGTTTTGCCCCTGCCGCTGTTTTTATCCCTGCCCGCCGCGCAGACCGTCCCTGCGGTCCCTGTGTCCCGTCCCTGCGGTCCCTGTGTCCCGTCCCTGCGGTCCTTGTGTCCCGGCGGCACGGGCCGGTCCTGCCCGCTGTTCCAGCGTTCCCGAGGAGCCGGGAGCACCAGCGCGGGGAGTGACTGCTCTGGTTTGTCATCCCCGTCCGTGATAAGTAGGATTAATTTTAGTGGTTTTCCTTATATCTGGTGACTTCTACTTTATCCGTCGCTGGAGCAGTCGAAGCCGTGTGAGTACACGGCAAAACCAGGGTAATGCGTAGGGGAAAGCTTCCCCATTCTCTTGTTAACACTGATACTTGAATGACATTCCAGACCTGCTTCTCAAACGTACTTTTCATTGTTTCAGCTGTGCAATATATACTCGCTACACTACGAAAATACAGGGGAATTCCAGAAACAGTGGACAACATATCCATATATTTTAAAAACTCTAGAGGGGAAGGGAAAGACTGGATACTGCATTCCTTCCCTTATGCCATAAGGTCTGATCTAATGTATTTAATTCTTTGCATTCTTTATTTATTATTGGTTGGACACCTTCCCAAATCTTGTCATGCTTAATGAACTTATTTTCACTGTACAGTTTCCAAAGTAATATCATCCATATATTTCATCTACTATAAGCCCTTCGGTTTCAAAGGACAGATGTTGCTGGCCAGCTAGCTCTTGAATTGCAGAGTTATTATCAAAAGGAGCTGAGGAATCCTAGGATTTTGTGAGATCTCATCCCAAATGTTAATGAAAATAGCTTTTACCAGCTAATTACTGGGAGTTTTTCTTGCACACAGAGGATCTGACGCTGTCCGTTTCAGCCTAGTGAATTTCGGTGCATAATTTTAATAAAGCCATTATCTGATAGCAGTGTAAAATTGTCGGATGTGTAAATAAGAATGAAAGATGCCTTTGAGGATGTCAGCTCTAGCCGCCTGCTGTGACAGACATCACACAGATACTTTCTGGCTAAACCCAGTATCTTCCGAGAAGTGGCATATTTTTGGCATTGACCACTCTGACTGGTCAGCAGTGATTAGATTTTGATCAAATGTGATGCATACTTGAGGTGTTCCCTCTTTCATGTCAAAACAGGAAGATTATATGGGAAGTTTTGAAATTCTCAGCAGGAGGTAACACTTCAATAGCTGCCTAATCCCATTGCAATAACCATATGCTCGTTGAAAATAATTAATCTCTTTCCTGCCATACAAATAAAATACCCTAAATTTGAGGAAATGTTGCAGATACACATTTCTTTTTGCTGTTTGTGTTGCTTGTGAAATGTAGGAAGGATTTAGTGACTTTCAAGCTTTTCAGTCTCTAGCCTAATTTACTGTCAGCCTCTCATGCATAGCCAGAATTGTGCAGGTTCTGGGTTGCAAATACAACGAAAAAAATGTTTACTAATGGACAGCAATTAAGGAAACTGTTTTTCATCTGGGATTTCTCTCCACCCCCTCCCCCCGCATTCTTGTCACCATTTTGCTTGCTTTAAATTTCAATAAATATTTTTTTTGACAGCATCACTGCAGATGGCTGGCTGGCTGCTTGGCTGTGTCCGTTGGGGTGGCGGGGGTAGGTGCTTGAGGCAGTGCTCAGGGGGTAGGCAGCTTCTTGACTCCAAGAGGATCACTTCTCACCCTGACCCCACACACACACATACTTACTTCTTCCCCAAGCCCTTCTCCCACCTTCCTCTCATGGGTTCCCTAAGTTATGAGGGATTCTGTGCCATGGCTAGGTCAACATTCACTTGGACACGTGGGGTCTGAGGGACAAGGAGAGACCAGGGCTATGCCGAGAGGAGAGATGAGCAAAGACAGGCCTATCACTGGAGGATTGGGCTAGAACAGGGGAGGGGTCAGCTCTTGCTGGGGGTTTGCAAACAGGAGGAGGACTGAGGGTACTCATGGGTAGGGCAAAATATGGGATCCATCAGTGGCACTTCCCTTTGCATGAGAGAGGCTCCAGAGCACAGAGGTTTTGATTGCCGTAGGTTTGTGTTCTCAGTAAACTCAGTGCTTGGTCATGGATCTGCTTAATTCCTGATGTCCCTTTCTAGCTGCAAGGCTCTTTTGCCTCTCATGCCCTTATGAAGGTGGCATAGGCACTGAATGCTATACTGTTGCAGCTGATGAAGGTGGTAACTACTCAATGAGCAGGTGACAGCTCTCAGAAGATGTGGCTGGTTTCGGAAATGTCATGTCTGCACTGTGGCCTTGGATACTGCTGCAAAAAGTATTGGAGGTCATAAATCAAGTTGGCTTAGGGTTTATTGTTGATTTAGGTTAATTTATTTTAGGAGGGTTTTTTTTAAAACCAAAATGATCACGAAATACTATATGATTTTAATGATACAGAGAAATGCTTGAATAGATTAGAATACGTGATTCTAGTAGGCAATATATATGTGACCTATTCTGTTACTTATTTGCAAAAAAATACTGTATGTAAAATTTCAAATTTCATGTTTGACTCTTATGCAGTTCATGACACTGTAGTGCCTGCAAGGCTCAGAGTTGATGTGGATTTATTCTTGTAATAGCCATACCAGATAGTGAGGCACTGTCTCCAGTGGAGAGCTATGCCACAGGAAAACAGGGATGTGACCAAGATTGCACAGGAAATCTGTTGTAGAGCAGCGACTCCAAGTTTTCCCGTGTCATTTGCGTTACACATAAGCCTTGGTCTTCATTTCCAAGGCGCTTTATGGCTTATGCCCTCCTCATCTGTCATTTGAAATTCCCTTTGGAGAGGAAGTCTTCCATTTCCAATCAGCCCATTACACCGTCTCTTGGAAGAAGAAAGCATCTTTTTATGTTGCTGTGCTTCTGCTGCATCTCACACAATAGAGCCTCAGTTTATGCTTGTCCATGAGAGCAATAAATTAAAAAAGCCAATTATTTGAAGTGTGATAGCCTTCTCTGTTCAATCATTTTTTGTCTCATTAAGTTAATGAACTAGAGGTAGAAAATCTCAATGGAATGGAAACCATTTTAGATGCACTGTCTGCCTCAAAAAGCATAATTTTATGTTGAATATGAAAAGTGAAGAAAAAATAATAGAGTGGGGAGGAGAGATGTGGAGAGTTTGGAAGAAGACCTAAAATTGAGAAGAAATGCAGACAGAAGTTGGCTTAGGGAAGACTGAGAGGAGAGGGGAGAATTCTGAATTGAGTTTAGAGGTCAGTATAAGATCTGTCCAAAACTGAGATGAGGCAAAAGGAGGGAAAACTGAAGGAGAGAAGAGGAACAACCCTGTGCAGAAAGAGAGCAGACAGAGAGGTGTAATACTACAAATGGACCAGCAATTCTTGCATTTAGAAGTGCTTTTAGAATTGAGCTAGCAAAGGTTCAAGAATTCAGGGAGGCTTCATGGAGAGGCTTTAATAGGAGCTTTGTTCAAAGGCAAGGCTGCCTTGAAGCTGGTAGCCTAAAGTAGCTGTATGTGTGTGAGGTGGGAGAACTCCTGCTGCAATCCAGTGATGGCAGAGATGTGCAGAGGGTGAAGTAGCCCTGGGCTAGTCTTCCAGAGGTACCTGATTTCACTAATTGGAAGTTAGCTTTGGTACCATTTCAAATACTCCAGTTCTAGCCTGGGTGTTGCCCATGTTGCATGCTGGAGGCTTTTCCCACGTGAGCCAAGGTAACACAGAAGGAAGGGAGAGAAGGAAAGAGGTTTTGGTCTGATGAATGATTAGTGTTACCAAAACACCCAAGGGTTCTGGCGCTGGGCTCCATCCACAGGCTTGGTTAGAAAGAGTCTCTGTCTTGAAAAGTCTGTCCTATAAATACAGAGCGTGAAAGATGGGCCGGGAAGGAGGGGAGCAGATTAATGCTGGAGTTTGCTGACATCACATGTCTGGCAGTAGCAGGAATAGGAACAGAAGTCAGGTCTAGTCCCTGTGCCTCCTGCTGGCACCCCGTCTCGTGAACCACGCTGCTTTTTCCTCGGTTGGGCTGATGTGCAAATTAAGATGTAAGGCAACAACCTCCCTCAAGAGTGCTCTCCCGCACAGGTTTTTTTCTTTCTTTCTGAGGATTTATTCTCCCTTCCATAACTTCATTTCCTCTGTGCAGTGTGTTGCTCATTAGACTGAGATTAGAATTACTTAAATTTCACCTGCCAGTGTGTGACTCTCTGAAAGAAGTATTTGTAAAAGCTATTTGAAAAATACATCGCTAGGAAAGCTAGAAATGGAAAGGTCCCATTAAGTCATCCAGAACAATCACGGTTGTTGCCCACAGGGTAGTTTTTCTCTTGTGTTTCAGGGCAGTTTACAGCAATGACATGTAACTTCTGTTTTCCTTGAGCAGTTACACTGGAGGCCAAGACATCTACTGCAATTATTTTTTTAAAATGAAACCTGCTTTTTCTTCCTTAGGCCACCTCGATTCTTTGTTTCGATTAACTGATTAATGATGAGTAACAATACAGGCCAGGAATGATGTCCCTGATGTGATGCTGTGCCTGCTGCTGGTAGCCCAGGGCAGTTATGGAGTGGCTGCTCCAGGAAGCAGGCTGGCTCTCCACCGCCCTCCACTAGCAGCTTGCCTCTTTCTTGAGGCATTAGGTTTGTCTTCCTGTAATTTACAGCATATCAAGTGAGTTGTGGGTGGTGACGGTATCACTGTCCCTATCTAGTGCTTTCTGGAGCCTTGTCAACTTTGTGGGGCAGATGATGATTATTCCTTTCAGATACGTACAGCTATTATTGTAATGAGCTTTTACTGAGCAAGGCCATGCTGTTAGTCTTTTCTTAGAAATTGTTCTCTTGAGCCACTTGGCACAGAGAGCAGTTCAGAAAGCTTTCAAATAACACATCTGCTGCCTCTTAGTTCAACAAGTCAAGCAATGCAATTGTTGAAATATCTCATTTGTGATTCTTAAAGAAGTACTTGATCTTTGCTGTACTTGCTTCCTATGGTTTACCTTTATTCTCCGCAGTTTTGCTTGCTCCTAACTTCTGCCTGCTCCACTGCCAGATTTCTCTCATAAAAAATGGTAAACTTAATGGATGAAGACCTTTCTTGCATGTTTCTGTGATGGTAAACACAGTAAGGCTGACTTGCAAGTGCTCCTATGAAACACATAAGAGCAATTCTTGTATTTTGAGAATGGCCTCTGAGTTAGAACTTTAGTAAGATCCCTAAATATATTGGTAGACCTGAATAGCAGAGGAGTTCGAGGACCAAAAAACTAGTTTGCTACTGAGCTTCTTTCATGCCTGAAAGCAGTTGACAGTAAATGATATGAACTGTGCAGCAGCAATAAATCTCCAATGTAGGTATATGCTGAGATCAGAGCTATATTTTGTATAAAATCCTCATTGTTTTGCTGTCGTGAGTCTTGGTCTTAATGTAAGACATGCACAGCAGCAGTTACTGCCATGCAAAGATAATACTGTTGTCACCTGTCTTTGTTCTGGCTCAGGAGCTAACATTTCTGGAGAAAAAATTTATTGTACAGTGAATTGTAGTTATGCTTATTCAGATCCAATTATACAATGTTAGTAATTTTTAAGTAGATGGGAGAGAAATGTTGATTAATAGTGTTGGGTTTGGGTTTTTTTTGCTTATTATCGGGATGTCTTTCTTCTTGTATTTTATAAAACAAAATCAACACAGCTGTAATTTTTTAACTTTTAGGTGTTCTTGGAAAACGTGCCGGCACTTCGGAGCTGAAGAAGGACATGAGGAGTAAAAGGCCCTGGGATCTCACTGGTCAGAATGAAACAGATGTTGAAAGATTTTTCAAATCTATTGTTAGTAGTGCTCTGTGACTATGGTGAGTATTGGAGCTGTCAAGGGAAACCTGCTCTAGGTGCATTCACAAGGTAGTTTTGGATTTATGTTTCCAAGTGATCTGTTGAAGTCAGATGCTACAGAAGCTACCACTGATACGCATAGAAGTTAGATCTTATGGAATATTTAGGTAGAAAATGCAACTTGCATAAACCACCCCTTTAGGTCAGAGCGGCAGGAACCTTTCCTGCTGTAAATTTGCTCAGAGAATTAAACAAGATAAATGAACAGATTTCCATGGGCATCAAGGGACTGGCCATGACAGAAGCACCTACTAGAACTCTACTCTCTTGTAAGACTTACATTTTGTAATATATATTGAATATCATGAAAAATAGGCTTGTTTTAGTTATCTAGGATGGACAGAACTGTGCCACACAACTACCTGTTTATCTCCACAACTAGGAAAGGTACCTGTGAGGGTTGGCTGAGATGAAACCATCTACAGTGTAGGCAACCTTCTATGACTGAATGAGCCCCCATCTGATGGACCTAAGCTGCCACTTAGCTTTTGAGATCAACAGAAGTGTGCTTTCTTCTGACCATATAAGAAACCAAAGGATGGTATTCATTCAATTTTACTCACATAAAATTAGGCAGGTAGTCAATCAGTCTCATTTGAGTCGTCCATGTACAAATCAGTATATATTGAAAGCTGCTTCTATCTGTCTGCAGCAGAGATGTGTAGAATTAAAAAGCACCTCCTTCTCACCTTCAGCTGCCATGAAGGGAGGTTAGACATCTTAAGTTCAAGTTAGACAACTGCAAGATGTCTACAAGCTGAGGGGCATAATATGCATGGTGTCTTATCCTTTCTAAGGATGTAGTAAGTAGGAAGTAGATTTGCAAAGGGAATTAATTCCTTATTGCACAGTGAATTAGAAATTTTGAAAATGGGGCTCTTAATTCCTAAACAATACATATGTTTTAGAAAATTGCCTTCCTAGTTTAAAAGCAGGCATTGTTCTGACAGCTGCAGTACACTATCAAACCATGCTGAAGGATTAAGCCATGCTGAAATGTCTACAACATGGAAAAAGTTGGAAAAGTAGTGGTTAATCCCAATTTATGGAATGAGCTGTGGTAGCAGGTAGTTCATGCCCCAAACAGCTGAAGATGTCTTGTGACAGAGAGAAATGGATCAAAAATGTACGCAGATTGCTCTCCACGTATAAGTGAGAAAAATTTGATTAGTGACTGAATACTGAGTGTGCTACTCATGCCTTTGTGCTTGCTTGATCTCTGCTCTAGAACAAGGGATCACTAGACTATGTAAAGAACCTGTAAAAGAATTTCCATATTTTAGATTAATTTAGTTCCAGTAGAAATGGAGACACTCATCTATGGCTTTTAGTACCATTTCTTACTTTAAAAAGACAAAGTTAACCAGCCCAGTTAGGAATACTGCATTGAGTGGGTAACCCAGTGAGAGTAAGTGTTATTCTCACTGAAGCCAAGAAGTGAGATGAATGATTGCAATATCCACTGGTTCTTGGTGAGCCAGTCCTGTGGGCATTCACCACTGGTTGACTCAGAGGTAAAAGCTATTATTCCTGAACTTTACAGAGCTTGGTGCAGTATGTAATTACAAGGTGCAGTTAATGAGCTAAATCTCTGCTGCAAACTTTGGGTGCATCAACTTTTGCTTTATTTCCAGTTAAAGGACTTCCCATAATTCAGAAAATTACTTCCAAACAGTTCTGCATATACACATCTTTGAGTATCACATGTGTAGGTAATTTTTAGATAACTATTTCACTCATATAGTTCTCTGTTTCGGATCAAGACTATTTTTTAAATGATCCAGTATGCTCTGGAAAATTACTGTAGTGCTAAAAAAAGCCCTAACGTACAACAAAACAGTATTATCATTTCTTATCAGTTTTACTGATGTTTTTGTTCTTAGCTCTGTGCTACTGGTGTCTGACAAGCCAACAGCACAACCCAAGTTGGATTAAACACACCTGAAAATAAATAAGTATCTGAATAGCACCCTCAAGTAATTCTTCTTGCTCTTCAGTGTCAACAAGGATTTTTCTTTTGATCTTTCTAAGCGTGAGTTCTTTCAAAGACTCCTGGCAGGTTGTTGGCACCACATTCAAGCTTCTTTCAATGGCAGACCATCCTAATGACAATGAAAAAATATACAAATGCATTGAAAGCTGCACCTCACTGGCTGTCCAAACAATTGGGACTAAGTCATGGGCAAATAGTAGGTTGGAGGGCAGCTGTAGGAGCTTGTGGTGGAAGCTGACTGTTTCTGACTGGTGCCTTTTGGAGCATCGTGTAAAACAGATATGTGGGCTGTCCAAGACTGCAAAGTTCTTGTGCTTTTTACCAAAAATGGGAGAAAGGATGCTGCGAACTGGGGTGTATCAGGCAGTTCTCTGCAGTGTTATAACATCATCCTCCAGTCATGCTCACTTTCCTCACTTCCTAAGCAATCTGCATTCATGGAAGCTACATGACAGTCCCCTGCCCTCTCTCCAGTCCTTTCGCCCAGATACACAGTGCTGTTACTTCTTGTCTCAGCCATTCCAAACAAAAAAGAGTGCAAGAGAGTCAGGGTAGATGTAAAAGCAAGTAAGGACAGTAAAGCAGTAGGTACAAACATAAGTGCTTTTCATTACTCTCACATGAATGTATTGCTGTGAAGTTTAAAAGTGAAATTTTTCATGGTGGATTTTTGCCATGGTCTGATTTCTTTTTCCCTTATAATAATTCAACTAGTTGAGCCTAGTCAATTCCTTTATAGAGAAATGCATCACTATCATTTGTAGAGAAATTGCCCACTATCAAACAAAACCCCAGCAACTTGCAACCACTTCATTGGGAAACTCTAACACAGCTATGAGAACTTCATCTTTGCCAGAGTGCTTGCAGTGGCCTGCTTTCTGCCGTCCTTAGGAAGAGTTGCCTAGATCTGGTACAGATCTAAATCCTTGCAGATAAGTTATTGATGAGGTTCTTTGAAGGGTCAAGCGTGCCCCAACTCCCACGGGCTCCTCTTGCCAGCCCCACATGACACTGTGCATGCTCTAGCCCAGGGCAACAGAGTTCCCCAACACTTTCCAACCCTAGAGTTGATTGTCCTGTGCTCCCTGATGTCATGCTAACAGTGAGCAAAGAAGGTGGGAATGTGTTAGAGTTAATTGCAGGCCCAAGGTAGAAGGTAAAAGCTATAAGGTAAAGAGATGAGAGCAGGAATTTGGAGAACTGTGTTAACAGTAAATTGACAGTAGATGATGATAGGAACAGGGCCTTAAAATGTGGGCAGGCACACGTGACAGAGCCAAAACGTGAAGAGCAAGGAGAATGTGTTGCTGGGCAATTCGTAGAGAAAATTTTCACAGGCATTTAGGGTCTGTTTCTTATGTCTGAGAGTCCAAGTTGAGATAAGGTTTTCTGGGGTGCCATGTGCTCACCACAGCTGAGATCAATGAGACCCTACTTCAAATGTCTGAGGGAGCATTGTATTTCAAAGCAGGTCCTGGCTTTGACAGGACATCCATAATCAGTTGATATTTGACAGTTTTCACCTTTGTGCCTGTGCCTTGGGTCCTAACACACTAAACAAGAACAGTGATATCCTCTCATCTTCCCAGGATTTTGGAAGGACAGACTCATTAATATTTCTAATGCACTAATATACTATAGGAGTACAATAGAAGAGTCCATGGGGGCAATGAATAATTCTGTGTTATCAGGATGGATTTTGAATGGTGTGCATTCAGTAATACATAGGACCACCCATGGAAGAATGAGAACAAAAGACCACTCTGGTAATGAGCACTATCCATCTGCCAAATGAGGCAGTGTCTTGTGGAAATGCAAATGAAAGACTGAGCTACAGTACATATATGTAAGAGTATATGCATGATTTATATGTGTAAGGCTGTGCATGCCACCTTTATTTGGACTTTATGTATGTATGTATGTGGTTGGAGCTGGTTATTTTAAGGGCATGTTATAGCTGGTGGCAAGTAATAGGCTCTTTTTTTTCTACTGCACGCTGCACCGCACCCTGATGTAAATGTCTATAGCCAGTCAGATGAATTTCTTCCTGAAAATTTTCCCTGCTGAGAAGAAAGTGAATCCAAGGTGACTAACTCAAATTGAAGCTTAGAGTGGTAGGCGTCTAATATTATGTGAGATGAGTCCTGCTACTCCTGACTGCCAAGTGCTTGCCTTGGCAGTTGCTGTGTTTTTCCAGCAAAGCTTTCTTTGAGGTAATCTTAAGACATGTGTAACAGTTTTAACAAGTCAAAGTATTGTTCGTTGATACCACTTATGAAAGGATTGCTTTAAGTGAAATTTTACACTTCTGTAGCACCTTCCACCTCAGAAGCCTATTCTCAGACAATTAAAGAAAGATGTCTCACACCACATTCTGTATCTGGAATAGATGTATGCAGTTGCCATTTTTCAGATAACCTTTCTGTGTCTGAAATCCTTAAGTTTCAAGCAACATAGAAAAGCTACCTGAGCTAAGAACGGAAATGTGATCTTCCCAATTCATTGCTTTAGATATGATCACTAGTTACAGCCTGTCTCAGGATAATTTGGCAACTTGCACAAACATGGTCATGCAAGAAGTGAATTTGAACAAACTGCGCCATTTATAATGAAGTGATGTCATTTGGACATGTTGCACCACATCTGAGACAAGAAAAGTGCTGCAGTCACCATCACTGTTATTTTCAGCTCTTTCACTCAAGTGTCTGCAATGCAAATGAGCAAAATGAAAGATTCATAAGACAGAGAAAGAGAAGAGGCTTCAAAAAGCATCATGCAGACTTTCTATTTTATTTAATTTCGGGGACATTAGCTTCTGTACTAAGAAACTACTGTCCTTTTTTTTGCTAAATTATAGCTAAAGTAAGCGGATAAACAGCTGGCCTCTGTGAAGTGGACTTTAAGAATCTGTAAGTGAAAGAAGTTGAGAAGTTTGAGAATCTATCCTGTTAAGTTTTCTGTGAATCTTTTGGGTGGTTTGTGGTTTACTTTAAAATAGTGGTTTTTACCTTCATGAACATGTCACTGCAGTGGACTTTGAGCTGGTCCAAACCACATCCCTGCACAAAGAGGTGTTGAGCTCTAACTGCTATAGCTAGGACTTTTTTTTTTTTGCTAACTGATTCAGTTGGAAAAGATTGAGATCCACTTTTTAATACCTATTTTTAAATACTTGTTTTCTTCTATAAGGTAGATAAACAATCAGTTGTCTGTTTGGTTCTTAATACTGTTGTGAAACTGTTTTCCTTTCAGTTCTCGGTGAAGTGGAGTATCTCCTGTTGGAGCACCCGGGTCATGTAGCCTTCAGCAATGACACAGTGTCTGTGGAATATCAGTACTACAGTGGTGGTAATGTGACAGCAGAGCATGTGTCCATCCTTTTGCTGGATGCCAGCACCAACGAGATAATTGCAAGAAAACAGCTTCCAGCAAATCAGTCCCAGGGGACGGTGGAGTTTGAGTGTTTCCATTTCAAGAGTGCTGGTGACTTCTTGTTCAGAATGGTGTCTCCCAGTGATAACAGTAGTGCTGCCCAGTGGAGCAGAAGCAGCATGTCCACCCTCCATGTGGAATGGCCTGTATTTCACATTGATTTGAACAGGAGTTCAGAGGTGCTTGGGAGCTCCCTTCAGGTTGGACTTTTTACAAATGAGCAGTTGTGTGCCATGAACAAGACTGTGGTTTCACTGGATGTAATATTCACCAGCACCCTTTATGAGTTCAGAAGAGTAAGCTCTGATGAGACTCTGGGCATTAGAACCAGCAAAGGAATCCCACTGTCTAGGTCCCAGTGGATAGAGTTTGATTGCCCGCCTGTTGGTCAAGAAATTTACATAACTGTGTTACTCAGATCATTAGTAACACAGTCCATCATTGCCTCCATAGGACCTGTAGATCTCCTCCACAAATTTGGATGCAGACTGGTTGTGGCAGCAGAAGCCACATGCAAAACTTTGGTTCAGGTGTTTGTAGTTTCTCCACCATGCACTTCTATCAGTGGAAAAATTGTTGTCTATAAAGAGGCTATCAAGCATCCAAGTCAAAGAACAACTTGGCTGTATGAAAACACCCTTCACCCAGGAGACAACAGGACAGAATTTAACTGCACTTTGTTTGATGTGGGGAAGAACAAATATTGCTTTGACCTCTTTAATTTCTCAAACCGAAGCTATTTCCCAACAAGAGTTAAGGAGTGTATGATGATCCAAAGGAATATGGGTTTGTACTGATGTTTTTCCTCTTTTAGCCAAAATAAGCACTCTTCACAGGCAACATGGGTAATGATAAATAGGTTTGATTGTGCTACCCCTTATTTGGGTCTCCTACACCAGACAAAATAGTTGTAATGTCATATGCAGGTGGGGAACAAGATAGACTGTTATGTAGAGGAACACACAAGGACATTTAGTAACAAGTACCACTGTGTTAGCATAAAGCTGCACTAAGTCAATGCTAAGTACCAATCAAAACCATTTAGGACATTCTGAATGATGTATATGTCTAATCTTGCTGAAAATGAAACTTGTCCCTCTCAGTGAAGTAAGAAGCTACTGCTGTAAATTTGGCCCACTGAAGACTCTAGAGGTAGGATTAGTCTTACCTACATCTAAATGTCTAAAAGCCAAAGGTCCAACATTAAGTAGTTGTCTAGATTTTTAGTCAAGAGGCATCTCATAAGGCTGATTCATGAGTACAGAGGATGCATGGACTGACTCCTCACCTGGGCATCTTTTTCTCTAGCCTGTACAGTTAAGTACACAGGCAGAGCTTGAGCCCATTTCTTAGCCCTGTTTCAAACCTTTCTATACATTCTATGTATATCTATGTATCTTATGCAGCTGTAGTGTCACAGGTTTGGCAGTCTACAAATCACAGTTGTATGGCAGAGGAAACCGTTGAGCCAAATATCCTTCTCATCACTCATTTGTGGAAGGCAACCACAGTGAGAGGTGGGCTGTATGTGCATGAGAGAATTGGGATTGGTTTGGGTTAGGTTGTGTTGCCTACACCCTGGAACGTAACAGTAGATGTTCGCATTTGGAGCAGGCTTCTATCTGTAGGTAATGAATTAGCCTTTCCCATGTGCACACTTGAAAGAGTTTGGGTTGGAAGGTTTGAGATGTACACTATTTTCCTCACCTCTGCACTCTGGTCTCCCTGAAAAGGAAGTGCAGGAACTCTAGCCAAAAAATGGTCATTGCACCTCATGGGCAGGTATCTGAGAGGGATCATGAGGAGACCAAGAGTACAGGAGCACCAGAGCACACAGTTCATAGCATTATGTGGTCTTATTTTGTACTCTTTCACAAATTCTAAAGCTGTTAGCTATTTAATTAACACTCTGTACTAAAAATTACCTCTATTTTCAACACATGCCAAACCCAGTATGTAGTTCTACTCTTCATCTTCCCATCTGCATTCTCTGTTGGCGCTGTCTCTCTTCCTTTGGCATAAAATAGCCTATGAAAGCATATTATTTTCTTAATGGAAAGAATTCTCAAGGAAAAAGGAAGAGAGAGTTCTAATTTTTCCTTTGTGCTTGGGTGGTATGTTACACTGATAGGGTCTAGATAATTGCCCTGACAGATAAATACCTAGCATATGATATAGATATGTTTCTGTGCCCAATATTTAACTGTTTTAATTGATGAGATCCACATTAAGCAATGTCTCTGCAGTCTGCTCTGTTTCCCTGGGTTCCCCAGTAGCATCAGCCTTACAACTAGAGCCGAAAGAATCAGGCTATGCCTCTGAATAGGAGAGTGAAGTCAATAGCTGCCAAGTTAAGAGTATCAAATCTACAAAGCCGATGAAAGCGAAACCACACTATGCAGTTGTAAATAAAATGTCAACCTGAAATTAATTAGACTCCAGCATATCTGACTTCGTGCCTGTATCTGTGAGACTTCAAAGCCTGCAGGCAGTGTTTGAAAGAAGCAGGGTGTTCTGGGAGGGGCACATCAGCCTGAAGCCACGACAGACAGAGTGAGCCTGTGCTGCCTGTGTTGGCCATCTGCCTCCTGGCTCCTTTGGAAAGTGCACTGCTGAGCCCTCTCCCCTGCTGCAGGGCGCTGTGGACTGATCTGCCTAGACCCAGACCCCTGACAGCTGTTTGTGTAAAACATGTGGCTGCCACATAACAGCCACCTCTCCTCAAGTCTTTTTGCTTTGGACTTCCTGAACTCAGTTTAAGGCAAGGAGAGGTGATAAATCCTCTAGTTCTGGGCTCCTATGCAACATAGGCCATACCTTTTCATTCAGTTACCCTGGTGTTGATGTTGAGTCCCACAGCTAGTTTTTGCATTTCACTGCTACTTACCCTCTTATCCAGTGTTTTATTGAAGACACCGCAAAACAGAGGCTTTTTTTGGTAATTTCTCTCAATACTGTGCTCTGATTTATTTATTCTTCTAAAAAGGGAAACTCTATGTGTTTCATAACTAAAGCTCATCTACCTTCATCCCTTGGTGACTGGCTTATATATTGCTCCTCTCTGAGCTGTTTCCTGTCCACTGTCTTCCCCTCACAAAGACATTTGCACATTGAGGTCATCTCAGTCCTTCCAGATTATCTCAGCATACTACAATAGACTGGAAAGATTGAGTCTTTAACTGGAAGACATTTTCTTCAGGATTTGATTAATTTACTGACTCTTTTTGGCTCCCTTTCTGTTATTTTAAACTCTCATTTTTATTTGATGACCAGGGTACCAGCTTTGGGTATTGTGTTCAGACATCCTCCTTTCTGATGCTGCTTGAGCATTAGCAGTCCACTTGCCACTACCTCTGCTTTCATTCCACCAATTGCATTAGATAATTTTGCCATAATTTTTATCCTGTAAACTCATCTTGTGCTGTTTTTGTGTATGACCTTTCAGTATGTTGTCTGCCATCCTGCCAGGTGCAATTTGCTTTCCTTCTTACCTTTTTCATTTTGCTGATTTACGATCTATTTGTTTGAATTATCCTAAGAAAGTACCCTGCATTGCTCCATACAACAGCACTATCTACTTTTGTCACTACAGGAGTGACATATTTTCTTAGTAATGGTTTTAGGGTTTTTTTTTGTGTCAACTATGGAAGCACTAGGCCTTATACTAATCCCTTTGGAATCTCTCAACATGAATTCTCACTCAGTGATGGTTTTATGTTGACAATTGCATATCCAGTCTGTCACTCAGCCAGTTCTTACTTAATTTAGCATATGCTCTATTGTTATGAAGAAGAGATACTGTTCTGTAAAAGATCAAAATTCCTAAAGCATTAAAATTGTCTTCATCCAAACTATAGAGAATGAGATAAAAGATGGTTTTGCCACATATATTTTCCATATATCAGACATAAATTGTATTCCTGATCCTTTGTCAGTTCTGCGCTTTACTCCTCCTCCCAGCCAGGTTTATTACAGCCTTTTGGAACAGGAATCTAACTTTTGCTTGGAGCAGGAAGGAGAAAGCTTCCAGTGGCCCTGAGCAGGCCACAGCAGCAGCTCTTTCAAGCCAGGCCATCAGGCTTAGAATGAGTGTCACAAAAAAACCTGTACTATCTAAGACTGTGACTATATGTATTAAAGGTAGGGAATACATCCATTAAATGTGAGACAGCACTTGTGTAGCTTTCTGTAGACTCTTAACTGGAGAGCCTGTGAAAAATTACCAGTGGGATGTGAGTCACTTCATTCATCTCAGTGGGCTCTTCACTGTTTGACACAGGTGACTTAGAGTCATGCAGCTGTTTTTTTTTCCCAGTGTTTGACCAGATTATTTGGATTTCTGAGGTGGGAAACTCTGTTAGATCATCTTGCCCAGAAACCGATGAGTTCCAGGCTCATTCTTTTCAATGCTTTTATCATGTGCTTTGCTCATCTGGGATTTAAGTGTTCCCAGCAGTGAGACTTCTGTACTCCTTAAAAGGATGTTCTATGTCCTAGCCTGTATCCCATTTGAAACATTCAGGATAAGACTGATAAAATTAATCAGTAATGTTAAAACGTAGAAAAAGGCATATTTTCTTTATATTTCTGCTGTTAATTAACTTTCTTTTCGAGTTCTTAGTTACACTCCTGAGACCAGCTTCAACTTTTGTGTGACTCCCAGTGAAGTCTCTTGCACTTGCCTGCAGCAGAGATGAATTTTATTCATCTGACTTTTGCTAGCTGTCAAAGAAACCATTGGTATGTCAGCAGGGCATAAGAAATGCAGCTGTTGCCAGCAAAGGGAAAGAGAGGAAGGTAGGGGAAGACATTCTGAAGGGAAAAGTGGTCTGTAAGGGAGGAGACAAGTAAGGGGAGTATCTAGGGGTCAGGTAGGGATATACAACTTCCATGAAATTTTTGCTCCCTGAATAAAACTGTATGAATCAGACCTACTTGTCTGCAGGAAAATCTGGGAAACAATTAGCTCTACAGCCTGAATCTGCACCTGGCTTGTGTTTATTTAGAAACAGGCAAATGCAGGGGATCCAGGTATGGCAGAGATGCTCCTGTGTCACAAAATGTTTCATCTCTACACATTAGGTATAAATCAGGAGTTATGGAATCACTGGTTTCGTACTTAGCTTCTGGCAAAAATGATTTTTAGTCTGTGCCTCCATAATTCTTAAAGATGCTTGTTTTGGGGAAAAGATTGTAATTTTTCCAGCTGAGTCTATACTTTCTTCTTTTAAAGAGATCCTTGTCCTTTCGTTGTCCAAATTAATAACCTGTTGCAATATGCCACCATTTCAGTGCACCCAGACTTCATTTCCAGGGAAAACTGAGGAGGGTGTTTTCCAAAGTCTTATCTAAACATCCACACAATAGGTGTAAACTCATTTTCAGGACCTAAAAATGGATCTCAGCTTCCATAAATACCTTGCAATCCCCCAGGCTAGTGTAGATGTTTATGTGAACCTGTAAATAATCATTGATTTTGTCCCCTATCACTGACCTTTTTGAAGTGCTTAGGAGTGTCACATGCATCAGGCTGGAAGGATGATGCTGAGTTTCCCTCACTGACTGGGCTGATGGATAGTCCTGCATGCACAAATTCTTATGAGCACAGGAATTTGAGGGGAGATATTTATGCAGAACAACAATTACTGCAGTTAATTGCATGTATCTTTCATGTTGGCAGATCTGCCAACTGTCAGCTATTTCAAACTAACTCATCAGTTAGATGTCTCCATGTTGATAATTCATTCCTCAATTGTATGTGAAAAAAATTCACGCTTATTAGAGCTAGTTTGCAGTGCATACCTTCTGTTTTTCCCCTGGCACTTTCAATCTGTTTGTCTTAAATGGGGGTTAATCATTTCATTTCCTTGGGGGAGAATAAACTATGCTTCATTTTCTTTTACATTCTGGTAATTGCAGGAGGTTGTAGAGCAAGTTGCAGGAGTTTAAATCTCCCATCTTTCATTGCAGCTGGAGCATTTCTTGGTCTTCTACTGCCTATGGCACATTTCTTAGCCCCAAAGCTATGGATGCCAAGTGTTTTTGCTAAGGAACTCTGTGTCTTTAGCTGAAGCCTAAATCAGTGGAAAGTGTCCCGGAGCAATGGGCACTTCTTAGGTTTGGCATCAATGTTAAAAAATTACTCATCCTAAGTGTTCCTGTATGTTGAGATCCAGAGGCATCAATGTGGAGACTGCTAGGCATCCTCCACTGTCACCAGTGTTAGCACTGGAGGCAACCAGAACCCTTCTGAGTCTGGCTCTATATCTGACTCTAGTTAACAGATGTTTAAACAAGCAGGGAATGTGGAGAGAGGGAAATGAGTTAGCTCATGCACTGGAAATTATGGCAGGAATTCACCAAGTTGCTTACACAAGGAAGTCTACAAGGAGGTAGGTCCTTCTCCAACTAACTCCATTGCCAGTGGTGAGGGACACTGCTGGAGTCCTTCCTGATACTGATAGGAAGAAGGGTATTCTGAGATCTCCAGATAATGTGAGACCATGAAGTCGTTTTGAGGAGCAATTTATGAGCCCTTGACTGACTAGTGATTATGAAGATTTTTTCTTGCTGACCTCACTAATAGCTTTGCTCGATAACTGATGTGATTTTCCAAATTGTCTGGGGCCTGTACCTTTGTGGGACTCCTTACCCTAACAAACTTCCTCCTTGGCATACTCTGATTCCCTTTTCTCCTGACATCACACACCATCTTACTCCATTTTGTACTTTACTGGGAACTGGCATGACTGCAAACCTGAGGAGTCTGAAAGCTTAGCCCTGCCATAGCAGCTCTCCAGCTTCAGAGACAGAATGGGGAAAGCAAAGATGTGCATGAAGAGCACAAGTGAAATACGGCCTGGGATCACAGATACTGCAGTACTGTAGAGTCAGTGGCAAACAGCCAGGAAGGTCACTTGGCGTTGTTTGGTTTTAAAACTACAGCACCAGTGTGGTGTCTCGCCAGACCCATCTTGCCTGTGGATTAGGTGAGGCAGATGTACTGGGACATGCAGGAGTATGTGCCCACACACGCTTTGCAGCCTCAGCTGACAGCACAAAGTGTAAGCTCCACACCTCAGTGTCCCAACCTGCAGTGCAATCAGTACCTGCACGCGAGAGAGCAGCCCCTCTGGATGTTAGGCTGCTCACATTGATGCTACTCAAACTGGCATGCTCACAAAAATTTGTTGGACAGAGCCCAAAGCAGTTAAAATTTCATGTTTATTGAAACACAGCTGTATTTATTTTTGTTAGAGACATTTAAAAATAATAACATACTATGAACAGTACGGCAACCAATATAACATGAAATCATAAAGCCATTTTCAGGCATGCAACATTATCTAGTTCTTTAACATCACAACTTGGTCAAGGGCTCAGAGGCATGTTAGGAGAAGCAACAAAATTAAAAATCATGGCCTCTGTTGGCAGTAGCAGCACCATAAATTATTTAAAAGAGCAAACTTTAACAAACCTGATCTACTTTTTAAAAAAAATCTATTCTACTGGTTTGCTAATTAATCTGTGGGCAGTGAAATGGAGTTAAGTAGTCTATTGTTTTTCTTTCTGCCAGATTTCAAAACTAGACCACCAAGGGGGTTCCCCTGGGCTGTTGTCCTTTAGGATTGTACCTGAACTCGTGCATTAGTTTGGAATTTAAAGTAATGGTCCTGCTTCAGTGTCACAGCTGTCAGATATGGGCAGGAATGGTACCTCCTTTTTCTCTCTGGGTTCTCACCTGACATAAAATTTGAGTGTTGCACACTGGATGAGGATGTTGTATAAGAAAAAGAGGGATTCTGTTGCACATTAAAAAAATACACTGAGTTAGTATTAGAACCTGAGTCTGCCCCCACTAAAATGTATAAATGAACATGCAACATTTCATTGCCTAACCAAAGCAATAAAACAATAGGGACGTGTAAACTGTCAAATGAATGATTCAATAACATGTTCAGATGCTGAGAAGATAATGAAGAGAAAAAACAACGTTGCCATTTCATTAGGCCTTGGAGGTTTATCCTCTGGTCACGTCATATAAATCATCAGTAACTATACTTAAATCAATGAAGCTATGCTGCTGTAAATGCACTGTTTGTCAGGCAGGAATTGGATTAATACATAAACTACCAACCCCCTCCAAAGGTCTGTGGATTCATTTCCTCTTGTTGTTGTTCCAGGCAGAACCTGCCTGCCAGGTGACTGACCACTGTGTTGCAGGCTGGTGCTGGGGTGAAAAGGAAAAAACAAGTGGAAGCTTTGGCCCAGACTGATGGGAACAGGAGCATGTCCCTGGATGCTGCTTGCTCTTTTGGTCTTGCTGTTTGTATTGTTTCGTTATTTATTACTGTTTTTCTTTAGAAGGAGAAGACAAATGGCTGCATCTTTAAAGGTAAGAAGGCAGACACATTCCTCACTGCTGTGAGCTTGTGTATTTATAGAAACGTGGAGCCCGTGGCAGCCCTGGAGCCCTTGCAGTGTCACCTGTGGGGATGGCATCCGGGAGCGCTTCCGAGAGTGCCTCACCTCCTCCCCGGCAAAGCCAGGCTGTGCTGGATCATCACGGGAGACTTCCTCGTGTTCCCTGGAGGAGTGCGTATGTACGTACCTCTGCTGTCCCACGGTTGTATGACTGTGCAGGCAAAAGCAAAGAGCCTGTTACCAGAAGGGCTGTGTCAAATGGAAACATTCGATCTCTCCTTCATTATATTGATTTGAGGGCTGACACATTCCTGTGGTTGATGGAGTAGGGTGGAAGCCTCCATGCATTTGTGGGACAGTGGAGATAGGACTCCAAAGCATAAGATTTCTGAATGCTGTGGGTGCCATGGATGCAGCTTAAAACCCCCAGCATGGACAGGGAGTGGAGGAGCACTGAAAGAGAAATCTTGGGGCTAGCAGAACATGTTCAGTAGTGAAAGCCACTCCAGGCAATGGAAATCTATTAAAAAGTTAGTCTGTTAAAAAGAGTGATGTTTTCATCAAGCCAGGTATTGCATTTTGTCAGTGTTCAAGGAGCACTTGGAATGTTTTAACAGGTCTGATGTTTTTAATGACTTGAAGATGCTGGCCATGTGGGTTTGCTTATTTTATAAAACTGTAACTATAAGCAGAGAAGAGCAACTTAAATGTTTTAGACCCCAGCTTAAAACTAATGTCCTGCTCTAGAGCTGATTGTCTTATGCCAAGCTCTCTCTGACTGCTTTGGGCAGCAATGCCACCAGCAAAGTGCAGGGGTAGGTTTAGTGTTTTTCTAAAGCTGGTGTTGAGCTGTTCTATTCCATGCCTTCTTGTTAGCAGCCGGACAGGTATAAGTACCTAATTTGGTTTGGCTCCTTGCTTGCCACTCCCCTCCTCTGGGGCTCAGAGAGCAGTGCTGGTGCAGAGAGCTCCCCAGGGCAGGGTCTGTATTTGCAGAGCACGTGCTGGACACATCATTTGTGTGTGCACCTTGCTTTACATGCGTGAAGGTGACAGGCCTCTCTGACCCTTCGTGAAGGTGTCACTCTTCACATGCAAGTGTGCAACTGTATAAGGTGGTAAATCATCCTGCACATACACAGCTCACATGCCTGGAATCTGCTTGGAGTTACAGTATGACAGCACTCAGCAGGTCTGAACAGTCCTCACATTCCAGTGAGGCCTCTGGGTTAATAAACAGGGTTTATATATCTAAAAATCAGATGCACAGGAGTTCTGCATCTGCACCCATTGCTCTAAGATCATTTGGAGGAAATACCTCATTTCCCTCTTGCACATGGTTTCTAGTCTTCCTGCTCCCACATCGGGCAGCTTCCTTTACAGAACCACCTACATGATTTGATCCCATTGAATCTTAGGTTGCTCGAGAAGTGACTTGACACCGTGACTTTACAGTGTTCATCTGCTGCCTGATCTCAGTCTAGGAGTGTCACCCTTCCCATCCCTGCTGTCTGCAGCTTTCCAAAGAAGACAAGCTTTGTTTTCAGCATAACTCTGCAGTCATTTGTCCAGCAGATGGAGCAAATGGCTGAGTGAGTGAGACCAGCAGAGTGTAGGGGCCGGGGAAGATGAGGTGCAGAGAGAAGTGAAGGGCTGTGACAAAGTCCTATTTCGAACCTTGCTGTTTGCTGAGCTGTTAACTGTCTTCTCCATGTGATGCAGCACAGTGTGCGTTACAAATAGAGAACAGAGTATTTGGAAAACAACCACAAGCAACAGGACTGAGAGAAGGATGAGATATGAATTAATTCCTCTGCTGCAGTGATACTTAACCAGAGCAAATGCTAGTCCTGCCTTTTTTCATGAGATCAGCTTGTTCACTCCATGATCAGACCTCCAGAACAGCACTGCTCTGGACTCTGGTGTGGTAGCATTGGGTTGAATGCAAGTTTTAGAGATCCTAAGAGATTCAGATTCTTGTTCTTTAAGCTGGTTTCAAGCTGTCAAAGTGACACAAAGATCAAAGTTAATCTGATGTCAGGATCTTTTAAAGGGCTTTGGGCTGTCAGGTAGCCCTGCAACAAAGAAATGGATCTCCTGCTCATCCCAACACCCTGCATGCCTGAAGGCCTCAGACCTTCTGAACTTTGCTCATCAGTCCATTTCTGCATCCTGCACACCTAAGAGCTGCACTGCCAGCTTGCTGTTGAATGAGTTCTCCTCTGAATTATGGGAAATACATGGTATCTGATTCTCATTATTCTAAAGTCACATTTCGTATGCCTGGACAGTCACTGTGGTGTAGACAGGAGCACCTGCGAAGTTTTACAACCAACTGTCTGTCAGTCTGATAGAAGGCTTTGACTTCTGGCTAAAACTAGAGACTAGGGCAGGGTGGTTCAGTGGTTCAGTTTGAGTTCACAGCTTCATGGTCAGTTCTTGTTCATTAAGACTGACCAGCCTTGCCCTCCAACAACATCTTCATGGCTCTACAGAGCTGATGTCTAACCACAAGAAATTGGGGCCTGCTAACAGAGACTAAAACTAGCTGCTGGACCAATTAATCCACTTTTCAACGTTGGTATATTCTACTCAAGGCTGCCCCTGAAATGTTAACCAATCTCTCATTTGTTCAGCTTTCTATAATGTGGTGCACTGGGTAGGTGAGAGGTTTAAATAGGGCTGTGGACAGTGCTGAGATGTTCACATTATATGTTAGAATCATAGAATATCTCAATTTGGAAGTGATCCACAAGAATCATTGAGTCCAACTTCCTGGTCCTCACAGGACTACCTATAGCTAAACCATATGATTAAGAGCATCATCCAGACAGTGCTGGAACTCTGGCTTAGTGCCACAACAATTTCCTTGGGGAGCCTGTTCCAGTGGCTGACTACCCTCTCAGTGAAGAACATTGCAGGATATTCTTCCCTGTTCATAACAGAAGAGTGTCAGTCTTAGAATGCTGGAGACACCAGAGGCTTATTCAGTTGAGAGCTTGCTGTAGCATGTTAAGGTTTTGGCCTCTGGAGCTGTGGTACCAGACAGCGGTGGAAGCAGCACACCCTCAGAGGAATGCTTAGAAAAGTTACACTGCCTCTGCTAGTGCTGACTCTCTTCTCTTCAAACTCATTCCAATTCTCACATCCACTTAAGCTCTCCTAAAAATACTTCTTCTAAAGTGATACCTGAAGTACTATCTTTGGTTGAAATATTTTTACCCGTGTTACAGCAATTTTTACCTGCAAATCTTAAAGTACTTAATAAAGAAGGGCAAATAGAGTTATACCATTTTACACTTATTTATGAATGCTTTATGGAAACAGCAAAACAAGAAAAGTAATGATTGCATTTAAAAGGTCCGTAGGCACCTTAGTTTAAAGTCAGTAGATTTGTTTGTGCCAGTTTGAAGTCATCAGTAGTATGTCATCTTCACTGAGCAAATTCGAATGGCAGACAACTTCCTGTACTGTATTGATTGCTTATTTTTTTCTTTGCAGTAAAACATCCATTCTGAAATACCCAAATGCTGATGCCATTGCAACTCTGACAGACATATGCGCTCTTTCTTACAGCTGTCAAGCCTCCCGCCCCACCTTCAGTCCAGCCAGGAGAGGACCAGAAAGCAAATAATATAGTTACCATCACAGGTATCTCCATATGCTTGTTCATCATCTTTACCACCATTCTCATCACCCTCTGGAGGAAGCTCTGCAGAGCTCAGAAATGCAGCGCTGCTGTCCGACGAAACTCTGTCCATTCTCCTGGCTTCCGGAAAAACTCCGATGAGGAGAACATTTGCCAAGGCAACAAGCAGCGGGACAGTTTTGCTGAGGGAGGGGATGCTCCTGTTAACATTCCTCTGACCTACAGGCAAAGCCTCCAATTTGCCCAAGAAGATGATGCCTCTGGAAGTGAAAACATTCAGCCTAACGCCCAGAAAATAATCCCTCCAATTTTCAGCTACCGTCTGGCACAGCAGCAGCTGAAAGAGATGAAGAAGAAAGGCCTGACAGAGACCACTAAGGTGTACCATGTCTCTCAGAATCCCCTCACAGACACAGTTGTTGGTGCCACCACGATGCTTCCCCTGAGCGGGGAAAACCAAGAGGAGGCAGCGGCAAACAAATTTCGGATCAAATCGCCATTTCTGGAGCAGCCAGCCAGTCACCCCAAATTCCTTGGGGAAAGTTCTCGCTCCAGGCTGGATTTTCCATTCACACAGGCCAATCCTGCAACGAGCCCTACCCAAACCCTGGTAAGAAGAGCTCACTTCAAGCACCAGGA
Organism: Pithys albifrons albifrons; assembly: GCF_047495875.1. Classification (NCBI taxonomy): domain Eukaryota; kingdom Metazoa; phylum Chordata; class Aves; order Passeriformes; family Thamnophilidae; genus Pithys; species Pithys albifrons. Next base: position 60,656,958 of record NC_092458.1, read on the forward strand.
TAGCAGAGTGGACTTGTCTGACAGGGGCTGTCACAGAAACTCGCAGTTTAGAAGAACAGCCAGTTTCCATGAAACTAAAAAGGCCAGGCCTTTCAGAGAGAGAAGCATGTCCACTCTCACACCCCGACAGACTCCTCTGTACAACTCCAGGACCAGGACGTGGGACCAGAGTCTGGAGGACAGGACACGGCCAAAATCAAGAAATGCTAATCCAGCTTGTGAAAAGCTGGATCAGCCCCCCAGCACTGTGCTGGGGTGTGACCCACAGGGCCATGGCACAAAGTCCCACCACAGGGCAGGGCCCCTGGTGAGAAAGATGGACCTGATCCCTGACCGCCAGCCTGCTGATCAGGAGAAGGCAGTTGAAAAGCCTGAGCCCAGCCGAAGTAAGAGGGGCCCTTCACCTAACCCCAGAGGCGTGTGGCGGAAAGAAACAGGCTCAAACAGCAAGGATAATTCTCAGAGAGGCCCAAGTGTTAGCCCTGCCCAGTACCGAAGGGACAAGTGCCAGAGCTTCCCCTTGGACCCTGAGTTTGCCTTTTATGATAATACTACTTTTGGCTTAACAGAGGCAGAGCAGCAGATGATTGACCTCCCTGGGTATTTTGGTTCAAATGAAGATGAAACAAGTACTCTAAGCATTGAGAAGCTGGTGATCTGAGTGACTCATTGCAGCCCTGCACGAGGGGTTATGCATAGGAGAGGATCAGCAGGATCCACTGGCTTCTGATAGAAGAAGCAACAAGAATCGTGTTGCCTGCACACGAAATAGGAGGGAATAATGCCCCAGATCTGGCTTGTGGAAAAGTATTCCTTTCTTATTACTGAAAAGTGCTTTCATGTAATAATTTTTTTTGTGTGTGTACGTGTGTACAATACACACAAAATATCCTGGGAAAGCACATGTCAGTGAAGGCGTGACACAGGAACGGCCAGTGGATTTTATTGCCTGATGCAGTCATGTTTCATGAGTCAAACATGACGAGTGTCTCGATGCAGCCTTTCTTCATCGTGTGGACTCTGTACTAGTGACATACTGAAGCATCCATTATTTGGCATCCTCACCCATCTGCCCTGATTAGTGAATCATATCCCATTTAGGAAGCACAAACCTCTAGCTGTGAGCAGTTTTCATCATTTCTCTGGGAGTCGTCATTGAACTGCGTTGATATGTCATAGTTGCTCAAATAACTCATATGGTGAGGGGTTTTTAGCTGTTTGCATAAAAGTGCAAACAATTGATGCTGAATACTTTGAGTGAACTTAAAATTGAGGAGGCATTTTTCATCATTCTAGACTTTGATGTTTTCTTTCTGTCAATATTTATACCAAGAAAACCATAATGTACAAATATTTGCAGGAAATTAGTAGAAAAAGCAGGCTACAGAGAGGGCAAAGAAAACATGATCAGATTTTAGTCCTCACAGAAATGTTACTGCAGCATTTTACCTGTAAAAAGCAGTGAGAGAACTATTGAATCATGCATCCTTTCCATAATCATCCTTTCCTTTATTAAATTTTAAAAATGTAAATATATTGACAACAATACTACTACAGGAAGGTCAAAATAAATTATGAACAAAACCAGAAAACAACAAGATTATTTGACTAATACCTGTTCTGTTAACAAAACTTAAAAATAAAATGACAACATCTGGTGATTCACTGAGAATCTTATAGACTCAAAGAATCATTTAGGTTGGAAAAGATCTCTAAAATCATCAAGTCCAACCATTATCATAAACAGCACCATGTTTACCACCAAACCAATATCCCCAAGTGCCACATCCACATGCCTTTTCATAGAATCATAGAATCAGTTGGGTTGGAAGAGACCTCCGAGATCATCAAATCCAACCTTTAATCCAACCCCACTTTGATTACTAGATCATGGCACTCAGTGCCATGTCCAGTCTCACCTTAAAAACCTCCAGGGTCAGAGAATCCACCACCTCCCTGGGCAGGCCATTCCAATGCCTGACCACTCTCTCTGTAAAGAACTTCTTCCTGATATCCAACCTAAACCTTCCCTGTCAGAGCTTAAGTCCATGCCCTCTTGTCCTACTGTTGGTTACCTGAGAGAAGAGAACAACCGCCACCTGGCTACAACATCCCTTCAGGTAGTTGTAGAGAGTGATAAGGTCTCCCCTGAGCCTCCTCTTCTCCAGGGTAAACATCCCCAGGTTCCTCAACCTTTCCTCATAGGACTCATGCTCCAGTCCCTTCACCAGCCTTGTTGCTCTTCCTTGGACCCGCTCCAGCACCTCAATATCTCTGCTGAACTGGGGGGCCCAGAACTGAACACCAGGAATGTTGATTCCACCACTTCCCTGAGCAGCCTATTCCAATGCCTGACCACCCTTTTAGTGAAAAATGGTTTTCCTCATATCCAATCTAAACCTCTCCTGGTACAACTTGAGGCCATTTCCTCTGATCCTGTGACTTGTTACCTGGGAGAAGAGGCCAGTCCCCACCTTGCTACAGCCTCCTTTCAGGTACTTGTAGAGAGTGGTAACAGTGAAGTAGAAAAGCCATGATGGTTTTTTTGTTGTGCTTTAAAACCAGAGATCACAAATTGGCCATTACACACTGTTGCAAGTGTTCACATTTGGGTTGGAACCCCAGTTAAAAATAGAGCTGAAACTCAGGCCAGTGAGAATGACTTAGAGACTTTCCTTGCCAATTGTTAGGATAACCATCTCTCCAGGGACTTTGCAAAGGCCAGGGGAATGCTAGTGAGCAAAAACAAGAAAAGAAGAGATGCTGCCTGTGGAGTTTGGTGTGAGAGAAGATAGGTTTAGGCAGTGGACTGTCAGTCTTAAATCAACTCACCCATAAGGAGCCCAACCCTACATGCCCTTTAACCTGCCTTGTAGATGTGAAGGAAAAATTAGCACATGTTCCATTCTTTGGAAGGAACAGCTATCTTTCCCAAAATGGACTTTCTGAGCAGATAGATTTCCCAATCCCATGGTTTTTTTTTGCCCCCCCCCCTGCAAACAACAGCAATCTTAAAGGAAGAGCAGCATCACTGTGTGTTAACTGCCAGTTACTGATGGCACCCCACCGAAGTGTCCAAAGCATGCACAGCTAACTTGACAGGCACACGATGCCACTTGCTGTGACAGCCAAGGAGGAGCAAGACGCTCAGCATCTGGCCAGAATCAAAGCCAGCTGCTTGAATGGCCTTTTTGATGGGTGACATTTTACAGCTTCTACTGGAGTGATGTATCCGACTCACAGGGAGCTTCCTCTTTCCCAGGATCTGTGCCACCAGGGCACACTGTTGGCATTCAACCCTTGGCCCAGCGTGGCGTTGGTACCAGCTACGCATTCCCATAAACTGTCAGCTTGAAATGCTTTTTAAAGCATTTGAGAACATGTCCACGCTTGAAGAGTTATCCAAAGGCAGTCAATGGTAATGAGTCTTTAAATTGACTTAAATGGGCTGGAAACCAGACCTCTGAAGCAATTGCTGCTCAGATTACTCACCATCCCTGTACTAAGGTAAACTCTGCCGTGTGAAGCACATTCACCCTGAAGCAGCAATCTGTCAGCCTTGGAGCTTACAGGGCTACAGTATCTGTTTAAGCTCTGCTGAGCCTCTCAGCATGGGAAACCCTGGAGAAACGAAAGATCAAATGTACAGAGCAGCAACATTCAGCAAGCATTCCCTTAACCTTCAGTGGGAGTGATTTGAACTTGGTGGTAGCCCTCAGATCAAATAGAGTGCTCATCTAGAGGCATTTTGCCCTGTTTATAAAGAGGGTCCTGAAATGCTTCCTGGGGTTTGCTGGGGAAGCTTAAGGCTCCTGCACAAAGCCCTGTGACCCCTGCATCTCCAAGGGGGGTTCCTGTGCTGCAAGGAGGGCAGAAAAGGGGGAACATTGCTCTAAATCAGATGCTCCTTCCTGCAAACTTGTCTCAGTGTTGGGCTGTCTTCAGAGCAGCTACTGTAATGCATAAGATGTACTTAGGTACATCTTACATAAAAGACATCAAGGCAGACCCCCTCCCTCCCAGCTTGTCATACCTTGGCTTCTCTTTCTCTCTCAGAAAATATCACCTGAACATTGATGCTGGCTGAAGACAGCCCAACTATACTGCCTGCCTCTCCATATTGGCACAGAGGGAAACAGTCTCTCTAGTCTGGACTTTACATTGCTTATCACTCACTCACTGGGAAACTGGGTGGCAGATGTCTGACTAGGCCCTGCTGTCTTTATCTCCAGCCTGATACTTCATTTTCAGGTGGGTTATTGGCTGCTTAATAAACTGTGAAATTGGTAGTGCTGTCCCTTCAGTGCTGTAGTTTCCACAGTGTGTAATATTTACCCTGCTTCCTTAGCCCTCTACTGAAAAATGGGATTGAGCATCACTGGCCAGAAGGCATTAACTGAATTCATTCACATCTCTCTGTGTCTTCCACATAGGCAAAATTTGTCCTTACTGCCCTGAGCACTGTATCAGTGGCCATACAACTAGAATGTGTGCAAAGTCATTCCTTACGTTTCTCAACACGCAGTTACAACCTTGCACTAATATTTTACCGTAGTAAAATACAGAAGTAGTGATCAGAAGGGAAATAGTACTGGTTGTTTCCAGCCCTTTCTTCACAAAGGCAACCTCATTTCAGACATGTTGGTGTACATTTTGTTCCACATGGGTATGCTTGGGAAGAGAGCAGGGGTGCAGTCTGGTGAAGGGCAAGGACTTCAGGAACATGGCTCTCTGGATTGATGGCCAGTGCACTCTGATGTTCACATTCGTAATCACTGAGATGTCTAGGAAGCAGTGAGAACAGGGTTTTACCTTTTGACAAAGCAGAGGAACCAACCCAAATTTTACACTGAACCTTCACCACATGTCTCTGCATTGTCTCCCAGACAGCTTGAGCCATGGAAATTGAACTTACCTTGCAGACTCTCTCAATTACCCAGGACAGCAGGTGGAAAAGAACAGGAGCCAACACCAAAAGAATGCTTTTCTCATATTATGAGCTTTCCAAGATTTTAAACCAATTTTCTATTCAAGTTCCTACTGTTAAAAATCAGATTAAAAGTACTAAGTCCTAATCAGAAGGTTTTATTTCACCCTTTATGAGTGTATATACAAATTACAATATGTATGGATCTAAAACCAAGTAAATGGAAAAGAACTACCAGTTAAAAAAAACATTGTAAATCAGAAAAAAATAGGCTTATTCTACAACACAGTAGTTAAATCATTTGCATCAAGCTGATACTGTTGTTAACAACTTGTGGAAAATAAACTCTCAGTGTTCTCTTTCTTTCAGCACTTCACTCCAGTGAAATAATGAAAGCAGTTTGCCTTGTGGTTCAACCACTTTCTACTTTCTGATTCCCCTTCACTGACTCAAAGTCATCTGGTAATTTACAGGAGAATGTACAAACAAATCATATCTGCATTTTAGGAAGACCTAAGAATATCACTAAAAGTTTAGTGAAATCTGCCTAATTTTAGTCTGGGTTTTAAACTGGTTGGCAGGGTTGTCTTTGCATAAATGTGTTGCAGTGTGCCATAGCAGTGGATCTGCAGTGGAAAGCTGTTGGCAATGGAACCCAGTGCCCACACTGTCCATATTGTGGGGGTTAACTTTGAAGCAGTTTTAGTCTGGATGCACATTAGCAGTTGGAACATGTCCATCCACATGTTTGGTTTCACATGCTCCAGGGGCGCTCCGCTACTGAAGTGTGGCAATTTAGAACCATACAGAGACTTGCTTAAAAACATCTCCTGATGCAGAACACAGCACTAGCAAAGGTATGCTAGGTGAAGTCCAATTCCTCATTGCCTTGTTCTTTGTATTTTGATGTTCTCATAACTGAAGCACTGATGGCTAAATTAAGAGGAAAAAGGTTTAGACCTTGAAGAGTATAGATGAAGGGCATGCTTGATTATTCAGAGTCCAGAGAGCTTTTAATAAAAGTTCTCCAACAAAGTCCTGAAAACTGAAAAAGAAATCTGTGATTATGTCCAGACTGAGATCCATGTTCAAACAACTTGTGCGGTTGGCGTGAGGCAGCAGAAGCAGGTGCAACTCTGGTTATCACAGTGCAGGTTTGCTGATAGGCAGCAGCAGAGTACTGGCTATCAACTTACATAATTCTTTTCATCCTGTACTTTTTCCAAAGCAGCAAGTTTCAGCTGCCCTAACTGTTCTCACCGTCTCCACTCTCACTGTCAATGAAGAATGGAGCCCTGATTTTCATGGCTGAATATTTTAGTGAGTACCACATCCCATGCCATGTAGACCAAACCATGCCATCATCATGGGATCCCTTGTACCTTCCTCTTCTGTAGTATCGTCCATTCAGGTTTACGGCATGGCACCTTGTAACGATGTAGGAGAGGAAAAAAAGGGAATTATGTTTAGTGTGGGAAGATACTGCATCATTGCAGTAAAGTACAGTTTTCACACAACATACATTTAGAAATACCAGGGTGGGATGGAGATATATTTAATGCATTTAGTGGAACCCAGAGGAGTATATGGGTCATCCTAACACACTGATCAGACAATTCAACCTGTTGACTCTTCAGGTGTATTACCTACACACATTATGTTGCCTACACTCCTATGTTGAGGGGTGTAGTGCTATTTGGTAGGCTCTAGCTCAAGTGTAGGCAGCTCCCTATTGACACCTAAAAATTCAGATGTCTTTAAATTGAGATAAATCCTAAAATTGATGTACATTTTTGTAGCTCCGCTGATTTCAGTTGGTATATAATGAGGATCTGGTCAAACGGGCTTGTCCTGCACAAAAGCAGAGAAAAACCAAGAGTGGTGTGTCCACTCGCGGGGCTGGTGAACCTGAGTCCCTATCCACTGTTATGTGGTGTATGCCCAACTAGCAAATTCACCATCACGACTGTTGCAGGGTAGTTCACCTCCTAGACATGCTCTGCAATAGAGAAATGTCCTTTGTACACACTTCACCTAGCCATGGCTGCAATTGTTTTATTTGCTGGGGTATAATCCAAAGCACTTTTAGGAATTTTAATTGGGCCCTTTTACTTCCGGGTCATTGGCCCCTATGCATTTGTTCTGACCCATTTTCCTGAAATGAATGCAACTTACCTGTGGCCCATTTCTTAAAATGAATGCAGCTTACCTGCTTTGCTATTATGAAAGAAGCAAGTACTTTCTTTTGCGGATCTGTAAGTGTCTTTGATTTGGCTCGGCAAGGTGGCAAGTGCACACAGCAACCTCCAGCTACTGTAAGGCAGGCAAGTCCTCTCAGCTGTACAGCCACCCACACTTTACGCATCTGAGAGGAATTAGCTGTTTTCCATACCTGTTAAACCACCAACCGCCCTTGTTCTCTGATGCACAGTTTCCTGCCAGGAATCGATCGTGATCCTTGTCAAATGTGGTGAACTGCATCCCTCTGTGAGAAGCTGACCACTGATGTTCAAAGTTGCTCCCACCAGACAGAGCGTCGCCAGCATTACCAGAGTAGGTGCCAAACCATAACCTGTAATTGTCCTGCAGGAGTGTGTGAGACATGTCTTTGATATCAGATCCTTCTGCCTTTCCTCCCATTTTTGAGATCAAATTTGCTCTGGCTATTTTATTCACTGTTAAAGGCATGACTTTTGAAGACAAGGGTGACTTTTGTCTCCATGCTTCAATGATCCTAAAGTAGATCAATGCAAGATTTAAACTTCCAGAAGGGATTGGTAATTACTGCTGCTGCTGCAAAGGGCTTCAGATTTATTGTGGTTCAACAACCACTTGATGCACTATACAGCAAGATGGAAGGCTCTTTCTAGCTGATTAAAGAACAAACTTAGCAGAAAACTATGCCAAGTAGTTGCCTTCATAAACTGATCATTTGTTCGCTAAAATAAATATTTAGGCATTTAGCTCTTCCAAGGACTAGAAGCCATCTGATTTCTAGCTAAATCGTGTGGTCCTGGTCGCAATACTTAGAATAATAGTTCCATTGTGCACAGCTAACAGGTCTAAGAGGCTTGATATGAGATGGATTATTACTTTTGTATTGTGGGCTTTCTCCTATCATCATAGTCCGTCCTTTATGAAAAATGGCAATAAGCTATTAAAATGAAGCTGTTAAAACTTTTCATAAGAAAACTCTGAGTGCAAACTGAGCATAATGTCTACATTTCTGGAGCAGTGACAGTTGGAACTGGGACTGGCCCATACCATGGAACTCATGTCCTTGTTTATTTGGGCTACTCACCTGTGGCGTTCAGAAAAACAAGTCTGCAAAGAACAGCACCTGTATGGAGCAGGACACTGTCTACAGCTAAAAAGTAAACATGAAAATACAGGATCTTTCTGCCTTTGGGCTTTCTGTGTCTGTAGCACTAGGTGTAGTGCTATAGGTACTTCTCTTCAACATAGGAACTTACAACTGCTCTTTCAACACTTTGAATAGCGTTCACTGTTTTATTTTAAAACAAAGTAGAGAGGGTTTTTTCTGGTGTTTGCCTTTTATGTGACAGTCTGTAATACCCTCTTAGGAAGCAGGAAAGCAGGGTTCCATTTTGTTGCAGAGGTTCAAGTCCTGAGGGTCTCCTCACTGACAGCAGGCTTTTTTAATCATAAGACCAGAGGCAAATACATGTAGGAATCTCTGCGCCCTGCAGCAGAGAGATGCACCACCACAGAGCTGTCCTCTATGCAGCATCAGAGTTAGCAAGAGAGAACACACACATGGTCCTGTCACCTGGTGACTTGGGCACTTCGCAGTTGTAACAAAAAAGTCCCAGGCTTATGTCCCTGCTTTCAGGGCTGTTTGTCAGTCAGATAAACTAGAAAACCCAGGGAACCAGAGCGGGTAAGTTTTGCAGAGCTATAGTTACAAACCTGATACTGGTCTGATGCAGATGCCCCACCCCCACAGACCAAAACAAGCAAATTGCCTCTGTATCTCTTTCTTACCTGCTCATTTGCAAGCTGGAAATTTTCATAGACTGCATAACGTGTTTCTCCATGCCAGTCCATCAGGTCAATCTTTAATGACCTCTCTCCTAAACATAAAGTTGTGTCCTGTTAGGTGAGCTATCTAAAGCAAATTACAAAGAAATCTCCAGAGGGAAAATACTCGGACCTCTAGAGAGCAGATCATAGATGTGGTCATTGCCAAGCCAGTATTCATCATTCTTGCCCTGGAATCTTCCAAATCCCAGTTTGTAATCATCCCATGTCCTGCAGTGAGATACAAATATAAATTTCAGCATGTGAGGGGAATTAGACAGTTTGTGACACTTGGGTATGGAAACAAGTAGAATTCCACTTGTATTTCTGGACGCTGTTTTCTAAAAGTATCCAACTCATCACAAGCTGTGCTTTGTCACTGTGCATTAGAAGTAAATACAACTCACATCTTACTTTTTCTCCTGCTAAACCTGTGCGCACACATATATTGGAATCAAACCTTGAAGTTCTTGGATGTGGTTCTTGCAGGATGAGGTTGTCAGGCGGAAAGTGAAAGCAGCAGCTGTCACACTGGTCTTCAGCAAAACACCTAATACAGTTCTTCAGCAAGTCATAATGATTTATGTACTATCTTTGATACTCACATATACTTTCTGTGTATCATCATTTCAAGTTTTAGTAACCCTGTGTATATTCCCTCTCTCGTGTTGTTATTATGAATAGTAATTCTGTTTGACCTACATACAAGTCAGTACTCTTCAGGATGTTTTTCATTCACCTGAAATACCATGGCTAGATAGCTACCACTTGCTGGTCAAGCCAGCTTAGAGGCAGTTGAGGCAGCTTTGCAATGGACTGAACAGACTTCAAGAGGCTCTAGATATGCCCTGAAATTGTGTGTGCTGTGATAGTGAATTGATCTGCATGGGGACATTTCTTCTTTACTGTGCTACGAGAGCATCTCTCCTCCTGTAAATTTCTGTGTGAAAGTCACCTCTCTGGGATTTTGCATAATGAAAGGACAATCTGGTTTTGAATTATCTGAATACAGTAACAAGTGTTATGACATGCTGAACATAATTCCTGATATGAAAACAGATATGTTGAACAAGTCTCAGTCTATGCTCTGGCAGCAGATACCTGCCAATTTGGAGACTTTGAAAGTCTCTGAAAATCATAGAACAAATATGCATTCAAAATGCAGAGAAAACATGGAAAAGATGTTATAGATCAAATTTGAAAATGGCCTCCTGCTGCCAGTACATACCACCAGATTGCCCTAATCCAGAATTATCATCACTAATATATCGTTTTGCATACCCTGCCTCTCAAGGGTGGGGTTTTGCCAGACAGCAGAACAGGGGTGGGAACTGTTGACCTGACTGAAAACCCTGTTGGTGCAACAATGATGCACCCACCTGTTGAAATTTTCCCTGCCGTTACTCCGCCGTTGGATGACCGTCCAGCCCCCTCCATCAGACATGTCACAGTATGCCAGGAAAGGCTCTCGGTCTGCTCTGGGCCTGATCCGGTAGTAGCCACTTTTGGTCTTCTTCTGATTATACACTGCAGAGCAATCTGGGCAGAATGGTATTGGTTTGTTAAATGGCATGTGGGGGGAGCAAAGTGGTATGTGTTAACAAGAGAAGACATCACTGAGAGGCTGTATGGGACAAGAACACTTGGCCAACCTCTGTATAGATAACTCTGCAAGCCCTGGAGAACCAAAGCAAATGGTTCAGTAAGGTAGTAGCAATTCTGGTTTGCAAACTATTGGGCCTGACAAAGAACTGTAAGGCTCAAGAGCCTTTTACAGCCATGCCTTCTGAGGGAATCACTCCCAAATCTTTGGTGAGATGCAGGACAGCTGCAGATTAGGCTGGGGCTGTAGTATGAAAGTGAAGCAGGACTGAAACTGTCTCCATCAGCAAGATCATTTGCAGGGAAACTGATTTCCATGTGGAAGGTAAGGTAACCTCAGCTTACTTCTGATAGGATCAGGGAACAACAATTCTAAAACAAAAGGCTAAGCTCCTGTGACCAGCTCTACCAGGGCTGTATCAGGAGAGAGCCTTTCAGGACTTCAGTTCTTCACACTTTCAAGGTAATGCCCACAAAGGATAAAATCTTGGCCACAGGTGATGATGTTTATGACTATGTTCTCAAAGTAACACCACAGAACAAAGTATGCATGCCTGTTACTTTGCCAAGTGATGGAGGAACTGAGGAACGGGGAGGCTTTTTGGTGCCTCCAAAAAGGTTCAGTGCCTGCAGCTGAGCCAGGCACTCTGGGCTTCCCCAAGTCACTCAGGGAAAATGGGCTCTTTAAGAGCAGGGCCCATTTCTTCCTACAGCAGATGCCTAAGGTAAGTCTGATGGAAAACATGAGAGGTGGCTGTTCCTTTCTGCAGCGGAGTCCCAAGTGAGAAGTCCAGCTGCTGTTGTTCATGCTGTACCTGGGTGGTAGATGCTTAAAGCTGACTCTACCCCCAGGGGATATCTGCTGGTATGAGTACACCTAGTCAGATCTTCTCATTCCTATGTATCTGCATTTTAGAATACAATCCACTCCAAAAAATTAGCAATTTTAGCAGAAATAAAATATGACATGTGAGACACTACAGGGAGAAATAAACATTGTGGCACATTACTTCAAACTGTACCTTGGTCATAAACTATCAAATTTCCACTGGTTGTGGGTAAAAGCATGTCGTGTTGCATGCTCCTGTTGCCTGAAAACAGTCTACTATTTGTTCTGTGGTAAGTGTTCTCCAGGATGTCCTTCAGTTGCAGTTCATATAAGTAAAGCAAGTCTTGAAGTTGTTTTAACCTTTGTCTTAATTTATTGTTGTCTAGGAGGCAGGCATCTTTGTCCTGTGGAGAAAACATAACCCCCCATGCTTCAGTCAGTGCCAAGAACAGAGAGGCAGAGAGAGGAGTATGTGCCTCCTCTTGACCCTAACATGTCACACTGCCTCTGTGGATCAAGATGATGCGATGGTGGTCTCTTCCTAAGACACACTCTTGCACAGCATGAGCTGTTGAGCTGAATTTAATGGAAATGGGGTTTCTACAACAACCTGGCATTGATCGGAGCATGCCAGAAACTGATAGGATGTACAAAAACTTAAGTTTGGACAAAAATAATTTGTCTTGACCCCCATTTAATGAGCTCAAAGGGAAGATTTGCAGACTGCAAAAATGCTCAGACTGATAAGAGAGAGGGAAAGTCAGCTCTTGCACTGCAAACAAGCCAAATCAGTAAGGTTCCAAAATCATCTTTGTATAAAATTAGAGGATAAAAGAGCTGATACTTTGGCTATCAAAACACATTTTAAAAAAAAAACAGTTTGTTGTTTTTTCCAGTTTTTGGCAATGTTAGTTCAGTCACCCAGACAGCTACACAGCTCTTAATGCTGTGAAAACCCTGTATTATCAGGACAAGAAGAGTGACATTCCTTTAGCTGCAGGCAGATGCCTTTTTGCTCTACTCTTGCAGGTATCCATGCCTCTTGCAGGGGAGCATCCATCTCTGCATGACTGGGAACAATGAACCATTGAGAGATTGTACTGACACTAACTAAAATATACTCACTGAAAACCTGGGTGCAGGTGAGCCGAAGCTGACCAGGAGAAGGAGCAGCAGCAACCTGTGCATCGTCACACTCATTTCTTATCACCTGAAAAGAAGCATGGACAGGTTGCACTGGAGGTTTCTTTAGCTCCTCTCACAACCTAACATTTCCTCACAGTTATGTTTACTTCTCCAGAAAATGCTGCGGGACTTGTTAAGGAGGTTGCTTGAAACTACAGGCACGACAAAATCAGAGGAAAGATGCATATTAAGGCAAAGCTAAAGCACCAGTGCAGCTAAAACACCAGTGCAGCATACTGACAGGGGGACCAAGACTTAGGTATGAGCTCCTGATTCCCTGTAGAAATAAATATTCTATGTGACTTTCCAGCAGCCTCTGCCCCTTCTTCCAAGTGTCCACACCAAGGGAAAGTTACTCAGCAATCATGCTTCTATGAAGCACTTCTCACCAGTGTTTATTCAGTTCCAACTCCCTAAAGTTAAGAAGAATTTTGCCTCCTGGTTGAGTGACCATGGACATTGCCCCTTCACAGTCCTTGGAGTGGTCTGTCAGGCTATGATTAGCTTGGAGGCCAAGAGCAGAGGTCACACATATGACAAAGTGGACATAGGATAGTTTTTCTTGGATCTCAGAGGAAAAGATCTCTGCTGCCAATGTGCCCCAACACACAGATGTAACTTTTGTTGGAGAGTTTTAGCTAGAAAAAATGCTAAATGCTGACATTGGGAACATGCAGCTGAGTGTGAGTGAACAGTACAAATTGTTCACAGTGTGCTTGCATGAAGCTCTAAAAAAAAACAAATACTAGAAAGAAAAGAATCTGAAAAATAGGCTAAACTTAACTCCCCTGCTTCACATCTGGAAGCTGCAGAAACTTGGCTACCCAGCTCTATTCTCTGAGCAACATGCTTGGTTTCAGCTATGGCTCCACTAGCATTCCCACAGGGGCTGATGTTAGAGCTGCTTCCAGAGCTAGGAACAGGGGACCCCTCTGTCAAGATGGGCAGGCAGGGCCCAAAGCAAATTGAGGGAGGATCTCCACAGAAGACATCCATAAAAGTTGTTGTGGAGCAGGGTGCCCCAGCATGTGGCAATTTTTCAGCTCATAGAGAGCAGAGTTCAATATTACAGCAGGGGACCTCCTCCAGCCCACGACCACTAGTGCTGCTCACACCCCCTGGTGCCGGTGGCTGCAGCACTGGTGCTGAGATCAGAGCCAGGCTCCACACACAGAACATGGGTGGAGGCAAAAAGCTAACAGGAAGGATGGGTTTGAGCGACAGCTCCTGAAAACCAGACAGTGCAGAGCAGAGAGAAAGAGAGTAGCTCCATCCATGCCTTTAACAACACACATGAAATGAACTTACCTGTAACTTGCCTTTCTTCAGACCTCCTCCTGACTGATAAGGTTATCACCCTTAAAAGTCAGCTGTGAAAGAAAGTGATCATAAACCTGGATGCATTTCTAGAGGTTGATGAGATTTTCCTCTCCAGGCGGCCCACATCAAGGGCACGGATGAAGAAGGTTTCACAGCACTAGGCAGTCTCACAAAAAAGATACGCAGAATTCGTCACGGGAAAGTTACCCAAAGCCCAGGTTTCCTGTTGTTACCCAATACTCATCTTGCTGCTTCTCAGTGGGAATAAAGGACAGTAGGTTTCTATCAACAGTGCTCTCCAAAGGAGGGGGGAGAGGGGCTCTGCTGCTTGTGTACTATTACCCACCTTATTTGACTAGGAAGTTCAACCAAGGCTGACTTCTTTAAGTGTTTATATGAATCACTCAGACTAATGCTCCCTGTGGGAGTTTTAGCTCATGTTTTAACACAGCCAGGCTCATTTCAGTAAATTCTGAAAGGTGGAAATAACACAGCTTTTCCATTCAGCATTCCTTTTGCTGTTTAATCTGTTTTATAAGAGCACAGCTGTAATGCCAAAAGAGCTGCAAATTTGAAGCAAGAAGCGAAGATGGGGGTATTAAGCAAGATTTGCTATTAGATTGAAATCTCAGAAGGTTTGCAGGTGTGTAACTCTGAGCTGGATGATTAGATTTCTGTTAACAAACAAGGACATTTCTGGAAAAGAGAAAAAAATCCCCAAACCAAACAGATGGGTGTCTCCCTTTGCATTATGGCCAAGAAATTACAGATTATTTTAAAGGAAACAGCAGGAATGTTTCATTTTACAGACCTTTTTTTTTTCTTCCAGAGGAGAGACGATGGGGACAAAGACCGAGGCATATAAACCCATAGTAAACTTCTGTGCTACTCTTAAGGAAAGCAGGACTATCCAGCTACTACCTAGTACAGCAATGATGTTTGTTTCTTAAAAACTACATTCCTCTTCTCCCACAAGAACCTTGGCCCATTTCACTGCCAAAGGATTATGTAAACAGTGCTTTTCTTATCAACTTGTTTTCTACCCGCAGTTTTAGGCTGGTTCTGACAGCTATGAAATTGAGTGAACCACCTCCACATCTCCTCTTCTCCTTAGCAGGTACTTTAGCCTTTTCTTCAGCTCCTTTAGCCAGGAACTGCAGCTGACAGCAGGGTGCTCAGGTACCATCACTGGAGCTCAGGGAGGCTGCACTTCATCCCCTGGGGCTTTCATCCACAGCAGCATCTTTCTCAGCTGGACACATCCAGACAGCACTTGAGATGCTGCACAGCACTTTCTGCTCTTGCCTAGGCAGCCAACATGCTCACTGGCCCACAAGCACCTCCTTATCCCAGATGGGATCAGCAGCAGGACCCAGTTTGTGGTGGCAGTGTTGGAGTCATGGTGGGGGCAGCACGGTCAGTCCCCACAGCTGTCTGCTGGGACATATGGTTAGGGAGCATCGGGCCTCATATCACCAAGTCCTACTGGTCCTTGAGTAGAAGGGAGAGATGTGAGGCTCACACATGTATGTTATGTGACTGCAGCTTTGCAGGAACAGGACTCAATCTCCAACCCTCCTGCTGTGTCTGCCAAAACATCTCTCAGAGCCAAGACATCTGGAGTTCTCTCATGCTCACCAGCATCTGCATGTGAAAAACCCAGTCAGCTGGAGCAGGGTTCTTGCATGCCTGCTTCATGATTAACTTCTTTTCCCAGGCTAAAGGAAACTTTAGGAATATCTGAAGCACAAGAGACCAGTTGCCGTGAGGCTGAGATCATGTGAGGTGGGTCTAGCAGGAGGTGGGTCACGTGAGGGGGGTCTAGTTCATGTACTGCTCCACTGGCTCCACTGGCTCGGAGCTAAAATAGTCATCATAAAGAATGTGGACACTGTGTGATCACTGATATTTCCTCACAGATGTTGAAATCCCTAGGCAAAGCAATTGTAAATGCTTTTTTTTCTTCCTGGAAAACACATGCTTCTCACACATTCTTCAACGCAAATTCCTGTTTAGTTACTTGGAAGGAGGTCAGATTCCCTTTTCTTAAGATAGTCTGTGATCTTGTCAGCAAATAATAACACTCTCATTAACTAAACCTCCCCACCCTGCTGTCCTCCACCTTCTTTCCAGCAAAAGTATTTAGGTACTGAATAACAGTCACAAAAACCTATTATTCACACATTAAATGCACAGCCAGCACATGCAAAATGGTGGATAAACATGACTGAAAAGAATGGCTCTGTGGCAGCTCTTGATATTCCTAGTCATGGGGCACTGGGGTCCCCCTGAGAAAGACATGAAAATGACACCCAATGGATATTCACACTCACAGAGCGCAAAGGAACATCACTGCAGATGGAAGACATTGGTGTGCCTCAAAACTCTTCTAAGACCAGTTTCTTGTCTGGTTGTTATTAAAGGGGGAAGGGAAGAAATGAGGTAGACAGTTTCAGGCTCCAAAGGAGGCACAGAGATGGAGAATTTTGCAGGAAGAGTGTGACTGCCTACCTGTGCTCTAGTAAAATTCAGGGTACTTTGGACCCAGCTCAGAGCAAAACAGATAATTTTCAGTGAATCAGGGTGGTCTATGCACTTGCATTATTTTTATACTTCCCTGTCACATTCCACCTTCCATGAACACCCTCACTGAAAGAGACTCAGATCAAGCTACTTTGCAGACACTGTAGGTGTGGAGGCACCTTGATGTGTGAGCTACTATACATCTTCTGTAGGCATCTTGTGCTGCCAGATTTTTTAAAACAACGTTAATACATGAGATCTGCAACAAATATTTGTTGTTTTTAAATATAACAATAAAGGGTTTCATCAAAAGTAAGATAAATTTAAAAGACCAGGATGACATCAGCCACAATAGTTTCAATCTATGAAATAACCGAAACCAGTATATGCGCATGAAAAGTCTCTGGTTTCTAAGCAAGGAGTAACCACAGAAATCTGTGTACAAAGAAGTAATAATGGCAGACCATGAAACACTCTAGATCTGAATGTTTTGATAATGTTCAAAGAGCAAATACATAATTCAGTTTAACTAATGAGTCTGCATGCAGCCTATGAGTATCTAATGGGTTGACACAACAAACGTAATTAGTTTGCAAGGTCCTGAGGTTAAGCACAAGTCCCAGCGATTTCACATCAGGAACAGCTGTCCTAAAGGGAATGAGTCACAAGACCAGAGGGAATATGTAGATTATCTGCATGATCTTCTACCTACCTCAGGTCAGAGAACTCCCCTGACTTAATTCACTCCCATTTGAACTGGAACATTTCTTTGAGAAAAAGGCATTTTTCTGTAAAATAGTGCTGAAGAACTAACCACAAACCTTAGCATGCCTTTCTTCTGTTTAACTACTCACATTGTTAATTATTATTGGTTTTTTGCCTTGAATCTGCGTGTGCCAAGTCTCATCCTTCAGCCTTTTAATCTCATAAGACCTCATTCTGAGAAAGGGAAGAGCCCTCTGCTGCCAAATGTCTTTTTCCCTTCTGAAGGTTGGGTCCGTGTACATACCAGCTGTGTGCCTGCTCCTGGCTGGGAACCCAAACCCCTGTTATCTCCTCTGGCTGTGGGTGTGCATGCTGGGGGAAAGCCAGCAGGGTCATGGAGCAAGGGGTTGCATGGAGCACCTCCTAGGAAAGGCTAAGAGCCACAGCACAAGCACATCACACCAGTGAGTGTGGCACTTGGGTGGCATGGGGACGAAAGGCAAGGACAAGTTCTGCTTTCAGGGCTGTTTAATGTAGAACACGTACATAGAGGTGAGAAGATCTGTGGGTGGTGTTTGACAGTGTGTGGTGGAGGTGGACTCACTGGGCATGTTGAGGGGGCTCAGAGACTGCAATACTCTACCTAAATTTGGGAGCCCATTCCATCCTAAGCAGGGGCCAGCAGAAGAGATACATGTCCAGGACATGCACAGGAGCAGAACTGCACGTTCTGTGTGGATCTCTGCAGCCCAACAGAGAGGTGCCAAATCAAGTTAATTGCCTCAAGGGTTAGGCAGTTCCTGAACAAATACCTTTCAAGATCTGAACTTTGATGGCATAAGTCTGCTTACACGCCTTTTGCAGAACCTAGACCTTTGTTTCAGATACAACCCTGACCAACTGTGATTAAGTCACTGTCCTGATTTCAGCTAGGGTGGAGTTAATTCCTCTCAGTAGCTGTTGCAGTGGTGTGTTTTGGATTCTGAATGAGAATGGTGTTAATAACACGCTCATGATTTGTTTTTTTGCTAAGTTGTGTTTATCCAAAGTCAAGGACTTTTTTTCTCTTCTCTCATGCTCTGCCAGTGAGGAGGTGCACAAAAGAAACGGGGAGGGAGAATAGCTGAGACAGGTGACCCAAACTGACCAAAGGAATATTCCACATCATACAATGTCATGCCCAGTATATAAACTGGTGGGAGTTACTCAGAAGGGTGCCCGATCTGGGCTCAGGAATGGGGGTCTGGCATTGGTCAGTGGGTGGTGAGCAACTGTATTGTGCATCTCATAGGGGTTTTCCCCCTTTATATTATCGTTATTATTTACTATTATTATTTAATTTTACTTTATATTCAATTATTAAACTGTTCTTATTTCAACATACAACTTTTACTTTGATTCTTCTCCCCATTCCACCATGGGGTGTGAGGGCGGGAAAGAGAAGGAGGGTTGAGCAAGCAGCTGCGTGGTGTTTCCTCTCCCTTTGGGCTTAAAAGCATGACAGTCACTCACATTAAGGGCCATGTAAAAAGCTCAAGCAATATTTTCAACACCAAATCTTTTCTGTTTGTGGATCCAAGGATCTTCCTATTCTTTTTGCCACAGAATTACATGCCACAATCACCTGTCACTCGCTAATTCCTCCTGTTTGTTCCAGGACTTTTCAGTGTCACCTGTCTTCATCATAGTCACTGATGCTCCAAGTCTGATCTGCATGTGTTACTCCCTGCAACCAGGATGATTGTGATTTGCAACATGAGAAGTTCATCCAGAAATGCTTGCCAGCTTTTCAACATGTATGCCACGCAAGTGGCAGGTGCCTAGCAGTGAAGTAATGAGACTGTAAGTAGACCAAGGATTTTTTAAAAGAAAATGTTGCATTGTCCTTCAGGTACCAAGAACTGAAAAATATCATCCTAAGGTCTTTTGTCCTGAACTTGACAGTGGATATAATTTACAATTTTCCCAGTGCTAGGCAGTCACTCAATCTATCTGACCACTGCTCCAGCCTCAGGATTATATCTGGACCACAGTTTAAACCAACACAACACTAAACACTGTAAAACAATGTGGGTACACAAAAATCAAGAATTAGCAATTCTGATCTATATAAAACCCTGTGAGACTTCGCCATTGGCTAAGAAGCAGCAAGGAGCACAGCTGCTGCTAGGTGGTAGGGAGGAGGTTACTCCCCAGGGATTCACACAGTAGTTTCTCACAGTACTCTGCAGGTGCTTGAAAACAGCTAGGGTGAGATAACATAAACATTGAACTTGTGAGATATGGGTTATAACCAATTAAGGTTTGTGGCTTGATGGTGTTAGGTTCAACTTAGCCAATAATGTGCAGCTTTAGCCCTACATAAACCATGTGCAGTGTGTAATAAACGGCATTCACTCAATCACATTGATCTGTGTGTGATGTCCAGTTCCTCCACCATTTATTTATTTATTTATTTAAAACAACAACCAGTCCCTGCTGAACCTCTCAGGGAAAGAATTGCTTGAGGATGGTTTTTTTTTTGGTTATTTTAAGATTAGTGTGCCAGGTTTACACCAGTGTGGACCAGATTGAGTTTACATTTAACTTTTTTAATCAGTGATTTTCTAGACAGATAGTTGCTTACAGAAGCAACAAAATAGTTTTATCTTAGCAGTAAAACTTGCAATCTTGCTTTAGAAATACGTTTAACACAATTACTTTCCCCAATCCCATGATGATTTGCAATAATAACAATAACAACTATTATTATTACTACTAGTAGTACTACTACTACTATTAAGCTTCTTTAATATATTATATTAATTAAACCTCTCTGTGTACTCTGCTCTTTTTTCTCCTGGGAGCAAAGCCAAGTTGACAATCTATCACCATCAGGTTATCTGATCTACCTGCTTTTATTATTGGGAGCAAATTGATTTTTTACCCACTTATCTTCACACTTCTGCTATCCCAAGTTTAATAAAATTATAATTATTTTTCTTGTCTATCCCCCTTAAAAGTATCAGATATAGAAGAGCCATACCTACCAATTTTAAAATCTGTCAAGTTAAGAGATTCTGTTTACCACACTCTCTGTTATTTTTGGAATGTAAAGTATGTCATCAGCCCTCTGAGAACTGCATACTTAATCCTGCTCTTTACCAACTATGTAACTGGATTATTTACTGAACATTTCAGTCTTTTTTGCATTTTTTGACATTTCTGTTATTTTACATTGATGAATAACCATTAGAGGATCAGAACTGGATTCTGAGGGGTATTAAATATCAGGATCATGAGTTAACCAGCAAAATAAAATCAAAATGATTCAAAAGTCTTCAATTTAAACATCAGAACAGTTTCAATGCTTCCTTTTTATTTTTAGCTTTATGAACCTTGGCCCTTGTTCCTATGCTTTTCTCCTCTACCTGAGAGCTAGAAATTTAATTTTATTACTAAAAAGGTGCTGTTTTTATTCTATTCATCTTACTCCAGACATTAGGTGTTTAAGAAAATAGATCAACCACCAGTAAAATCATGATGATGTATGAGAGCTGGCAAATCTTTTGCAGCATCACAAGTGCTGTAAGATTAGTGACATTGAAAGGAGCAGTTAGTGACAATCAGTATCACTGGCAATGCAGCATCTTAAAAATGGGAAGAACTGGTTTTCCTTTTAAAGTGCATCTACAACCTTTTGCAAGCTGGCCCTGGCATTCCATCTGGGTGCCAAACTGGAAGCCTCCCAACTCCAGACTCTCCTTTGGCTGGTTCTTACAGGTTGTTCTATGAGCACCCCACTTCAATACCCAAACTGCCTTCCCAACTTGGTGCTTACAAAGCCCAGGACAGGGGAAACTGGATGTTTGTATTTCTATACCTTTCACCACTATGGTTCTTCCTGTGAAGGTGCTCCACAGGTATAAACTCCTGCTGAGTGTAATTCACAAGATCCCTACATGGTCCACAGGATCAAGCCTGCGCATGTACATTTTTTTTTCAGAACTAAGAAAACAAATTAATCTAATGCTTCTTCTCATCATCCAGCCTAATTTCCACCCTTGTTTAGCTGCTTCTCAAACACATAATTACCTGAATACACCAAATATACTTAGCACAAGCCATATGAAGTTTAACAAAGACAAGCATTGGATTTGACACCTGGGAAAGGGCAAACCTGGATATTTACACAGACTGGGGAATGAGAGAGCAGCACTGTGGAAATGGACCTCGGGGTCCTGGTCGACGGCAAGTTGAATATGAGTCAGCAGTGCCTTGGCAGCCAGGAGGGCCAACCATGTCCTGGGAAGCATCAGGCAAAGCATCATCAGTCAGTTGAGGATTGTCCTGCTCTGCTCTGCACTGGGGTGGCTTAACCTTGAATATTGTGTGCAGTTTTGGTCACCACAACATAACAAAGATATTAAGCCCTTAGAGAGTGTCCAAAGGAGGGCAACAAAGATGGTGAAGGACACTGAGGGGAAACTATTTGAAGAACGACTGAGGTCACTTGGTCTGTTCAGCTTGGAGAAGAGGAGACTGTGCAAAGATCTCATTGCAGTCTAAAGCTCCTTTATGAGCAGAAGCAGAGAGACAGGCACTGATCTCTTCTCTGTGGTGACCAGTGACAGGACCCAAGGGAATGGCCTGAAGTTGTGTCAAGAGAGGTTTAGGTTGGATATAAGGAAAAGGTTCTTCACCCAGAGCATGTTCGGGCACTGGGACAGGCTCTCCAGGGAAGTGGTCATGGCACCAAAACTGACAGAGCTCAAGAAGTGTTTGGACAAGGCTCTCAGGCATATGGTTTAATTCTTGGGGTGTCCTGTGCAGGGCCAGGAGCTGGACATTGATGATCCTTCTGGGTTGCTTGCAACTCAGGACATTCTATGATTCTACGTTTCTATTACTTGCTGTCACTGTCTGTACTAGCTATTCACCCGTATATTTACATATACAGATTTAAAAGGGAAATTTTCTATTTAGTCTGCTGCCCAGAAATGCTCCCTAGTCTCATCATTCATCTTAAAGATTATATTTCTTTTGGGCAGGGAGCATCCGGTAAGTCTCCTGCCATCGGTTAACCACATATCCCCCGATCAAGCCCCAGAAGCCCTGGGAGCAAGCCCCAAAAGCTCGCTTCGAGCTCCCCCTGCTGCCGACCGTCCTGCAGAAAGCCTCTCCAGCGCAGTTCTGGCCTCAGCAGCAGGAGCGGGACTGTTGTACAGTGGGATGATCAGACTGCTTGTCACTTGGCTTTTGAAAGCTATGAGATAGGTGTGAAGCCTCTGTAGAGTACAGGGTAACATGCCACATTATGGAGGCTCCATTTCTGCAAAAACATAAAAGCTTGATGCTATGTGAAAACCTCAAGTCCTCAGTATGATGCATCTTCCCTGGATGGCAGTAAGGGCTGCAGCGGGCTGTGGGTTCCTGGCTGCCCTGCAGCCCCTGCCTGACCTGCACCATCCTCATCCCGAGCACAGGCCCCCCCATCAAGCTGCCACACCATTTTAAAGGCATCAAGAGGGATCAAACCACGGCAGCAGCAAAGTTGACAAAAACCCAAATGGCCAGAGATCGGAAGCAGGAGGCTGGCCCCACTGGAGTGGGCTGGCAGGAGTCAGTGGGCTGGGGGCAGCATGGCCCTACACAGAATCAACTAGGTTGGAAAAGACCTCTGAGGTCATCAAGTCCATCTTATGACCACCATGTCAATTAGACCATGGCACTAAGAGCCACATCCAGTCTCTTCTTAAACACCTCCAAGGATGGTGACTCTATTTCCTCTCTGAACAGCCCTTTCTACTGTCTAATGACCCTTTCTCTGAAGAAATTCCTCCTAATGTCCAACCTGAACCTCCCCTGGCACAGCTTAAGACTATGTCCTCTTGTCCTGTTTCTGGTTGCCTGGTAGAAGAGACTAACTCCCACCTGGCTACAACCTCCTTTCAGGCAGTTGTAGAGAGTGAGAAGGTCCCCCCCCATCAGCCTCCTTTTTCTAGATCTCACACACTTTGGGCCTAATTCTGAAAACTCTTTGGACATGATGGTTCAGCTGTCCCATGGACAAGACTCCATGCTAACAGACATGACACCAGCAGGACCACTACATCCAGGAAGAAAGAAGAGTTCACAGAATTACAGACTATTCTGAGTTGGAAGGTACCCACAAGGATCATCAAGTCCAGCTCTTAAGTCAATGGCCCACATAGGGGATTGAACCCATGACCTTGGCATTATTACAACCAAGTTTTAACCAACTGAGCTAATCTCCTCCAGGCTGAACAATCCAGCCAGCTCTCTCAGCTGCTTCTCATAGGACTTGTGCTCCAGACCCTTCACCAACTCTGTTGCCCTTCTCCGAACCCACTCCAGCACTTCCATGTCCTTCCTGAACTGAGGGGCCCAGAACTGGACAGAGTACCTGAGGAGTGGCCTCACCAGTGCTGAGTATAGAGGATAATCACTGCCCTGTTCCTGCTGACCACACTATTGCTGATACAGCCCAGGATGCCACTGGCCTTCTTGGCCACCTCGGCACACACTGGTTCACGTTCAACAGCTGTCGACCAGCACCCCCAGGTCCTTTGCTTCCGGGCTGCTTTCCAGCCGCTCTACCCCCAGCCTGTGGTGCTCTTGTTGAACCTCACACAACTGGCCTGGGCCCATCAATGCCGCCTGTCCAGATCTCTCTGCAGGCCCTTCCTGCCCTCCCGCAGATGACACTCGCACCCAGCCGGGTGCCACCCTCGGCGGTGCCCGGGCGGGAGGGACCGCGCTGTCCCCGGCGGGCGGTGCGGGGGCGGCGGGGCCGTTGCCATAGCAGCAGGTGCGCCCGCCCGGCCCGGCCCGGCCCGGCCCAGCCCGGCCCGGCCCAGGTGCATGTAACGCGGCCCGGGTGGCCGAGGCGTGTTCGTGCTCCGCTGCTCGACCTCAGCGCGGGTGAGCGGGGCTGGCGGCCGGGCCGGGAGGCGGAGGGAGGGCCGGGGAACAGCGCGCAGGAAGCTTAGCGCAACTTTCCGCTGAGTGCGCCCGCGCCGGGGGCGGTGTCGGGGCTCGACTTTGAGCCCGGCGGCCGGGCCGGGGTGAGGTGGGGGCGGAGGGACTGAGAGCTCCGCAGGGGTCTGTGTGAGCGGGGGCGGGCTCCTGGAGCCGCTCCCCGGCGTCCGTTCAGCCAGCGCTTGCTGCAGCAGGCTGGGCCTGCACCCTGCGGAGTTGCTGGCTGGGACTCCTCTGCGGTGCAGAGTGTGAAGGAAGGGGAAATACTGAGTGGTGAGGTAAAGATGCTGTTATCACTGTGACTTTCTTGGTATGGTCAAAAAACCTTCATCGCAGTGCTGAGTGCACTGACTCTGGCTAGTGTTATAGTTAAAGATTGAGCTTTGTCAGCTGTAGGGGGGAAATAGTTGGAGCTGAAGCCTGTCTGCTGGTAAGGCTCCTGTAGGGTGCTGGTATTTACTGCTTCTTGTCCTTCTCTCTCACCAGGTGTGCTTCTCTTAAGGCCAGCAGGGCAGCAAGGGGCAAGATGACAGCTGTGAGGTATGAACAAGGGGCAGAGCCGTCAGAAGCATCCGGGTGAGTGAAATGAACTGTGCCAGTGTGGGGGTTTGGGGTTGAATATGCTGTGTGTGATCCCCTGTCTCTAGTTTCTTAGTACTTCAAATGTAACAAAGGAAATAATGATGGAGAGTTTGGTGTTCATATAGCATAAAGTCTTTTTATTCCTCCTCCCATTGCCAATGCTGTTGTCTGAGAGAAGGGATATTTTTGAGATAAATATTTTGTTGTGATTGACTTCTTGTAAGTCATTAATAAGCAAATAAGGAGTACAGAATATCCACTCCTGGTATAAAAAGCTCTTGGCAGTAAAGTCTGTTCTTTTTTAGCATCCAGACCGTCAAGGGACTTAGAAGAGAGAGTTGAGGTCTCTTGTAGAGCAA
Organism: Pithys albifrons albifrons; assembly: GCF_047495875.1. Lineage (NCBI taxonomy): Eukaryota > Metazoa > Chordata > Aves > Passeriformes > Thamnophilidae > Pithys > Pithys albifrons. The sequence continues at coordinate 60,682,012 of NC_092458.1, forward strand.
GGTGCTCTCACTCTGCTCTCTTAAAAGCCTTAAGTCTGAAGCTGTCTTTACCTGAGAACAGTCAGAAAGGCTTGTGCTCTGTAGGGAGTGTGTGTGTGTGTGAAGGAAATAACTTCTACTATCTGCCCCCTTTCTTCTCTTCCACCTCAGTAGTCAAAGACTAATTGTAGCATGTGGGAGAGTTTGTTCTACCTTGGACAACAAGTAGATGTAGAATGATCAGCAAAACAAACTCCCTCTGAGTATTATCTAGAACTGAATTCTTGTGTGAGAACACAATGGGCCTCTGTTTTATTTTTGTGTGAAAGATTGTTTTCCTAACTCAAAACACTTCTGTTTCTCATTTGTACAGTGGCTTATTGTAATCGCAGTAGAGGATAAGAAGGTGGCATTTGATACATTTCATGTGTCTCCAAGTATAAGAAGTGACCTGCAGCAAGATTGCTGTAGCAGCAGCAGTAACATGCTTTAATAAGTGAAGCATTTCTGCTGTTAAGTAAGTGTAAATTCCCAAGTGAATATTCCATAAGAATAGCTTGGAAGCAAACATGCATGGATATGCATCATTTGCTTCAGCTCTAGGAACAAAAAATGAGGACACTGGTGTCTGGAGATACTAGAGCTGAAAAATAAGGCTTTAATACTGAAATGGTTGTGGTAAAGTTTTTCTTCTATTGAGCCTGATACTGATTGCAAGTGGTGAAACATTAGTACTGATTGCTGAAACTGTAAGAGAAGCATGATTAAACTTTTTTGCTTACAGGTGGCTAGCCCAGACTGCAGAAGCAGTGCAGGGTGAAGAATACTTGAATCCTCTGAGTTATACTAATGCTTCAAACATGCTATGCTGCCTCAAACAGCATGAAAATATCAATATTGAATATGTGTGTGTAGTTGTTCCTGTCCAAGAAGCAACGATGCCCAAGGCAGAGCCTCAGCCAACACTGTGGCTGTCCCATTATGCAGCACAGTATTTCTGTGGAGAAGGCTGGAATAAAACCTCCTGGATTTGGATGTTACGCTGTTTATCTGAAGCTGTCATGGTGCCTTCAAAAAAACAAAAGCTTGATCTAAAGAGACCCTTTTAAGGAAGTATGGCAAACAGCCACTACCCCAAAAATATGCTGTTCTAGCACTAGCTCAGCTGCTACTCTGGTCTTCCAGTTTCCGGTCTGGTATCCTGCCCTGCACAAAAACATCTCTGTGCTATGGCTTTTCCTGGTGGAAACATTCACTCTCTGAACAAGAAGTTTGCTGTAATTGCAGTAGTGTCCCTTGGACTCTCTGAAGCTCTGTTGCATATGTACATTTCTGGCCCCTCTAGAGCCTGAACTGTTAAGTCCTTAGTGGGCTCTTGGATGCCCTATTTCAAAGCCCTTTATCCTACTGCTGAACATATCTGTCCCTTTTTGGGGGGAAAAAAGGGAAAACTTGTGAGTGGTGGATTGCTAATGGGAAGTAGGTCAGTACAAGCCAAGGGGTTCTGCAGTGCCAACGTGGGGAAAGCCTTTCTTCCACTGGTTAAACCTGTGCTCTGGCTCAGGCTGCTGCTCACTGCTCAGCTGAGAGTTAATTCTTTTCTCTGGAACAACAAAAGATACCAGTATATAGAGCTGACATCTGTATCAGTGTGTGACTTGTACTATTCCTTTACCAGCTCTCCAGCAGCAGAAGAGGCCACAGTAAAGATTGACGATGGTCGTGATGAGGATAATGAACCAGACGGCTGTTCCAAGTAAGCTAATGAGATACTAAATTCTTCGCTTACCCTTGACAGTAGAGTTTGCTGAGCCAAAGTAAGAAGGCAAATGTCTTGCTGAAGTAAAGATAAGCCCAGTAAAATGCCTGATATTGACATTTGTTCTAGGACATAGTTAAGACAAGTAAGTTGAGGAAGTTGTGTATGCCTCTAGAGATGAAAGCCCATCCCAAGAACCCAAGTGCATCCATCACATTATGGGAGAATGGGTAGTCCAAACTGCATTGATTAAATTTTCCCAAAGCAATGAGTTTGAGAGAACAGAACAAGTGCTGGTGAGAAAATGAGGTGAATGAATATATAGGGTAAACAATAAGCATTGTGGCCCTCATCAAGACTCAGCTGTCTGAACTTGCTAGTAGTTAACTCTGTTCTTGTTGTTTTCTAACAGTGTTTAGTTCATATCACTGTGTTACTGACTCTTATAGCAAATTTCGTCAAGTCAATGACAAGTCAATGGACTTGTTTCTCTGTTCCTGCAGCTCAAGAACAGTAAGGCTGTGCCTATTATCTCACTTATTCTATGTGACAAGGTGTTTTTCTAGATTTCAGAAGTTGACATTTACAAATGTATTTCACAAAAGCTTTAAGCCAAGTATGTAAGCAAATGTGTCATGTTTTCTTCAACTGATTTAAGATGTTATCAAGCCAAATTGGAGCGGTATGTGTGTATATTTGTGTGCAATGCACTTAATAGAGGTACTTGTCAATAGGCTGTGGAAGCTGAAGTCTTGGTGTACGTACTTCCGTTGCATTCTGGGTTGACTGGGCAAGGACATAGACCAACATACAGTGTAATTAATGCAGTATTTCCTTAGATATTTGAAATTCATAAAGGCAAGGAAAACCTTCTGTATGCTAAGCTGCCTTTAGGACAAGACATGTTATAACATCCTTGACTTCTGTAAGAAAAGTGAGTACTTCAACCCAAGTATCTCCTTCCTGCTTAAGGCTGCTGGTTAGACCTTGTACCACAGCTTAATGTAAAAGCCTAATAATGAAAGGTGTGGGTTAATTCAGTAACCCCAGCAAGATGCTGCCTCAGCACTTCAAAGGTATCTAGCCATGTCTTAAACTGAGTTATTGAGGTGCACCAAGTGAAATGCAATGCTTGAGTTAGCCTACAGGAAACAAGTATCTTGGACAGGGTCACTGACATGCAATGTGAGTTACTGAGCTGACAAAAACTTCCTGTAACAGTGCAAAAGAAATCTACCAGTACTTTTTGTCAGTTTGTTAGTACTTATGGTAAAAGTAGCAAATGTCACTTGTCAAATCTCTTCTCTTGCAGTGCAATTAGGAGAAAAATTTCCCCATTTGTGATGTCATTTGGATTCAGGTAAAAGCTCATGCTTGTGAAGATATATGGCCAAGGTAAAAATAGTCCTCATTTCTGATGTGAGAACTTGAAGAGTTCCTTGAATAGCAGTAACTCCAGCCTGCTTTGTCTGAAAAGTACTGAATGCCCTGTCACTCCCACAAAGATGGCTTGAGACAAGTACTGGGATTGAAAAATAGGTCTTAAACAGGTATGACTGCACTCTCCAAGAAGAGCTGAAAGTCAGAACTGTAAATGCCATTGATTGGGATAAAAGCTTTTTAATGGCTTATTCTATGCTGGCAGCCTTTGAACAAACAGTTGGTCAGTTGTATGCAGTCAGTTATTTTTAAGGGACTGCATCAAGTCATTAGTGGAAGGAAAACTGAGTAAGATGAAAGGCAGCACTGACATTTGTTTGCCTTAAAGCATTCAGGTTGGCACTGCTTCTAGGTAGCTGTGGAATTCTAAGTTAATAGCAAACCTGTGTCTGAAGTAAATGTATGGTTCCACATGGATGATATGCTCTGTGCAGATCACTTAAACATGCAATTGGAATCCTTCAGCTGCTAATTAAGCAGGCCTCAATCTACATAAGAGGGCATGCTCTTGCTGGAACAGCTTAAAAAAAAATCTGGGCTTGTACTATTTAGTTGATAAATGTCAGCAATTCATTCCTGCCTCTCAAGTTGACTTGTATTTTTCTCTTTGCAGAGTATTTGGAGTTGTACTTATCATTGTGGACATCATAGTCGTGATTGTGGATCTAGCTATCAGTGAGAAAAAGAAAGGTGTTAGAGAGATTCTTGAAGGTGTTTCCCTGGCAATAGCACTCTTCTTTCTCATCGATGTTCTTCTGAGGGTGTTTGTTGAAGGGTAAGGCATGGGCAAAAATTAACTCAGAGTGGCAAGTCATCGAGTGAGGAAGGATGCAAAACTTCAAGCTTGAGCTGTGAACATGGATGCTATGTAGACTGATTTTTCTGGTCATAGACAATAACCATGTCTCATGTTGGCTGTTACCCTTCTATAGAATAATCTGTAAGTGTTTTCAGTATTAAGTGAGTGCTTGGAAACTGCATCAGCTTTGCCATACCTTAGGTGTGTAAATAAGGTGTAAGATTACTTTTAGTGAGACTTCAGAGCTTTGTGTTAGGAACTACTTCAGGAGAGTCTCTCTAGCAGTAGCTCTGTATGGGTGGCTTTTTTCCTGAAGATGTATTTCAGTCTTTGCTACCCATGTGGGCATCTGTCTAAAAGTCTCTTTTGTTTCAGCTTCAGGAACTATTTCCGATCCAAACTTAATATTTTGGATGCATTCATAGTGGTGGGCACTCTGTTAATTAATATGACGTACTCCTTCTCAGACCTTGCTGCAGCAGATCAGATACCAAGGTGAGAATGCTATGGCAGCTGGTAAGTGTGAGCTCTTTTCCTGATAGTCAGTTCTAAGAATTTTCTTGGGCACTTCTAGGTTAGATGTGTGCATACTAGATCACAAATACGACATAGTGTTTCATGGTACTAATGAAGGATAGACATGTAACTCTGGTCCACAGTTATACTGTAGACTGTCCCTATCTCAAAGGCAGAACTGATCTGAACAGATCAGTTGTAACTAAGTTGAGTAGTGAGGTTGTCAAATGCCCTGACTTGAGCAATTTTTGGAGAAAGATGTTCAGCCGCCCTGATAGAGAGGAGGGTCTGAAGGTGAGAGAGAAGAGTGGGATTATAGTAGGAAATGGAACAGGCAACTGAGGGAGGACCCCCATCCAATGGATCTTGAAATAGGAGTTGCCAAACGGTCTGTTTTCCTTCACTTTTCTTTCCCCAAAGCCTTATGGTATACATGTTGGATTTTCCAGCCATGCCCCTGGCGAGAGAAAACAGGCTGTTTGTGTGCATAAGCTGATTCAAGTCCTATTGCCTTCCGATTTCTGTAGCTTGATCAGATAACCTGTGAGAGGATTTTGTTCCTGATGGAGGCAGAACTACAGCTTTAAGATTAGTTTACCTACACTAGGTTTGATTTAGTGAAACTTGCCTGCATCAGCCAGGGAAAGAAGTTGAGCTTTAAAAAAAAAAGAAATTGGAAAAAATGGCACCCTTCCCAAATTCAACTGACTAACTGGCCAAAGGGAGGAACACTATTTCAGAAGAAACCAACTCAGAGTTTAGTTATTGAGGAATCCAGTGTTGGACAAACATCTGTAAGTACTAGTTGTCTTTTCAAATGCTGGCTAAACTCAAGTTACAAAAACTCAAACTGTCAAAGGAATAGCTTCTACAGCCTCAGTCATATAAGGCTGTTTCCTTCTAGGTTGTTGTAAACATTCATCTGAGTTTTTAATGATTAATTCCCATTACCCTGACCATGTTTTTCTAAAGCAGCTTTCATCTTATGGCAGCACTCAGTTAAAGGTAGGAGAAAGAGCACTATGATAGGGTAATCTGCACTGCTGTCTTTTCCAGGCTTTGCTTGTGTACGCCTCATCCTACATTGGCCCATCCAGTTTTAGATTGGTGTGTGCAAGGTCCTTGTATTCAGACCTGATGAAGTTGATGGGAATTTAGAATAGGTTTTTGACTCACATAAAGAGGAGTTCACACTGATCCTCTTAGGAGACACTCAGCTGGGATCTATCATCTCACCCATTCAAGTCTTGAGGCCCTCTGTAAGGCTCCTTATGTTAAAGGTTCTTAAATCCTGTTCTAACCAAAATATTACTAGATGATACCTCAAGTTTGACCAAATCTCATATTTTGAGATGAGGTGCTCTTGACACCTAGCACTCCAGTAGTGTCCACATAATCCAACTAATTTCCAGTAGCCTACCTGGATTTATAACTTTTCTTTCCTCATAACCCTTCCTCGAGAAGCAAACAGCAATCTTATAGCATCTGATACATCTCAGAATAATTAGAATTTGAGTAGCTCTTATGTGGATGAGAGCTTATATATGACAAGTGAAACTTCAGTGACAGTCCATAGAGGTAACATGCCCTTATGGAGGAGTATGGTTTCTATTTCTGATCTGGTTTAGCTGAGTGTGTGTTGGGATGAGTTACCTCTTTCCTTGAAGTCTGACCTGTAAAAGTACATTGAGGAATGAGAGCTGGGTATCAGCCTGGGAGTTCATGCTTAACTGGTTGACTTCCTAAAGGGCAGAACACAAACTGCTTTTATCTTGAAGAGTAGCATCTCAGAGTTGTGGTTCATGCTGGGGAGAGGGGGTATGGAGTTTTGACCCCACTGTTTGCTGCTGGCTCCAGGAGAATTCTGTTCTCAACAGAAGAAGGTGATTCTGAGTGATCCTGAGTTAGGAAGATGCACAGGGAAAAGCTGCAAGTTTTCTCCAGGTGTCCAGAGCAACCTTGTCTTGCTGACTTTAAGCTCCACATCAGTGGAGAGTAGGCTGTCTTCAGCTGTAGGTTTGTCACCCTTACTGTTGGTATTCACCAGGATTTTTCCACAAATGTATCAAAACCTAAAATATGTGTGTATGCTGCTTAAAAGTATTTGCTCACATCTCCTTAAGGAATGAAATGAATGTTAGTTTGGCCTTGTTCCCTAGAGGTAGGGGAAAGCAGCTGCCCCTGCTCAGTTGTTTTAGTAGAACAACTCACCTAAGTGTCTTGCCTGCTTCAAAGTTCAACAGCAGTTCAAAGTTCCTCAAACCAAACCAAGTGCTCAAGTTGCTGAATGATTAAACACAGGATACATACTGATCTGTTCTCAGATCCCTTAATCAAGTCATGATGTACATAGCCTGTCTATCTTCTCTTTTCAGTCATTTTTCAGGTGGTTGCATACACTTAAATACAGGGGTGAGAACAAGGAATAAGAATTTTGTGATAATAACATAAGTAATGTTAATGGAATTTGTTGCTTGCTGGTCACATGTGCCTGTAGAAGTCTGTTTTAGCAAGTAGGGGATTTCCTGGTTCTGTTAGCTATTCAGAATGTGTACTCCCAAAAACCTTTAATAATAGAACCATGGTGTTCTTCAAGCAGGGCGGTCCCGTGGTGTAATGGTGAGCACTCCGGACTCTGGATCACAAGGTTGTGAGTTCGAGTCTCAGCAGAGACCGTACCGGGCAGTTAAATGCCTCTCTGCCATCCGATCCCGTCAGATCTCGGATGCTCAGCAGGGTCTAGTACCGGGTGCTGTAGACAGTCCTGAGGACTTCACTGTCACTGTCCAAGCTTGCTCGGCCGTGGCAGATGGACCTCAGGATTGAAACGGTGGGGCCAGCTCTGCGCACGCTGTGCCTCACCTAAAAAATCCACTGCGCAGGCTCGAAGGGCACACCCCCACCTGGGGAGAGCCCTTCCCAAATCTTCGTTCGCGAACTTTGGCCATACATACATTTGCTCCAAAATCAGCCTGAGAAGTCCTAGTTCAATATATGAAACAACGCTTAAACTGTCTCAAACAGCTTTTAAGTAGCTTTAATCTTTGCATCTGAGTTTAGTTGTCTCCATTTTCTTTCATGTTGAATCTGACGTCTAGAATGGTTACTTTCCTCCGAGTTCTGAGAATTGTCATCTTGATAAGAATATTTCGCCTGGCTTCACAAAAGAAGCAACTTGAAATGGTGACCAGAAGAATGGTAAGTTGGCCTCTTAATATATCTAGTCTACTGCTACTCTGTCCAGCTCTAGCTCTTGCTTTCTCCAGGCAGCTATCAATGGTAAATAGTATTGCCCAACCAGCACATCAGTGTCCCTGACAGCACACTGAAGCTAGTTGTTCTTAACTTTGCTCAAGAATGCAGAAAATTGACCTGGAAGGCTGACATATCAAAGTGATTGCAACAGCACCATGTGTCTCAACTGACAATTTCTAGCTTGTGTGGTACATAAGCTGTTTTTTCTCATATGGGAGAATGTTGGAGTTTTAATCCCTCTGACGTTTTATTTCGTGTGAAAATGAAACAACCTAGTTGTTGAAACCCTGTCCACTGTCAATGCCTCTTATTTTCATCAGGGGCATTAAAGTGATACTTTAAGCTTCAAGTATGTCCTATTGCTCAGGAATAAGCAGTTTTGGTTATGTTGCCCTTAACTTTATTCTTTCTTCTCTTAGCATCCAAACTCTCAAATAACAGTGACAGATTGATGCTGCAGTCTGTAAAGAATTTGCAGTATTGTGTTCATTGTAATAAATTTTGTTTCTTCAGGATAAATATTCTGCACAGGGCTTCTAACTAAAAGCTAATGCAATAAATGATACTCTTGGCTAATGCTGTGTACTTTGCTATAGCAAAATGAGGCTCTGCTGCTCAGGCTTAACTTCAGAGTTTGGATGGCTGATTTTTCCTATTAACAGGCAACATTCTGATCTTTGGCATTCCTGTGGAAGATTAAATCTATTCTTTTTTTTTTTTTTGGTCAGGTCTCTGAAAACAAAAGGCGTTATATGAAGGATGGCTTTGATCTGGATCTCACTTATGTTACTGGTTTGTGGAAACAAATGTCACTTTGGAGCATGTTAATTCTGCTAAGACTTGTTCTTCAGTTAATAAGTGCTTGATGTGACATACAGACAATGTTTTAGACTAATTATATTCAAGTATGAAGTCAAACCAGATCTACTCCTTTTCTTTGGGATTTTGAAATATGGATTCCCGACTCTGGCACTGTTCTCAAGAGTTAGCCTTCTGGGAGAGAGATGTAATGATAGAAAAATCTCCTGAGACTTAGAGAGCCAGAGCTGGGAAACTATTGACTTAGTGTTTTTGCTTCTCATTCTGTGGAGACTGACATTAGTGGTGTCTGATGCTTTGGGAAGCATTATTTGTCTTGCTCTAGCTATGCTAAATGGAGGAAATGCCTCTCAGAAATGGGTAGATTGTTCTTATAACTAATATAGGAATAAGACACTTCATAAGGATGTTTCTCAGTCATGTAGTTCTTACATGTAGGGGCCTTTCTGTTCTTACTGCTGATTGCTGTCTTCTCCACAGATCGAATTATTGCAATGTCATTTCCATCTTCTGGGAAGCAGTCGTTCTACAGGAACCCTATAAAGGTAAAAATCTACCAACTTCACAGTTTCTGAAACCTCTTTTTTTATAGGTTCTCACTAATTTACATGTGGACTATATTGCGTCAGTCCTAGTTCTGCTGGTTTGGCCTGTTGGAATGATTGACTGATGGTCTCCACTGTGCTTCACTGCTTGTGTTGTAGTGCCTCAGCTAAGCCTAGTGGGATGTATTTCAGTATGGACACACTGGTGCTCTGATGATTTAGTTCTTTGGGAATGCTTTGGGGATTCAAGGCAGTTCTGTCCTGGGCTAGTAATACGGATAAGATTTATTCACCTAAATGAAGTTGTTTAAAAGGTCTACATAATGTCCTTTTCAGAGGCATGCTGCCTGATATTGTAGAAACATATATAGGGCAAGGAAGATAGTAGCAGTAGTACTTTTATTCCAGCCAAGAAACTGAGTTGGAAAGGCCTGCTGTCCAAGGGCTGTCATGAATGCTGTTGCCAATCTCATGTGGGGGTGGAAGTAGCAGTAATGAGGAGAGCACTAACTATTCTGCACTGTTATCTTGTTACTGCTTAGGAAGTTGCAAGATTTTTGGACACCAAACATCCAGACCACTATAAAGTCTACAATCTCTGCAGTAAGTATGTTTGCCTGCTGGCTATACTGAAATATTGCTGAATGGAAAAACATCTCAAGGTATTCTGCTGATAATAACAGATCTCAAAACATGTAAGTCAGTCAAAAGTGCATAGCTGTTTCTGACTACACTCTATCCTGAATGTGGCTGCTGACTCTACCAGAGGTTGCAAAGCTAATCTAATATTGTACTGAAGCTTGTAAAGGCAATACTGGATGTCTTGCAGTATAGACTTCCTTGTTCATGCTGAAAATTTGATTCAGTGTTCCAAAATCATTATTGAAAATAAAAGTGGTAAACTAATCCCAGGCTAAAACTTGAAGTAATGCTGGAGAATCTTCTAATGATGGCTTAGAAGAATGAAATGGAGAATAGCTAGAAATTATTCTGTTTAGAAGTGACTAAAAATATTCTTCAAGAACAATGGTTTTGTGGTTCCTGCTTCATAGCAGTGTGTCAGAGGTGGAAGCAAAGTATATTCTAAAAGCATTGATGCTTGCAGTCATTAAAAAGTAAAACTGTCCTCTGAGCAGCAGAGGTATAGATGGGAGAGGTCAGATGGGGCATGTGGTGTTAGTGGCTATTTATCACTTTGCCTGTAGGTTTTTGCTGTGGTTGACCCTGACACTACATCAGAACACTAACTTTCAGATCTCCAAGTAATCTCCACAGAAAGGAATGATGTCCTGGGCCTGGAGATAAATTTGAAGTGAGAAGTGTGAAATTGGAAGCTAAGCAATCATGGCATTAGCAAAATTATCTCACATGTTTTTTCATTTTGATCTGTCTGTTTACACTATTGTCCTTTAGAAGCTAGTGTATGCTCAGATCGGCAGTTGTGTATCACAAGCTCCTTTCTTTGTTGCACTTCCCTTTCCTGGCATAACTTCAGATGTTCTTCTGTAGGTGAAAAAGGCTATGACCCCAAGTACTTTCACTACAGGGTGGAAAGGATCTTTATTGATGACCACAATGTCCCAGCACTACAGTGAGTCTTGTCAAGAAATGCGTATATTGTGATAGCTCTGTGTAGGCATTTACATTGATCTCCTAATTTTCCTCTTATTTAGGGACATGCTGAAATTCACTGCCAGTGTCCGTGAATGGATGAGTCAAGATGAAAAGAATATCATAGCAATTCACTGTAAAGGAGGGAAAGGTAGGATTTCTCATGTAATCTGTATATGCTACAAATAACACTTCATTGTTATTATAGCTTCTTTGACGTCAGTATGGCCTTAAACCATACTATGAGATAGGATTATAGTGTAACTTGACAAATTCTTCAGACACTGAATAGCAACAGTATAGTCTTTATATCTCTTAAAATGTTCTTCAGTAACTGTTTGCTGTCCTAGCAGCTGGGACATCAGTCCTTCAGGAGAGGCTGGGGATAAGGAACTACTAAAACTGCCACTGTGAAAAGTGTTAGGCTGCTGCTTTGGCTTCCAGACAGCCAGTCGGCTGCACTGAATATTCTGCATTGTAATATAGCTCAAGCTTATACTTTGTTTAAGTTGGAAAAGGACCTTTAAGGTCAAGTCCAACTGTTAACCAAGTACTACCAAGTCCACACTAAACTATGTCCCTCAGTGCCACATCTATGCATCTTCTAAATACCTCCAGGAGTGGTGACTCAACCACTTCTCTGAGCAACCTGTTCCAGTGCTTGATAGCCCTTTGGGGTAGAAATTTTTCTTAATATCCAATCTAAATTTCCTGTGGGGCAAGTTAAGGCCATTTCCTCTCATCCCTTTGCTTGTTTCTTGATGGAAGTAGCAACCTCCTTCCAGGTAGTTGTAGAGGCCCATGAGGTCTCCCCTCAGCCTCCTTTTCTCCAGGCTAAACACTCCTGGCTTCTTCAGCTACTCCTCATAAGTTCTGTGCTCCAGATCCTTCACCAGCTCTTCTCTGGACACACTTCAGTACGTCAATGTCTTTCTTGCAATGAGAGGCCCAGAACTAACATATGATTCCAGGTGTGGCCTCACCAGTGATGAGCACAGAGGGAAAAATCACTTTCCTAGTCCTCCTGGTTATGCTGTTCTTGATACAGGCTAGAATGCCACTGGCCGCCTTGGCCACCTGAGTGCACTGCTGGCTTGTGTTTGGCTGCTGTCAATCAGCACCCCAAGGTTCTTTTCCACTGGGCAGCTTTCCAGCCGCTCTCCCTGAGCCTGTAGCACTGTATGGAGTTGTTGTGATCCAAGTGCAGGACCGAGCCCTTCGCTTCATTGAACCTCATACAGTTGACCTTGGCCCATCCATTCAGCCTGTCCAGATCTCTGCAACAGATCAACACTCCCACCTGACTTGGTGTTCTCTGCAAACTGACTAAGGATGCACTCAGTCCACTTGTCCAGATCATTGGTCAAGATATTAAACAGAACTGGCCCCAGTACTGAGCCCCAGGGACACCACTACTGACTGGCTGCCAGCTGGATATAACTCCATTCACCACCACTCTCTGGGCCTGATCATCCAGCCAGTTTTTCACCGAGTGAAGAGTGTACTTGTCTGAGCCATGAGCAGCCAGTTTCTCCAGAATGCTGTGGGAAATGGTGTCAAAAGCTTTACTAGTGTCCAAAATAGGTGTCATCCACAGCCTTGCCTTCATCCATTAAGCAGGTCACCCTCTTGTAGAAGGAGATCATGTTGGTCAAGGAGGATCTGCCCTTCATAAACCCATGTTGCTGGGCCTGATCTCCTTGTTATCCTGTATATGTTGTGTGATGGCACTCAAGGTGATGTCCTCCATAACCTTACCCCCCTAAAATACTCTAGATACTGCTGGATCTTAAATCAAGATACACACAGTATTGGGTGATAGAGTACAATGAATTCTTATGGACACAAAATAGTCAAAGCTGCCTCATGAACTAACCTGCAGGTGCTATCTGCAACCAGTAGTAGTGTGGGAGCTGTTGAAATGCATAAATAACTGCAAATAAGCCAAACTTCCTTGCAAATATATGCCAAGCGCCTGCTGTTACTACTGCAAATACTTGTCTTAAGACAGGTAGTTCCTTAACATAAAGTTGCACTGAAATGAAGCTCTGTTTTAAAATGTTTTGCAAAACTGAATGTTGAAGCTACCTGCAGGTCAAAACCAACTTGAAGAATAAGTGTAGGGAGGGTTACTTGATCTGGGAGGTTTTTAAGTAAAAAACTGAAACTATATAGGACTTTCATTCTCTCAGACTTGACGGCTTCTTTGTAGGATTGTGGGTGAATAGTTGGAGCAGAGAAACAGCTCTCAAACTTGTAGCATTGGGAAGTGCCAGTTTATACCTTTGTTTAGTAGAGTGCTATATTCTACCCTGCTGAATGGAGTATGCAGATATCAAGCAGTTTCCCAAGTGTCTCTAGTAATACTACAAGGAAATGTGGGGACTGCTTTCAAGGAATAAGCTAAAAAACTGTAATATCTTTTCTTTAATTTGTTCTTCTCCGAAGTACTTGACTACTTGACTGTCACCTACAACTCTAGAAATAGATGAGATCACAGGAGATGACTTCACCTTCAGAAAAATAATCCCAAATACCTTTAAACTGCTGTAACTTAACTTGTCTTATACTTCTAATACAGGCAGGACTGGAACAATGATCTGTACCTGGCTCATAGACAGTGACCAGTTTGAAAGCGCAAAGGTAAAACTGTATTTTTTTTGTTTAGTATACAAAATGCTCCTTTAGAATCTACTGAGTTGGTGAAATGCAATAATATTTGACAAAAAAATTCTATACTGGAAAAAAGATTGTGTGAAAAATCTGTTTTTAATGAAAGTTCTTGCAAAGCTTTCTACTATGTAAATTCTAATGCTGTCTATTCTTGATCAGCAAGAACTGGGAAAGTAGCATTTAACAGGATACCAACTCGAAGCATTCTTTTTGGAGGCATGATAGACCTAGGCCCTTAAGCAACAACTTAAACTGTAGGTGAATTCTGAGCAAAGTCTACTAAAGATAGTGTCACTGTTTTTCAAGTGGTCTTGAGTGAATTTTCTTTTCTTTCCCCACCCCCTACCTTAATCTCCTTCCAAGTAGTGTGAGGCATCAAGAATTGTTTTGTCTTGGCAGCCAACATTACAGCAGGAAGCCTTTCTCAGGAAAGGGAGAAAGATCAGCTAGGACAGGTGCTTATGCTGCTTTGGTGTCCTAGGTCTAGTATATCAATCTGGAGGCTTAGAATGCAAAAGACCCAGGTCACTCAAAGTAGTCCAGGCAGAGTGTGTATCCATTTAATTACTTGTTTTCCTCAGAGTCTGGTTTGTGAAGATCTGAATTAATATTTGGCTTTGTCTGCCACAGACAATTTGGGAAATACAGTTGGTTCAAAAGCAATTGCTTAGAAGTCATATTGCTCTGCTTTACTCTTTCATGGATTACAGACTTAATGTATCTGTCTTCCTAATTAGTATTTTCTTATTCTAGTTAAAAGTCTCCTTGAGAAGGTACCAAAGCAACTACTGCCTATTTTCACTTGCCTTCCCGAACTGGACTTGAGTAGTGTAGTTCTAGTTTAAAATCCAGTTCTCAGGAAGGGGTGTGGTGATAGAATGGATATCTAAACCCGTGAAATTTTTTTCCTGTGTAGGAAAGTTTGGACTACTTTGGGGAGAGAAGAACTGATAGAAGCACAAGTACTAAGTTTCAAGGAGTTGAAACTCCATCCCAGGTAGGCTTGAGCAAGTTCAGTAACAGTAGCCATACCAATACTAACCTTGTGAGTGCTTATGCTGCCTCACCTCCTCTGCCTTGTTTCCTACTACTTGCTTAGCTCCTGAACTTTCTGTACTCTTTCTTTAGTCTTTCTGTACGAGTTGGAAGGCTAACCACTGGAAGGGTTGCACTGCGTCTTTTCCTGCTTTCCTTATGCCCTTCTCTGCATAATAACATCAAATCTGAAGTATGGTAACTAAGATAACAGAATTCTTGAGATTAGGAAAACCTCTAACCCCGCTGTTCAAGCAGGGTGAGCTGGAGAAGGTTGTCTATGGGTGTGCCCAGTCAGGTCTAGAATATCTGCACAGATGGAGCTTTCACAGCATGTCTGGGCACCCTCACAGCACGACACTGTAATACAGTTGGGCTGTTTATGAAGGATGCACAGAAGCCTGCAGTCTAGCCTGGGATGGGGTTATGGCACTGATGTGGCTGTGTGTAGGAATACATCCTCTACAGACTACATTCACTGGGAAATACTGCACAGGTGTTTTGCCTCAGACTGCAGTTTTGGGGATTTGCTCATTGTAATTCACTGTACTATGTGATGCAAGGGTGTGCAGTGAATCTGGTGACAGAGGTACTTTAGTTGCTAGTATAAAATAAAATAGAAGTATAACTGTCCTTTAGAATGTGCTT
Organism: Pithys albifrons albifrons; assembly: GCF_047495875.1. Lineage (NCBI taxonomy): Eukaryota > Metazoa > Chordata > Aves > Passeriformes > Thamnophilidae > Pithys > Pithys albifrons. The sequence continues at coordinate 60,697,091 of NC_092458.1, forward strand.
CAGTAAAAAGAGTCTTGTATGTTTAAACATTCAGCCTCTTAAAGCTAAAATATAAAAACTCCTCACTTCTTGCTGAACTAAGAATTCTTCCTAAAAAATGAAATGTGAATGCTGATGAAAAATGTAGATGTTGAACTGGTCTAGAGGATTTTTTGAACTGGGAAAGGGAAGGAGAACAAATGGCTTTCTTATTTCTGGACTTTGGAGAGCTAAAATCATGAAGTACAAGATCTATTTAAATGCTACTTCTGCCTAGAATTGATCTGTTTTGGGTGTAGAAACTGTATAATGTGTCTGGGTTTTTTGCATTACAGAGTAGGTATGTTGGTTATTATGAGATCCTGAAAAACAAGTATAACTTGAAACTCCCACCAGAGAGACAACTCAAAATAAAAAACCTCAAAATCCACACTATACATGGTAAGAACTCTTGAATTTGAGCATTCCTCTATCTGGTAATGGTTTCCTATTACAGGCAGCTGATATCTACTGTCTCTCTTGCTAAGCCCATGATAAGAATGTAGATTTTAGTGGGATTTGAGAATTTAAGTGGCACAGAATACAATGAAGAGTATTTTGGAGTCAGTTGCTCTGTGTTGTGTTGCTTTCTGGATGTCTGGTCAAACGATGGCTCACACACAACCTGCTCTGTTTTGGAAGGGGAATCACTTCTCAAGTTAGACTATTCCACATGTGGAACTGGATCCACTAATGTTTCTCAGCTTTTTATACATGCCTGTTTCTGTATATGTGCACAGGTAGTCTTGATCAAAGGCTGGAAGTTCATCACTCTTTGTTCAAGGTGATTTCAAACTGCAGTTCTTGCTCAGCCAGTGGAACTAGACTCTACATTACCCTGATCCACTAGTGAGATTCACTGCTACTTCGATATATTTTCATCCACTGAATCCTGAATTACCTTTAGTATTTCAGGTCTAGTTTTTATCAAGGCACTCTGGAAAGAAGGCACTTTTGAATGGATGTCACTTGGTTTACATGACCACTTATGTTTTCAGCTAAAATGTGTGCTCTGGTATAGTGTAATGCTTTCCTCCTAGGAGTTGGGAAGGGCAATGGAACTGATATGAAGGTGCAGATAATAACAAGGAAGCAAGTTGTACTAGAATGTGTATGTGCCAGACAAGAAAACTGCAAGGTGAGTACTATGAAATCACATCAGTTGAGTCACAGAAGCTGGAAGGTCAAAAGTGTCTTTGTGTACAAATTGAATACTGGACATAAAACTATTTAACTAAATGGATGATATAAATTTTTAGAGGATGGAAAAGCTAAGCTTTGCTAAATCCTGGGAAAAGTAGTGGTAAGATAGTGAAAGATTTCCCTAGGAGTCACTTAAATGCAAATAGCTCACTCTGTCCTGAGTAGCTTAAACTGTTGGCAAGTATTCTAGCACTGTTGGTTTTGTATACCATAAATGAGTAGGTAGGTATTGTCATGAATTGGTCCCTTGTCTTTCTGCACTAACTTTTCATAGAACATACTTTATTCTGTTACCCAGCTCTTCTTTGATTCTGAAAATGACTCTGTAGTCATTGGCTTGGAAGACTGCCCTGTTATAAGTGGTGATGTGAAGATCAGATTTGAATCAGATTCTGTAAGTATAAGTGTGAAGACCTTCATCTGGGTATGGGGAGAGGCTGCAGTGCACACTGCTCTTTGGCCTTGGCTGGCTGTGTGGTGTGGGGCAGAATTTGTTCTTCCCCAGTGAATCCTGCTGTGTGGAGTGGTCTCACTATGCAGTGAGGGATGCAGCAAGAAGTGCTGCGTCAGCCTATATAAGCAGTGGATGCATCAGGCTGTTCGTATAACAGTGCAACCGAGACATCTTAGTTGGGTACCTGCTGCTTCTAACATGAGGCTCTTACCTCATTGTGTTGAATGTCCTAGTACTGAAATAATTGCAGTGAAAATAGTGATCTGTGTGTGATACTGGGCTCTTTATGTGTACTGACTCTGGCATTGTAGCTTTGTAAACCAAACTACTGAGGACAAGTGGGTACTCTTGCTCTGCAAAAGGATTGTTATTGTTTAATACAGTCCTTAAACAAATTCTTCATCCTTTAGGATCTCCCAAAAGGCTATGATGACTGCCCATTCTTCTTCTGGTTCAACACTTGCTTTATTGAAAATAACAGGTAAGTGATCATTGTGACTGCCTTCAGATCTTAACTTCTGGTGTCTGAACAGAAATGAAAGTTCATAAACGTGGTACTGAAAACTGAGGTAGATTTGAGCAGCCAGCTGTCTGAACTTCCAAATCAGTACTGGTCTTTGTCCCTCAACCGTAACTTGTAAGCAGGCAGTTTCTTGCACTGTACTGAGTATTTTAAACACATGAGCTTTTTATCTTAAATCGTTGGACTGTTTCCTCAATGCTCTAAGCGTTGTTAAATGAATTTGAATTAAAAAATGTAATGCTAATTATTCAAATCTGCCATCCTCTATAGTACAGCTGCGTGAAAGGCTGGAACTCGCTCAGTAGCTTAGTAGTCAAACATTTAGACCATGCTTAAAGGTACTGATGCTTGGGATACCAAGAAAAGGCTCTCTTATGGCTTCTCATGTTTTTGATAAAGTTAGAAATTACTGTGTTTTTTCTTGCTGAGACTAAAACTCCTGCAGAAGCTCCAGCCAGTGAAAGTTTGGCTTGTCTGTCTTGCTTGGGGAGTGATGTAGAAATGCAGACACAGGAGATCCTTATCTTCTGTCTAACTTGCTTTGACAGATCCAGGCAGAGGAACAGTGAAATTGACATAGGAGACAAAATTACTTGTTCTCCATGATTGGAATAGGAAGGAAATTTTTTTACTTAACTGATCCTGTCAGAGTGAGGAGAGGTAGTCATGAACTGTTTGTAACTGTAAACTTAGCATGCTGATCCAGCAATGCACCTTGCAGTCTAGGGCAGACACCTAGTTAGATCAAGCCAGTACTAGGACAAATGTTTGCCTGCTGTCTGACAGCCCTACACCATTGCCATTTCTAGAGTTTTGCCAAAGTGTTTTGTTTCTTCCAGAACTAGGGAGGATGCCCCTACCAGCCTTTCATTTCTTCCCTTCTGCCCAGAGGATTCTGGTAGAGCTCAAGTGAACTAGGTCTAATCAGAAGTGAAACAGCTATTCAGACAGTGCTTCTATCTCTATACCTGTAATTCAGCTGTAGCTGATGTGTAAGTGCTTTTAAATAACAAGACATAAATTTGGTAAATATTAAAATTGGAGCATATGCCCCATAAAGTTGAGTGCTGAATCTAATACTTGCTTTTAGGAAGGTTAACTATTAAATTAATGACACTTGCATCCCATCAGGAGGCCTTGAGCTGAATGCAACATTAATTTTAACAGTCTTGCATTGTGGGGCTCTAGGAGGGGTGTGTGGAACCAACCCACAAACCCATCAGTTGACTTTGTTTCTCAGACCACTTCAGATGTAAATAATTGGCAGATGTGGCTGATGTCTGTTTGTTTTCATTCAAGATCTGGGGCTCTATTTAATATACTAGGGTTGAGATTGAAACTTTCTCAGGTGACTGAAAGGAAAAGCATGTCTTAGGCTATAAGATATGCTACTGAATTTTGTTTTTCAGACTCTACCTTCCCAGGAATGAGCTGGATAACCCTCACAAGTCTAAAACATGGAAAGTCTATAGTGAGACATTTGCTGTGGAGGTGAACTTTATTGATTTATAAGGGAAATTTGAAATAAGGGAAACATGTAAAACTTATCTCTTTCCTGGAGAATATCTTGCTGTTTCAGTATAAAGTGAAGCAACGTCATTTTGATGTACTTAATGTATTTCTGTGTAGATACAACTTTTCAAATAAAGTTACATGAAGTTCTGTTGTGCAGGGCAATAACATTCTAAAGAGTTACTTAATGTCAGCTGACTGTCACATCATCCTTTGGACCTTAGGTATCTCTGCATACAGGTAATTCCTGTTTTGGTAATCTAAGACAATTGCCAGTCTTTAAGCAAGAGCATTAACCTGAGGGTGGGTGAAGACCAGCAGTGTTCATGAGACTGAAGGAGGTGTGTCAGATTTTTTTCAGCATCAGTGTTTTCCACAGATCAGTAGAATATAGGAATTTTGAGGGAGAAATATTAGTCTTCCTCAGTCAGATGACTCGTGCTTGAGTAGAAGCCTTAGTATTGAACTGCTCTTCATCAGGAGTCAGTGATGTAGGGTTTTGAGCAACACATGTCCTGGTAGCTGCCTGTGGGGGTTGGAGACTGCACAGCTGCTTTTCTAATGCTGTACCTCCCCACAAAGGGTTGGGATGGCCACATGCCCTAAGACTTAAGTCTGGATCTCATCAGCTCATGATCATCCCAGCTGCCTGGAATCAGAGTGAGGCTTGCCTTAATGCCTGCATGTAATGTGTTTGATCTGTGCATTTGCTCGTTTTAGCTAATAGTGCAAATGCTCATGGACCCCTCTTGAGCTGTACTAAGACCTGTAATTTGCAAACTTCCAGGAGGCTTATTCTGCTTCCTGATGTTCTCAGCAGTGCAGCTTTTCTATGGAGACTTTATCTTCCTTGATGTGAAATAAGTTGAGGTGTTAGTTTCTTGTTTCTGTAGTCTTTTTATTGTTAGGAACCAAGCGTGAAAGGGGAGTGACAATCAATGAGCTTTCCAGTTAATGAGGTAAGCAGAGGTGACACATCTTCCCTCTGATCACTCTGGGATAGTGGTGTCCTATCAAGTATGTGTGTGAACTGAACTTTTGGTATTGTGTTGCTAGCTAGTACTTAGGAGCTGGGCTCTTGGAAGCTGCTTCTATCAGCACTGTACTTCAAGTATGGAGGCTGAAACCTGTCTTGAATGACCAACAGTGTCCCACCAATTGTTTGGAATTCTAGTTGCAGGATAGAGCGAGCCAGGGTTATTTATGTACATGTAGTCCATGCTCCTGTCCAAAACTGGCCCAGATTGAGCTGGATCACCTAATCTAGTTCAGTTCTATGTATCTCCATATACAGGATTTTTCATGCAGTACTTAATCTTGTAACTACTTTTCCTTCCTGACTGGAATTTCCTTGATTCCAAGTTGTACGTATTGCATCTTGTCCTGCCACTGTAAGCTTCTGCAAAGACCCTGGCTCTAGCCCCTTCCTCAAATGAGGTAAGTGTTAGACACTTTAGCTTTCTACTAAGGGGGAAACAAGCTCTGCTTTATCCACCATCTATTCTCATTGCCCTGTGCTTGACTTGCTGTGGTCTGTCACTGCCTTTCTTCAGCTGGGGAACATGTCTGCTCTGACAGATGTGAGAGGTATGAGCAGAGGGTCAGGACTGCCTCACCTGCTGACTCCAGAGCCAGCTCTGTCAGCCTAGTCTTTGCTGCAAGGGTGTGCTGGCTCACCTTCAGCTTCTGCAACATTGTTGCCCAATTTGTGGTATTGCTTTGGAGTATTGCTTTGTGGTATTGCCCCTCAAGGTTATGTGGTGCTAGCAAGGTTAATACAACCCCTGCATCTCTGGCTTGAGAAAAGGAAGAAATATCCAGTTACAAAGTTGTGAGATCCCAACTGCAGCACTAGAGGGCAACAGGGCAAGCAGGCACATAAGGTCTCAGTGTCCCCATGAATGTGCTTGGGGCTGGAAGAGGCTGCCCTTTTATTGCAGCTAGAAGTGGCTGATGACTAAGTTAATTTTGGCTTAGCTCAGGCAATTGGATGCCACTGTCCTTGGATGCCCTTTCTACTAGCTGATGCCTTTCTAATAGTTGCCAGGGCAGTTAAGGTGACCTCTCTTCCTGCTTATGGAGTAAGCCAGTTTTCTCAGGTAGCTGCAGCAAAGGCTTTCTCGCTAAAGCAAATGTGGTGAAGTCAAAGCTATTGTGTAAGCAGGAATGAGAAACAAAATAGCTGTTTAAGGGATATGCTACATTTCTCTTGGGCCATCCAAGCCCCACTGCTCAGAAGATGGTAAATAGAGGTCCTGCTCTCCCTGTTGCACTGACTTTCACTGGATTCAGTGTAGTGGACATTAATCCCTTACATATGTGGAATTTGTGACCTATGCTGGACTCCTGGCATTCTTCTGAAGGAAATTTAACTTTAGAGCCTGTATCATGGTAATGTAGAAACTTGGGAGTTGAGGTGAACCTTAATGCTAGAACTGACTTTGATACTAACAGAGCAACAGGCCAAGGGCTGAACCATGGTCTTAATTTTCCATAGCAGAAGATGTAAAATCAGCAGTTGTTTCACAGCACCTTGCTCTAGCTGCCACTTTCCTTTCAGTTTTGAGGGCTTTATATGTTCATTGATTGTGAAAGGTCTTTTCCTTTAATTCCAGAGAGGTGGTGATGACTCCAGCCTCTTTGTTTCTCAGCTAGATAAGCTTTTCAAATTGTGTTACATGAACAGTCATCAGGTAGTCAGTAAATCAAATGAAAGTTTATTCCAATTAATTTCTATACCATTATGAAGTTCGTAGCTGAACAACTGATACATGTGTACAGCTTAAGCAGCTGGTAATGGAAAAATTACTGCTTACATCAACTTCAGAAGGTAAACACTCAAAAAATACCACCAGCTTCTTGCTGTAGGTTCAGTTTTAAATATCCTGCTTCTCTTGAAGCTTCAACTTTTGTATTAAAAACTGCAGCCATGAGCTTTAAAAATGAAAGCAAAGACAAATCTAAGAAATAGATTGAAGTATTCCACTGATGCAAAGTCAGTCCTCACCTTTTTGTAACTATTAGAAACATGTACAAATATACTATTTCTCTTAGCTAGACAACTTTGAAAAGGAGAAGTCTAACAACTCTTAAACCCTCACCCTCCTACCTGAATTATTTAAGCATTTGGTATAAATTTCTTTAAAGTACTGGCACTGAAGAGTATTGCTGCCCCTCAGGTACTGGTCAATCAAGGTAAAGTGTTGCAATAGACACTGAAGATTCTTCAGCTATGCCCTGTTCTAACTGCATTTCTGATGCTGCGTGAAAGGGAGATGAATTGTTCATTCTGCACTTAAGGCTGAAGGAGCAAGAAGAGTTCCACTGACTGTGGAACTGAAGAAATCACCTTCCAGCAAAGGCTGCATAATGCAAGGAATTAGCCAGCTTAAGTGCACCCTGACTCCATTGCAAGAGGCAGCAGGTATTGACATGATTTCATCTAAGCCTAAAGCTTTTTCCTGTTTCTGGGATCCAAAAGGGAAGCTGTAACATGCAAAACTAGGCTGTTACAGCTCTGACAAATGTGGTTGCTGTGGCAAGCTGCTATTTTCCATGGAGCTGTGATCATATCAGACAATCAAAGAGCTCTGTCTGTGCCCCCCACACTGGTGGGCTGCACTTACAGCACACAGTCAGCATTCCTGTACAACTCCAGGCCCAAGTTTGTGCTGTTCTGAGAGCTGCTTGAACTTACTCCAGGATAAGGCAGTAACTGCCTCTAACTAGGCAGAGCATGCTTGTACAAAGAATGTTCTACCTCAAGAACAAAAGTGGTATCTGGAAATAGGTGTCACTGCATCATTTTGGGTAATACTGTCAAACTGCCCATTTAATCAAGTAACATGACCAAGCAGGCATGCCCTCCAGGCCTGAAGGTGATACAAGGTATCTAGTCATATGAGCTGTTTCCACTCAGCTGCAGAGGCACTGCAAGTGGCAGGACTCATACCAACTAAGAGTGTGCTACACCAGAGACCATGGTGTCATATGTCTTTAACAACAGTTGTGGCTTTCTGCTCCACTTCAGCTTCCTGTCCTTCCACCACATGGACTCATTCACGTCAAGGTGACCCAAACAGGAGCCTGCACAAAGCTGCTGTCTCTGAGCACAGAATTTTAACTATTTCCAGCAGTGTTCCTTATGTTAAATGCTGCTTAGCATATTCCACCACTTCTTGAAAGGATGTAGAAAACAATAAAATGCTGTATAGATTTCTTATTCTAGTTACTGGGTTTCTTTTATCAAAAATGCATGCATATCTTTTGTACAAGGTCAAGGGTGAATACTTCCTACTTTTATAAGCCCATTTACTAGGACAGAGTATGTAAGTCAGATACCATCTGCCATGACCTTGGCAAGTCAGAGAGTAGCTGGGAGCTGGAGGAGAATAGGGGTCTTAGTTGAGGGATATGTCCAAGTCATCCATAATCAGCATGATTAGGCAAGACTGATGTGGAGTCACACACCAGGAACACCTGGGACAGTTCACTACCACAGCACAGATTTAAATGAGTGCTTGGCAGTAGGCAAATTGTAGCCTACTGTTGCATGTTACATTAAACCCCACAGGTCAACATAAGTCATTTTAGCACCATTACAGGTCAGGAAATATATTTGACATACAATGTACCTAGTGCAGAATCTGCAAGATGGAGATAGTTCTGCTTGTGCAATTCAAGCAGCATGTCCACATCTCTATAAAATCACCTAATTTTAAAATATTACAAATCCTAGACTGGAGCTGAGTTCCTAAAATTAGGTTGCTGATTGGTCCTTCTCAGACCATCACATGATCTACATATTTTTTATCATTTATTTAAATGACCCTTAAATAATCTTTTGTTCTTTATCTGCTAGAAGATATCAGTAAGAATCTATTTGTTTAATCATAAGTTTCCGGCTGTACTCATAAGCAAGGAACAGTGCCCCATTGGCCACGAATGCACGGATCATAGTTGGTGTTAGTCCAGAATACAAGGCAAGTACACCTGGAAATGAAATCAGAGACAGCAATTTAATACATTGGCCATCTGCATCCCTCACTGTGCTCTTACCTTTGAAGGGTACTGAAGCAATGCTTCTTCTTAGAGGAGCATTAACGCACAGCTGAACTCCCTGGTGTAGCTGCTCATGCAGTTATTAGATGCTCCTATATCAATATTCAATATTGTAACAGTTCAGCCACGTAACTGCTTATGTTAGAAGCTTATGTCAGGTATGACAAAGTCTTGGTCACCTGAGATACACTTCACAGTGGCTATACCACAGCTGTTAAGGAGACAGGAAAAGCAGCAGGAGCTGTGACCCAAGTTAAAACAGTTCTGAGAGTATCTTCCCTAGCAAGAGGGCCAGGATTCATAATTGCTGCCATTTACATTCTTAGACCATCTTCCAAAATGCCTGACCCAGGCCTTTTCCAGAGATGAGATGCTGAGGTAGATGCCTCAATACCAGGCTCGACAGGGCTGTTTGATAAATCAATCCACAGCCATATATTAACTTCTAGAGATGGAAAAAAATTCTGCGTGGAACAGCCAGTTCCTTCAATTTTCATGTAACCTAGGCTTGGTCATAGGTAACGGAACCCATTCCTTTATCTACTTTTAATGCATACTGAGTTTTGTTGGCTTTAAGAGAATAGTGGGACAGATGTGGTAGGTCTCAATTTCTAGATTCCAAGCTTTCCAGATTACATGAAGCATCAATATTTTGGTTTAGTGGAAAGGGTTATTGTCTGTCTCTAACACATAGTCACTGGACTAGATAGATTTCTTTAGCAATTTTAGGTATTGAAGGGTGTAGATTTCAGTCTGTAGCCCTGTAAGATTCAGTTTTTCAGCTTGCATACTCACCTTCAGTTCTCACGACAGTTACAAATGTTCCCATAAAGCCTGCTTGCTTTCCAGCCATTGAAAGAACCTGAATTCTAGATTTGACACAGTCCACAGGATACACAGCAATCCACAGACAGCTGCCTCCAAAACCTCCACTTAGTAGCAAAGGAATGGGACCTAAAGTTAAGAAATAAGCCTTTATACACACCATAATATTCACCAGCACAAATATAACATTATTTCATCTAAAAAAGTCAAAGAGAACAGAGGATACTGCTTATGACAAAAGAGCAGTTTCTGCTTCCTCCCAAACTTATAAGTTAATTTTAAGCCACTGGTAAATTGCAAGTCTACCTGGAAGCCCAAAGGTTATAAAGAGTGCCTCTTAGATTATTTGCCATGCTAAAAAAGCATAACTGAGAATTCTGTCTGGACTGTGTTATCTAAATTAACTCCTTTAACACTCATAACGACTTTCCAAGGCTAATGTGAAATGGTTTAGAGTTATGTCATATAGTGTTATAAATCACCTATATAGAAGTTATTTTGTGATCAGTCATTTTTTCATGATGTACCCTGATTTTGTATTTCAGATCAGGTGCTTATAAACACCTTGTAACAAGTGAGTCCAGAATGCATGCAGCTGAAATTCTGACTCCCAGCAAGACAAATTATTACTCTTCAGTCTTTCAACAGGAGACACACAATCTTTATTCTGGCATCACCACATTGTTAATGTGTCTAATTTTCAATCTCAGTGTTCTCTTACTATTATTGTAATTACATGTAATAGCATACATTTCAGCAGATGCTTGAACACACTGTTCAAGAGAATGCAGCTAAATACTTCAAAATCACTCTAAATGCCTGCTGAAATTAAGTTGTTCAGAGTTGTGTTACACTGTAGGGTCAGATATTTCAGCAGTTTTGTACTGCTAGCTCACTGTATTCATTCTCCATTTATAATACATCCTGCTTCATTATAAAGGGGTCACTTCAATAATTCATTACTATATATACACAAAATGCAGACTTTCATATTAAGTAAGTCCAGGTTCCTTCATTTTACATGTATTTTACAACTGCTGTGCATTGTCAGTGTATCTTCAGGGAAGATATGCCCTCCTTTAGGTCCCCCATGACAACATGCTAAAACCCAGCTGGAAAAAGAGTCACCATACCTAAATCATCTTTTGATCTCCCAGAGGCAAAGAATGTCCGGCTCAGTTCATACCCTCCAAAGAAGAAGAAATAGCCTGGGACTTCCCGCAGCAAAGTGCTTGACAGGCCACGGTAAAATCCAAGAGGACCATCCTTTTGAATAACACCCTTCACTACTGACCAAACTGTACTGATAGAGAGGTTGATCCAGTTAGTGATGCTTAATAGCCAGATTATGAGAAGTTACAGAACAAAGGCAGCTGCAGTGACAGTTAAGGGCTAGACCCATTGTGCAAACAACAGAATACAAGTGCAACTTAGAACAAGATCCTACTGGGAGCCCTTCACTGGCATTTGGCTTTACTAGTACCCAAAAGGTCTGCAGGCTGTGACCCTCTCAGCCACAACTCTTCTCTGATTAGCAATGCACTGCAAATGTGACATTAAGCCAATACAGAATTTGAAGTAAGAATATACATAAAATGGTTTCTGAGGTACTGAGCAGGGTATATACTTACTTGTGTCCCTGGATTATCTTTCCTGACAACTGCATTTCATGCATGGCCTGTAGCCGGCACTTCACCAGCTCTGTGGGACAGAGGACAAGGGTGGCAAAGGCAGAGGCGAAGGAGCCTGCAGCAGCATTCTGCAGATCACTGCAAGAAAGAAATTGCAGAAGGTATTTGGGCAATTACCTTTAGTGTAGTGGAGCCACCACACCACCAATCAGCTTCCTGAACCTGTACTATAAATATCTTCAAGAAAAACTGACACAGTCTTGGTGGAAAGAGTCTCGAGGGAAAAGGGCAGTTACTTGAACTAGAGAGAGGAAAAAACTAATTCCTCCTATCTTCTTGTATAATGCAAAGACATCCCCTTTTGACACCAGAGAAGATATAGTGCAACCTCTACCCTTTCTGCTATACGTCACTGACTACAGCAGAATAAACACTGTCAAGTAGTACTCCTCTTGGCTTTTATAAAGATTTCCATAGACTTGTTTTACTGGGCAACTTTTGGGTACTGGTTACTTCCTCAAAGAGAACAGGAGCAATAATTATCTCATATAGATAGATGTCAGTGTTTCCAAATTCATCTTACCAGGATTAATACAGGCTTTCAGTGGAAGATGCGAGAAAACTGAAAGCAAGGCACAATGGATCACTGTAATCTTTCTATGGATGTGCTGCCATGAATGCAACCATGTGAATCAGAGATAGCACAGACAAACATAAACCATACACTGAACAAGACAGCACTGTCATCTGAAGTGACTCACAGTATTCCAAAACTAGAGCTTACTTTGTGGTGATTTTACACATACCACAAATTCTGGGCTTGCTAAACTGGCAGGACTTAAAAGGTTGGTATTCGAGGGTCGTTCTGTTTTATGATGCATTTTAAACAGGCTTCTTTAAACACTGGTGTGTTAGACAGGAGCTGCACAATAGCACAGAAGAAGTGGAGCGTCTCTCTTCCTTCAGAATCTGGGGAGTCAGCACAGCTGAGACTGATCTCGCTGCAGCACAGAAATTCTTTCCATAGGAGGGAGATGTTTGCCCTGTGCCCAGCAGTTTGATACATCTATAGTATCAGAGATTAAAGCTACAACTTGTCACCTTGCAGAAGCACTACGAAATTAAAGTTGTGACATGAAGCAAAGCTCATGACATATTCAGATACGGCAGTGACTGCTATGCAGTCACACTATTTGATCTTGAATCAACAAGACATTAAGCAGCCATCCTGGATCACAGAAGTACCATTATCCAACAAGGGAAAGAAGGATCAGATGCCAAAGGCCCTTACTATTGTTACATACTCAAATTACATTCCCATTCTGTATCTCCAGAGACAGTAGTACACCATTGTACTGTTCAAAGGGTCCTGCATTACGTCCCCTGCACACAGCATGAAGATGATCCTAGGGCCTCTGCACATCTGTGATCTACCTCCCAGGATGATCACTAAAGACAGTTAAGAAGTGAAGTATGGTGCTGGTAGGCCTACCTCCTACATTTTAGTGGGTAGGAAAAGGTAAGGCATCTGTAAGCTGAGCAAGCAGAAACCTCCTGATCTAAGAAATCAAAAAAGAAAGGTGAAAACAGTCCTGTCTCAGCTCAGGGGTCTCACTGTCAGAGAAGAGTGATAAAGAAAGCAAATAGAGATAATTAATATAATTCCTTTCTTCATAACTTCATAGTCCCCTCATAGCAGGGCTCAGTCTCATGTCTTCATGTGACAGGAGAATACCTCAATGTCAGTTTTATATAATTGACTTGCACTTAAGAAGCTATCCATACCACTTCAGGGATTTCAAATGCAGAATCATGGCCTTCCCTGCTATTTTTACTGGAGACAGATGTGACAGAGGTAGAACAAACCTATTAATACAAAGCTGTGTGTGGTAAACCTTGCATCCCTCTTTGAATGAATGGTATTAGGACACTAAGAGAAGTCTTCTGTACACTGTGGCACAGCACAAGGATGGAGAAGGTACATCTAATCTCAGGAGACATACCTTGAGAAATGGATAACAGTAAGGCACACTGAAACTGCTGGATCACTGACAGCTCTAAAGAGATACATCTAGAGAACAGCCATCCTAGCTACAAAGATCATAATCATTGTGCCAGTGCATAAATCTGTAACCTGTTCACACCCTGAATACTTTACACAACTCTGGTCTCATAAGCTGAATCCCCAGACACATTAGAATTACAAGAGTTTCAGAGAAAGTCAGTGATTACAGCTAAAGGGATAGCTTCAGAGTGCTCATTGATTAGGAGGGCTGCAATTCTCTAAGAAAAGATTCAGGTGGGGAAGAGGGGCATGGAGCAATGAATAATGATCTACTAAGTCCCAGGTAGTGTGAAGACAGTGGCTAAAGATCAACAACTACAGAATTAATGACTGTCATCTGCAGGGCTCCCTGCCAAAGTGTACTTCAGGTGTGAGGTACTTAGAATAATTCAAGAGGACACTGGACAAGTCTTCAAAAGATCAAAAGTCACTGACTGTGTCAAACCAGAATCAAAAAATCCTCTTAACTAAGAATGCAACCTGGCAGAGGACTCAGTAAATGTTAAATACTTCTTTCTCATTCTTCAGGCAGTCGCTTATGGCCAGTGCTGTAGACTGTAAACTGTTCAAAATGAGACCTTTAATCTAACCACCATTACATTCAAGCTTCTGAGACTTAAATAAATAAATGTTTAAAAGCAAGGCAATATTAGAAAACTATCCTTTCTCCTTAGTGTGCCACCCTGTAAGAAGAATCACTACCTCCCACGCAAAATTAGAATAACCTAAACATCAAGGGAATGCTAACTTTCAGGTGTAATGCTCAGTCTCATTGGTCAAAATGTTCCAGGTCTTGAATACTCCAGGTAAGCTGTGAATACCTAAACCAGCCAGCTACAGTGAGTGATTAGTAGATGGCTCTGCTATGATTAGACACCATATCGTCACACAAGGGTCTATATTTCAAAATTTACACTTTATAGTGGCAGAGGGTGGCCTGGGACATCACTTGTACCCTGACAATACAGTATTGGCAAACAGCAATGGCATGATTATTTATTTATTTATTTATTTATTTTAAAGGACAACCCAAATTTTTATTACTAACCTGAGCTTTGTTTTCCTGTCTAATCCAACAATTCTTCTCACAATTTGTTGGCAAAATCCATAGCACATGAACAGAACGGAGTTCTCTGCAATGTTGGCTAGAAGTGCTGGTGTGGTTCCCTTGTAGAAGCCTCGAAACCCCACTTGCTTATAGGTTCTCACAAAACAGTCAACAAGTCCTTTGTACATGTTGGGGAACGTCTGCATCTTCACCTTTGCAGTGTCAAAGGGCTGGCCAGTCACCACACATGCCGTCCCACCTAAGCAAGCAGGGGAAGTTAAGAGAGTCGCTGAATGTTATTGCAACTTCAACATCTATACTCAAGCACCAGTATAAGCAAAATCACACAGAAAGCAAAGATGCGTTAATTCTCTGTAGGAAAAGAAAAGTGCACTGGCTTTGGCACAATGGTATCAATTGTCACTGCTGAATTTAGTTACCCTAAAAAAAAATCAGCTGAAGGAGCAATAAAAACATGATTTTCATTAAACATTTCTTTACCTCATCAAAAGCAAGCATCTAAATGAATCAGCTCACTTGCATAAACTTGTGCTGAATTAGACGTATTGTTCTGCAATCAAGTCACTTGCGTCAATCATTTAAGTAGCATTTTTCTTTTGCTCATTAATCCAGTGGTTCAGAAGCCATCTGATTTTATATTCCAATAATAAAAAAAAAACTCTAAAAGATTAGTAATCAAGTGATTCCACCAGGACAAGAAGAACACTGCTGAGAGTGCTAAACTGATCATACATAATAAGTTGATAACCAAACACTCAAACCCTTTACTTCAAAAGTCCAGATGGCTCTTAAGTGCATTTATTTCCACATACTGGAAGAAAGTGTTGAGTACAAGCTGAAAAAGAGCAAAAGGGCAAAGTTTCTCAACATGATATCTTTTTCAAACTGAACTGCAAGGTCAATACCCTGAAAACTTGTGAGATATTTCCATCAATGTCATCAATAACCGTTTTGCTCACAGTGCAGTGCCTTTTCACAAGGTTTAACTCAATTAAGTAGTCTGCAGAAAGAGCTAATGTTATACTTTTTCAGTAAGAAACAGTGTACAGTGATAGCAATCTGTTAGAAGCAGATACCTGACAGGAAGCATATGATATATGTGCCTTACACAGGCTTTATGGTTTTGCTTTTTCAGCAAGAGAGAACAGTCCTAAACCAGAAACGACTCTTTAACCAGAGCACAGTTGACCTGCACATACCTTAAATTATCTGTAAATGGAGATAACAAAGTAACTGAAATGGAAACAAATGAGTGGTCCAATTAAGATTAGGTTTTCTTCCTTTATATGTGGAGAGGAAGAGTAAGCAAATGTTTGTTTAAAGAGCAATATTTACAATCTGTTTTACTCTTCGCAAACACATTTGTGTTACATTGTTCTTGCTCCTCTGCAAAAAGGTACTTCAGGTCTTTGGGAGAAACTCACGATCTAGCCGCCATAAAAACTCATTCTCAACCAGATGGATCATTAAAAGCTTCAGAGCAAATCATGCAAGGAAGCATGTAAAGATTCCTGCTCTGGAAGGATAACCAAGGAGCTAGCTTGGACCAGTAACATCCACGTAAGCTTCAAATGCAAAGCAGAGCTGGAAAGGTTCAGCCAATGTTATTTGCAGGAAAGTCAGGAGATATTAATCTACAGTACATATGCTAGGTTGTTATAATAAAATAATGGCTGTTGGAAGATGCCCAGAAAAACCAGGAATGGTCTCAGAAACGTAAAGCTGAAAAATTGGGAGTTGACAGCTAATGGCTGTTCCAAAAAGACTGTCATTGAAGGTGGCACAAAAAGTCTAGTAAACAGCCATGAACTTTGTAAGCCTCAAGATTAAAACCAAGAGTTACAGTTATTATCCAAAATATGAAAGAAAAAAAATTCTTCCAGCCAGCAGTAAAGAGTCATAAAAAACCCAACCCAACTACAAAATTAAAACAAGCAAGAAAACAAAAAAGTAAAATATATTTGAACATTTAGACAAGTGTGGTCCTAAATAACCTGGCAATGATGAAGAAAAGAGTCCTACTGAATCAAAAGTGATTAGATGTTGCTTAGATCCTAGGCAAAGGACTATGACCCACAGGCAGCTAAATGACTTATTTGTTCTTGTTTGGAATTTACTTGCCCCAATATGACATTACTTATCAGATAGTCAAGACTGTATCTGGAGAGGAAGGTAAAATCATGTTACCCATTTGCTGGAGGAACAAGCTGTTTACATACTCAGATACATTTTCTAAAGGGTGCAGAGACTGCCACGCTGGACTTGTGCTGTCACCCCTTGCTTTCTCACTGCACTATTAACCTCCACACTGACAAATGACCCCAAATAACTACCACTGAACATACTTAACACCATCAATACTGTCATATTCACAGAATTAACATTCATAAAAGGACTAACTGCAGGAGTTGTTGTATGGGAAAGAAAAAAATCCATAAAATTGTCAAACTGGTTACAAGAGTAAATTAGAAAAATCTTCCACCTTCTCTGTATAAACACTCTCAGCTTAGAAATGTCAGAGAGATCACTTTTCCCTGGCAGAGTTAAAAGCCAGATCCCTCAGACACAGATATTACCGATATGGCAATGTCAGCGAGACAATACAACCATTTCCACATAACTGCTCCAGCAAAATTTTATAGCATAGACTAGACTGAAGTGGAAGTCAGTTGAGTGAATTCATCATCAGTTCTAAAAGCTGCACAGAATGTTGTCTGAGTCAGTAACCCTTAGGATAGCTTCCTGTCCCTTTCAATCAGAGAGGGTTCCTGTGACAAAAGCAGTACTTTGATCATTCAAAAACTGAAAGTTTCATTCCAAAACTCTCCTTGTGACTGATTCTTAAACTCATGTAAACATGACGACTTAAACCTCCTTACAGCAAATCATGAGTCTGAAATAAAGGGTTACACCTTCACTGTGTGACAGGGGTTTCATTAGGGTGGAACAATAGTGATACAGTGACAACACTGGCTGAGGTCACTGCTTCGTCTCCATATTCTTAAAATACAGAAGGTGAGTGAGGCTTTTTATAGCAGAAGGAAACTGCTTTTACATTTGTCAAAGGCATTAAAACTGTCTCTCAGAAGTTTTGTGCTATTAAGTTCTCTCCAGCATTACCTGCAGCTCCTGCTGTGAGGTCAATAGCAGCCTGAATAGCAGAGTTGATCCTCATGCTTCACACTTACCAGTTACTTTAGAACAAAGTCTCCAGCTTTCAGGTATGTATGGAGATACTTGTCTCCTGAGGGAAGAGAAGGATATACAATTTACAATAACTTGACAGGCAAAAGCATCGCAGGAATGCTTTCACATTCACTCTTCATTTAGAGACAGAAAATACTTGTGCCCAGGAATGAGACTGCCTAGCCTCATCTTACTTGGGCTTTCCAGCTTCTAATCTAGATATCCCAAGTGAAAGCAAGGAGTACATCCAGGGAACAGTGCTGAGCAGTACCTTTATATTGATTACAGAAGCATAGTCTGCCATCGAGTGTCTAAGACTACCTGGCAGGCATATTTCACCCCTCTCTCAGCTCCTCACCTATAAAGCAAAACAATCCTCATGGTGAAGAGCAGGTAAGAAACCTGTCCATGATGATACAGCCACATTAGGTGGCTCTCAGAAGATGAGTAGAAAGGGAACAAACATGACCATCTTAAATTGTGTCTGGCTGTCACGTTCCCAGGGCAAGTCCAGCATATTATAAATGCAAGTACAACAGCATATTATAAATAAGAATTGCACCTCATCTCTCAGTAAGGTGGCTGGAAAGCACAATTGCAAAGGGGACACTTTGAAATAAAGCACTCAAATTAATTCAGTTCTCAAATTTGCAGTAAGTTACTTTCACTGGGTGAGCAGTTAAAACAAACTTAGTTATCTGGGGCAAAATAACTCAGCCAAAGAGCTTCCTTCCACTGTTTCAGAATCATGCTGCTGAGTGAGACACTTGGCTGGTGGTGCTGTCAAAAAGCTGCATGAGTCTTAAAAACCACACAAATGTACATGTGAATTAGTGCCTCATTGACTTTTAAGTGTGGCTTCAAGTACAGTACATCAGTAAACAGAACAATTTTCAGTCTCCTACCTACTGTAGTGCTTCTTTTGATGCTTGTTACCTCCCAAAATATATATTGGGGTAATATGAATGGGAAACATAATTTTCAGTAGGCTACATTGAAAGGATAATTAAAAAAAACGGTGTAAACCACATCTGTTGTACAAGAAACAGACATTTGAATACAAGCAAGGTTTTAAGAAAGCCTCTCTCTAAACAAATTTGTTATTCCTGAACCTTAAGAAAATACACCAGTAGGCCAAATACTGTCACTCAGTGACTTTACTCATCCTGTCTAAGATGTGTTGCATAAATCTAGACACAATGGGTTTAAAACAAAATAAATCATTACTCCTGTAATAAATGGCACTAACACATTCCATTTCCAAATTGTGGCTCCAGATTTGACCTGCTTTGCTACTGACAGCATAGCATACTGGGTGTTATTTCAAAATGCGGGCTCCAAGGCCAAATTGTGCTTTGCTATCCTATATAGCTCATTAGTGTTCACACAACACTCTGCAGTTTTGCACCTCATTTAGAGAAAAAGAGGAACAGATCAGTGAGACACACTTTGAATGAAGGGAATTACTAGAGAGCAACAATTGCCTGTGTTCAGTAAAAGGTACACTGCTTTCATCATGCTGAGTGCTTATCGACTAGTGCCAGTCCCCAAAGGGAGCACGTGCCAAATCACCCACAGAAAACTTGGCAGCAGAAGGAAAAAGTATGCCGATAAAAATATGACCGTTTTAAGATCCAAGGAAGTCTAGCTGCCTGATCTGTATCCTCACAGTGCCAGTTTCAGAAGATTTAAGTCTCAGTCAGAATTAAACCAGTATTTTATACGTACATACCTATTTTTTTTCTTATTTGTAATAACACTAGTATATTAAAAGCTGCTTGTAGATAGAGCAAGGCAACAATTGCTCTGCTACTTCCAAAGCGAACCCAAGCCTCAAACCTGGAAATACAGAAGCATTAGTTAGTGTAACAGGTCCTGCAGAGTCCTCCGCCCGCAGCCCCAGATGTTCCTCTCTGCTGGTGCCTTCTTCAAGCACGGAGATGAACCCGGGAGGCAGCGCGGGCAGGCCATGACTCCGCTCCCCAAGGTCAGAGCAGGCCGGCGCTGGAGCAGCAGCAGCGGGGCGGCGGTGCCTACCGGGACTCCCCGCGGCGGGATGGATGTCACCACACGTGCTCGCGGCCGCTGCGGATGGGCCGCTCACGGGCCGGACCGACAGCTCCAGGTTCGCTCTCGGAGGGAGGCTCAGGATTCCCGTTCCGCCACCACCCGCCCATTTCGAGCAGGACGCCCCGGCCTGCGTTCGGCGGAGGCCCGCGGGGGCAGAGCCGCCCGCCCCCGGCCCGGCGCCTCTCCCGGGCGGCCGCACACGCCGCGGGTCCCGGAGGGGATGCAGCGCCGAGCCCCGCGCCCGCCGCGCATCTCCGGCCCGCTCGCCCGCCCCGCTGCCGAGCCGCTGGTACCCCGGCCCGCCCCGCCGACCTCATGCCCGAGCAGGGGGCGAGCCCGCAGCCCCCGCCCGGCGCCACTACTCACCGGAGCCCTCGCCCGCCGGCGCGGCCCCGCCACCCCCTGTGCTATATTATATGGGCGGCGAAGGAGGCGGCGCGGGCCGGGCTGGGGCGGGGGAGCGGCGGAGCGACGGGATGGGCTGTGGGTAATCCGGGGCTGGGCTGTGTGTGAGCTCACTGAGCAGGGTGCAATGGAATTTATGAATGAGAACCAAAATATTTTTTCTTCTTTTTTTTTTTTTGTTTTATTTAGGTGATTTGTTTCTGTTTATTTATCTTTTTTTCTTTTGGTTTGGGTTTCTTTTTTAATTTTGTTTTCAAGAAGGATTTCTTTAGGAATTGCATACCCTGAAACAACAACAGTTTCTGTGTGCAGGGGAACTGCTGGGGTTGCCGAGACAGTCTCCTAAACTGTCACTTTGGTGATCCTGGCTTTTCGGGACTATACAGTGGCACATAGTGGCCTAAACCACTGTCGTGGATGTTAATATTGCTTTCCTCAGCTGAAACTACAGAGCACCTTTCCCCCCTCCCCCCTCTCCCATTTTATTTGCATTTAACTGAAGTGCTTACAATAAGGCTTGTCAGAAACGATGTCTGGCTGAAAGCAGTAGGACACTGTACAGTCCGTGGAAAGGTAAATGAGCAGGACCTGTTATGTATATCAGTGATCAATCATACTCGAGATACTCTGCCAGACCTGGCAGTGTTTCTGGGAAGCGCTGCATGCCTGTAATCCCTGTTGAGCTGCACATGTATTTGCATGAATTGAGATATGCAGACCTACATATTTGAGCTTAGATCCATGGTGTTTTCCACCAAATAACTCTGATGGCTCCTACTTTTAAAGGCCAAACCAAGGAAAAAGCATAATAAATACAATAAAGTTAGATGTATTTTTCCATCACTTTTAATGAACTGTAGGGTTCAGATTTGATTTTTCTATATGGTTATTTTCTTGAAATACTCCTTTTGAATGATTTATCACAAAATCATAGAACGGCCTGGAGTGGAAGCAACCTTAAAGATCACTTAGTTCTAATCCCTCTGCTGTGGGCAGGGATACCTTTCTCTAGACTAAATTGCTCGGAGCTCCAACAAACCTGGCCTTGAACATCCAGGGATGGGGCATCCACTACTCCTTTGGGCAACTTGTTCCAGTGCCTCATTACCCTCAGAGTAAAGAATTTCTTCCTAATATCTAATATAAACTTACTCTTTCAATTTGAAGCCATTTCCTCTTGTCCTCTCACTACACGCTTTTATAAATAATCTCCCTCCATCTCTCTTGTGGGCTCCCTTCAGGTACTAGAAAGCCTCAATTAGATCACACCAAAGCCTCTTTTCCAGTCTGAACTATCCCAATTCTCTCAGCCTCTCCTTGCAGGAGAGGTGCTTCTGCCCTCTAATCAATTGGGTGACCCTCCTCTGGACTCACTCCCAACAGGTCAGTCCTTCCTATGCTTGTGACACCAGAGCTGGATGCAATATTCAAGGTGTGGCAATTGTGAAGGAACAACAGGCTAAGTTATAAATGGTTTTAAAAATTGAATTGTAAATTATTTTATTTCTTTAATGTAAAAAAAATTACTGAGTCTGGGGTAACCAGTTGCGATCTGTGAGTTAGTTGTGCAGCTCAAATAACCTTCAATACTTAGAGATTACTGTTTAGTTGCAAAAAAATTTGGCCCATGTGTTGTCCTCTTTTTTAGCAGGATGGCAGCACTGTGGAAAGATCCAGTTGGTGAAAACCATTTGACTCCTAATGCAGCGAAGCTTGTGATTAATATGCCATTACACCATGTGCTGCCTGCCATTGCCATTTGCCAGCTGAAACATCAGGCCTTGTGTATTTCAGGATGCTTTTTCATAGCCTTGTTCCTCATTCAGACCATCAGGCTTGATCTGCTCTGGTTTGGACCCCGTACAAAAGATGGAGATGGTGGTAGCACTTGAAATAATTGCCTGGAAGGTTTTATAGCCATGAAATGCATCAGTACAATGAGCATATTGCCACCACGTGGCTATTTCTGCTGCCTGCACCCGTGGCTACTCAGCCAAACCAGCAGAGGGATCAGGGATAGTGCAAGTCTGAGGGGGAAAAAAAAAAGCTCATATTCTTGTTACACGTCTTTGAAGGAATGTTTCCTTGCAGTGTAAGAACTGTACTTCCAGGGTCTGTTTTCAGTAAATAATTTTTCTTATTTTGCTTAATATTCTTGATAACTATCAGTTGCCATGGAGTTACAGAGTACCATGAGCATTTTCTGCCTGTAGCCAATTGCAAATACTTGCCCTTTGAATCTCATGGAAAACCAGCAATCCATAATACCAACATGCAGAGATGAAAATGGTGTTTCTCAGACAATTTTTTAACACTTCTATCCATTTCTTAAAAAAAAAATAACTGATGGTTGATGCATGAAATGGATTTCTGGAAAGTTAGTTACTGAATATCAACTGAACTGGGAATTGTCTTGATACATTTCCTCAGCCAGTGCAATGTGATAGTACCGGGCAGCAGCTCACACTGAAGGAGGGTTGCGATACAAAAGCATCAATCTTTATGACTAAAACTAATTTGTTAGTGATGTCATCTAGATTGGAAAATCCGTGTGAGGGAAATACAGGGCATTTGTATATCACACCCCTTGGGCATCCAACATCCCTCAGAAAATGGCTGGATGCTGAAACATCACTCTGAACCAGCCACACACCAAAAGTGCCGTATGGGCTGAAACCTGTGTTTAATACTTAGTGTTTTCAGTACCACAAGCCTTAGAGAGAGGTGAGATACACTCTAAATAGCTGTCTGTAAAGGAATTAATTTTCACATTTCTTAAAGCAATTTGTGCTCTGAAATACAAGATCATCTGTCATTCAGAGAGGCAACTTTGGTCTTCAGATACCCTGTCACACAGTTTTGGATGCTGCTACATGTTTTATTTGTCTTTAGCTGTAGTGCTGACAAGAGTCTGAAAAAAAACACCAAATCCCAACTCTTCTGGGAACATAAATCTGTTGAATCTATTAAATCTGTTTCTTAAATATAAAAAAATACATACTTAACTCTTAAGAAACTGGCATGGGTAAGCGACTAGGACAGGATTGGAGTCCTTACTTTGGAGCCAATTTAGGGATTATTCAGTGATGGAAATAGCAGGAGCAACCTGTTGAGACACATGAATCCAGTAAACACAGGTTTGCTTTTCCTCCACAAAATTGTTAAAGGTACATGCTTTGGCCCCAGTAGAGACCCTTGCACTTATCTGCTCTTGCTCAGTGTTGAGAGCTGCAGCTTCTCCAAGCCATTGGGGATCTCCAACCATTAAAGGCTTCAGAAGTGCCATCCCAGGGCTTGGTTTTACAGAGTCAAAGAATCAGTCAGGTTGGAAGTGACCACGGTGGATCACCTGGTCCAACCTCCCTGCTTAAGCAGGGCCATCGCAGAGCACATGGTATGGGATCGTGTTCAGACGGCTCTTGAATATCCCCAGTGAGGGAGAGTCCACAACCTCCCTGGGAAATCTCTTCCAGTCCATGGTCACATGCACAGTAAAGAAATTCTTCCTCATGTTCTGGTGGAACTTTCTGTGTGTGAGTTTCTGCCTGTTGCCTATTATGTCCCAGTGGTTGGCACCACCAAGCAGAGCCTGGCTCCATCCTCTGGACGCTCTCCCTTCAGACACGTGGATGCACTGATGAGGTCCCCTTTCAGTTCTCTCTCCTCAAGGCTGAACAGGCCCAGCTCCCTCAGCCTTTCCTAGTAAGGGAGATCATAGAATCATAGAATGGATTGGGTTGGAAAAGACCTCCAAGATCATCAAGTCCAACCCTTGGTCCAACTCCAGTCCCTTTACCAGATCATGGCACTCAGTGCCACGTCCAATCTCAGTTTAAAAACCTCCAGGGATGCGGAATCCACCACCTCGCTGGGCAGGCCATTCCAATGCCTGATTACTCTCTCTGTAAGGAATTTTTTTCTGATATCCAACTTAAATTTCCCCTGGCAGAGCTTGAGCCCGTGCCCCCTTGTCCTATTGCTGAGTGCCTGGGACAAGAGACCAGCTCCCATCTGGCTATAACTTCCCTTCAGGTAGTTCTAGACAGTGATGAAGTCACCTCTGAACCCCCTCTTCTCCAGGCTAAACAACCCCAGCTCTCTCAGCCTCTCCCCATAGGACTTGTGCTCCAGTCCCTTCCCCAGCCTCGTTGCTCTTCTCTGCTAATCCTCTTCACAGAGCTCCACTGGACCTGCTCCGGGAGCTCCACGTCCCTGTTCTGCCAAGGAGCCCAGAATTGGACACAGGACTCCCGATGCAGCCTCACCAGGGCTGAGTAGAGGGGAGAGATCACCTCCCTCGACCTGCTGGCAACGCTCTTTTCCCGCTCCTGCAGCTCCTGGCACAGCATTCCCTGGGAGCGTGTCCGTGGCCGGAATGGGTCTGCCAGAGAGGAGGATCCCGGCCGGAACGCTACTGCGCGGAACGCGCGGCGCGGCTCCTGTTCCCGGCCGGCGGCGCCGGGAGCGCGGGCCCGGGGCTTGGGCGCGATGTGGGGCCGTATTGGTGTGCGGGGCTGGGGCTGTGGCGGCCTCGCATCGCGGCTGCTTGGGCCGGCCGGGGCAGCGCCGCAGCACGGGAGGCCTCCCAGGTACCGTCACTCCCGCACATCCTCACCTGGCATCGGGGGTGCCGACGGTGCGGGGCTGTGCCCGGGGCCGGGCCGTGTCCCGGAGCGCGGCCTTCTGCGGGCCGGCATCCGCCTGTCCCGCCTGGTTGGGCGCCAGCAGCACCACGAGGGACCGGGAAGTGCAGTCAGGAGAGGGGAATGGCGTGGGTCGTGTTTCTCGCGTTGCTTTCCTTGCCGTCCTTCCCATCGTGGGGTGGTGTGAGCGATCCGCGTGTGTGACCTGGCCCTGGTTTGCGGCGTGTGGGGCAGCAGAGCGGCGCTGCCTCCTCGGCACTGCTGTGCACATACCAAGAGCAGTGTTTGGGGATTCGTTTGGGGCTGATTCCAGTGGGATGAAGTTCAACAAGGCCAAGTGCCGGGTCCTGCACTTTGGCCACAACAACTCCATGCAGTGCTACAGGCTGGGCACAGAGTGGCTGGAGAGCAGCCAGGCAGAAAGGGACCTTTGGGTACTAATTGACAGGAAGCTCAACATGAGCCAACAGGGTGCCCAGGTGGCCAAGAAGGCCAATGGGATCCTGGCCTGTATCAAAAATAGCGTGGCCAGCAGGACCAGGGCAGTGATCCTTCCCCTGTACTCTGCGTTGGTGAGGCCACACCTTGAGTACTGTGTTCAGTTCTGGGCCCCTCAGTTCAGAAAGGATATTGAGGTGCTGGAGCAGGTCCAGAGAAGAGCAACAAGGCTGGTGAAGGGACTGGAGCACAAGCCCTATGGGGAGAGGCTGAGAGAGCTGGGGTTGTTTAGCCTGGAGAAGAGGAGGCTCAGAGGTGACCTCATCACTGTCTAGAACTACCTGAAGGGAAGTTATAGCCAGGTGGGGGCTGGTCTCTTGTCCCAGGCACTCAGCAATAGGACAAGGGAGCACGGGCTCAAGCTCTGCCAGGGGAAATTTAAGTTGGATATCAGAAAAAAAATTCTTCACAGAGAGAGTGCTCAGGCATTGGAATGGCCTGCCTAGAGAGGGGGTGGATTCCCCATCCCTGAAGGTTTTTAAACTGAGATTGGACGTGGCACTGAGTGCCATGATCTGGTAAAGGGACTGGAGTTGGACCAAGGGTTGGACTTGATGATCTTGGAGTTGTCTTCCAACCCAATCAATTCTATGATTCTATGATTCATGTTTTCTAAAAGATTTTTAACTGGTTTAATGACAGGCCAGTTGCACCTTTATTTATTTTTTTTCCTATTTCCAAACGCCTCAATATTTTTGAACAAGCTCCGATGCTGGATGGCCTCCTGCACAAAGCAGCTCGGGCACTTGGGTAGCTGCATTTGCTCCCTGGGGTTGAGATTCCCAGCAGGAGGCAAACCTGGTGGCAGGTGAAACACAGTGATGCAAACTGCAGCGCACTGCTGGCTTTAAATGTCTAAGGCTTGCAGTCTTGCTGTGTTTTCCTGTTCTTCTTACCTTTGTAAGCAGAGATGAGGCTGAGAAATGCGTGGCTGTTCAGCCTGGAGAAGAGAAGGTTGCATGGAGACCTCATAGAAATCTTGGAGTGTCTGAAGGGGGCCTGCAGGGAAGCCAGAGAGGGAGTCTTCATCAGGAACTGCAGTGATAGGACTAGGGGGAATGGATACAAAAAAGAAAGAGGAAATTCAGATTAGGTATTTGGAAGAGGTTCTTTACTTTGAGGGTGCTGAAACACTGGAACAGGTTGCCCAGGGAGGTTGTGGATGCCCCAGCCTTGGCAGCGTTCAAGGCCAGGTTGGATACCTGGAGGAACCTGGTCTAGTGGGAGCTGCCCTGCCAGTGGCAGGTGGGTTGGCACGAGATCATCTTTGAGCTCCCTTCCAGACCCTTAACATTCTATGATTCTTGTGGTTTCTGAATGCTTAGTGTTGAGGAACATGCAGCCTGAATTAATGAAAAATGAGTTGGACAAAGACCCGTGGAAAGCAACATGGTGTAAAACAGCAGGAGGGCTCCTGCCATCTTCCTAGTAATGAGGTTCTGAAGCTTTGCTTAAATTTTCCTTGTGCTTCTCAACATCCAAATTTAGGATTTAATGCTGACAGTTTATTAAGTGCAGAGGGACTGAAGTGTGATGTGTTCTGATACTGGCAGATTTTCCCTTTTTAGCCAAAGAGAGATAGGTATGAGGAGGAGAAGTAGGTAAAAATTCCTTCAGATTTGTGGAAGTGTTTTAAGTTCTACTGAAGTGTTTAATTTTATTTTATTTTTTTTCCTTTATTTCAGTAACTTGAGGGTGATTTTTAAGCAAAATTGACAGTTGTGAATTTAGAGATTTAAACACTTCATTTTAGAATAGTAAAGAGAACAGTTCTTTGAATTTTTTGGTCGCTTTTCTAGAGAATGCAGTTGTGTCTGTGCAATCTCCTGAGTGGCTCCCTACTGCCCTGGCTTTGCATCCTTACCTGCACTGTCTCAGTTTCAGCTTCTTTGCAATGATACGGTAAAATAAGTAGAGGAACTATTTCAAAGGAAGCATAACCCAAATAATTTCTTTGTTACTTTGTTATCTTGTAGCAGAATCCATTTCCCCACTTGGCTGCTATATTGCAGTATAGGGGAATGTGATCTGTAGTAGTGCCACAAAAGTGAAAACATGTGAAGCTAAATGTGTGTGTACAGTCTTTTTTTCAGATGGCTGTGAGTGTTCTCTTTATTGACACATCTTGAGAGTTTTGGTGTGTTTTCTGTAGTATCACTGAATATAAGTATCAGGTACCAGTAGATTCAAACTCATTCTGCTACCTAATGCAGAAATACTTAAGAACTTTTAAGTTCATAAATTATTTCCTCCACAAATAAACAGTGTTTTAAAGTTGCTTACTTGATTTTTTTGATGAGGAAACAGCAAGTAATCAATAGTTTGAAATGGTGTCCCAGTCCTTCTCAAAAGTCAAAAGGTACAGTTTGACATATTTAACATATTCAGGTTGCACTCCATTAGGCCTAAACAGTTGTAATTGATGTTTTGGGGTTTTTTTGTAGGCTTACAAAATTCAGCCTTGGACTCTGTAACTTCTGTTTCTTAACTTTGTGTATCGTCTAGCAAAATACAGAAACCCTTCAGCACAAGCAGTGTGCTTTCTACTGAGAAAGATGAATCTACCACTTCCCAAGACAGCCCCACTGAAGGGGCACCAAAGAGACAGGAGGGTACAGCAGGAACACCAAAGCAGAAGCTGTTAGACATTATTGGTAATATGAAAGTGGAAGTCAGCTACAGAAAGAAGCTTCAAGAATTAAAAGCCACTGAGAGCAAAAAGCAAGCCATGAACAGACTGGAAAGCCCAGACAGTGAAGGTCCTCAGAGAAATACAGAAGACATTCAACGGTAAACAAACTTTTCTTAGCCTCTTTTATCCTTTTCTCAGGTTTTTTTTTTTCATTATTTAGAACAACATAAACCATCAAATGTCATTTCCAGCTATGGAAAAGAATCTTAGAATGTGTTGTACAGATGTAGATTGGGGTAAATCACAGAAGAATCTGGACAAAAAATGCTGGTAGCTTTCTAACATACACCACCATTTGCTGCACTGAGACTCTGCAAAAATGCCATTAGCATCTGCCTGTGGAAAGTTATTTTAATGGGAAGGGGAAAATACTGATCAGATAAAATGTAGTAAAGCTGAGGAAAAAGAAAAACAACATTTAAGAATGGCATCATGATTGTCAAGTCTTTGGTGTGGCTCCTCTCCACAGTGTGTTGCATCATATTTGTTACCCCACAGGTCTGTGCTGCCAGTAGTCCACAAGCTGTATGTCCGAGGAGCTGTGCAGTGGCACAGGGCTGCCATCTCCCCAGGTTTGAGAACAAGAGCTTGTCAGAGTCATTCAACATTGAATGATTAGTGCAGGTTAGGGCAAACCTGCCTGTCCCAGTGGCCACCCTCATTTGGGAAAATATCTGATTAACTTCTCAGTTATTAAGACATACAGTGGCAGTACAGAAATGACAATTTAAGTATATTCAAGGTTGGGTTTTTTTTTGTATCTGTTGTGTGTCTTACAGAGGAAGGCCTTTAAATGCAGAACTGGTGAAGGCTGCTTCTGCAGTTGCATCTTCCCTTCCACTCAACAAGAAACAGACAGAATCAGAACTACTTGCACAACTAAGAAGACATGAAGAAACCACAGATAAACAGCGGAAAGGGGGCACTGTCAACATACGGTCTGTTTAATGTTATTCTCAATTATATTCAAAACTCTGATTTTTCAATGTCATCCTGAAGGTGACTGGCTTTTGTGTTGGAAAGATGGCCCTAAAAGATATATTTGGGCAGTTTATCCTTGGGATTAATGTATGTTAGTAACATCATTGGTCTGATTGTAACAAACTCTAAATTTTGCCATTGTCTTTCTAAAATGGTTTTGCAGGAGTGGAATTCTTTTCCTGCCCAGGATCATTGCTGTCTTGGTCAGGCTAGCAAAATAACAGCTTTTTTGTGAGCCTTTTTTTTTTTTTTTTTTTTTTGTCACAGGCTTCCAAAACTCTCATACAATGGATGGATTTGTAGACGTTTCAGACATTCTGTCTGGACTGGTGAATTTTCCTGACAACTTTGCAAAACTGAACTAGAGCAGCTCTGTTTACAGCCCCACCCTTCGTTTCAAAACTTTCCAGTCAACCCAAGAAACTCATCTCTTGGCTTAAGTCTGTTTCCAGTGTGGCTTTCAAAGAGATGAGAAACATTTGTTTGGAAACTGGAACAGTTGTGCATACTGCTCTTTGGGATGATAGCTAAAGACAGATTTTTCATTCTGTTTTTTTTTCAGCTAATATTCAAGTGACTACTCAGAAAAGAAGGCATTAAATCTAAGTGAAATGTTGAACCAAACAGAAAATTGAATCTTCAGCAAAATATAAATGTAAAACCTTTCTTTTTGTCTGTTTGCAGTGTGAACTGCAGGCTGCTTATCTTAGTTCTAATTTATTTTGTGAAAATGAATTTGTCCCAAACGAGTATCTAAGTTTGACTTATCTATTATTATTTCTAGGTTACATAGGTTATTATTTGTAGGGATCAGTAAAGGATCTGCTTGATATGGTTATCAATGTACTGCAAAGAGAGCAGCCAACAAGCTAATGGTGTTTGTGGCTCATGTCTGCCTTCTGAGTGAGTAGAAATTAAGAATGTGACGGATCTTTGCAAACAGGTTGAGTTAGATAATTGCACAGAGTGCATATACAGTGCTCAGTGAACAACTTTGTTAAGCAAAATACCTGTTTTTCAGTTAAAAGGATATTTATATAAATCATATGTTCGTTAAACTGTTAATTACCAATGGATTTGTGCCCTCTCTGTCACCAGGCTTTTTAGAAGAACAGAGTACACAAATGTCTTAATAATGGCATCGGCTGTGGGTGGCCAACTTGAATGGAATTAGAACCTACTTGAGTACCTGATGAGATGCTGGAGGACTATGGGGATACTCACTGAGCTAATACATGCAGTGTCTAACCTCACCTCATACGTGCCTGTCTCCCTTCCCTAAGGTGCACATGACCTTGTCTAGCTGGGATTGGTTTGCCTACTCCCATCAGGGGCTCCCTGTCCTGTCAGCCACTGCACATTTCCTGAAGCACCCAGCTCTGGTTGCAGTGGAAGAAAGACAGTGACTAAGGAGCTTATAGTCTAAACAAAAAGGTTTTTTTTGGAAAGAGAATCAAATTTCTTCAGAAATTTAAAAGCTGCAGCTATGTAATGCCTCTATATTGTTAATTGGTTGGTTAAAATGTGGTACTACAGATTTTAATGACATGCTTGTGGTGGATGAATCTCTTGTTAGAAAAATGCATTTTCCTCAACCAGAATCAGGCTTTTTGGAATGTCATGGCTGGCTTGCTGTGCTTTGAGTTGGCAAGTTCTATTCCCTGAGGCAGCTTTGTGACGTAGCTTATTTCCCCCAGGGAATGCACTTCTCCTCCCTCCCTTGCCCTGTGCCATTATTTGCTGAAAAGTTTTAGTTTTCTTCTTTAACAGTTGAGTAACAGTTTGAAAGTCTTTGTCAGTGGGTGAGTTTTAAAGAAAGACCAGCAACTCCTGCTGATTTTCATGACAGAAAACTTGATTATAGTAAACCTTTCAGAGTTAGTAGTGACCTTTCAGTTGTTTTAGATAAATGTAATACTTTCAGGTTTCTGACTCCTATTTAAAAATGTTGATTTTACAAAGCCCAGCAGCCCTCAGACTTGATTCTGCATGATTTATACTCCACAATGTATCAATCCACACAGCACACTAAAATGCTTTTAGTGTATTAGAAACATTTACTTTTGTTGATACATGATTATTTTGTGTTGAATTTTCTTTTGACAAGAGAATATGGGCAATTTAGCTTCCCATTTTTTTCTATAAAAGTTTTGCATTCAATATACTGACACATTTTAAAAGCCAAGATATATTCATTCACTGTTTGAAATATTTAAAAAATGAGTGACTTTCACAAGCAGTAGAACCATATTGTGTGGACTGCAAAAAACTGGATACCTCTATTGTGGTTTGTGATATGTAATCAGCTGTGCATTGTCCAGATCTTTTGTGCCAATTATTTTTACCAGGATAGTGGCACAACCTCCAGAGGTCACTGTTGTACAGTCATCTCATCACCTTGTTTTGGAGACAGCACAAGGGCAGTGTGTTCGTGAGGAGGGGAAAATATTAATGATACAGAAGTTTATTTTTCTCAGTGTGGGATAAAGTTTCACTCAATGGAAATCACAATAGCACTACACCAAAATAAAATCTGTAGTTTCAACCTAGAAGTTGAAATTTCAGCTCCTGTTTTGGGTGAAGAAGAAGAAAAGTATTTCAGAGCTTTGACTAAAATATATCCAAAGCTCCTTAGGTCTCCATTTTTAGTATTATAATTTTGACTGGTAATCAGAAAGGAGAGAGAATCTATGGTTGTTACAAAAGTTCTTCCTCTTCCTGTCTCTGGAAGGCAGAAGTGTCTAGGAATTTAGGTTTTTACCATCATGTTGGGAGACGAGGTAGTATGTAATATCAACCACTATAGGTACACTGGGGTTGGAGTGTGACTTTGTAAACTGATGGTTTTTGTTACAAAAGGCATTAATAAAATCTTTGTACTTTTATTTTTGTTAATACAGGGGTACTTTTAATGAAACAGATCTACTTTTAATGATAAAATGTTGAATGTTGCTGCCAGAAACATTCATATACCAATGATGGGGTAACATTTGTATTTCCCATTGAGAAATATGATACCATTGAATGCATGTTCTGATGGATTGGTAGTGTAGTCTGTTCAGATTTACTGTGCAAAACTTGGGACAGTCCCATGGTGTAAAGAAGAGCACTCTGGACTCTGAATCCCAAGGACCTGAGTTCGAGTCTCAGTGGGACTGTCCCTTGGCAGTTCAATGCCTCCCTGCCATCCCATCCCGTCACATCTCGGATGCTCAGCAGGGTCAGCCACGGTTAGTACCGGGTGCTGTGACAGTCCCGAGGACTTCCCTGTCACTGTCCAAGCTCTCTCGGCCGTGGCAGATGGACCTCAGGACTTAAACGGTGGGGCCAGTTCTGCGCACGCTGTGCCTCACCTAAAAAATCCCCTGCGCAGGCTGGAAGGGCACACCCACGTGGGGAGAGCCCTGCCCAAATCTGCGTTTGCGAAGTCTGGCCATGCATACATACTGTGCAAAACTGCAGGTGAATCAAGGAGAGGTTCTCTGAGCAATCCTGACTCCCCTGAAGCACAGGAACACTTCAGCATTTTAGGTCACAGCTGAGTCAGGCCATTGGGCTGGGCTGTGTGTGTGTCTGACCTTAGGAATTATGTCCCTTTGACTCTCATAAGTGTGTCAAGCCTCTGGCCCAACACCAGCTTACTAATGCCAACAGCCACTTCATAGAGTAATTTCTAATGTGAGATATACGACTAATCTGAGAGTGGTTTTTATTTAAGATTAAAATAAAATTATTTAAAACTTGCTTTCAGATGCCTTTCAGAGTAGGTACCAGAAGTGCTGTGCTGTTCTTGTTCTGCCATTTGAAACCACATCTAAGACTGAAGAGAAATCCTGCTGTGTTGCTGTGGCAATTAGCTTTTACAATTTTCCAGAAGTATTTCTTTCTTGTCAGTAAAATCTCTTTTGACTTAAACTGCCAAAAGCGTAATTTGAATTTCATTCAGATTTTAAAATGGATATGCAGTATTTTTGACTTGGCCTGTTTTTATTTTTTGAGACCATACTTTGTCTCAAAACTTGAGTGCTGCAAGTTTGGCTGTCTGTGTGTGACTGGAAGCAGTGGGTGGAGAGGATGGATAGCTCTGAAGAAGAATTACCAGCTTGGCCTTTACCAACCAACAGACTTGCCAGTTAAGGGATCTCAGGGGCAGAGGCAGAAAGGTGGTGTGTGTTGCCCTTTGCGTTCAGAATGATCTGCATACGGTGCTGGAAGAGATCAGAACATTTACTCTTCGCATATGATTCTGACTACAGAATTACTAAGGAAGATGTGGTCTGTTAATGCTGTAATATGATTATGCAACGCAGCAGATTGCAGTGGATCAGGAAAGGTGACCTACTTATTAGGGTGGCATGATTGGCCCATGTCAGCTGATGTGTGAAGGCAAGCTTCCCTTTGGACTGCAGCAGCACAGCTCTGTCCCTGGGCAGTGTTGGTTCCTGTCCAAAAAACCTGGTGATTTTTACCTCCCTATTTCAACCTATTTCTTGTATCCAGCGAAATTCCTTATTCACTTAAGTGAAACATATCTGGTACACTCTGTGAATATTGGTATGCAGATACATGATTGTTTTTTTTTAGTTGGAAACAAAGTAATTTTTTTTAGTTGGAAACAAAACAATTTCAAAGAAAGCATTCATTGTAGATTTAATAGGCTAAAATAGCACTTTTCCTATATAGAATGTAACAACTAAATGGTTTAGAAAGTCAGATTTGAATGTTTATTGGTTTAAAGATGTGTGTATTTTGTGAGGAATGTGTAGTTCTGCCTCATAGAGGCTTATGAAACCAATGGAGAGTAGAGTTTCTGGTTAATACATCTGACAAACTTCCTTGCTTTGTCAATTTGTTGAGTTTTTACATTTCATGTTTTTAATTTCAGCAACGTTATTTCAGAAATGACAGTTAAAAGGCAGTCACCAGCACAGAGGCGTGTGAGGATATCCCATCGCATTTCCTTGGAGTTGGATGAGGATGGTCAAAGAATAAGGCCTGAAAGATTTTCATCTCAGTCTTTTGACTCTAGAAGGTATATTTGTTGTGTTGCCCACCAATAGAAGGAGCATGCAATTACTAATGTTACATTTTAGATAATTAAAAATACTTGGTGCTGAAATGTAATTGTGCTTGTTTCAAATAGCTTAAATTTTTCTCACTTATTCATAATGCAATTTTACGTTGCTTTCTTAACTGTTTGGGAAATGGAGGTTTTGAAGTCTTGCTTTCCTCTCCTGGAAAACTTTGATAATGTTCTATGTTTAGAAGAGTTTCATCGATTCTCTTGGGGTTTTAAAGAGATAATAAAGTTGGGTTTTTTATTCTACCACCTTGTTGCAACTAATAAGTCATTCTTTAATTGATTTCTCTATTTTCCGTGACATTATAATTGTCTATGAAATTATAATTTACTTTGTGATTTCAGGATACTCCTTATCTTGCTGATTTTGTCTTCCTGTTATCTTGTATTATGTGGCCACTCTATTTTTTAGTGAATTAAGGAGTCCTACATTTTTGGTTTACTCATGTAAACTGTGTTTTATTGCCTGCAGTCTTTTGATTTTCTGATGGCAGCTCATCATTCCTTCTCAGTATATTCTTTCTCTAGCAGTTTTTAGTAAAATTAACTTCTGTAGTCATTTATTTACTTTAAGAATTAATCTCTTTTTCTTGGGATTATGGACTGGAAGTTGAGGGAATCACTTGTGTTTAGCTAGATCATGGTGAAGACAGAATTTGGATAACTAAGAAAATAAAAGCCTAAGTTTATAGGTGAATAGATGTAGAGTATTCTGCTCTCTTTGGTAATCTAAGGCATCTACTTCAGTGTATCATAAACAGAGAATTGTGAGTTCCTGTATGGAACAAATTGGAACACAGGCATTGGGCCATGTCGATCATGCGAGAACATTAAAGTGGCTTATGGCCATTAGAAGTCATTAGAAGAACTTTAACCAGCTTGCTGAAATGGTTCTGAGTAACTTCCTTGTTCTTGAACTGCTAAACTGCCGTGGTGTGTTAGGGTAGCATCTCTTAGGCCTCTTCAATGTTATAGATGTGCAGTGTTTTCTGTTCTGATGCAAAGCTGGTAGGAGGTGCAGGAGGGGCTTTTTGTGATGGAAGTTGAAGGGAAGAGCCCTCCTGACTTAGAAATTTCTGTCCTGGATTTTTCATTCAGCTACAGACTGCTGATTTGAGAAGAAAGGGCACTGACTTCGTTATCAGATGAATAGTAGCTCTATAGATATTTTTATTCTTTGCATCATTATCAGACAGAGGTAATAGTCACATGGAAGTAATTTTGTTATTACTCTGCAATTCTTCACTGACTACAAGTAATGCTTTATTTAAGGTGTTGGATTAAAGTTTTTCAAAGTATGTAGGAATAGAAATAATGTGATCCAGAAAGATAAACCTGAGCTATTATATGCTTGTATATTACTTTACACATTTGCTAAACTTCTCATTTATTACCATACTGTAAAGTAAAGTGAGTTTCACTTATGTTTGACAAAATTATTAAATTAATGATATCTGAGAAACAGTCTTACCTTCTTTGTGTGATGAAATTCTCCTTGGTATATAACTTTAGGAACAGTACTTTAAAATAGTTTTTAAAATCCCTGTAATGAGTAAATTGTCTCCAGTTTCAGGCCTGAGTTTCGTCCTGCATACTTGAAAAACCTAATGGATTTACATATCAATTGATAATATGAAAAGAATGATTAGGAAGAATGTCTAAGTTAAGTCAAATTAGTAGGTTGCAATGAAATGAGTGATGTTGCTTTTTAGTAATTTAAATCTGTCATTTTAAAATAAATGTTCTTCCAAGTCATACTTGTATCTTTGGCCAGTGTGATTAGGAGTGACACACAGACAGGAAAATACAATCCTAAATCAACATTCTTTTAAGGCTTTGTAACTAGATTACTCTGTGGTGAAATAGATCCAGGGGAGTTTCATCACTGAAATGTAATATGACAAGAGCAGGTTTGCAGAAGTAGTTGAGGCTATTTGAAATCTCCAGTAAACCCAGAAAGGTGGAATTTTAAGGTCAGAAAGGGTAACAGTGGATATGGAATAACAAAACATAGTAACTGCAAGAATTTCAGTGAAAACGTGGAAGGTAGTATGATTAAAAGTATAATTGTTTCTAAAGACATTAGAGTTTGTTTTCATTAATAAGAATTTACTTTGATTACTTGTTGAAGTCTTGTATTTCCAATTTTTTTAGTATAACCTTATGCTGATGATAAATATCATTGCAAATAGTTGATCAGAGTGAAATATTTTTATATTCAGAAGAGAGGGCATCAGGATGAGTCTATTTAAAATATATCACGGGGATATATTCTGACTGTTTGGCATACAGCAGAGAAGGTGGCTATGTAATCTTCCAAAAAGGTTATTTATGTCATAAAGCAGGAATTATTTGATTTTGCTGCTGACTTTTCTGTTCCTGAATTGTGCAATATTTTTACAGAGGAAAAACCCAAGTCTTCAGATAGTTACGACTTTGTAAAATCACTTAAGTGCTGTGGTTTGATACTGTTTACCTTTGTTCAGCTTCCTAAATACTCCAGTAAAAAATGACTGCAAATGTAATGTTTGATTTATGCTCATTCTTTCACACGGAAATGTTTAGAGAAGATTTGTTATGAATAATAGTCATAAACACTTTCTCTGGTTAAAAGCCTGAGAATTTAGTGAGAGCCACTATCTCTCTTGGTTTTTTTTCCTCCAGAGATCTGTTAGTTCATGAAAATATTTTGTGCTTTTTAATTTGCTATCTGGCAACGTTGTGAGGTGTTGTGAAATACTAAATATCGGTTTTCTTTTTTGTTTATAGAAGTCTCAAAGTAGGAAAGAGGCTTAATATATTCACTAAGGCTTCTACAGAACCAGAACACGCACTGAAAACAGGTTAGTGGAAAGTCAATAATGAAAAACCCAGTGAAGCCAAGTTCTGCATTTTTAGAATATCAAGAGATTCATTGCTGTGAGGAAACTTATGACCTGTTCACTTTCTGCTTTCAGACTGATAAAAGAAATGACTATGTTAATGCAACTCTGATTTTTACCAAGCAAAACTTCCATGCAGTGTAATAGACTGTTTTCTGTGCTGATCAGGGCATTCTGTTACTGAACTTGAAAGGGTATAAGTGGCTTTTTGTCACACATGTCAGTCGTACTTCTGTGAGTGTAAAGCCAGCCTGGAGGATGGATGTGCCGGCTTCAGCTTCTTTGGTCAAGTTGCAGAGAAACACGAGGCTGTGATCTCAGGGAAATAAGCAAGCTCTGCAGGTGGCTAAGCATGAGCAGGGTGGTAAAAAACCAAGACTACACACTGGATTGCTGTGTGGCCTTCTTTAGCTTAGTGTTCCAGGTGTAGCTTCAAAGATCCTGTCAGTGGCTGGCAAACGTCACCTTGTTCTACCTGTTGTAAAGCTCTTAAGGTATGTTTAGAATCATAGAGTAGTTTGGGTTGGAAGGAACTTCTAGAGGTCATCTAGTTCCAACCCCCCTGCAGTGAGCAGGTACGTCTTCCTAGATCAGGCTGCTCAGAGCCCTATCCAACCTGACCTTCAATGTTTCCAGGGATGGGGCATCTACCACCCCTTTGAACAACTTGTTCCAGTATTTTACTACCCACACTGGAAAAAATTGCTTCCCTTTATCTAGTCTGAATCTACTCTCTTAGTTTAAAACCAGTACTCCTTGTCCTGTTGCAACAGGCGCTACTAAAATTTCTGTCCTCGTCTTTCTTACAAGTTCCCCTTAGGTACTGAAAGGATTGTAATAACGTCACCCTGGAGCCTTCTCTTCTCCACGAGGAACGATCCCAGTTCTCTCAGCCTTTACTCTTTGAAGGGATCTTCCATCCCTCTAGTCATCTTCAGTGCCCTCCCCTGCATCTGCAGCAAGAGGTTGATGTGCTTCCTGTGCTGAGGACCTCAAGAGCTGCATGCAGCGTTCCAGGTGTCATCTCATGAGAGCAGAGTAGATGGGCAGGATCTCCTCTCTCAACTTGCTGGCTGTGCTTCTTTTTATGATTCCAGCTGTCTCTGTGGGCTGTAAATATACATTGCTGGTTGATGTCCAGATTTTATCCACCAATATCCCTAGATTGTTCTTGGCAGGTCTGCCCTCAGTCCCTTCACCCCCCAGCCTGTATTGATACTGGGAGTTGCCCTGACTGAGGTGCAGCACCTTGCACTTGGCCTTGTTGAACCTCATGAGGTTCCCATGGGGCCACTTCTTGAGCTTGTCCAGGTTCCTCTGGATGACATCCCATCCTTCAGGTGTGTCAACCACTCAGCTTGGTGTCATCCTCAAATTTGGTGAGGGTACACTCAATCCCACTGTCTGTAGTGTTGATGAAGACAATAAACAATACTGGTCCCATTACAGATTCCTGAGCAACATCATTTAGTCACTGATCTCCATCCACACACCTTGACCTCTACTCTCTGGATGTGACCACCCAACCAATTCCTCATCCACCAAATATACATGCCAAAAGTCATGAAAGATAAAAAATACCCCAACAAATGGCAAAGTCAAAACATGTAAGACTGACCTTCACATTCACTGAATGGCACTGCTCTGCAGAACAGTCTTAACACTGCATAGCAGGGATGGCTTTCACACCTGAAGGCTTAGCTTTACTGTGAACTGGGTTTAGCTGAGAGTGTGTGAATATGGACAAGTTGTGTAAAGAACTCCCTCCCTCACTTTCTGAACAATGAAACTACATTGTTACCATTTATCTTTAATATGCTGCTTTCCCTCAGCTATTTTGAGGCCCTTTCAAAAAAAAAGACTTTACTCCAGTGTGGTGACTTAGAACTTTATATAAAGCCTGCAACGATAGAAGAAATAGTACTCCTCTCTGATATTTTAGAAAATTGCCTGTATTGGTTTCTGTTTTAAAATAGGACTGTTAGTTTTTGCCAGATTCTAGATGAGTACTTTTTTCTTTCTTTTATTTTTTTTACACTTGCAGTTGCAGGGAGAAATTAATTGGTTTACTTAATTTCTTTAGTAAAATGTCAGATAGTGCTCTTTGCATATTTTCAAGCAGCTGTGAGCTTTCTGAATTCAGCCACCTCTGTGGAAGTTGCTTATTAGACTGGAATTCAATTTTCTCTTTTTTAACACTGCCAATATCGTTAAAAGTGGTCCATTTTACATATGAAAACATAATGAATTATGTTTGTAGCTATCAAAGCAAATGTGGTGTTTAAGGAACTGGCTTTTGAGTTGCTTCAAATTTACTCAGGTAAAATGGTCAGAATTTAAGCTTTCTCCTTTTCATGAGCAGAATGCAGACACAATGGCTCATGGTAGTCACTCTAGATAAAAGGGTGAGATGCACTTTTTTTTTAAACACAGAACTGGAATGTACACAAATTATGTAAGAGAGCAAGTGGACTTTCTTGGATTTGTAATTGGATGTTAAGAAGTAAGCTTCTTTCAGCTTTTTATGTGGTATTTCCTTGCTTTATTCCAGGTAGCTGTGAGGAAATCTACAATATATTGTAAGCCAGAAAGCTGATTACTTGTTTTACTGACTAAGCCTGATGACCTTTTTTTTTCATTAGTCTCGGGAAATACCAGTGTGATACTTGATACCTTGATTCATTTGTTTTCACTGTCTTAGCTCATATTAATGAAGATAATGAGTTAAAATATTGTTTATACATGATAGAAAAGCAAGTTTTGTGTTAAGTATTGAATATTGATTTTGAAAACCTTCATGTTAACTGGAAAGTAATTTGGCATCCTGAAAATAGTCTTCATAACTGTTAACATAAAATGTCAGTATTATTTTCTGTTTCAGGAGATGAAAATATAATCTTTATCACCTTTATGGCAAGCTTGAAAAAATTACTTTCTGCCTTCCTCTATTAGATGATTTATTAGTTTCCTTAAGACATGGACAATAATTTCATTCTGGTATGGTTTCTCATGTTGAATTCCAGCTGAATTTTATTCTTGCCTCCAGCCCTCAAGTCAAAGTATTCAGCTAGGGAATATAGTTCTGGAAATTTCCCTCTTAAGAAATAATTTGAGTAATATCTTCTGATTTAACACAAAAAAAACCTGAAAACACTTTTCAGTATGTGACAATACTGTTTGCACTTTCATTGTGTTTTCTCTTAAAGGAGGGGGGCAGGAGATTTTTTTTTAATTTGATTGAGTTGTAGGGCACTGAGCCAAAGATGAAATTACATCTTGGTTTCAAGTACTTACACTTGTGAGTAGTAAAATAATAGCTAATTGGCCATAATCCACTTCAAGTGGACTCTAACTTTTGAATTCACATGAAGATTTCTGTTCCAAGGAGTTTAGGGTGAATTGATAACAGGAGGAGGCAAGAAAACAAAGGGGAGTGCAACTTAGGCCAGCTCACGAGCTGGCAGCCTGAGACACTCCCAGTGGTTCCTCCCTGTCCTGTGGTAACAGCTTGTTCCCTTCAGTTCAGTGAAGCGGTTCAGTCTGGGCTCATGACCAGTTCTCCTGGGTGGAGGGGCAGGAACTCCTTAAAAGTAACTGCTGCCATATGAGTAAACTTTGATTTTTTAAAAAAATAAAATTATATGCATCAGGGAAGATGGATCCCTAAAGGAGATGTTTGACTTTGTGAAAAGAATAGGAAGTCACGATTTCTCAAGCCCAAGAGACAAAAACTGGGACACTCAGGAGTGGGGAAGGGATTGCCATCATTTGTAGATTGTGTTGATTCCCTAAAGGAGAATATAGTTATGAAGTACCTGAAAACTCCTGGAGAAGTAAGATTCTTTTAGCAGAGTGCACCAGTCAAATTCAGAGTTTGTTCTATCCACAATTTGTGAGAAGAGAAAACAGATTGTGGAAAAATTAAATTCCTGCTCCATGTGGAAGGGTTAAAAATAAACCGTCCCCTAGGAGTTCAGAATACAATTTTATCAGAGATTTGAGAATTTAGTGGGCTTTCATGTCAACAGAGAATTCTCATTTGAGAAGGGTGATGCTGGCATCTAAAGTAGAAAAATTTGCACAGCTGAAAGGATTAGTCTCTGCACAGATTAATGTTAAAGGACTGTTTTACCCAGTGAGAAATCTTTGGCTGCTGACAGATCTTTACAAAATTTGTTTTTCAGTATCTTCACCAACTATTTGGGATCTGGAGTTTGCAAAGGAGATTGCAGCAATAACTGCACAGCCTCCCCGAAATGGTTTTGAGGAGATGATCCAGTGGACAAAAGAAGGAATACTGTGGGAGTTCCCAATTGACAATGAAGTTGGTACGTGCACTGTTCTCTGTCTCGACTTATCTTTTTTGAAAATTAGAGCATGTTTGACCTTTGACTGTTTTAAAATGGTGTTTCAGCTATTAGTCATGCATTTGATAACAAATATAACTTCCTGACTGTCCCAGATCAGAGATGCTTCAGATGAACTCATTCTGGCACTCTTCAGGTGACGTCCTGCAGGTGGTTTTGCTGATCTGACAAGTGGCGGCTGCCAAAAAAGGGGAGAACTCCCTTCCTCCCTGATGCCTTCAACATGAAAAGGCCATTCAAGTCCATTACATAATACCTTTTACTATGTAACTTCTTTAAATTAAGCTCCTGTCAGAATTTGGGGAATCTTAAAACTGCTGTGTGTTTTATAATGCTGATTCTGTTCTTTGGTGTGGCTCTTGGACCAAGTGCCTAGCTGGATCCCAGTCAGCTATCTGCCACTTTCATATCTGTCCAGGCTGAGCCCTAAACAGTTACTTGCTCCCTTTGTTCTATCTGTTTCATAAGAATAAACGGTCACAATATGCACTCACTCTGGCCATCTGTGTTAATTAGGCATCTTTGTGCACAGTATTTTCTTTTATTACCATAAAAAAAAAGCTCCGTGTGAAGTTCAGCCAGTAGAGAGAGGTGAATGTTAAGGAAGCGAAGAACAACTACACAAAGTGTACAGTATAGGAAAGGGGACTTCATAATTTCAGGGGGAGCATGGTTGTGGGTTTTGGTGGTTTTTTTAAGACTTTAGAAACATCAAACAGAAGTGCTTCATAGTGATTCACTCACCGAGGACAAACAGGTTAGTATCTGAAGCTGGAAGTCTTTGAAAATCTGTGCTGTACTGAGTTGCAAATTGAATAGTGGGGTTCATTGTTTCTTAATGTTTTTTCTCATCCTATTTGCAAGTTTCTTCATAGAATTTAATCACTGCTCCAAGAATTGATCTGTTCCATCATGTAGAAATCCAAGTATGCTCTAGTCATGTTTTTGCAGGCTTCAAACCACTGCTGCCCATGGTTTGTGTGTTGCTGTAATGTGGCTGGAACCCTGCTGTCTGGGGCCGTCAGTTGACAAAGCGTCTCTGGCGGCCGGTGGTTTCTCTGTTGCAGCAGAGCGGCTGGAGCTGCGCTGTCTGGGGTGGGGTGGCGAACGGACAAAGAGGCTTTATATGTTCTTAAACAAGAATCTTTATTGATTTGTCCACAAAGACTAGTCATGTGGAAAATTCCAATGGAGCGTTCCAAAATCTATCACCTCTCAGGGTGAAATACCAAGTCAGTAAATTCCATCCTATATCAAACTGCCAGCCACAGGCTGTTAATCACATCAGGTATGTCAAAGCAGAGGTAAAAGCTTGAGAACCTTGCTCCAATTATATCAACATACTGTAGTTTCAGTGTCTCTGCAAAAGAAAGATACCCCTTTCTTCTGTTAATTTTCCATTTTTGTAACAACCATTTCCCTCAATAAGGAGGACATTAATTCAGCTTATTCTATCTCAAGAAATGTGTGACTTTTCTTTTATGGCACAAGCATGTGATTTGAAAAATGTAAATGCAATTAAATTTTCTGTTGAGGAGGCATGTATACTCTTCTTTAAGCATTATGAAAGCCTTTTTAAGTTTTAAACTAAATTTAAAAGAAGAAAGACAACTGACTGCTTATACCTCTTTTTCTTGGCTCCAGAGCATCTCTGATGATCTCATTAGGGTGCTTTACCAAGGCACAGTGCTGTGCTTTATGGCATCAGCACAAGATCATGATTTTTAAAATTATTTTGGTGTGAACATCTGAAGATGTGGTTAGACATACTGGCTTTCTGCAGTGGCCAGCAGCAGTGTTCCCCCACACACCCTGCTGCCCTGTTGTCTGCTCCTAGCTACATGTCCTTTCTCTTGTCTGATGCAGTTGAAATCACTGTTAGGCAGAAAATTACCTTTTTGTACATCTCCACCTCTCAGCCTCTGATTAATTTTTACCAGTTTAGCAAACCATTAGTATAGCTTGCATGGCATCATTCTTGCTCTACCTCCTCTCTGCTTGCCTCTCCTGCTTCTAGTAGCTTTAACTCTGCTCCATGACTGCCATGGCAAAAAGTGGGGAATAGTATTGATTTGTGCCTCTTTTATCATTTCTGTGGATTTATGCCTTAATGACTCCAAACCTAAGGAGCTAAAAAAGACAGTGCAGGTTATAGGTGCTACTTTGCCTCAACACCTCAATATGAGGAGCAAATGTTTTTGATGGGCCAAAGATTGTTACTGCACAAGTGATAGGAAGACTTCAGAAAATTAATTCCTCAGTTGCCTCTGATGGCTTCTGTAGGCAAAATTCACCAAGTCCTGTTCTGTCTGTTTTGCTGAGATGCTGTTCCCAGCAGAGAAGTATTGGATCAACTTGCCAAGAGAGGTGGCAAAATTACACAACCATTGTCAGGGTTGCTTTAGTAATTCTGTGT
Organism: Pithys albifrons albifrons; assembly: GCF_047495875.1. Taxonomy (NCBI): domain Eukaryota; kingdom Metazoa; phylum Chordata; class Aves; order Passeriformes; family Thamnophilidae; genus Pithys; species Pithys albifrons. The sequence continues at coordinate 60,740,672 of NC_092458.1, forward strand.
CTGCTCTAGGGATCTATTGAAGAGCATGATTTATCTCATTCTAAAAATCCTAGAAATGTAGAATGGTTTGTACTGAAAGGGACCTGTAAAGATCACCCAGCCCAAATCCTGTGCCAAGGACAGGGACATCTTTTCACTAGATCAGAATACTCAGTCATCCTTATAGTGTGTCAGCAACACTCCCTATAAGGGATGGACATCTGTGTTTGAGATGACGTCTTCAAAGCACGATTGGTCATGTCTTGGAAGGATTAGTGTTTGAGGTAGAGAAATTCCCCAGACTTTCTGTTTTGTACTATGTTGGGGATTGGAAATAGAATATTGAGAGTGGATGACTTGTTGCCTTGAGTTTGAAAAAGAAAATCCACTACTTTGGACTCCTTCTATGCATGCTCTTTAAAATTAGGTTTCTGAGGACAGTGCAGGAGAGGCTGAGGGGCAGTTTTGCAGCAGTAGTCAGGGCTTGCTGGGGGTGGGGGTCATGCAAGCGTATCTCATCTAATCAGTTCCCTCCAGAGGTTTTCAGCCTCTGATGCTTTGGGCAATTGTGGTCTCGTTCTCTGTCATGCACACTTCACTGTTTTGAGGAATGAAACATGCGGTCTAACTGAAGTATTTGGTCTTAACACTTCATCCCCAAACCATGCATCATGTCTTCAACAAACGGGAGATCGAAATACACGATGTAATACTTCCTTCTGACCTGCATTTTTGTTAGAGTATAAATGATTTAATTTCTTTTTGTTCAGAGATGAAAATTGGTGAAATTGTTAGACACAGTCTCTCCTGACACCCTGTATCTGTTCCCAAAAGAATAGCATCCAATAGGCTATCAGCATTACTCAGATTCTTTCAGTAGTGTGTTTGTTGGTTTAGTTTTCTTGGATTTTTGAGACCAGCAGAGGTATGGAAATCTAGAAATGTTGTTAGTTCAAAAAAGCAACCAGTAGCATCCAGGTACAGTGAGATTCCACCTTCCCTTGGTGAGGGAAAGTCAGCATGGGTGGCATTGTAAAAGGATCATCACTGTGCTTCTGTTAGTAAACAATAGGTTTCCAAGCACAGCAAATACACCTTCCGAAGCTGACATGTTTTTTTTATTTTTATTTTAACTTTCAATGTAAAGAACAAAACTTCCGAAGAAGGAAACATGCTTTATTTTTTCAGGAACAAGGGAGATAAGCATGTGTAACTGTTATTCATACACTCACACATTTCTAGGAAAAGTCTATAGGAAAAATAGACATATTTTCCAGCTCCTTCAGGTACTGCTGTACATAAATTTTAAACCAGGAAAGTGGTAATGCAAACTTACAAGTTAAGAGACTTCTCCATCCCAAAGATGTGCATAATTTCTTCTGAAACTATAGAAGCTGTTAACAAAGGAATAAGCCTAGAACTGATACGGATTAATTCCCTCAGTTTTAATACTCCTATTTTAATTTTGTGAAATAGTATAGAAAAACATGAAACTGGCTAGTTTAGAAAAACATGAATACTTATATGTTTCTGGTGTAGTCTTCCCACTTTTGTCACCAATGTTTTTCTCTAATAACAGATTTCGATTTAAGCCGGCAAATTGAGATAAATATTTTCATGTATATCTAACTGAAGAAAAATTTTTCGTTGTAAATCCCAGTTTGCCTTATTTTTTTCTCATAATTGGGAATGGCAAAAGCAGCCTTTTTTCTGTATGTAGGAACTTCTGTTCTGAGTCTTTGTCTGTAGTATCATAGTATGAACAACAGCAAAATAAATCTACAGGACAGAGCAAATTTATATAGGATCTGAACTATGCATGGTTAGAGATGTCCAATAATCCCTTGGCCCATGTTCTGTGGGTGCTTTTGATGGTGGTTTTGACTTAAAAGAGGCAGCTGGTGAGATGCACAACATTTTTATGTCAGTGTATTCCCCAGTCTAAAAGGTGTTACCAGTGATGAATCAAAATTTTCAGGTATTGAACTAACTGGATTTTAGCAGGAAGATTGATTTATTCCTACTCCTACCCCAGCATCAGCTTTTAGTGGGATTACCAGCCAGAAAGTTGATTTAAATATTACATATTCTTATAAATGTGAGCCGAACCATTAATTTTACTAATATAAGATTATTTGCAAACGGTATTATTTTTTACCTTGTTATATTTGCTGTTATATTATGAAAATAACTTTTTGTCCTTTTGGTTAGGGATGGATGATGATGCTGAATTTCATGAACACATCTTTCTGGAGAAACACCTCGAAGGCTTTCCCAAGGAAGGACCTATTCGCCACTTCATGGAACTAGTCATCTGTGGGCTTTCGAAAAACCCATATCTCAGTGTTAAGCAGAAGATTGAACATATTCAATGGTTTGAGAAGTATTTCGAGGAAAAGAAGGAATATCTTCAAGAGATTTGAGACTTGAGAAAATGCTTACCCTTAAAATGAAGAATCATTATGTTGCAATTGAGAATCTGTTATGAGGAAAATACTGTCAGTGCATAGTAATCGTGTGACCTGAAAGTGGTATTTTAAATAATAAACCAAAAGGTCATACTTTCTTATGTGTGTGTCTGTGTATATGTAGGTATTTTTTACAACAAAAAAAGGAACTGAAAATTATGGCCTTTGTAGAATGTGCATTTAAAATTTAGTTTATCAAAATTCTTCTCTTTTAAATTTGAAACTTTGAACCATACAAAATCTTAGGTCTAATTCCACTTCCTATGCCCTTATCAGCTGGCCTGTATCTTAACAGGTTTGATCATATTTCCCAGTCTGGAGAACTTGCTGTGCTGTCATTTCGAAAAACTTCTGATACATCTCTAATTTTGAAAAGTTGTTACTGAGTTAGTAAGGGGTCGTTTTGCTAATTCATTAACCACACTGGTATTTGGATGGTATTAATCCTTTCTCTCCACCTTTCACTAATTATTGGTTCATTTTAAAGTTTTTGCTAATGGCTAAGTCATTTGAATGGTATGCTTGTTGGTTCATCTACTCAGTGAAAGGCTGTTGTTTTCATGAGATGTATGCATAGCATAACACTGATGAGTTATATAAAATAAAGGAGTGATTGGTATTGGGACTGGTGCCACTGATAATGGCTTTAAACTACGAAAGGGCAGGTTTAGATTAGATTTTAGGAAAAAGTTTTTTACTGTGGGGGTGGTGAGGCACTGGCAGAGGTTGCCCAGAGAAATTGGATGCCCCATCCCTGGCAGTGTTCAAGACCAGATTGGGTGGGGCTTGGAGCAACCTGGTCTAGTGAAAGATGTCCCTGCCCGTGGCAGGAGGTTTACAGCTAGATGTTCTCTGAGGTCCCTTTCAACCCAAACCATTCAATGATTCTATGAAGTCTCTCTTGCCATCCATACATCCATTCTGAAGCTTTTGACTAAACCTCCCATCAGTATTTGTTGTTTAAAAATGGATCTGGATGTCAAAAAATCCATAAAGTGCTGTTTCACTAGAGCAAGCAGTTTTATGATTACTACAGTGTTTGGAGCTGAGACCTCCTTATCTCCTGCATCTGCAGGGCTAGAAAGAGAATTTGGCATTCCTGGCAAGGGAGAGTTGTTGCCTGCAGATTGCTGTTTTATGATGCCACTGCTTGTTTTCTGTCTAGTCCTCCGTTGCTGGTGAAGGAACTTTGTATTTTCTAGATAATACTTAATTCTAATTAAATGTGTATGGTTCTTTATATCTATTAAGCAGTTGCAATATATTTTACTTCAGTTATCTTTTGTTAAATTTTCATCCAGAACTACTGATTCTTAATCCAGGGTTCAGAATGACTCTTGCTGCTTAACTTCCGGAGCTCTTCCAGCCTTGCATATTATGTTCTTCGTTGTTTTCTCCAACCATGTTGGCAAGTATTGGCCCTATAAATACACTCCTTTCTGTTTCTCACATTTCCTCATAACTCAAGCAGGAAGGAGGATGAATACAGAATTCATTGCAGAATAAAGGTAAAACACTGGCTTCATATGCAAACTGGTTTTAAAATAAGAATTACAAGAAAGCAAATAAAAAATACAGAGTTGGCCTTTTTCTATGAGTTGGAATATTGTTGCTGTGTTCTGCTTAAATCCAGGACGTGAGTTTGCCTGTCTGGCAAAGAGAAAGGCTCTGGTGATGGAAAGGAAAAGAAATGTTTTTACTTTCTTGCTATAAGAACAGCAAGGTTCGAGTTCTGCAGAAATTTGGAATAGAGAGAGTGAGAATTACATCAAAATATCTCCATTTGATACTGTGATAGTTTGGTTCAAGCAGATTTTGGTTCAATGCCCAGATATGTTTTGCTGAAGAAGTACCATTCTTCCGAAATTCCTACCACACTGTAACACACAGCCTGCATTCTGCTGTACTCAAGCCTTTTCTAAAACAAGGTACAGTAACTTTGAAGTCAGTGCAAGATTTTAGAAACAGCTCTTTTGTGTATTTGCATCTACTCTGTGTTTTGATATGAAAGACAAGACACTCACAAGCTCAGCTCTTGCTGGAAGAGGTTCAGGAGCGTTAGCTGTGTATGAAAGTACTGAGTTTCATAGCACCGGGACCAAGATGAATGTTACTGTTTAACCAGATTCATTAGGAGGTCAGTACTCTGGCAAGCTCTTAACAAGAGCTCTTGATGCTTACGGTCTTTGGAAAGCTGAAGTAATTCCTACTTAGGTGCTTAAATATAGATTTGAGAGTTAATACGAGGCAACAGGATTTGAATAATCAGACCTAGCTGCACATATGTATGGATTCTTACTGAAACCTCTCAAGGCACATTAGGAGAGCCCAAGAGGCAGAGCTTTTATATGTTTGGATTTTTTGGGGAGTACACTGCTTGGTAGTAGGCTTTACTACCTTTTAAAGCATTGCTTATGGATTAGTCATTTAAAGCATAAAAATCCTTTTTTTTTTTTATGCACAAAGGATAAAAGCTGTCTGCTGTTCAGAGCAGAGCCAGTGCTGCAGCTACTGATTCCCATTCTGTAGTCATTTGGGCTTTTCTTAGGATAGCTGGTTTTCCCTGTCTTTTAACTGGTTAGGTGATATTACATGGTAAGTCAATAGACTCGGCATTAGGATCTGTCCAAGGCAAAACAGAGTGTTGTGTTCTGCACTCTTACATTTCCATCTTTATTTATGAAGCTGAGGTCTTGCAATACACTGCTAATGCTCTACCTCCATGACACCCACATTCCAAAGTTGTCTGTCTGGCTTTGCGAGGAGCTAGGTTTGATGCTTTCCTGAGTAGAGTAAGAGGATGGAGCAGACTCATCTGGAGCCATAATTCCAGAGAATGTTGTCTGTGTGCAATTTTTAAGTGACAGTTTTTTCTTTGAGGTGAACTACAGTGGGTACGTAGCAGAAGGAGAATTTCTTGTTGAGTGGAGATGGCTAAGCATGCAAAGGCTTAGAAACTCACTGTTGGAGAGTGGTAGCTGTTAGCACTGTGAATGATGGTCATGGCTTCCCCAGCTTGGCTGCTACACCATGAAGAAGCCCAAGTTTTATTTCCCCCACTTTTTATTTCGTCTGGGTAGTCTCCATTTTCCACCTGTCTGGTGCAACTACAGAGGGTTTCTGGCCTTCTTGGAGGAGATGAAGCATTTGCTCCCCAGTGGGGTATTAAGAAGCTGGAGGAACGATTGTGTGGTTGGATTGAGATATTATCCATGCTGGGATATCAACTCTTGGTGTTAACCCCTACCAAGCAATTATGCTGCAGCCTAACTGGCGGCTTGTACTCCTTGAACAGTTACCCGAGCACTGGAAGAAAGATGTGGTGGCTTAATTTAACCCTTTGGACCTGGCAGAGGAGCTAAAATGGATCGGGTGAATACAGAGGAAAATCTTGCGCATGTCCCAAGTTGCATGCGGTTTTTGCTGAAACCGTGTATTTCTAGATGATGAGGAGCATTAAAAGGAGTCCTGGAGTGCTACTTAGGTCCATTTTCTTTCAGCACTTAGAGATAATAAACTTTCAGCATGAATATAGCTTCTCATCAGAAGCTTGTGCTTTCAGAAGCCTGAAGCATTGCAGCATTTATGTAAGTGGCTGTGGTACTGCTTTCAGTGAGGATTTAAAAAGTAAATAGTCTTGGTTTAGTTGGGTTTGTGAGGATCACTTAACAAAATTATGTTTGTGGACAAAGAAAAATGACTTCTGAGGTTTTCACTGCAGACACAGTTGCAGGAAAGTCTGACTGCCACTGCAATGGTGTCCAGCAGGGCATGGTGAGGTTGTAAATCCCACCCTGTCCAGTGACATTTTCATCTCATGATCTCCACAAGATGTCAGTGTAGATTTACTGGATTAGATATAAAAATCCTTGTGCTGTTCCCTCCAGCAGATTAAAGCAAAAACTGTTTTGGAACTGCACAATAGGTTTGATTGTGCTCCTGGAATGTGTTGCCTGTGGAGGAGCGAGGTGGTGAGTGTTGGCATCCAGAGGGAAGAGCAAGTGACAACCTGAAATGGGAGCAGAGCTCCTGGCTAAAACATGCAATACTTTGCTCATATCAGGGTGCCCTTATTCCTACATATGCACTTGGGTGATAAAGTGCTCTATATTTTACTGAAAGAAAAGCTGGAAGCCTCTATTAAAACTTGAAGGGGGCCAGCCTGGGTGGTAGGAAGGATGTGAAGGTGTGGTTGGATCTAGTCATGTATTGGAAAAGCTGGTGTGTGGTATCCAAAGGTTACTTGGTTTCTTTACATGGAAACTGGTTTCTACAAAGAAACTGGGAGCCAGCATTCAGCTCAAGGGAGTTCCCTTCATCTTTTCGCTCTTTTGCGTAGCAGTCCCTGCCTGTCAGAGAAACTTTTAATGCCTCTCAAGGTGAGTTGAGATAGATGTCAACAACAGAGGAGTTTTTCCATGGAAGAAGGTTCTCTGAAGTGCTGGCAGTGGGCACTTTTGGTGATGCTGACCAAAGCCCGGGTATGGCCACGTGTGAGAGGGAGCTTCCCCAGGTCGGCTGGGCTTCTGCTGCTCCATGCTCCTGCACTGCCCAGCCTTTCCTGGGACTGCCTTGCCCTGGGCACTGCTGGGCCAGCTGAGGTTTGCCCTGGGCTGCCAGCTCCCAGCTGCTGCGACCACGGCAAGGAAAAGAAGCAGCCATAGGGATGTTTCAGAGCCAGCTTTCCTCGTTTCTCCCTTGCAGCGCCTGGTATTTATTCCCATTTTCCAATGAAAGCCAAACGCCAGGCAGACCCTCGCGCTCTCCCTGCAGCTGGGGCTGCGGCCCCCGGCGCTGCCTTGGCGTGGGTGGCACCGCTGCCAGCGCTGCGCTCGGGAGCCGCGGCAGCCGCCGAGCGATGATTCATTTGCGGTCCCGAGGGCTGCACCCTGTCACCCGTGAGGGAGGAGGGAGTGAGGCAGCAAAGGTGACGGTATTTGTCAGCGCTGGCAGAAATAGCCACGTTTCAGATTTCACTGGGGAAGTGGGTAGGCAAAGAGAGATCGAGGCTGGTGTGATGCGCAGCCCCATTCCCAGACGGCCTGGTAGCCAGACAGGGAGAAAGCGGTGACCCCATTTTCCTCATGGACAAGCATTTGCCCACCAAAATTTGAGGGGATCCGAAACACTCCTAGAATTTCCATATTGTGCCTAACAAATAGAAATAGGGACACAAACTCCCTCTTCCCTTGCTGTGTCGGTCTCACCCCGCCCTGGGGACAGCTGAGATGACTTTCTGGAGTGGAGGGAATTCCCAAGGAGGCATTCCTGTTTTCCTGCCCACCATGCCACAGCAGTTGCTGGGGTCCACTTGACCCGTGGAGAATTATTCTTATTTTCTTGCTGGCTAAGGGATTTCGCCTGTTGAAGAGATGGACTCTGCCTGCTGCTTACCCCTGGCATGGGCCAGTGGCTGGGATGTGCTCCTGGGCTGCCCAGCGTGGTCTGCAAAGATGGGCAGCTTTCAAAGACAGGATAATCTTATCTTTAGAGACAATTTTTAAATAGAATGGACCCTATTGCTCAGCACACCATAGCCACATTGGATAAGGGAAAAGGTGTGAACAAAACAGCCACTGAGATCTGAGGACAAAGCTGTGGTCTTGTTCCTCAGGTTAGTGATTATGCCCTGAAATCAATGGGGTTGCTCAAGCAAGTTGCCATTTGAAATCTAAGACTTTACTGTGAACTCACCCTAAGCCTACCTGGTGAGGAGTTGTTTGCTTAGTGCTTTCCAAAGGAAAAAATGGAACTGGAGGCACATATAAACAGCTATTTCTAAAAGCCTTCCAGTCTCTTAGACCAGGGTCTATTCCATATGTATTAGATATGTTAGCAGCAAGTTCCAAATTATTTTAAAATTATTCTAAAAGCTGGGTTTTAAAAGCCTAAAAGTTTTAACACAAAAAGTGGGAAAATAAAAGGAAAAGGTGTAAAATAAAACATAAGGCATGTTTCAAATTTAGCCTAATTTTGAGATGAAAATCAACATTTCTGCAGTGCTGCAGTGTTGCTCTCAATGTGATCAGCTCAAAAGATGCTGTTATCATAGAGTTGAATACCCTAAGGAACTTATCGAAAGCTAGTCCGTCCCCCCCCCCCCCCCTTTCTTCTGAAAGCAACTTAATATTGCTATTTTTTGAAAAGGGTTGTTCTAGGACAGTCACATGATATACAGGCCTCAGTGTGGCAGTGCTATTTCAGATTGGCAGCAATACTGAGCAGCAATATCCAGACATGGATTGTGCTGGTGTCATGAGGGTGTAAATCCGAGTTTCCGATTGCTTAAAAATCAGAAGCAGCTGCCAGGCACATGAAAGGTTGCTTGTCTGAATTCAGGGCTGCTGTCAGACTGGGTCCTCTGTCATTGCAGGCTGTGTGATTTATTAACCAGAGGGGCAGAGAGGGATGAAGGCTGCCTAAAGCCACTCAAGGCACCACCATGGTTGGTGGGGCTGCTGTGGGTCCTGCTGGGATGCAGCAGGGAGAAGAGGGATTCCTCTGTGCTCTGCAGAGGTCAACCATCTGCTTCCCTCTCTCCTAGATCTGAAACATCTCCTGTTCCTTTGTGAGTGTCTTCTGCAGATATTTGAAAAATGACTTAAGTTTCCCTGCTGTGGGGGCTTGCCCAGCTTTTATCCTCCCTGTCCATAGAGAAAATACGTTAATCTGATGGGTGTTTGCAACTGTGAAAAATGAAGCTAAGGCTCCTTTCCCTGTGTAATAATTTTAAAAAATTGATGAAATAAGCTTGGCTGTCTTTCCAGGTGTCTGCCATGCCTCTTCTGCTTGCCCAGAGCTCACTGCTGCTGGTTGTCATGCACTCATGGAGGCCATGGAGGCCTGACCCTCTGTGTTGGCTTCCAGAGGAGTTTTGCTGTCAATGCAATTGCTTCCAGCACCAATTCTCATGTGAGATAAGATAAGTAGTCTTGTTTGAAAAGTCAGGCTGGGCCCCCCCTGTGGTCATCTCCCTACTGGAGGAGACTTTGGGGCTGTACATCTGACAAGGAGAGATGTTGGAGGGGATGCACCTTCTTCCAGGATGCATTGACTCCCTGGGTACGTGTGTACCATGTAATATGTAGGTTTGGTGTGAGCCTAACCGACACTCAAGACAGTTTTTCTGCAACATGTTGATAATAGGACTGACCAAAACTGTAGCTTAAACACCCAGCCCTGATGTTTTTCTTCTGTGAACCAAGAGGCTGGGAATGGCTAGCTTTCCAAAGCCTCAACCTGTGCTATGTTGCATGGTGGGTCATTTTCTTCACAGAAAAGTGATGGCTAAGAGGGGCCTTGGGCTTTGGAAGGGGTACATTTCAGTTTGGCACCAGAGAGCAAGGGAAGTGGGCTTAGGTTGGCTGATGCTTGGCCTGCAGCCCCCTAGTCCTTGAGCCATGATGTACTCAGCTGCACTCCCACCAGGTCAGGGCTGTAGCTCCTGCAGCTAAATGAGCCCTGAATTTCCCAGAATTTTAAAGAAACTGTTGTTTCTCTCCTGGCAGTAGTATTATTTGTACTTTGAATGAGACTGTGCAAGACTCATTCCCAATTCTCCATGGACGTTGGCCTTAACTCATTCTTTGTCTCTTCTGCAGCTCATCCAGTAAATGGAGAGAATAATCAGAATTCAAGGTAGGAATTAGACAGATTTCACCTGTCTCATCACCATCACTGAAATATTTCAACCATACTGCAGTGAAGGGAAGGGATTCTGCATCTCCCCCTGAACCTACCCCACATCTCCTTCAGTTGCCAAAGCTCTGTGTTGGTAACAGAAGCAGACTTGGGCATGGCCAAGAGGTGAAAGCTGGAGCTAGTGCCTGATCAGGAGGCTATGGGGGACACCCTTGCTCTTCTCCAGAATACCCAGTGCCTTGAGACCCAGCAGCATCACCTCTGAACATCACTATCAGAGATGGAGGATGAGTGCTACAGTTTTCCCTATCACCCAGTCCTGGGAAAAGCACTGAGACCTGTTAATCAGATATTCTCTCTCTTCTCACCAGGTGGAAATGGAGAAGGAAAAACCTTCATCCCTTCTCTCCTGGCCATGATGGGAAAGAGAAGTTTTATTTACTTTGCACTGCCTCATATGTGGAAGGAGGAAGAGAAAAGAGAATGTAGAAAGGGAGAAAGGAGGGGCTTGGGGTACATAAAGTGCCCATTGCTGACCACACTGGGGTCTGCTGAAACCTGAAATGGGCACACCAGGTGGACAGTCTGCAGTATGGCACCTCCACTTGCAGACAAAGTGTTTACTGAGTCACACAGTAACAGTACAGGACAAACTGGGAAGGCGACCCAGAGAAAAGTCTGTCCCATCTGTGGTTGTGTCAGGAGTGTTGCTGGATGTTATTTATAACATTTAATTATTATTATTTTTACTTGTCCCAGTTCTTACCAGACAGAGAAGGTCACTCAAGCCATTCCTCAGGAAAGAAAATGGTGCTGAACTGGTAAAATAGAGCTAAATTCTTGTGGGTTTGTTTGTTTAGTTGGTTTTTTTCTTTTTTTTTCATCATTTTACCATCCTCACGTTGTTGAGCACCAAGATTTCCTACACACTTCACCTGAATGACAGTTAAGCATGGCATTAGAAAAGACAAGGAAGGGTGGAGCAACAGAGATATGGAGGTGAGTCTGTGTTAATTCTTGGCAAATAAAAAAAAGAAACATTAAAACAACTTCTTGGCAACAAGGAACAGGGGTACATGCCAGGGTTGTGGGTCCTGGGGCTGTGGGAGGCAGCTGCATGAGGGGGAAGCTGGCAGAGGGAGTGCAGCCCTTCTTGCCCCTCCCTATGTCAGTGGGATGCCTAGTGTGGGATGAGAGCTTTTTGGAGATGGAAAAACAGCCCTTCCATCCAGATGGGATAGCTCTGGGCACTAAACAGGACATGCTGGTACTGGAGGGGTTCTCTTGTGGCAGCAAGTCTGGAGGCAGCTCCAGAGTTATGGCCATCTATACTCTGCAGGGTGTGGGAACAGTCAGGGGCACTGAAAGTGCCCCTACATGTGTCCAAGTGGTGTGTGGCCTGAGGTCATCAGCCTCATGTACCCAGGTTGGAAGGAGTTGTTACTGCTGAAAAAGGATGTAGAATCAGGCATAAAATGGGAAGAAATTAAAATCTTGTAGCAAGTTTCCCCTACTTTTTTTGATCTCCTTATACTTAAAAAGAAGAAGTTGAGGTGTTGGGGCCTTCCACAAGCATTCACCTTGGGCTGTGGGCTTCAAACCTACCCTGTCTAGATCATAAACTCCTTATTTTGCTGTGGTCTGGAGATGAACAGTAACTGTGGTGTGAGATGAAGAGTTCCTCCTCTGCCTTGGCAGTGTGACCCTGCCCAGGAATAATGACTGTGGTGGCTGTCAAGTAAATGCAATAAAAAATTTTATGTTACTGTTACCACACCTCTCCTCACTCTGATTCTCATAATTAGGCCAGATAGAGCAGCTACTAATTTGAGTATTTTCTGTGGCTACCCTCAGACAGTCTTTTTATCAGCAGTCCCTGATTTTAATTGGACTATGAAAAGGCACTGCCCTTTTCTGAACCATTTGCTGGACCTGCTCACCTCAACAACCAGTGACATGATTTTACCTCACAGAAGCCAATATAACAAATCGGCAAATAACTCATGGTATCTGATAATCCAAGTGATGTAGGTGATTAATTGCCTAGAAATTTACAGGAAGACACTCTCATACTGGGTTTTTGATGGTGAAAAATGAGCTCTGAGTATCAGCGTGCATGGTCCAGCCTTTTTCAGGAATGGAGATAAAGATTTGAATCCAGGACATTCAGAGCTAAGTAATTTCAAAGGTCCCTGACATGGGTTTTTCTCTGGGATGAATGTATATCCCTCCCCAACAAAATGGTCCTACATGGAGATAGCTGTTTTGCACCAAGATACTTCCTGGGGGGTAAGGCTATCCTGAATATCCCAGGTAAATAAAACCCATCACTCATGTATCATGAAGTTAAAGCGAGGCAACATAGCCCTCTAATCGGATATAATGAGTAGTGCAAGATGCATGGCTTATTAATTTCAACTAGCATATTTTTCTTTTTTTCCTCTTTCAGATAAAAGCCAAGCAAACAAGCGAAAAATTTATGACTTAATGATTTTCAGTGACAGAGAGTCCACAGAATCACTGACTAAATTGTTGCAGTCGTTATTTATGCTGATGAAGTAGATGGAGTTACTGTAAACTGAAGTTACACCAGTGTGACTGAATAAAAAATTTGGCCTAGTTACCCGAAGGGAGCAGCACTTTGAAGTTTCTGTATGCCTTTAAATAAAATTATTCTCCAGCAGAAGATGTGGAAATGCAAGACTTTTCGTCTAAAGCATTCTACAGCAGTCAATCAGTCTCCAGTATGCTACTGGAATATTAATGCCAAATCCAAGTTGCACCCATGCTTAAGACAGTTAATTGGACTTATTTCATACATCAGTCTGTCTGTTGTCGTTAGGGCTATGTTGCTGCTGGCTGTGATAACATTTTTATCTGTTAACTTCCAAGCTGCTGCGAGTAACACCAGCTACTCATGAAATGAGTCAGCTAACTTTCCTTTTAACCGTTTGTTCTGCTCCCTGAAGGTGTAATGAATGTTGTAGTATGACAAGCTGGTTGACACTCATTCCTTTAAAGCTTGTGTATCAATTTTATTGTCATAATTGGCTTTGTAAAAATGGATTCAGAGTTTGCAGCAGCTGGGCAAGAAACATTTGTCACTTTAGTGCGAAGACCTGAATAAAAAAAAAATTATTTTGATTAATTTAAAAAGCATCTTATGGTGGAAATTGGTGTCACAACATCCAGGCTTTTGCTCCCACAGGAACAATTCTTACAGACTATTTGAATTATCCAGAACAGCCAAGATAGATTTATACTTAAACTGGATTATAAGTAAATACATTGCAAATCACCACAACAAATCACTACTGATCACAATCAATTGGAGTGATTAAAGCTCTGAAATCTCTCCTGAAGTTGCATAATAAATATGAAATTCCATGCAAATGGCACTGCAGTTCTTAGTCCCAGTCAAACATTGTGTCTCTCATCCCTCCTCTCACCCAGTGTGTTAAAAGATTTTCCTGATAAATGGCTTTTCCATCCTGGATGAAATTTCCATGAGAGTACTGAAGACCATTATCCCAGAGGAAGAAGGAACACTGTAGTTTGTTACACCTTAAAAAGATTTTAGGCCCTATAGATTAGTCACACCCTTACTCAGGTAAAATATTTTCATACTAGCAAACTTATCTCTTCACATGAGAAATGTCTGTGGTATTCTTCTTAACTTCCTGTGCTTAGCCGCTGGGGCTATTGTTGCTATACATGGCCAAGAAGCTACAATTTCTCACCCCAGATGTGAACAGGATTCTCCAGCATATATTTATCTTTTTTTCCAATACATCAGATAAATATTTGGAAGCTTAAGAAGTCCCTTGGACTATGTTTGTTCAATGTTTCAATAATCTACTGTGAAGGTACTTGCAAAGGATAATTCTTCTTTCTGGTCCATGATATTTCACTTGTTCGTCAACTCAATGTTTGCTTCATGCTGATTATAAGGGCCATAATGCCATGGCACTGAAATCCACCAGTTCCAGATGTCTCTTGCTCTCTTTGCTGGGAGAAAACGAGGAATTACACCCCAGAGGATGCTTCCCAGATAGAGGGTGGAGATTGCTCTCCTGGGACTGCTGAGTGAGGTGGCAAGATGTGGCTGTGCTAGAAGCCCATTTTCACCAGTGCTGTCTGGGACAGAAGGGTGATAGATGACCCCAAGTATGTTGCTGACATATGATGCTGACAACATCTGAGGAAGGCCCCGTAAAATGTAATCCTTAATCCATCTCCTTGGGAGCTCAGAAAGGTTGTTGGGATGTGAGAGATTTTGAGCCCTTCAAAGACAGAACATGATTGTGCCTACTGCACTGGTGTGAACTTGGCCTGCACAGTAGAAGCCTTTTATAATGTCTGTGTGTTTTGTCCTCATCCAAACCAACCAAAACAAAAAAAAAAAGTCCCAGATGACCCATCACTCACCTATCCATGCCTGCCATAAGACAGATATTAATGTCTGCCATCCGGTCTAGGTGGGAGGCAGATGTGCCAGCAGACATCAGTAAGGGCACCTGGGAGATCAGCAGTGTAATTGCTGAGTGATGAATACTAGTTTGTCATGTTCTGGTAACCCTCCCCACATACACTCACTTTATGTGCTTTCTTTTCCTCTTTAGAGGAGAGATGAACTCAACCCATAAACAGCCCTGTAGGAAGACAGCTTTGTGTGGCTCTGCTCTGTGTGAGGGGCTGATGAGTAAGGAATGTAAGGAAACCTGTGCACCATAGGAGCTGTTCTCCAGACTGCTCTGCTACTAAGTGCTCCTTTGAGGTCTTCTCCTCCAGCCACTGTGCTGCAATAAAAGGTGTTAACACTGCGTCTGCAGCACTGAGAGCACCATCAGCTCTGGTGGTGTTGGTAGTTGCTGGAAAAGACACTGCCAGGAAGAGATGTCAACAGTAGCTTTAGGATGTTCCCATAACCCAACACAGCATGGATGTACCTCAAAGGCTGGGGGAGGTGACCTAGATCTGATACATCATATCTCGCCGAAGGGTGTTGCTGCAAAGTGGCACTCCTTGATACAATTGCTTCTCAGTGACAGGAATGAGGTAGGTGTGTTTTAATGAAGAGTGGCTTTAGCTTCATCAGGAGTCCCTGTGTGGGAGGATTGCTCTGCTGTGGGTCAGCACTGCGGGTGGGTTCACCCTGCTCCTCCACATGGCCAGCGGCTCCAGGAGCTACAGGACCACCCTTCTGGCTCTGGCCAAAAGTCACCTGAAATATCTCCTTGCTGATAGTGCTGGTGCTAGTGAAAGAGGTGATGAGCTGGACTGATAGTTGTGTCTTCTGTAGAACAATAGCTAAGCAAACATTCAAGGAGAAAGAAACTAGTGAGTTGAGAAAAAGAACCTGTATTTCTGTCCTAGTTTCAGCTGGGGTTAAAACATGGTGATTTCTCATGGTGGCAGAATACTTGTGCTTGGCTAACAGCCTGATGTGAGCTGCATCAAGACAGAATATTTTAATAGGGTAACAGGGTGATCCTCCAGTTGTAAGGATTGTCTCCCCAGTAGGTCTCCTTTGATTTAACGCTCCCCTGAAAGGACTCGGGAGTGCCTCCATAAACACCTAATGCTTCTGTGGACCTAATATTCACCCCTACAAATGTGCACATGATTCTGCATGTGACAGAGCTACATTTCATGGGGTATCACAGTACATTTTCTGCTCCATTTTTTTTCATATTCTTTGTAAGAATTCCCTGGTTTTACCCTTAACTGTTACTTACTAAGTTAAAGGTATGTACTTGCAGAGGATATTCATCCCTGGCTTTTATCTGAGGTTGCCTGGATGGCTGCCTGGGAGGCTTCAGATTCGTTCTTACCTTCATCTTGTCCCATCATATAGAAAACCTGGCACCTGACCCTAGCACTGCTTCTCTGTTCCTGTGAACATTTCTATGGTTTGCATGTCTGAGGCTGTGTTCTGCTTTTCTATCAAATACTTACTGCTGAAATGATCCTCTAACTCTCAGCTGAGCATGACACTGTGTTCAGCAAATGCAAGTCTGCTCTTCAAAACCTTTCATGCTGCTTGTTAGTGCAGCATCACTTTGTAAATCAGTGTCTCACTTCTAATTGTGAGGAGTCCCATTCATAGTCAAGATGTTTCTGGAACTGGACATGGCTGTCTTTTGAAAAGTCTCTCCTGGTCCTCTTTAATCTTTCTCTTTTACTGTGCAGGTTGTGCATGCTCTACTTCTCGATAAGTACTAGAAGCCCTTGTCTGAAGACTCTTGCAAAAAGACTTTGTTTTAAGTTAAACAGGTCTCTGGAGAGCCAGGCACTGATACTGTGTGCTTTTTTCCATGCTTTTGACAGACTTCTGTGCCATTTTCTGTAAGTTCATCCTTGGTGCTTCTTGCTGGTGTCTCCCTGGGCACCCACTTTGTATCACATTTCTGCACACATTGCTTTAAAACAGTTCTTCCTACCATCATGAAAAGACCAAAAAAACCCCAAAAACACCAAAAAAATACTCTTGCATTGCCAAGATGCTTCAACACCCTGTAATCCCTGGTTGCTGCCACAAGGTTCCCTCTCCACTCACTGCACTGACTCACCATTGGTTTTGCCCTGCCTCCACTTCTGATACACTGCTGGTAGGTAAGATAAGTCCTACAGAAGAGTGGCTGATGAAAACAAGTCTTTGTTGTAATAACAGGTTAACAGGTGAAGGGAGCAATCTGAGAGGGAGGAAATCTACGTTACCCTGTAGTACCAATAACAGCTGACTCCATCTGCAGCTCTTTCAAACAAGAATTCTCTGATATTCTAAAGGCCTTTGGTAATTCTGACTACAATCCATGCAGACTTTAAAGTTGTTGTCAATCTTCTCTCCCTGTCCTCTGACACTAACCCATTTTCAGCATATACTAATATACTAATTTTTAAGTTGATATGAAGTCTACAACACCAGCATGGCATTTTAAAGTAAATTCAGTAGCAGAGGTTGAACACTCACAGATTACTAAATTATGTATCTTTTATCAAAGTGAAGTACAAAGATGGTTTTAACTCATAGAATCATATAATGCTTTGGGTTGGAAGGGACCTCAAAGATCTTTTAAACTCATAGCTAAATCTAAATTTGTATGTTTGATAGCGCTGTGTAATAATAATGATGGTATTAATAAAACTCTATTATTAGTCTTTTATTATAGGCTAAGGAAGATGATTCTGCCACTCTACTCCCCTCTTGTGAAACCCCACTTGGAGTACTGTGTTCAGCTCTGGGGTCCTCAGCACAAGTACGATGTGTAACTGTTGGAGTGAGTCCAGAGGGTGACCATGAAAATGATCACAGCAGGAGCACCTTACTTACGAAGACAGGCTGAGAGAGTGGGGGTTAATTAGCCTGAAGAAGACTAGGCTCCAGGAAGACCTTGTAGCTGCCTTCCAGTACCTAAAGGGGGCTACAACAGACCTGGAGAGGAATATTTGACAAGGACGTGTATTGGTAGGACAATGGGTAATGGCTGTAAAATGAAAAAGGGTAGATTTGGATTAGGTATTAGGCAGAGATTCTTTACTGTGAGGGTGGTGAGCCACTGAAACAGGTTTTCCAGAGAAGTTGTGGATGCTTCATCCCTGGCAGTGTTCAAGACCAGGTTGAATGGGGTTTGGAACAACCCGATCAGGTGGAAGGTGTCCCTGCCTCTGGCAGAGGGGCTAGAACTAGATGATCTCTAAGGTTCCTTACAACCCAGACCATTCCATCATTCTGTGAAATCAAAATACAGGACTGCTCAGCTCTCCTGTCTCTCAGGCTAGGCTTTGGATAAGTGAATTTTATCTGTATGTTTCTTCATCAACTACAAGTGGAGGTAAAGGGGATTGGCAAGGACCAAAACTGTAAGTTTTAGATACCTGAGTCATGGCAGGTGAATCTTACCTACATGCTGAACTGCTAAATGAAGCCACACACAGGTTCTTAAACATCCATCTCCCCAAAAGCCTTGGACAGCAGAAAAAGGACTTGAAAGCTGCTCTTCCAGCTTATGACTTGGAAGATTGCAGGTACTTTCCCCTTTGCCTGGAGATATTGTTAGAAGGCAGCAGAGGCCCGTTTTACTGCCTTAACAGGTTAATTAACTCTATTTTCCCCCAACTTAGCTGAGCAAAGGTTTTGTGTAAGGCACATGCACTATATTGTGAAACAGGGCTTTTCTCCCATGTTCTTGCTGTGCCCATAGTGATATGGCTAACAAAAGCTGTTGTCTCCTGAAAAGGAAAATCACACTTCTGAATTGTTTCCAATGGCCTGGGTTGCTCTTTTGGTTTCTAACTAAGCTCACTGCATTAGAAGAAATCCCCATCACAAATTGTCTGTTTCTCCCACCAAGCTCTTGTGAATCATTCCCAAGGGAACAACATGACGCCACTACCATGCTGAGCGTAGCAGCTGCCAGGCTGCTCTCCTCATCTGCTGCAAGATGATGCCCAACGTGAGCATTCAACAGCTTTTGTGGGTCGTTAATATGACTTTCAAAAATTTTTGGCCTTTTTTTCACCTGAGATGATTCAAAGATATGCCACCATGGTTTTGCAAAATACGTTTCCAGAAACTTTTTCTCAGCAGAGTTGCCTGTGACAAGAAGTGTAAAAAGTCTTTGGAAATCAGGGAACTTATTCTGTGGTGCAATCTGTGTAGGAAAAAGTTCATTCGCCACCTTTTTCTTGGCTCTGCCAGTACAGATTCAACATCTCACAGCTTCAATTCCTGCAAAGCACTCCGAAAATATTTGTCACAGTCTGCTTTTGCTTGAAACCTACAGAGCAGAGCAAGCTGTGCAACACAGCATGCCAGCATGCTTGTGAAAAATCCCTTCTAGATGCTTGTCACTGCTCTGCTTAGCACTTTGTGCTCTTTCTCTAGGCATTTTCTTGACCTTGTGTTTACCTGCATGGCACTTACCCACTTCCTTGCTCAGCTGCAGATCTTTTGGGCTGGCTCCTGGCTCAGGCATCGCTGCACACACAGCAATCTGTCAGCTAGACTGTAACCCCACTGAGGAAGAGACATGCTGATTTCATCTGACATTGGCATATGAATTTGATTAAAATATCAAAGAAAGAATGTATTGATGTAGGTGTTTTAGTAGACCTGTTTGCACAACTTCATAGATGTTGCTCAAATAGATGTTTTTTCTGACCACTCTAAGAAAATCTTGTGTTTGAAGACGGAGGATGAGTACTACCCATGGTGTAACAGTGGTGTTTGGGATGAAGAGCTGTGTAACCAATGTGCCAGTGATCCATGGCTGATGTTTTGCCAAACACACATTTGGCCACTGAGGTACTCTGGCTGCTGCTTTCACGCCACCAGCAACCACTGAGTCTCCTTTCTCACCTACAGCTGAATCAAGCTGAAGACCAAAGAGGGGATGAAAGTGATCTGGGCGACTGCTTTTGTAAGGTCTTTCTTCTGGGTTGGGTTGGGCCACAAAGGACTGTCTTGTCCCTGGAGAAACAAGAATTGAAGTGAAAGGTTATAATGCAAACCTGTAATGCTGCAAAATTGCATCAGGATAAAGACATATTCCTGAGGACCTGTCAGAAAAGCAAGCACAACTGAAAGCTGTTGTGGTGACTCAGAAATATTTGGTCATCACTGTCTGCAAACTACAACCCCCGATAACCAGTCAGCTGCTGAGAAATTCAATCTACACAGTAGTGAGTTTTACAGTTTACCTGCTCAGCTACTAGATTTTTATATCTTTTCAGGAACATGATGACATCATTTTTGGCTTCTTTGTTCTCTCTCTTTCTTGTCGTCTTCTTCTCTTATCCTTCCCACCCTTCACAGAGACCACAGATGACTGAATACCACCTTCTACAGTCTTTCTCCCTCTCTTCAAGCTGCCAGATGTTCACCATTGGTTGAAAGCTGGTGGTCTGGAGGGGTCTAAATTATATAGGTGCCAACCCCATAAGACAAGAGGTGTAAACACAGTTATTGTCCATTGGTCAGTCCAGGGTGACAAACTTGGAGACTTGGTGACAAATCAAGTAATCTCCTAGCCTTGGGCTTCTGCCTCTGCAGTTTCCTTTTTCACAGCCTTGAGGCTCTGGAGAGGGTAGAGTCCTTTTGTTGCCTCTGTGCTTTTCAGCAGGCTGAGGCATAGACCCTTAACAGTTTGGGGAACTGACTTTCAAGGGGTTACACACTGCTGTGCAGGATTTGGGGTGTTGCTCTGGAGGAAGCTTTATATCTGCTTCACATCCTGGGTGCCCCTCTGCTAACAGGAGCTTGAAGAGGAAGGGTCTAGACAGGGTCAGACTGGTGCCTGTATTTGCACTCCTGATTTAGTTCCAGTGTTAAAAAACCCCACTTATTAGATTCACATGATGGAGCAGCAAAGAAAGTGTCTATTTATGGAGGCTGAGGAAAATCCACAGAGATGTGGGTTGCTGCTGTTTGTCTGAATGGCGCCTCCTGACATCACGAGTGGCTGGAAAGGCTTGTTCAGGAACAACAGAGAAGGCAGCTCTGCCTGCATCTAGAATTGCATTTATTGTTTTTCATTAAAGAAGTCTTATTTTGCACAAAGTTTGATGTGTAGAGAGGAGTCCTGCTTTTCTACACTGAATATCCTGTAATGTAAAATTGCAGTTTTACAACAAAACTAAGAAAGGTTCAAGTTTTTAACAAACCTATATATATTAAGGAATTCTTTAAAATTCAGTTTTGTCCTTTGTCCATTTTATTTTGACTCTTGAGTTCTTCTTCAGTTGTGTATCCAAACATTCAGTGTCCATCACTGCTGTGTCCTCCTGAGTAGATGGCTTGCAAGAATTGCTGAGGGTGCCTTGGCATTTATTCAGGTGGGTCAAGGATAGAGAACAGCTGGCTGCCTGATATGCCACTTCATGAAGAGCTGTTAGTCCCTGGCATCCCCGAGCCTGTCAGTCAATGTGTTGTGCCCAGCTGCTCAGGATGGAGCACTGCTGGGCAAGGACTCCTTTGTCAGCTTCAAATCTTCTGTCCTTTTGCAGCACTGCCTGATTTTCCTGGAAATACCACAGAGAATAGTAGCCTGGGGTGCTTACTCTAGACCTGTGGGTGCTGGAGGGCAAAGTCAGCCATGCCCCAGGATCAAAGGGAAAGGAAGTTCTGACTGGATCATGCATGGTAGAAAGCAAGGCGCAGGACCAGCTTTCCAGCACACACTTTGACAATGTGAACTTCACGGCAGTGTAGACTTTGGAAACACAAAATAACTTTTGACTGCACCAAGGGCAGAAGTTCTGGATCCCTTTGTCCATTAAATCTCCACAATAGACACTGTTGGGGGGGATGTTAATGTGTTGTGGGTGAACCCTCCAGGAGACATCCATACAGACCTGCTCTGGACACCTGTGGAGGTGGCCCATAGTCCCTTGGAGGCACAGCTCTGGAGTGACAGTCCTTCGGTGTACTTTAAGTATTTTTAAGGGTTCTTTGCTTTGCAAAATTTTCAATTCAGGTTGCTCTGATACACATCTTTCTTCATACACTGGCCATTTCTCTTTGTTCCATGTTCATTTTCTTCTTTTCTATTTTTTCCCTTTCCTTTCTTGATGGTTTTTCCCTTTTTGTGATTTCTTTCTGTGATTTCCTTATCTCCCCCAATCCTTTTCTTCTCTGATTTATCACTCTGTTCTCACTCCTTCCCCTTTGCCCCTTCATTATATTTCCCATTAGCCAATGGCCTTGGCACCCATTGGAGAGGACAGAGTATCTCCTGTGAGCCTGAGCCTCAATGAACAGATCCCCACCACACCACAGGGCTACCCGAGAGTCCATTTACTGTCAGATTTGGGTTTTGTTTGCTTGGGTCTTTTTTGAGGTTTTGGATTTTTTTTTTTTGCAAGCTGCTTTATCAGCCACAACAGGAGCAAAGAGTGAAAGTGGGTGTCTCTCAGGGAGCCACTGCTGAGCTCTGTGCAGCTGCAGTAGTGTTTCTGTAATGTGTGGGTGGATGGATCTGAATAGCCCCACCATTTACCCCTTTGCACCCCATGACTTTCTCCGCCTCTATCTTCCTCCTAAATCTCATTGGAGATCCCCATCTCCTTATGCATAAAAAGAGAAGCCACCAAACTGCTGCCCAACATGTGCCTTCCCATTACTGATCACATGGCACAAACCTGCCTTATCGTGGTTGAGGTTCACTATTTGGGGCTTGGCAGACGCAATTGCAAAATTGAAACTACTGGTTGCTGCTCTTATCTGTTTTCAGGCTGGTACGTGGTGTGCCTCTGCCTTTAGACAGAACTGTGCTGCATTCGTTTTCAGCAGTATATCCTCCTCGCAGGCCAGGCATGAGCAAAGTTTGCTTCTGCAGTCCCAGATCTCAAAGCACTTAAACAGTTAACCATCAGGGTTTCAATGGATAAACGTTTTTTATACCCATTTTGCAGACGGATAAAAAGTGTAGCTGCCTAGGGTAGTTGCTGTCCTGCTGTGGATGTTTACCCTATGGATGGTATTTGTTCGCTACAGACCCTACTTACTGAGTATCCTGCCCAAACATTGCCTTCTGTAGTGTGTTAGTCACCAGCAGCACAGGAATATATGCATATATGTCAAAATACTGTCTTACTATTATTGTCTAAGCATGTTTGCATCTATATAAAACCAGCATAAAAAGCATATAATGTTATCATGCATATGTATTTGTGTAGCGTATGCATAATGACTCCTTTGTATGCAAATACAGTTATATACATATATAAATACCTTTTCAAGCATGAATTCAACAATGAAAGAAATAATTGTTTTGCCAGCCTTCCTGCTGATTCTGACTATAAATCATTTTTCTCCTTGATAACAGGTAGCTCTCAGTTTTCCAGGGAAACAAAGGAAAAGAAGATGAAATAGTTGTCAAGCATTGTGTTGTACCATGCCATGAATTTTCCTTCCTATGGGCTGAAGAGAAATCACTGAATTATATCGTAACTGTCAAGTGTCCTGTTTTTAGCTTGTTGCTCAAACACAATAAAATTATTAATATACAAAAGCTATCATGCAAAGCCAGTCAATTTTTCCTTTAGCAATATATAAAGGCAAACAAGAAATGAGAAATGCACCTGAAAATGTTGAAAAATGGATGGTAGGATGTGAGAGAATATTGTAATAGATCATATTTACAACAAAACAGAAACTCAACACCCTGGAAAACACACACACACAGCACTTGAACTGTGTTTACTTCCAGGCACATTGGCCTTTGCATAGGGGTGGGCCGGGTGATTCAGCTGAATCTGAAACCTGATAAACTCTTGCCTTCTGTTTTTACATCACAGCCAGTGATTGCACATGACACATTAAAAACAGATACCACTACGCAGGAACTACCTTTGGTATTTATGTTATTGATCCTAGTAAGGACCATTTCTTGTTCATATTGAACTTCAGTCTTTCACTCATGGGTGTGTATATGTGGGTGCAAGAGTATATATGTTTAAATGGGACATCTTGAGCCTAGATTGTGAGAGAATTGTAAGCAGAGTTTGTGTCATGTATTTTCTTCTGTTTAGCTTCTGTTTACAAACTGTGGCAGCAGACTCTGGTTCCCAGTAACTTATGCCTCATTTGAGCTCATTCAGTGAATATGGTTTTGTCCAAATATTGAGCCACACTTAGCAGAAATTTGAGCTGCATTAATTGCACCAAGCAGCAAAGTTGTGTTATTATTTCTTTTCTCCAATTGGAAAAAACATGCAAG
Organism: Pithys albifrons albifrons; assembly: GCF_047495875.1. Taxonomy (NCBI): domain Eukaryota; kingdom Metazoa; phylum Chordata; class Aves; order Passeriformes; family Thamnophilidae; genus Pithys; species Pithys albifrons. Next base: position 60,764,481 of record NC_092458.1, read on the forward strand.
TGCTTCTGGCATGAGGTTTTGCACAAGAGAATTTAAAATTAAATTCTGATTCCTTATAATAGAGCAACTTAGAAATGATTCCATGAAACCTTGCCCTCAAATCTTAACTGTTTACATTTTTGCAGATGCTGAGAAAAAATGAAGGATGAGCAACATCAAAGGAAAATGTTCAAAAACACATAGTAAATATTTTTGCTATTTATTTTTAGTAAGAAATATCTTTTAATATTAAATTATTTTTTAACTTATGTAACTAAATATTTATTGCAGCATTTCTTTTAAGCCACGGTGGTCTGACATCAGCAGTCATTAGGTCTGCACCAAGATTTTTGTAGCCCAACACCCAGCAGCTCCATGTCTGAGTCTGGGAACCATGACCCCACCTTCATCCCTCTTGACAAGCCCCTTTCACCCTTTCTCCTGGCAGCAGCGCTTGTCAAGCCTTCTGGCTGCTCTCTACCACTAAAACTTCTACAGACAAATTGGGGAAGAAGGAAGGGGCTGGCTGCGAGTTGTTGCTGTCTGGTTTGAAAGTTTATTGCCCATTGTTGGTAATGACAAAGAGGAGAAGGAGGGAAAGGAGAGAGAGGAGAAGGAGAGCAAAGAAGGATGCAGCAGCTGCTGGGCAAACCCCAGTCACAGTAGCCAGGCTCCCTGCAGCAGGCAGCAAGGAGGTATTTGGCTGTTTGGGCAGCTCTCCCATCACCGATCAGTTTCCCATCTCCTCTGAAAAGAAGATGTGGGCTCCCTGCTTTCCAGAGGCTGGAGTTGCACCGCACTATGTAAGGATCTGTCACTTCTCAACTCCAAAATATGTCCATTGAGGTGGGCAACCAGCACAGTTAGCACACAGCCCCAGTTCCAATCACAGATGCAAATCCAGAAGGACCTCTCTGCCTCTCTGGGGAGCATTCAGGATTTTCCCCTGTGTGTAAGAGGAGATGGACCTAAACCAAGGTAATTTCAAATCCCTCAACAGCAAGTACCCTGGCAACTGTTTGGTGACCAGAATCTTTTTAAGCCTAAGGACTAGGCCTTGGTAGACCTGGCTTCAAAGTTATCTCTGACCATGTACCCTTTCTGAGGTCCTCTGCACATTATATGAGATCATGGTGACCAGATTTCCTCCCTGTAAAGCAGGACTAGTCATCTCACCTTTCTTTTGCCATCTCTCTGCAGTGTCCAGTTAGCCTGTAAGCCTGACTTTGTGTGGCACAGCCTTTTTTTTTCTTACTGTTGATGCAATGACAGAGAGATCAGAGATTATGTGTTTTCCATTCACTGTAAAGTTGTATGGATGGGATTTACTGGCCTGAAGGCAGCTAGCTAAAAGTGAGTGTGAACCACCTGTAGTAAGATCTTGGCATCTCAATGGCCAATCAGCTCTACCACCTGCGGTGGGGATCACTCACACGGAGAATGTGTTTCTCTCCATCGACCACGGAGTGATCCTAAATGTGACACCCACCTCTCCCCAGGTCAGACGGACTCTGAGCTGTCTGTGGATGCTGCTGTGTGATATGGGAAGCAGAAGGCAGGTGGAAAGGGAGTAGGAGTTTAGCACCACCAAATTGTGGTGAGGGTTTAACAGATCTTTAAATTCCATCTGTGGTTTGTGTGGTTGGTGGGGAGACATGAGCAGTCCCAGGAGATAATGCACAGCAGTGAAGCTCCTGCTTTGAAATGTTGTGTGGAGGGACCACTTTTCTCCAGTGGCTCTGTAAAAAGCAACAGATGGCTTGGGAGGGCTTCAGTCACTTTGAACTCTCTTAGCAGGGCAATGCAAATGCCTTATTCATCCAGGACTTGTCCAAACCCTCCTGTATGGGGCAGCACTCAGCTACTCTGGGCTGGGAGTGGATGTGACTGAGGTGCCATGCCAGCCTTCAGATGACCTGGGCTCCTCAGAAACGTGCACTGCAAATCAAAGTCAGTCTCTTCTTGAAGGACATGGGAGGACACTGGAAGTGCTGAACTTCCCCATACTTCCTCAGAAAATGTGTGTTTTCCCAGCTCTTAAAATACTAGACAGAAACTGGTATTTCATTGTTGTTTTTTATTCTGTTAAAATGTTTGTTGTCTCTCACCATGCACACACATGTAGAAAAAAAGAGCTGTACATAGAGTATGAGTGCTTTCAACTTTATGTAATTTCCTGCTGAATTTGATCAAAACCTCAGCAAGTGAATTATACACAGTAGTAAAAAGACAGCACAGATCCTTTATTTTGTCTGTCTCAAACCCAGAATATGAAGAGAAGGCTCCACTTTATTCCAGTCATGATAAAAGGCAATCTTCAGGTCTTAAATGTGAAAAAAAATACAAGTTGATGCTAAGGTTGGTGGGAGATTTTGTAGTGTAGAGGAGTGGAAAACAGGAACAAGAGTAGGAGTAGAGAAATGAAAAGGTGGAGTGTAGGAGGAGGGTGGGAGTAGAAAATGAATTGTAGTACATCCATCAGCATTTCAGCATTGTGGGAGATGAGATAAGCCTAATGCTGTCCTTTGTAGATGCAGTAAAACTTCTTGTACTGAGCCATCACTGTGCTGAGCTGTTGTCAGAACAGGAAGCTCCTCTTCAGCAGCTGAATGGGTGGGTTTGTTCATGGTGCCTTCTCCTAAGGGTGGTCAGCATTGTTGGAGTGCTTTGGGAGAGTGGTTAGACACTCATATCGTGCATGGCATGTGTGTCACTTTGTTGCTTTGACTCTAAAATCTGTTGATTGATTCCCAAATACTTGATGGAGAGAAGAAATCTAATAAGGAAAGTGGAGGACCATGCATGTGTGGATTGGAGCCTTAGAGAAGAACTCACTTACCTGGGTGGTTCTGCCAGAGTCAGAGCAAACTCCTGGAATTAGTCATCCCAGAAAAAGTATGTATCACCATCTCGTTGCCCTTCATCCATCCTCCAAACCTCAGCAGACCTGGTCCCAGTTGTTAGCACGCAATAGCCGAAATCCCTGCAGCAGAGCTCAGCCCTGCCTGTTGTGGTGAGAGTCATGGGGACCCACTTGCCAAACAAATGCAGCATTTGGAAGGTTCTGGTTTTATCATCTCTACCTCCATGCCCCTCACTGCAAACTGCTGTCTGTACACACTGTATTCACTGCTAACTTGTGATCTGCAAGACCATCGGTGGCACAGGGTACAAATGTGGCAGAAGCCCACCAAGAAGATGAGGTAAGCAACAGCACTGTCATATAGGGCCAAGAAAGGGGAATGCAAGCTCTATCCTACAGAATGAATTGGGCTGAGCTATGAACACACCAGATCTTCCTAAAATCCCCCAGCATTAGCTTTCTTTACAGTTTCCACAGTTGGCATATGACTACGGAAAGCTATTTTTTTCCAACATCTATGTATAACAATAATGTTCAGGGAATAACATCTCTACTTATGACAAAATAAAAGAGCAAGGAGTGCAAGATTTAAAAAAAGTCCTTAGAAGAAAGCCTGGGTAATAAATCCATTTCCTTTAGCAGGATGGGTGCCAGTCTGGCTCTTAGATCTCTTTTTTTTTTCAGACACCAAGGAAAGAAAAAGAAAATGTTTCTATGTTCTTGAGCACTTCTTTTCTTTAGGCTCCTATTTAAACACATCCATTCTCCTTGTGAGCCTCTGGCTGCTTCTCACCATTATATAACCTCTGCTTCTCCTAGGCAGGGTGCTCTCCCTTGTTGCAGGGCAACTACTGCAGCTGAGTTGTGTAACACTGCCACATAAAGCTGTAACGTGGCATGCAAGTTATTAGCTGGAGCTGGGACTATTTTGCCTTTTTTTTTCCTTTTTTCTTTTTTTTTTTTTTTTAGCTGAAAAAAAGGTATTTTCTAAAATCTGTGGGCTAAGCAATATAAATTTGTGGGTTGAATCCTTTAAAGAATTTACAAAACACAGAAGTGACTTAAAGGCAAAGCAACTCTGAAATCTGACGAGCAGCCAACCTATAATAAGGTATAATCACCTTTAGCATTTGGTAAAATAAACATGACAAAACCAGTGCTTTAAAATGTGAGCAGTTACTATGCACTCATGCATATTTTGCACAAACTATATAGTTAGGTGTCATCTCTTGTCTCAAAGAGTGTTTTCATAATAGACAACATGTGTATCTAGATGTACGATCTGCCACTAAATTACGTGCTGTGGGCCTCAATCCAGTCTTGTACTCTCTCCCCTTCATTATTGTTACTCATTTTCAGAAAATATTTTTATATGAACAATGAACTGCATTTAAATAACATTAACACTCTCTGCCTTGATGCACAGAGGAGGGAAGAAGAGTAACAGGTTTTCTGGCTCTGCTTTGACAGTTACCCAGTTCCGATGGTTCTTTGACAAGCAACATCAAATGCCATGGGTGGTTGTGAATTTTGTCACTTACTAAGCCGTATCTGAAATATGTTTTATAAAAGCACTCCTCCTATTGAGAACAAAACAGATTTTATAAAAAGTAGAGTTTGCCAGTTTGAACAAGGTGTTGAGTCGAGCCTTATCCCTGAGATCGTTTCCCCGGCTTAAGCAAATGTCTTCTTTTTAAGTGTAAAGAAAGTAACACTTCTGTGTTACCTTGAATCTCTCTCTCTCTCTCTCTCTCTCTCTCTGTCTTTCTATGTAATGGGCTGGGGAGGCAGAAGTGGTCTGCCCTGTAACCGGTGCCTCTTTGAAAGGGAGGAACATAAGCCTTAATAAATTGTGATGGTTTGGGCTTTGTCGCTAAAAATATAAAAATATTTAACAGTTGACTTAAAATGAAATTATCCTGTGCTCCCGTGACAGCTCACGGGATAAAACACCAGCTCATGGTATGAAAACACGCTTAGCCGAAGGGAAGGTTTATCACTTCGGGAGGCGCAGACACTTTCTGGCGAGGAGCCGGCCTGGGAAGGAGGAGAGAGGCTGGGCAGCTGTCGCAGCCCCCGGTCCGGTGCGCGAGGGCTGCCAGGGCCCCCGCGGGCCAGGCAGACGGGCAGCAGCAGCGCTCCGCTCGGAGCCAGTGCTGCCGGGTTGCTGGTGGGAACGGGGAGACGACCGCTCCCCTCTTCCATGCGCTCCTCCAGCCGCCCCGCTGCACCCGAGGGATGGTGCCGCGGCCCCTGCTGATTCCCGGGGGCGTCAGACACCGGGCCCGTCGATGCGGGCGACAGCACCCCGTCGGCAGCGACCGAGGTAGAACCACTCGGGGGGGCATTTTCCGTGGTAATCCCGTCCACGGTTCGCCGTGCGAGCAGTTACTGGCTTCGGGCAGCCCCGGCCGCGGAGGCACCGCCGGCCGCCCGCTCGCCGCTTCTCAGCCGCTCCACCGCCGGAAAACAAAACCCTCCCAAAACCAGCACGGGGGCATTGGCACCCTCCAGCCAAACCGGCCCCGAGGCGGGAGGCGGGCGGGCGGCGCGGCGCTGCCATTGGCGCGGCGCAGGCCGTCCCTCCCCGCCGGGAGGAGGAGGAGGAGGAAGGCTGGAGGCGGGTCCGCGCGGGGCGGTCGCTCCAGTCGGTGCGCGCCGGGCGGCCGGGTCGCTTCTGTTTGCAGTTGCCGCGGAGAGTAGGGATCCGGGAACCAGGCAGGGGCAGCGTTTAGAGCGGCGGGACCAGGAGGTCAGCCCAGAGGTTTAGGGCGGCGGGGCCAGGAGAGTTGGCGGCCGCGCCGTCGGGGCCGCGCCGATCCGCGGCCGGAGCCTGCATGGGGCGGCGGCGCTGAGCCCCAGCTGTCCTGCTGCCGCTGCCGCGCTCCCGCCCCGGCCCCGCCATGGCCGAAGCACCGCAGCTGGTGGACATCGACCCCGACTTCGAGCCGCTGCCGCGGCCACGCTCCTGCACCTGGCCACTGCCGCGGCCGGAGTTCAACCCACCCAGCTCGGCCACCTCCAGCCCGGCGCCGTCGTGCGGTGGCCAACCCGAGGGGGCAGCCGGGACTGCGGCCGGAGCCACCGCCTCGGGAGCGCTGAGCGCCGACTTCATCAGCAACCTCAGCCTGCTAGAGGAGAGTGAGGACTTCGCGCCGCTGCCCCCCGCCGCTGCTCCCCCGGAGGCGGCCGCCTGCCGCTGCGGGGACTTCCCGGCACCCGAGGCGGGCTGCCGCCTCCACCCGCCGGGACCGCCGCCGGTGCCGCCGGTACCGCCGCCCGTGGCTGGTCTGTCACCGGGCCCCGTGGCCGGGCAGCCCCGCAAGAGCAGTTCGTCGCGTCGCAACGCCTGGGGCAACCTGTCCTACGCGGACCTCATCACCAAGGCCATCGAGAGTTCCCCCGAGAAGCGGCTCACCCTCTCCCAGATCTACGAGTGGATGGTCAAGAGTGTCCCCTACTTCAAGGATAAAGGCGACAGTAACAGTTCGGCTGGCTGGAAGGTGAGAGGCGGGTGGTGGGGACGCCCCGTCGGAGGGGGCTCCCGCGAGGCTCCTCTGCCGCCCAGGCAGGAGCCGCAGCTCTGCAGGCGGCCGGGCACGCCGTTCTGCCCAGCTGCACGCTGCCCGCCGCGCAGCCTGCAGTACTCCGGCTCCACAATTTGATTTAAATCTTAAATTTTTACTTCTTTTTCCACCTTTCCAAAGGGAAAACTCCTAAAAGAAGAAAAGCGTTCTGGCTATCCCGCCGGTGTGGCGCTGGAAGGGCCCGAGCCCCCCCCTCCCCCCCGCTCTCCACTCCGCCCCCCCCCGGCCCTGCCCCGCCGAAAGCAAAAGTTCACGCCGTGTCACGGCGCCGTCCCAGGGCAAACCCGGCGGGAGCGCCGCCGCCTCCTTCTCCCCTGGGGCGGGCGGCGGGACCAGGGCTCAACACCCGCGTGGTGGGGGTGGCCGTGGGAGCAGCGCCGCGGCCTCTAGGGCTGTCCGGCCCCGGTCCGTGCCTCCGGCTGCCCCGGCACGGCAGGGGTTTGCCGTCGGGCGGCGGAGCGGGGAGAGAGGCAAACAGGGATGGGGAAAGAGCGGAGGCAGGACAAGGGTTGCAGAAATACCGTGTGTTTAATAAGTAAGCCGCACTATTTGCCCTGATGGCTTTGTTAAACTTGAGTTGCGGGAGCGTCTGCCTCGTGTTGGGTGGTGAGACTGAGCTTCCTCCCTCCCGGAGCGCAGTCCCTGCTGTCGCAGCAGACTAGTGGGAGCAACCTGTTGGCGGTCGGGATTTGTGCCTAGCACAGGGCAGCCGGATCCGAGCAGCCCGTGCTGCCCAGAGCCCGGCGGTGAGCGCGGCTGCGGCGCTGCCACCCCCAGCTCCCGGCGACCCGCTCGCCCGGTGGCAGTGCCAGGCCCGTGGTGCCCCCCAGTTTTGTGTCCCCGTGGGTGATAAAGGCTTAACGCTGCTGTGAACGAATACTCTCCCTCCGAGGCCTCTGTCGTGAGAGTGTCACCCACCTGTGCCTCTGTGTGCGGCGGAGGCAGCGCCGGGTTTCGTGACACTGTTGCGTGAGAGCGTTGTCAGGACGAGCTTTTGCCGTCTGCGCACAGGCAGAGTCTTCTCCGCCCTGCGAAGGATTAAGTGATGGCAGTAAATGCGTGAGGTGCATGAACCTCGTACGGCATCGGCGCGTTCTGGTGTGTTCCTGACTTAGTTTCAGTGAGGGCCAGCCAAACTCTGCTTTGCTTTGTACCAGTTGTATTATCTGCCTTTTTTATAAGGGAAAGTGTCAGCTCAAATCCTGTATTAATGTGTTTTCAATTGCATCGCTAAGAATGTTTGTTACATCCAATTTTTGTAGGTAAGCAACATCCTGCTAAGGGAGTGCAGATTAATCTGCAATTCATTTTTAGGTGAAGGCTTTTAAGGCTTTTATAAGTACTTTGTTCGTTTCTATTGATGTGTTTGACTAAAAAATAAATTAAAGGATAATTGTCTGACGACCCCTGTCATGAAAAACTTTAATAGGAGTAAAGTGATTGATAGCTGACAACTTTTCAATAAGGTAACTTGTCACTAGAAAATGCTGGGTTTTTTTCCAGTGGTATTTTGGTCTCCTTAAGTGCCTTTTCAGAGTGAGTAGAAGAGAACTAAAACCCAAACAAACCAATATAAAAGATCTCCGAAATTCAAGTGAGCAAATGAGAAACACTGATAGCTGTATAACTTACTAGGCACTTCCTATTTTGTTGCTGCTCGTCCTGTGGTGTTTCTGCAAGGAAGAAGTCTTCCACATTTCCCTTTGATAGAGCTCTTCCTATGCCCACATATCTCTGCTGTGACAGGGAGAGCCGTTACTGGTATGTGTTTTGGCTGTAGTACCCCCTGGTAGAGTGCAGTACGTACCCTGCCACTGCTGGCAGGTAAATACAAATGTACTCCCTTCCATAATTAAATAGTCACTGTGTTATGTATCAGACTCATGTTGCCCTCCTCCCTTCCTTTGGCTGCACCAATGCCAGGCTGCCCTGAAAGTTACATATTTGCAGATTGTATCTCTTCTGCCAATTAAGTGTGGTGTTTCTTGAACACAGTTTTAAGTTTAGTTACCAGCAGCCACTGGGTGTCAGTTCTAAAACTGATTTGGTTGAGGCGTGCAGCCTGTTTGCCTTGTTTATCACCGCTTCTCCACAGCTCAGCTTGAGTAAGGATTATTTTCATTTTTCCACTTCAGGAGATGTTGGTTTGTTTGTGGTCTGGGGACCTGGTGTAGGTGCAGGCATAGGGCTGGGAATGAAGCTTGAGTCTGCCGAGGGCCCCGCAGAGGAGGAACGTCGCTCTGGAGATGAGCACCGATTAGCGACTGACTTTTCTGCTGACAGAGGGAGCGCAGGTTCGTGTTAGAGCCTGGCACTGACTTAGAGCTGGGCACTGTGCACTGGTGTGACGCAGTCTGAGAAAGAGGTGGTATTTTTTCCCCTTAAATAAAACTCTGAGACACTTTGTCTTGTTGGGGTTTGCATATTTATAAGTGCAATAAGGCACCTTTCAGATTATACACAAAATGTATGAAACAAAAAGAACGTGCACTTTCTGCATAGTGTCAAGGCTGTGTTTCTCTCACCTAGAAGATGCGGGGTACCTGCTCTAATGCCTGTGAATATGTAGTTCTGATTTAATACCTGATGTTGACCTGCTTTTTCATTTTTCACTGAATAAAGTTCAGAGGTGTCAATGTTATCTTTTAGGAGCTCGAAATAGCACCCAACTTCTTCTGAATAAAAACATTGAAATAAAAATAGCTTTTAAAATAAGGGTAGAAGCCAAAGGTAAAAGTAGGTAAAATTCCTCTCTGTTATACATACAAAGCAGTTTATTCCAGACTTTCTTGTCACAAACTCTGTTTTATGAACAAACCTGCTCTTGAACTCTAAGGGAGCAAAGTCCCTGTGAGGCTGCATGGTGTGGCTGCCTTGAATTAAGCACTTGAAATGTGCTCTGCTAGACCTGCTGCATTGTTGGTTGTGAATGAGTGCTGATAGTAACTAGTGTTGTTGGGAGAGAGCAGAAGCCAAGAAGGAGATGGGTTACAGAGATAACAAAGAAATTGTTGTGAAAGTTGCATGGAAGAATGAAACTTTCCTCCTAGTCAGGTGAAAGCAACATTTTTCCCTTACCTGTGACAGTGGAAGACAGGGCTTAAGACAGAAGAGACAAGAACTTCACTGCAGCTGTAGATAATTCTTCCTTTACTCAAATCTGACAGCTTTTTGGCTATTTATCATACATAAAATACAAAACATCTCTGTCAGGTGTATTTCATGATGTCTTTGCTTTATGGCCAGTGTGGAGATTTATTGTAAAGGACAGTTAAGCTTTCTTGAATGGTATTATCCTTTTAGCCTGCTTTTGAAAACAGGTTCAAATAAAAACCTGTAACTTTTCCTAAACAGAAAACATGAAGTTTTGTTGTCACTCATCTAGAGGTGGATGTGTTGTTGATTTTTCACAGTGGGAGTTGGAAAGGTCACATAAGCATGTATATCTCCTCGATTTCTGGTCCCTAGGAAACTTGATCAGCTAAATATGTTTGTTTCTGTTGTTGAAGGAATGAGAATAGATATCCAGTTGCAGAAGGAGGAATGTTTGTAAACCTGAAAGCCTGAGAACAAAACAGGCATGGGACAGGTGCTTTGGATGGCATTGCCATAGGAGTACTTGGTGGTTAGCACTCTATTCTGTAGTGAATTGGTCTCTATGCAAAATGAATTCAGGATTGTGGTGTATTTGATTTGACAGCTGCATGTAGTCTAAAATGTTAGGCTGAAAAATCAAGAATAACCTTCACTAAAGTTGTTCAAAGTTTTTGAATCTAGATCAATGAACCAATTAAACTGTGAAAATTTGTATGATTTATTTAAAGTGAAATGACTATATAGAATCACAGTGTCTAGAATAGTTTGGACTAGAAGGGCCCTTTATCATATTTGTGGGGGTTTTATCATGCCTTTTTCTTTTTAGGTGAAAATATCACAATTTAAGTTTGCCTTTAACTGCTGTATATTTCCTCAGTCCTGGTTACATACCTGTAGGCATTTATCTCTGTCCCTTTAGATACTTCCCTAGGAGATTTGTGCCCCCCCCCCCAGCATCATGCATTGTATTATACATACATACAAGTCACCCACATGCATATGCAGATGTGTGTATGTTTGGTTTTCTATTTATGGAGAAATACCTGTCAAGGCAAATGCTATGACAGTTGGACTTTTTTACATACGGGGCTAGTATTAGCCATGTGACTATTGCTGGAATCTGTAGTTGAGTCTGCTCTGCCATGACACCTGGCCTCAGCTGGGTGACGCTCAGAGAAACAGCCACACCAGTTCCAGCCTCTGCCCACCCTGCAGTGAGATAACCATTTAGTCTCTTGTGTACCTGCATGCTACCCCCAAAATGTCTCTTGTAGCAGCCTACATTGTCTGTGAGTCACCAGCTTGCACTTTGCTCAGTTTCAGCTATGGAAGTTCTGCTTAGTCTTTGCAGGTGCAAGGTGCTCTCCTTGCCTGTGCCTGAGTAACTCACAGGGAAGCTGTATCGTGGTGTGTATCATAACAAACCCTTAACTGTTCCTTTTAAGCTTAAATTTTGTTTCTTCTGTTCGTCCTTTTGACCTCAGCTCTTGCTTGAAGGAAAAAGTTCATTCTGACCTCAAACTTGTATGTTGCTGCCTGTTTTCGAGGTGATGGGTGGGCTTCCCTGGCCCTGTTCAGGTTTGAGGCCAGGAGGGACTGAGCCACCTCTCAGCAGCTGGGATGCTCAAGATATGCCCACTGCCAGTGGCTTTTGCCATCTGGTCCAGTGTGTCCCAGTGTTCATCAGTGGTTTTGAGCTTCCCACCAAGGTCTTGAATTACTTGCTAATTAATTGTCTTTTAATTTTCTTTGCCCATTTTCTGTTTGCTGTGATATATGTTCAGCTAATTGTATGATTATCGCTAATGATAATGAACTAAATTTTCTTGCAGTGCATGATTTTAAAAAACTTCAATACAAAAATGAGGTTACTGCTCTCTTTGCTACTGTATTCTTTGTGGCACAGTCAGCTGCTTCCTTATAATTTTTTTTTGGTATCACTGACATGGTTTACAAGTTACTGGTGAAGTTGATGGTTTTGGGAACTGGAGCTTTTGCTGCCTGAGATGGAAAGGGGAAGCAGTGTGGTAGAAAGCAACAAAGATTTTTAGATGAGCTGTGTGAGTGGTTTGTTTTTTTGTTTTTTTTTTAAATACAACAATCATCAATGAAATAGGCAATATTTTTGGTGTTTGGGTTTTTTAATAAGGCTCCAGAAATGATGGAGTCTTGAGATGTCTACTCAGGCTTTTTTCAGTTTCCAAAGCATAATGCTATTGAAATACGTGTGTCTCTATTTACTCAACTGGTGAACCTGTTATAAAATGAGTGTTTGGCTTTTGCAGTAAAAATGCAGATACATTTTGCAGTCACAGATTTGTGAAATATGTAAGATTGTGGTTGCAGAGATTCAACCCTCAGCCCCTTCTGTTTTGGGAGAAAGTTCGTGTATGAAAAAAGCATTCCTAGTGGAAATGATTTTACAACCTTCAGTAATGAATAATAAAGTAAGGCATAGTGAAGATAACATGATAAATAGTTTATTATTTTTCTCTTTCAGGAGTATGTAGACTATAGATATATTTGCTTTATTTTCAACTCCTGTGAGGAAGGATCTTCAAATTCATGGATGTTGGCTGCAGCTGGTCCCAGTTAGGGATATGGTAGTGCATGATAATATTTTAATGAATTTTATAGCACTTTGTTTTTAAGTCTGGTTACTAAAATGAATTTTAAATATTGGGGAAACACTGCTCTTCGTAATGATAGATTGCACTTCAGAAATTAAGTGTACTGGGAGGAGTCACATTTAGAAGAACAGCATCTCTGCTGCTCCATAGAGACCTTCAGCATGAATTGAATTGATCTATGAGGACAAGAGCTATTCACATTTAAGTATTATTTCTAAATATACTTAGTAAACATTAACCATGTGTGTTCATCTGACAAAGTGCTTTATTTCCGTACTGTAGTTTGTGGTATGCAGATGTCTTAAGGGAGCAGTGCAGCAGCTGTATAGTGAGGTTTATTGGTAGGTCTCCATTCCTAATGGAGAAGGTGGAGGAGTAAAAAGAACTAAGTCAGCTGCTTCTACTGGGTTGATATTTGTCTTCTAAGAACTTCATTAGGCCTCATGCTTGTTCTAGATTTCAATAGTGGATACTGGTCTTTACCAGATTGCTTAGAATGATATCTAAGGAACCAAATATGTTAAGTTTTCAAACACTTCTGTAATGAATGGTAAAGGTTTAGCAAAGCTTTGATTTGTGGTACTGGGACCAGAAGTGGCTCCACCTTTAAAAACGTAGTCACTTAAAATCCCCTGAGACTCTAGCAGAGATTAGGGATTGCTGGATGAACGGAGGGCAGCCCTCGGTTTGCTCAGGCAACTTTCATTAAAGATGACTTGCATCACTGTACAATATCCATGATATCACAGTTCTGTTTGAAAATACATCTCATTCTAGAGTTAATTAGACTTAAAGGTACAGGTCTTCTCTTGTTCTAGTCTTAGAAATCTATGTTTTGGTAATGCTAGGAATCCATGCTAGGAATCCATGCCGCCTGAAGTGCATTCAGTCCCTTTGCTGTTTCAAGAGAGCATGCCAAAGGTGATTACGATTGCATTTCTAAGTAGCGTGTGTTTCTCTAAGTGCTGTACTGATCTTTGCAGTCTAGGCTTGTGTTGGTGTGAGCATGATGGGCTCCTTTTTAATTCTATCAAGGCTGTTGTCACAGAAATCTAAGGGGGGATGTTGGTTCTGGGGCCTGGCACATGCGGACTTGTCTCTGAAACACTGCATATTCAGATTTAAATTTGGACTGATTACCAAAAAAGTGCTTGCAAGCAGAGGTGCCTTTAACCCATTATTTGCTAACTAAATTATATCTTCTAGCTGTGCTTTGTAATACATAAGAATTCTTATTTAATTAGCATATTAATTTTTTTGTGAATCTGTTGTTCAGAGGTCACTTGGTGCCAGACCACCATGCTTCTTCTATGCCAGGATGTGAAACGATGAAGTGGGCTACTCTTCTTCTTGCATGTTGGTGTCTCCCTCTGAAAATGTTAGAGACACCCTTCCTGTACTTTAGTTACTACCAGAATGAAATTTTCATTGAGCGTGGAAATTGGGAAATCAAAGCCTTTTTTTAATGAAATGAGTGGTATGTATGTATGAAGGAGTGATACATGTGAGCAGCCTTTGTGCTCTCCATGGAAACTGTAGTTTTGAGGAAAGTTGAAGGTTCATAAGGACAGGAGATGCGGAAGACAGCCACTTGCTGAGGCTGACCTGCAGCTCTGTAGCTGTGCTGTAGTGGCACTGCTGTTGTTCTGCTGCTGTTGCTGCAGAGGAGGAAAGTAGCAAGTAAGCCAAAATGCTGTGTCTGGCAGGGCCCTATACTACTCCTGGTCACCTGGACCCGGTTGTAAATTTCTGTGCTGGACAGGCAGCAGCTGCTATGTGCGGGCTGTGTTGTGGGCTGCCCCACTTGGCTGTTCTCGTGGCAGATTCACGTTCTGGTGATCTCTGCTTTAGGGCTGCAGTGATCTGTGCCTCCTGGCATAGGCAGAACTTGGGGCTGTTTTGCTTATATGCTGACCTATTTAAATTGCACAGCAGAGGGTCTTTGATTTTGATTTTTTTTTTCGAAAGGGGAGCTCTTGGGTGCAGTGGAATATAGACGTTAATTTTGTTGGAGAAAATCAAAGTGTGTGCTTTTTTTCCCTACATGAATAACAGGTATACACATAAGTTGGAATATAGACTCTAATTTTCAATATACTGTTGGTGGTCTCACTGGCAATGGGAAGGTAGCAACTTCTTGGGTTTTCTTGTGCTTAACTCCAGAAACTGTGACGTGGGTGGGGTTTCACTTACCCATCACTGACTTTTCAAACTAGGCAGTTAGATAAGACTGAAGCAACTTGCTATGAATGTGGTGACTTGTTAGACCGCATTTATTGTGCAAATGAGCTTACATCCTGCAAGATCAGCAGAAATGCTTAGTGTTTGCCTGCATGGAAATTAATTAAAATTTGGTGACTAAAATTAAAGCAATGGATTTGAAGCCCATTGTGTTATATGAATCTGCTTTTCAGTTCCCACAGTGGGAATTAGCATGACTGAAAATACTTTTTTGGCATATGTGAGTTTCAAGTTGGTGCTAAGTTCTGGCATCTGTAGACTTCTTAGATTTTTACTGCCCTTTAATATGTGTTAAATGTATTTGAAGCCGCTAACAGGAGTAAGGATACTAACAATCCAAAAATACACTGTTGTGGTGGTGGTGGTGTAGGCTCATTTGCTTGTAGCTTGCATTTGCTTAAAATTGATTTGAGCTAATCTGCTAATTTGATTGTAATTGTTAGAGTTAAAAAAAATGTACCAGTGCCATATATTTCTTGGATATATATCCAGATTTGAATTTTGATTGCCAAAAACACACTTGCAGACTGAGAGATCTTTAGTGTTTGCCAACTAAATTATATCTTATAGCAATGCTTTGCAATATATAGAAACTCCTAATTAGATATTCAAAAAATGAAGATGCTGTTATTCAGACATGCTTCATGGCAGGCCTCCGCAGTTCTCCCTTGTCAGGATGTGAAAGGATTATGTGCTCTATGCTCCTTCTCTCTGTTAATGTGTTGATTTCTCTTTCCAAAAATATTCTCTTCAAATGTGAACCTTCAAATCAAACATAATTATTTGCCACCCCCCAACCCCTTCTCCCAGAAAACCTGGCTCTCTGAAGGCATCCTGATGGTGCTCTGAGGGAAGAGGGATTATACCTGCTGTTGTTTTCTATGCCTGGAAAAGTGCAATCAACAGGTGCAATGTGTAACTGTTTGGTTAGTCCCTCTCTTCTTGCCTTGCCCCTTGACAGCCTTCCCCTGCAGGACTGCCCTGTGAGCATGGGAACACTGTGGGACTGAGGGCTGCTCCCAGCTGTGCCTAGCAGCCATCCTTTCATGTGCAAGCATTGGAAGGTGTGGGAAGGAGTGAGCAGAAGGATTTTTGGGAAAGCCTAGAACCTGGATTCTACCTTGATGCTAGCAGGGTGCTGCTGTGCAGATTTCGGTGAGTTTTTGAGCTGTGACCCAGCAGGAGTTGAGCCTGCCAGCAGAGTCCTGCTGAAATGCTTTTGTCTGCCAGATGTGTTTGTGGGTACTTTTCTGCTTGCTGCTCAGGTGTGAGGAGGAGGTCAGGGAAAAGAATCAAGTTTCCTTTTTGCAGTTACTGGAGAAGTTTATAGTGATTCACTACATAGATTCCTCACTACTTAAATCAGTTAAAGTATATCCCTTTGCCTCTCTGGAGGATACTGTGCTTCTGCCTTAATTCCTCAGTAAGGTCTTTCAATGTCTCCTAGAGGTTCAGGTGAGGAAAACAATGCATCTGCTAAAATAGAAGATTTAAACTGGAAGAGAGTACATTGAGATTAGCTGTTAGGAAGAAATTCTTTACTGTGAAGACAGTGAGGCACTGGCAGAGATTGCCTGGAGAAGTTGTGGATGCCCCATCTTTGGAAGTGTTCAAGGTCAGATTGGATGGGGCTTGGAGCAACCTGGTCTAGTGAAAGATGTCCCTGCCCATGGTGGTGGGTTTGGAACTTGATGATCTCTTTGAGATCCCTTCCAAACCAAATCATTCTGTGAGTCTGTGAAATGTTGTTCCAACGTAAATGTTTATTGATTAGATTCATTATTATTATTATTATTATTATTATTATTATTATTGTTGTTGTTGTTGTTGTTATTATTGTTACTACTACTACTATTTTTTAAGATTCATTATTATTACTACTATTTCTTTTTAAATGAACTTTGTGGTGATGTTGAGGCAGGTCAGGCTTAGGTATTTGCAGTTGCTGTTTGCCTGTGGACACTGCCACAAATGCTCTGCTTCAGCCCTGCCTCTTTGAGCTGATCTCTGCTCAACTGACAGGTCTGCAGCTCAAACCAGAAGCTATTGGACATTCAGGATGAGGATGCAGCCTCACATGTGTCCTGATCAAATTATGTTATGTAATTTAAACATAAATAAAAATGCACTCTATCTATCTATCTATCTATCTATCTATCTATCTATCTATCTATCTATCTATCTATCTATCTTTCTAAATATAGTTAGATCTTCATTAATATTGAGAAATCTATAGTGAAGGAAACAAGAAAAAGTACTCCTTTTTTTTTTTTTTTTTGTTGTTGTTGGAAGTGAAAACCCAGAGCGTGGCTGTGTGTTTAACTCAGAGCAGCTTTACTTTTTCACAATTGTTGTGGCTTCTTGTCACTGCTGTCATTGGGATGGCATTAAGGCAGAGCTGGAAGGCAGTTCTGCATTTTAAATGCAGATGGCATGGTGCTTGTAAACCTCAGAGATGAATGGAGAGGGCTAAACCAGGAGCTTTTGGTTTTGGCTCAAGTTGGGGGATTAATTTTTTTGCCTTATTTCCCCTTTTTTCTTGATGAATATACACAGTCTCCAAGTAAAACTGTGGTGTCAGATCTTTATGGCTGAGGGTTTACCTTTGCTGTGAGAGCTAAGCGGCTCTTCCATCACTGTGTGTGTATGTTCCAGCTGGTGCAGTTACTGCTAATCTGGAGTTTGGTCCCTGGTACTGTTGGTGTGTTGTCCTCCTTATGCACAAGGGTAATAAATCTAGTAAATGCCTCCTGGAAATACAAACAAGGATGGAAGTTTAAAGCAGAATTTTAAATTGCAGCCAGTTGCAATTGATTTGGGGAAAATCAAGAGTTACTATCTTAATAGAGACTTTTCCATTCTTGTTAAGAAACTTGAGTCACTCTTGAATAATCCAGTTTGTTCAGTCTATGAAAACCTGATACTGCACTCTGGCCATTTTCTTCTTTACAGTTTGATGGCAATGACATAGTAAGAAGCATTAAAGGGAGAAACAATAATCTTCTCTGCTTGCAGCCCAAGCCAATGCTAGTCATCCCCTGATGTTATGAAGTCATTCTTTGCTTTGAGGTTTCTAACTAAAACTCTATTCCAAATGTCTGTTCTTGGGTGAGCAGTAGAGGCATTAAGGAGGGAGTCCTGATGCCCTCCCACTGCCTCCGACCCCTCTTCACACCATCCTTCTGTGGCCAAGGAGACCAGTTCTGCAAAGTTCATGCCATCCCTTGACAGCAATCCCTCCTTCCCCCTTCTGGAGCTCTGGAACAAAAATGAAGATGTAAATGAATTTGTAAGGATTGCACAACCTGGTTATGCAATAAGGCTGACGTGGTAGTGTGTACATATGTAGAAAATGCCTTTTTGAAGAGATGGCATTGAGCACAGTTTCACCACCTTCTCCCCAAAGATGAGGGCAACTGTGTTACTGGCTTCACCCCCTGGTTGTTAACCTGCATATTAAAGCATGTGAAATACTCAGCTTCTGTTGGCTGAGGGTTATTGTTGATGGAGCAGAAAAATTAATCAGTTCTTTTGGACTGTTTATTTGGGAAGTAGTTTTTTAGCTTGGGGCTCAGAGCCTAGGCAATTACAGTAGTCAGTCCTCAGGCAGTGTCCTGCACTGTACTGAGTTTTTTTAGTGTCAGCATAATCTGAACCACCTAAGTGTGTGTTTTGTTTCTTAACTGAGTGATGACGTTTCAGACATTGTGTGCTAGTCCAGCAGGTCAGTGGGCGAGTGCTCAGCATTCCTTGCATTTGGGAACCCAATTCCTTACCTCCTGTTTTTTAATTTCTCTGAAAGAAGACATGTATCATGGCTGACTCATGATTTTTGTGTGAAATGGGGATGGATGGTGTAGTGCTCTGAGTTTTTAAGGCAAACTGCTTGGTAAGGCTACCTTGACACTGAATGTGTTGTCACTTCCCTGGAAAGTTACTCTGTGTGTAATGTGGGCTGGTGGGCACTGGGGCCTTGGGACAGGGACAAACTTCCTGGGGGCTTTCCATGTTTTCAGATGAGCAGATTTGCATACAGCTACTGGGCATGTGGAAATTTGTTCTCCTAGCTAAGATGTGCAGTCTCTAGAAACTGAATCTATCCCACCTCATCAGAAATGGCTGGGGCCCCTGGTTGATATGGTGTACTGCAGTTCTTTGCCTGACTATGGCTGGCACATTTTCACTTACGTGTGGGAAAATAAAACTTTTTTGTCCTGCAGTTACTTCCCTTGCTTCTGTATTAATTCTTTGTAGGTTAGAACAAATAAGTGATGTTATCTTCATATGTAGTGCATATTGCTGATGGAAAGGAAAATTCTGCAAACTAAGCAAGTAGACTGACCTGACGACTCCTCATGACAACTGCTTACTTTTACTTAACATTCAGAATATTTTTATCCTAGTTTACTCCTTAGAGGCTAATAGAGTGCTGCTAGAGTAATTTTCAGATGAATCATGCCATCTGCCATGCATGCTTTGGTGTTTCAGCAGTAGGAAAGGAGAGGGAATATATACATATAGTGATCTGAAATGGTGTGTTTGCATTCTCTGTAATACTAATTTAAGTTTTAGAGATTTGGTGGTTTGTTTTTTTTTTCCTTACCAGGCATTTTATATTTCTTGCTTTGGTTATCAGTTTAACATGGAGCTCTAGTACTGATCCTGCTCTCTTGGGTGTTCACTGCCAGACTTTGCAGAAGCACACTGGACATGCTTTATTTAACTTGCTAGTGAGTTAAAGTGGTTCATTGTAAAGTCCTTTTTGGAAATCACAGTTCAAATGTGGATCCTTTGGACAGTCAGACTGAGCCAGCTATAATTTGCACCCCACAGAGAAACCCCAAAGGTAATAATAAAACATCTGTAGAGAAATAAAACTGGTGACTGTAGCTTGGAAGTGTAGAGGGAAAAGTTGCTTGTGGACTGAGTTCTGTGAGGCTGATGTTCAAGACTTGTTCTTCTAGGAACTGTCCTGAGCCAGGGGAGGAGTGTCCCCTGCATGCAACCATCCTACCTGTGGGAAAGTGCAAACTCACGTTTGAAACCAAAAATTCAAATCCACATTGGAGCATTGGACATGTCATGTCCCATCTTGTGTTTCGTCCAGAAGCCATTATCTGGGAACTAGCCAATCTGTTAGTTAAGGTTCATGAATTTGGATTTGGGTTTGGAGAGGGCTGGAATCGAGGAGTTTGTACGTCAACCCTACTCAGTCTTTGAGAACTAGGTTATGATATCAGATAAGGCTTTAATTATTACCAGGCAAAATAAATTCTTCTGTGCTAATATATTAGAAATCTTCCCTTGCTGCCTGTCCTGAAGATTTAATTTTCTCATAAAATGTTTTGGCTGATAAACTTTTTGCACTAATAGTTTTGTACTAATAGTTTACCTGCTTTGTTCATGTCTTTAAGCTTTTTACAATAATTTTAACTCACGTGCTTGGTTTTAGTGCCCTGAAAACTGTATTTAAAGAAACTGAGAGCAAAATATTGAAATGTGGAGCAATTAAACTGTTTTCCTCCCTTTTCATGCATTTCACCACCTCCCCTCAAGGGAATGGTGTATCTCCACTTAATCATGTGAGGTCAGTTAAGGCCTGAGAAATAGTATGCTCTTTTTTTCAGAGAGGAAAGGCAATTTTTAAATGCCAGGAGTTAAAGTAAGAATTGCTTGCCTATGGAGAGGAGTTGTTGCACTAGATATTGAGCTGACATGCAAGCAGATCTCTGCTACCCTTAGATGAGGATTAGTTTATGCCCTGAAGCAAAGGGATTATTAACTTGTAATTTTATTTTAGCATGTTTAACAACAGATACTGTTGCTTATAAAACCAATTTAATCCTTTTTTAATCACTGCAAGTCATTTTTCCAGCAGTTATCCTGCAGCCATGGGTTCCAGTGGTTAGTTATTTACTGAGCAATACATAGCGTATTATCTGTTTGCCTGCGTATTTTTTAAGTCATTCTTTAATGCCTTGGCTTTAAGATAAAAAAAAGGAGAAAATGTTGAAAAGTTTGATCTGTACTTCTGTTCTTATTCCCCAACTCTTCAAATACCTGCAGCAGCTCTTTCCTTTGCTCTTTGCTCTTTGGACATTTGCTGCTACATCCTCAGTTTCCCTTCAGTTTTCCCTGCCCGCTGCTGTTGCTGATGTGAAACACCAACAGATAATCCTAGCAGATTTTTATTAGCTTGGGCTTTGCTCTCCACCCCAAGGCATTTATTGATAAATAGCAGCCTTGTATTATGGGATGTATAAAAAGGAGCATGTGACTGCCCTCTGCATTGGATTTGAGAACATAGGAAATAGCAGTGGCAATGGTGGTGTCATGATGCTCTTAAAGGAGGCAGTGCCTTTTCTCAGGCACCATGCGGAAACGCTGGCAAGCTTTCAGGTGAGCAGTTGCATGTGTGAAATAACAACTGTCATCATCAAAAACTATATAGCCAAGAAGGAATATGTCCATTTTCAAAGCAGATTAGAGCAAGAACATTGTTGGCAGAGTAGAGAAGGGGCACCAGGGGAGATGGAGGCCGGAATGGCTCTCCTAAGGGAGAGAGATGAAAACTGTTGGTACTTAGAGAGGTTGGTGGGTGTGGTGGAAGAGAATAGCCCTCCATAGTTATTGGCATCATTGCTTGGTCTTTTAGCCATGTTTCCTGGGGTAAAAGCTGGTGTTTCCTGTGCTGTTACTTGCCATACAGCGCAGGTGCCCAGCAGATGAACTGATGCTGCAGCCTGTCCTTCAGTAACCAGGCTAAAGTGAAAGCACACTAAACCTCTTAATTTTCAAATTATCTTCGAGGGTGAGACAGAAGTTAAGAAATAATTGACACCAAAAATCACCTTACCAGGTTACGCATCTTTAGTTAGCCACGATGTATAAAAGTAGCAGCAAACGATGGATGCATGAAATATAACTCACGCCAAGGTCTTCAAGCCTTTTGCATTACCCCACCTGTTACCCAGGGCAGTGCTGTGGCTGTGGAGATTTCTTCTGAGTTAGAAGTTTCCAAACTGCTCCAGTTGTTCTGCTGGACAACAGGGTTTGCTAACACACCATCTGAACTTGCAGCTGTGGCCCAGGGTGGTGCTTTGATTTTGCGAGCCAGCTCTTGGGGCAGCATCCCTGTGGTGGCCCAGTGGCTGATGTCCCTGCCTCATGGCAGCACACAAGGCTGGGGACACGACCATGAGAGAATTTGCTGTCCTGCCCTTTGTAAACTTTTGGGGTGACTGACTTGAGTCCTATCTCCCTTCCCAGCTGAAGGCCAAGGAAACTGGAAAGGAGAATTTTGCTTCTTGAGTACGAATGTTTGGATACATGTGGGTGATCCATCTGCTCAGAAAGAGGGATGGAGAGCCTCAAGTCTTTTCAGGTTTTTTGCTCAGTTCTGGCCACTGTTCTGGGATCTTTCAGCATCTTGCAGAAATCTGTCCTTTCTGTGCCAGCCACTGGGATGCAATGTAGCAATCCTGCCTTGTGCTGGGGGGTAATACTGTGTTCTGTCTAGTGCATGTCCAAAATGAGGGCGTGCATCACGGAAACAGAATTATTGATGTTGGAAAAACCTTTTTGTATATGTATATAAGCCACTTTCCAGCGCAGTGTGAAAGATTAGGAATGAGAATGAGACAGTGGTAAACGTGTGTGTCTTTCTGACTGTAGCGGCTTTGCCTCTTAGCTCTGATTAAGACAGTGTTGAGCTTGTAAAGATGTTATTTTTCCTCTGACATTGTGAGATCTGCTATTACAAGCAATATTGCCATCAGGGCCGAATGGCATAAAGTGAATACCTGACTGACTTGAAATAATTTGATTAGTCTGTCTTTTGCTGGGAGAATTCCTTGCTCAGGCCTATCCCAGGGATAAATGAATCATGCAGAGTAGAAATTGAAAATGCTAACAAAGGCTTTAACTTTGTTGCTGGTGACTGTTAAATGAGCTTTGCTGTAGGTCATGTGCCTTCTCCTAGAAATGTCTGTAACATGGCCTGAATTATACTAAAATATTAAACTTCCTTCCAAATTTAAGAAAACCCCCCTGAGGCTAGAATATGCTTCTATTGTCAGAAACTTCTGACCAAGTTTATTGCTAGTGCTGCTGATTTGCTTAAGTGCCACTTACACTAAATTTTATCACATGAGGATTAGAAGCAGAGTAGCAAAACATATCTGTACTGAATATTCCCTCTCCCCATTAACACTCGTTTTCCCCTGCCATGTAAATCTTGTGTTATGTTCAGACTGTATGAACCAATAAGAAAAATAGATCTCACTTGTTTGACTTTTCATCTTGTACTGGCAGCCTACAGGTCATGTGTGTAACTGCTGATGGAAGCCTGTTATGTGAGAGTTCCAGTAAGGTTCAGAGGTTCCTCAGCAACATGGAATCTTCAAAGTAGGAAAGAGGTTTCTTCTTTGTTCCTGACTGATTACCTGGTGTGAACACCACAGTCCTCTTTTGAACAACATACGAAGCTGCCTGCAGGTTCCTTCCTAACTGGAAGGCTTATAGTTACCTTCATTTAAGCCTAGTGGTTACTATCCTTTTGTTAACTTTTGTGATTCAAAGTACCTGTTGGTGTTGCAAGGAAAGCTGTTAGCTAACTGTAGAAGGGAAATGGATATGAAGAGGGTTGCAAAGTCTGCTTTTAGCTTAGGAGTCTGATCTACTTGGGATTGGTAGTCAGTGATGGGAAATTAGATTCCTGTTCTAAATGTTCACAAAGAGAAACTTCATCAGGTACAGTAAGTACCACCCAAGAAAGGAGGCAGCCCTAGAGTTGCTTTTAGACTTAAATTAGGAGACACCATTAGTTGAGGGAAAAGGCCGAAGGACAGCTTCAAGTGTTGACAAAATAACCTCATAAAAGTCAAGCCTGTACTCCAGAGTGCATGGGACTAAGATGATATCTCAGGATGTTGTTTCCAGCTCATGTGAAGACTCTGCATTTTGACT
Source organism: Pithys albifrons albifrons (assembly GCF_047495875.1). NCBI lineage: Eukaryota > Metazoa > Chordata > Aves > Passeriformes > Thamnophilidae > Pithys > Pithys albifrons. The sequence goes on from NC_092458.1 coordinate 60,787,844, forward strand.
CTCTAGGGGACTGGCCCTTTTGCCATGTGCAGGCATTGCAACCTCTGATTTCTCTCTGTATGGGCTATAGTTTGACTGAGCTCTGGACATCATCTTGCCCATACTGCAGTGGCCACTAAAGGACTGGGAAGAAGGTTTTGTAAGAAGGATTAAAAAGCAAATAACTTCTAGTCAGTAGAGAAATCATGGGTTTCACTTGTGGTAGCAACAGTCTGCTCTTCCAAGGACGTAGAAAGGTGACAGTCATACCTGAGGTTTTAACCCACACCTAACTCCCTGCTTACCAGCACTAGGAAGTCTGGTCTCTTAAAGTCTGAACACAACCACAAAACTTAAACACAGCATAGGTGTGGGTTATTTTCAGCTAAATAGGACTTCCATAAGGATATGGAGTCTGAGAGGGTTCTCACCCTTTTCTGTTTTGAAAGCAAGACCAGGGGTACAGATGTAATGCGTATCTGAACTGCAAGTTTTGTACTTTCTAGAAAGTCTGCAAAGGCTGAATGGTCTCGATATAGGGACAAAAGCTATGATGTGCCAATAAACACCATGTGTTGCAGACAAATTTTCATATATTTGGTAGCAGTAGAGTTTTGAAAACCAAAGCAAACAAATGTGTTTTGGTTGTGGTGTTTATAAGAAAAGGCAAGAGAGGAAATGAGAAGCCTTTGAAATGGGAGTTAAATTGTGAGTGCCATGAGTTGTGTTTTTCTGGTTTTTTGCTTTGTAAAATCCTGCTTTCTTCTTGCTGAGGCTTAGTTAGGAAAGTTTTACTTTCTAAAGAGAAAACAATATGCGTCACAAAGAAAAAGAATATTTTAAAGGTGGGTAATTGCTATGTAATGGAAGAGTTTGTTATGGAGGAAAGCTACAACTGTAAAATCTTACAGGATTTCCAATCAGTTCAAAAAACAATCTTCACCTGGAAGCATGAACTCTTCACTAACATTGTAAATGCAGATGAGAATAAAAGAAAAAGAGACATAATTAAATGAGTGTTATAATCAAGCTGCAATTAATAAGGAAGATAACTTGCTATGAATCGTATTTAATAAAATAAATATTCCCATTCAGAAAATTAAAATAATAAAAAGAGTTAAAGGAAAAGCTTGTGTAATTCAAATCTTGTGTGCTTTTTCAACTTTGTTGCTCTGTAGAAGGTATGACAATTGTCTACAAGTCTTGTTTCAAGACATGTATTCTTTTCTGTGGCCTTTGAGTCAGAAGAAAGTGATTTTTTTTTTCTCTTACTGGTGTAGGATAGAACAGAGCAGACTTTTTCTTTCAGAAGCAGTGCTGTGTAATGTCACTGAACAGATCTGTTCACAATACAAGCCAAAACGGAAATAAAAAAAAAGTCCAGAAACATAAAATGAAAGTCTTCTTGTATTTTTAAGAGTTAAAGACCAAAGTGTGAAAGGGATTAAAAATTCTAAATGTATCTGGGGGATATTTAAAAATCCTAATTTCTTGCCATTCCAAATGCTGGGTGTTTTGTTCTCTTTGTAGTGTTGTCATCAAAGTATCGAAGTTGTTTGATTTGTAACACTTTTTTGAAAGTTTGGCTCTAATGTGAGCTCTGGCCCAAAAATATGGAAACTTTGCTCAGTTTAGAAAAAACTTGTAATAAATCACAAGGCAGTAATGAATCCAGCTTCTGTGATCATCACTGGAATATTCATTATTATGGATGTCACTAAACATCATTAGAAAAAAAAAGGTTCAGTTCAAGAGTTAAATAACCATGCTTGGGATCTCCTGTTTTCCTCCTAGTGGATAGTGACTTGCTGGCCTGTCCAAGCTCTTTCATGGATGTGATGGACCTCCAGAGGGATATTGTTTATGAGGGGCTTAAGGATGCTTTGAAGTTTGGGGGTTTCCAGTATTTGGGAAATGCTAAAGGAGTGAAGTAGTGAAATTGGAAAGGGGTGGAGATTATGGGGTTGAGGTTATGCTCATGGGAAGCTGTGGGGGACGTGGCAGGGGTGGGGGGATGTGATGTGGGTAAATCTGCAGGAAACCATGGCATGGTTTGTTGTATTTGCTTAGTTTTAACATATTAACCTTTCACATGGCAATATTTTAACTTATTTTGACATGGATTTTTATTGAGGGCAACTGAGAGAAGCAATTGCAAGCAAAGACATCCTTGAATGTATCAGGAACCTTCAGAAAAATCACCTAAAGCCTAGGAAGAGGAGAGAGGATTTGGCATTCTCACTGGTGGTGGTGGGGCAGCTGAAGAGGCACTCAGGGCAGAGAAGAGGGCTAGAGTAGCGTGGGGGCTGGTGATGGAACCTGGAGCTGAATCTGGGACCATGAGTCAAAGTCCCATGACTCCATTGCAAGATCATTAGTCCTTTTAAGTAGCTGCCAGGAATTAGGGATGATGGATAGCGCCAGCACAGAACTCAAATTATTCGAGGTTTTTAGCTAGAAGACAGCATGGAGTGGAAATCAACACTGCAGTGTGTCTCACAGGCGAACTCTGGCATGGCAGAACATGTATAGGATGAAAACGCTGTTCCTGCCGCAACTGTAGCTCTGAGTCCTGGCCACTGTTACCCACAGAATCCTGGAGTTTTAAAGGTCTTGATAAATTTGAGTTACCGAAGCAGGCATGAGAAGCTGCAGAAAGCATATGCAAGAGATGGAAATTGTTCATGTGTTCATTTAAACTGTACATTTAAAAAACTTGTAGTCAAGAGACACCACTTTAAAGGTGACTTTGTACTTTAGTCTACATTTTTGGTACAGTATTGTTCATGAATAACTTAGTTATTGATTACCAGTTTATTAGAAGTAGTATCTGGGAATTAATATTTTTTCATACTCTAGTCTAAATTATTAGTTTATAATTTGTTATTCTACATAAAATGCAACAGATGTCAGGATTTTTTTTTTCCTAGAATGAAATATTGAGGAAGTTTTATGTTCTTAGTGCATGTTATTTTACTTAGAAGAATTTTGTATTCTTTGTATGTCTAATGTCAATTGCTGTGTCTTTTGAATATGCAGGGTCATAGAACTTGCAATCCTTTCAAACAGATATTTCCCTGGAAACAGGCAGGGCTGTCTTTGTGATGTTCACCCCGGATATTTTTCCTTTATAATTTGTGCAAATGCCATCTATTTGTGTTTTCTACTATTTTAGGTGGTTTTATTTCTTTTTTGAAAATGGATGTTATTTAAGACTTTTATATAAAACTTGCCTATAGATTTTTCTATATAGTTCTATTTTTTCTATATTATTCTGCTGTTTAAAGTGTTCTATGTATGTAGGCCACTTTGTGTGTGTATAAAAATATATGTACTCCAAATCTGAGCTTTAAATAGTCGTCTTAATGTGTTTGTACTTTTTGTCTAAGTCCATAAAATAATGATGCTTATTTTCTTCTACTTTTTACTGTTTTTAGTTTGAAAAACTGCAAGGACTGACTGCAATACCTGCTTACAGTACTGCTGCTTTTATATATTTGTGTTAGGTAAAGGATGAGTAATTTTGGGGTGCTGGTGTTTCATGGGTCCCTTAATAGCTTTTAAAGGGATATTTTGTGTGGTTTATGTGCCATGTTGGGGCAGACCTAGCAGAAGTAGGGCACTGTTTGCTTGCTAGCAATGCAGGAAGCAAGAGATAGCACTTTTCCTCTGGGGTTTACAGCTAGAGGTCCTTGAGTTGTGAGCATGTTGTGAATGCTGAGACCTGATTGAGGACAGCATTTTGGAAGCAAAAGTGCCATCAAGGCAAGAGCCTAGACCTTTACCTCAGCTCAGGCAACCTGTTGTTTACAGGAGCCAAGTGGTGGAATCATTTTGGCAAAGAGGCTATTTGTCACAAATTTCATGTTCTTTGGCTGTTTGTGCAGTATTTTTTCTTCTATATTTTTTCCTAAGGTATTGTTTTTGCAGACCATATCGAAAACATGGTGTTTTTTCTTTTCTAATTTGATTGTAATAAGGGCTTTGTTAATCAAAAATAAGTGCAATAAGACAGAATGACTTGGTTATTTTTACATTTTCCTGTTTAAAAAAAAAAAGCCTCGGTAAGCGAGCCACAATGAGCCGTGATGTATTTCCTTCATCAGGATGGAGAATAAGCCATTTATTATTTCAGCTCTGACTCACAGTGAACCTGCTGACACTGAGACATTTTATAATCATAAGGAACAGGTTAGGGCAGTAACTTGGACGCCAGGCTGGGGATTACCTACTTATTACAGTGTTTTACAACCTGGATACTTTAGGTTTTCTGGCAGAATGTCCTAAACCTCACACTAAACACCACGTTGTTATTGTACAATTACTGCTTGCAGGTCTTGCTGTAGGTGGTGCCAGCTAGAGAGATGCCTTCATTATAATTATATTTTTTACTATATATAAAGATTTCATCCCTTTAATCCATGTAAAATTTACTGCTCTTGAAAGTGGCACTAATAGTTATACTTCTTGCCCTTCCTCTTTGTCCTGTGCTGTTCCCAAACTGACCAGGGCTGGGCATGCTCAATCCAGAAATGGGAGATTTCCAAGGAGAACCCAAGTTCTGCGGGAAGTGGCGCTGATGACTCAGTAGACGGTGCTGGTGGTCATTGCATAGTCCCCTGACACAGTCTGGGAGAACAGCAGTGTTAACTCCAGTGTCCTGGCCAAACTCCAGCTGAATAATTACTTTCTGCCTGCCTTGAATTCCTCTGCAGCTTCAGCTGGAGAAGTTGAGCTTCATTTCCCTTCTTGTAAACAATCCTGTAGTGTTGAAGTGAAGTTGTTGTTTTATCGCACATTAGAGGTAACTATTTTGCCATTGGGTGAGTGACTTTATCCTTGCACTTGTGTGTAGTCTGACAAATGCTTGGGTGCAGTTTTGGGTGATAAGTCCTGGCTTTAGTTCTTTGCATCTATCCCACCATGTTTGATGCTTGTGTATTTAACTTCAAACTATATGGACTGGGAATAAAAATAACCAGTATTCAAGTGTTTGTCTGGCCAAGTCAACTCCTAAAGTGCTCTTTTCACTATGATGTGTGACATCATCTTGTACTCCACTTTTTCAGTAACAGCCTATTTATTGCTTTTACTGATGAATCAGGGCATCTGTGAAGTTCATGGCCTTGTGACACCTAAAAGCTGAAAGATGACTGGGAAAGGAGTATTGAGATGCTCATCAGTGGGTGAGCTAAGACTCCTCCCCTGTAGCTATTTAAGCACAGAGGTGGTCTCTTGCTCTTCAATAAACATCACACTGAGCAACCCATGGTTGGATGTCTCTAGTCTACTCAATCACAGACATACAGGGTGAATCAGAGAAGTAGGAATGTCGGTCAGAAAATCAGGTCTGGGCATTGGTGGTCTCACCATGCTGGGAGGAAGGCAGGCTTGCTCAATGAGGGGGACCAGTGCTGCATGCAGGTGGGTACTGTAACTCCTTCCATGTACAGGAGCTCTGCCAATATTTCATTACTCTTGCCTATAACAGCAGGGGCTTGAGGTTTGGTGCTTCTGAGAGAGGAAGTGACTGATGATTCTATAGGTTGGTTTTTGCTGGTCATTTGTTTTAATCTGATATCTAACTATATGTTCCCTGAGCTGCATAGCTGAGACACCCTCATATTGATTTGGGTTTTGTCAGTGAGTGACAAATGGAGTGTGATTCACACGTGCCCTTCCACATTTAACACATGTAAAATTTACTTGCAAAAGACAAACTGCAGGTAGAATGGCTAAAGATCTTGGCCCATTGATTTTATGTGGAGACTTACATGCATGAGAGCTTAAATTGCTTTTTAATGAGGAAGATGGGGAAGTTAACCTCCTAGTTAAGCTTATGCTGAGGTTTGCTGTTGTGTTCATCTTACAGAGATTGTATAATCTTTTGGTTGACAGAAGCTTAGTACAGGTTTGAGTACAAATACTAAATTAAGATTCAATGAGTCTTCCTTTGCATATAAAAGCTAACTTTTTTGCCATTTGTTCTCCTGAAGAAGTTAGGCTTTGTATGATCCACTCTTAAAATGCCCTTTATTTGCATATTCCCACTTTTTCCATAATGAGGAGACTACTCGTTGTCTTCTTGAAGCTTGCTTCTTAACAGAATTCTGTAGTTAACCATCAAATCCTCTATTCAACATATCTCTTACAGTTTTGTGTGTTTCCTTTCTGATTGCTCAGAAAGTGCACCAGTGTTCCAGCATTTCTGTCTTGCAATATTGTATATATGCAAAATATTTGTTGGGGATCACAGTAATTGGTTGCTTGACCAATGCAGGTTGCCCACTTAGCTGTGCAGAGTGATTTGAGCAAGGGATCACAAAAACTGCTTAGTAGGTTTCCATAGCAAGTTTTGCTGGTTTTTTTGCTTTGAAATCATCTTTAGGGAGCATGTGGTACCTAATCCATTGTCAAAATCTGGATGCAAGAAAGCACATCGTTTAAAACTTTGCAGAGAGAGTCTGATAGATTCAGGCTCCTTGACAACGACAAAATTGGGGGTACAACAGTTCATCACAGGAGCCCAGGAGCTTTCACTGCCTGTGCTTAAGCTCCAGTGTGTCTAAGAATAATCTTTGCATATTTGCATGTAGAAGAAAGTGAAGTATGCAACCAGTGTAATATTCCTTCAAATTGTCTTAGGATTCAAAATTGTGTCTGTTTTCTGTAGGCTTATCACCTGCCAGTGCCATGGATCTGTGCAGGTCTACCAAGATGCAGAGGAAATACTAGGTTCTAGGCTAAAGTACTGGCACATGTCATCTGAAAAGTCACAGTATGGGAATATATTGTACACCAGCTGAAAGGTGATGTAGGTCCAAGGGAGAATTTATGTTATTAATCTTTTAGTTATTACATGGACCATATTGGTAATTTGTCATTTGCTTTAACAAATTTTTGTTTTGTTTTGTTTTGTTTTTCCAATTTGCCCTGAACTTCTGTTGAAGGGAAAGCTGGAAGGCACGGGTTTTGAAAAGCCTTCTATTATGTTGTTTGCAGAACCAGAGAGCTTCTCCCGGAACAGGAATAATGTGTGTTTGGAGATAGAGTTGTAGTCAGTAGGTGATTTCACTGGGGGCACATGACCTGTGTAAGTGGGAAGAGCTACCTGATAATTTAGAGTAAGAAATTACCTTTGTATGTATATCAACAGAGAAAGTATAAGTAGCTGTTCCTTGGGAATTACAAGGTGGCTTTTTAAAGTAAGATCCCTGTGTTGTCAAAATACTTTGTATTTTCTCTGCTGTTGTTACTTGGTCTGGATGTAGCACTACATTAGGTGTTTGTTGCCACAAGCCTTTTTCTAGACAAGCCAGGTATCCAGCGGAGAGAGTTTTCTGCTTGATAGTTTCCTTTAAACTTCAAAAGACTCACACAAATAATTATTTATGAAATAGCAAAGATATTATTGCACATGTTTTGGGAGAAAAAAATCATGAAATAAAAATGAGAGTTGCAGGACTGAATTCTAGGTACTTAAATCCAGGTTAGTAAAGAAACATATAGTGGTTTCATTTCCCCTTAGATGTACAGTGCTGGATAATTAGCATCTTTGTAATCATAAACCAGGAATGCGGAGGTGATTACTTCTACTTTACATGTGCCAAGCATCTTTGTACTACAGTTATTGAATATTATTACCTTCACACTTACTATCAAAGACTGGTTTAAGGCTAAGAATCAATTGAATACTGCTAAGCTCATATTCCCATCGATTTATCGAGCTGAGTTTATATTAAGCTCAAGTATGTGTGCTTCCATCATAATTTGCTTTACAATTAGAAGTTTTGTTGAGAAACTCTAGCTGGATACATGTGTATATTATACTGTATATTTAGTAAAAATTTGAATTTTCCTCTAAGAACAAGTATTTATTATTGGACTGCTTCTGAATTTGTTCTACATAAACACTTTACTCTTCACCGATTTGTATAATAGAGTCCCATCCCCTTTGTTTTTTAAATTTTAAACTGGCTTGTTCTTCCTTGTTACAGTATTCCTTTTACCTTCCCTCTGTTATAAAACAGGCACCCTGAAAAAGCTGCTCCCAGAAAGAGGTTCTGCATTGCATCTAGTGGCTTTTTCTTTACCTATCAGGAATGGACTTGCTGATGATGGTTTCTGCATAACTGGGATGAAAACACCTCCCTGCATCCTTGAACACCAGCCCTTGTGCATGTCATGTGAGGCTGTCGGAGCATACTATGCCATGTGTGAAGCTGGTAGAGGGATGGCTTGTCAGCGTTGCTTGAAATAGAGGCTGCGAGGACTGACCTGGTGCCCAGATGGCTTATTATACTTCTCCTTCACACAGCCCTCTGCTGCACTGGGAGGAGCAGCCCTTGTTTTTGTGGAAAGGAATATGTCTTCACCAGCATCAGTCATCACTGCAGCCTTGTAGGGCTGCAGTAAAAGTATTAAGTCCGACTCTTGGTTCAGGTGGTTTTGCCCTATGCCACTGCCTCCTTTCCCCAAGGCAAAGAAACTCTCTGCCACAGCAGCCTGGATATTGCCTGGCTATGATTAAGAATTGCAGCTGGAGAAGGTGGTAGTTCTAGTAATTAATAGCTTTTGTAGAAGGAATGAGGTGTGGACAGACAGGGTTAATTAAACCTGGGTTTGAGAAGATAGAGGATGGGCTTGCTGCAGTGGGAATGCATGTGAAATAGATGGATAGAAGAGGTCATGCTGCAGGGAGTGGAATACACCTTTTGGGGGCTCTTCTCAGCTTCCCACCTATGAACCTGGTAATGCCACCAGATTTGATTTTACCTACACTGTTGAGAAACCTTGAGCTGGTCCTAGGCAAGTATTTTGTCTGGGTGAGGATTTGGTGCCAGAATTGCTAATCGGATCAGGATGTCTGGGTATGCTTCTTTCCTACAGCAACGTGTGGGCAGAATTCTGTGCCTCCTGCTCCTGTGGGTGATTGAACTTGCCGAGTTTTATAGCTTTGAGACTTTGGCCTCTATCACATGCATCAGCATGAAAGTGGTGCCAGGCTAGAGCTTCTCAAAGAGGCATTTATGTGGGCAGGCTGAGTTCAAAAAACACCCTCAGAGTCACTGGCTGCAGTAACACACTTGAGGGGCTGTGAAATATAAGGGAAACTGTTACCAGAATTATGAGAATATGCACAGCCAAATCCCAGTGTTTCTGCTGTGAATGGCCAAATGGGAGTTTCTACTGAAATGGGGTAGAGAAACACTAGTGAAAGTTGCAATTCTATTCCAGTATATATGTATCTTGGGACGTATATTAGAAATTTTGCTATTGCCAGAAAAGGCGGCTTTATATTAGAATTTCAAAACATGTAACTTCATGCCATTTATTTATAAATGTGGAAAACAGGATAGACACATGACTGAGTGTTTATGAACAACTATCCCATCCCAGACCTGCAGCACAGCATGTGATGATGTTGTTTCTCCTCCAGCAGAAGGTGAGGAGAGAGTCACTAGAAAGAAGCTAGTATGACTTGGTTTAGTGTAATCTGAAATTCTTTCACAAGGAGTTTTTTAGTTTAGAGCACACAGGACTCTGAATCATCTATAATAAATGGATTCACTTTTCAAAGATACTTTTTTGTTCATTCCCTATTGTATGATTTCTGTTATAGTCAGTGTTTAATGGTATTGGAAACTGCAGCAGCTCTCAAATGCACCCTAGTCCCTTGGAAGCTGCAAGTCTGTGTTTTGGTTTGGCAGATTCTTTTTATTAATGGACTAACTGGTTGCCACTGTTGGAAGTCATCCTGGGAGCTAGATAAGTCCTTCCTTTATGAGAGGAGGTGTTTTCCTGGCTCGAGTGAGAGAGATGCTTGAATTCCTTGCATGGTGCTCGAATGCTGTGGAGAGGAGCATGCTGCCAGCTGTGCCGCAGCGCAGAGCCACGCACAGTGGACTTTCCTAAGTGCAAATCCTTGAGATCTTTGTAAATGCAAACATCCTGCAGCCTGTACTGTACAATGGCACTTTAAAATGGTAAAGAGCAAAATACATTTCCTACTCCCAAACCTTGTAGCCCTGAGAGGCCCTGTTGCCAGTCAGGGCAGGGTCTTGGTCTCAGCATCATTTCCTGCATGAACCTTTGCCCTCCCATCTTGGGGCACCATAACTCTGCAGCCAGGCTGTCACAAACTCTCTTCCTGTGATTGTTATCCTGACATCTCCCTTCCAGTTTGTTTTACAGCACAATGATAGCAAATGCAGGGAGGAAGGATTGGGGTGGAGGTCCAGTGGTAAAAGTATTTCTCACCCATTAGTATTGCTGTCTGTCCAGGGAAAACTGTGCCTGACTTTCTCACTTGCTGGGGGAAGGTGTGATGTGCAGGGAGGAAGGAGGCAGTACCCTTTGGTAGGGGATCTCTGAGATGGAACTGGGGAAAACACGAGTTTATTTTACCTGTCAGGTCTAATGCCAGGATTAAAATCAATTAATCTGAATGCAATTATCACTGCCTGCAGGCTCTGTTAGCTACCTGAATGCAGTCAAATGATATTTTAAAAGTAAATTCCAGAATATAAAAATGGCCTCTAGGGAATTAGACCTAAAATCCTTCTGCTCCAGTATTTTCTCTGCCTGGGATCTATTGTATGTAGAGTTCAAGATCAAGGCATGCATCTGTCCAGTCAAACACCTTCATGTTCAAGCATGGGCTTTGAATTTATTTTGTACTTCAGGTACTTATAACCTGAAGTAGATGGATAGCTGGAACACACTGAATTTTCAAGTTATGTGTGTCTTCATAAATACTATATTTCTCTTTTTTTTTTAATTTGTCATGTTAGATTAAGTGAATAAGAAAATGCTAATGGTGTAGCATTGGACTGCTAAAACATGATGTAGTATTACTATTATTTGTGTGCATAAAATACTTGTTAAATTTTGCAAGCTGAAAATCTTTATCAAGAAGGTACTTGATGTTATTAAAGCTTTCAGTCATATTTCTTGCTAAGAGGAAGAAATCACAAAAATATTAAATAAAATATGTGAATCCCATTGGCCACGTTAAAAAATGCCATAAGGGTCTTTGGTATTTTAGAATAACTTTCACTAAAACCATTACTACTTTCTTAGAAATTATGTCTTCTGCATACTGTCCCAAGTCCTAGAAGCAAGAAGGCAGAATGATGTTAACTTGCATGTGCAGACATGTCTGCCAACAGCAGAAAGGACAGAGTTCACTTGTCAGCTGTGAATGGGACTTGTAAAGGCATATGAAAGTACTGTGGGTTACTTAAGTCAAGCCTTTGGTTAAATAAGAAGTTGGAACAAATGTAAAGCACAAAAAGTAATTAAAAACACATGTCAGGCAAGGATATTCTAGAATATGTGGGTTGGAGTGATCCTTGGATGAAAGTAAGTTGTCTGAGTCTGTTTCTGCCTATTCCTTCAGGAGTGGAGCTGGGAAAAAGGTGTTGTTACCAGCAGTAGTGCAATGTTAGACTGCGGGTTGTCTTGTCTTAACATCTAAGGATTACATGTATACACATACATACAATGAAATATATATATATATGTATAACTTACACATACCTTTGTATATAACTTAAAGATTTAAAATGTAGTGTTAATTTGTGTATGATGTGTGTATATTTAAAAAACCAGAAGTGTGTAGAATGGTCAATACACATGTAACGGTGCTGCTGCAAGGCAGACACTTTAATTGCATGGAACTTTTGGGAGACATCTGTGTGCTCAAATCCTGTTTCTGCAGCAGTTATTTTCATGTCATGGTTTTAATGGTGGAGCAAATGTGTTGTACCATTGTCTAAAGATTAAGGTGAATCAGACATGAGACATTTCTACTGATAATGAGGTCTTTCATTGTTTTAGTCTTACAGCTAAGTTTCCATATATACAGTTTCTTTTTAAATAGAAACTTCTGCTTCTCTCATTTTCTCTGTACCACGGGTCATAGTTATTTTGATCTCCTGGCATGTGGTTTAATAAAGCCCATTTTTGTAGGAAGTAACTGAGTAGGAAATATTGTTTGAAGAATAAGACTTCTACAGCTGTGGTATATGGAGGATTGTTTTCTGTTCTTACAGGGTTGCCACTAGATTTAAAGCACAGCCTGGGAAAACAACTTTGGTAACCTCTGTGTAACTAACTCTGCTTTAGCAGTGTGAATGGAGTCAAGGTATCCCAAGACCTGTTTTAATGCATGATCCATTTCCTCTAGTCACTTTGCACTTGGTTATTAAGGATAGAAATTATTCTGGATACAAAAAAAAGTATTTATGGAAATGGAAGGAGAGAGATTTTAGCTGGATCATGAATAAGAGTGCACCATAAATTTTGCAGACAGAATGATCTTCAATGACAGAGCAATGTTCACATGCAGCTCTTTAAAGGAAACTATGAAGGAAGCAAAGCTTAAGGTGTGTGGTGCTATTAATAAAGCCTCTAGCTGTTATGTCCAGAAAATAAACAAACATGTTGATTTTGCCTCTGAAGTGTGGTTTTCAAAGATAAACAAGTCCTCTCCCCTGTGAACATCGCTATGGTTTCTCAGCATGGTGGGAAGTTGGTGCGGAGTAGATCCTTCCAATTTCTGTCTCCAGATCAATTATGACTCGTAGGAGAAGCCTTAATAGGTAGGTTTCGGCAAATTTGGGAGGAAGACTGGTTTCCAGTGTAGTACATGTAGTACATACATGTAGTCTCCTTTTGTAGCCTGGCTGTCCTGAGCTGTCCGCTTTATGGGTCACTGACTCTGTTACCTTCTGCTCCTGGCACAGGGAGGCCCTTTCTGCTCAAGGTCTCTGGGTGCTACTGCAGTACAAATATTTAATGATAAAACATGCTTATCTCCCGCCAAAAATTGGCAGCATCCTTATCGAGATTTTATTAAATTGTCAGTTCAACCATATGCCGAGCATTTTAGGTGAACAAATGTTCAAGCTGGCTCTTGTGTGGTACGTCAAGGCTCTAGAGAGAGAGACAGGTGGCTGTGTTTACACCATTGAGTACTGCCCAGTTCCTTACAAACAGAAAGTTGCATTAAGTGCCTCTTGCTTTATAGCAGATTAAAATTTTATGAACCTGATATGCTTGAGACCATGTTAATTTGATTACACTTAAAACATTTTAGTGTAGGTTGCTGGAACCTACGTAGTTTGCATATTAAAGGTATGTCGGCATTGTCCATGAAAAAGAAATAGGAGAAGTAAATTCATCAGACCACTGCCCCCCAGTCCCTAGTAATTAATAGAAATATGCCTTTATCAATAAATTACATTACCTCTAGTATTTGCCATTGATAAACATTCAGGAAAATCCTTGTGCTTTTTTAGATATTCTTTTTCATCCTTTCATCCCCTTTCTCCAGACATCACTTATTATTGCACCTTGGTTCTTGGAAGACATGAGTTTTAAGATCCACGAAGTAGTTGTCAACCTTTTCATTTTATCTTCAGTTTGTCTCTTTTTTAGGAGTGAGAAGTAAGGATGTTGTTCTGTCACCGTACTAGTGTTTTTTCCCACCCTTTTATTCTTGGAAGGTAACCTGTCTGGCAAAAAATCAAAATAGTCTGAGTTTTGTGAATATGTTTGGTATTTTCTTTCAGAAATAAGTAGTAATACTGCACAGTCTTAGCTGTGGTTCATCAAAATTATATCTAGATTTATTTCACTGTGGAATTTTTTTTGTCTATCTTATGGTCTTGTTTTAAAAATAAATTAATAAATTAGTTTATTGTGAAAGCTATCCCCTATGACAACTATTTGCATTCTTTTCGGTAACACTTGTATTATGTTCTGGGTGACTGCTACAGCTTGTGGCATTTGATTCCCCTTCCTTTTTCTTCCCCCCACTCTTTCTTTTTTTTTTTTTTTTTAAGGATAGAGTTTGTACTAAACTCTAATGATAAATAAGAGGGAGATGATATTTATTCTCTCTTGTCTTCATTTGTTGATGGCATTTGAATGCATTGGGAGGTAATGAGCTGAAAATGAATTAGAATTTATACGGAATGTTTTCTTCAGAAAAATAAATGCTTTTAGAATGCTTAATGCAAATTAATTTGAAGAAAGTTGCTGTCTTTCTTGATGGATGTTACTTTGTAATGCCTTTTCTGCCTGTGTAATTTCTTCAGGATAGATAAGTTCACATGCCAAAAAGAGTTTAAAAGTATGAACATCAAGCACATTAATGATTGCAATCTTTGATACAATTTTAGGTGGCATTCCCATACTTATAGCACTAGTTGCTTTGCTTAGTGACTTAATTATCTTTTTGACCTGTGTATCATTTTCTCTACAGTCTTTCTTTTGGCAGAATGAGAGCCTCTGACCATAAAGTTGTCCTGCATCTCCAAAGTACTACCAACAATGGCTCCCAGCTGCCTCCTGATACCCTCCTTGCAGGTTGAAGCTAGAAGAGCTGGACACCCCCACTGACAACGCACCCCAGATCCTCTCAGAGTAGCCTTGTGGCTGATGGACATACTTTGGGACATAGAGAGAATGAGGAGAGGCCTTCTGATGTTTTGAGCAGAACTCCTCAGATGCATGCTCATGACTGTCTGGGCCTATTAAGGGTGATTTAAACTTTATCCATATAGTAGCTGAAATTCAGCTTGCAGTAACTGTGTCTGAACACTATTCCAAAGCAGATAAAGAGTAATATCTCCTTAACCCATCTGCCTTTCAGTCCACCCTGTGTTCTAGGGCGAAGTCATTGTTTGATGACTATATTCTGCAGGGAAATTCCTTTGTCTCATCAAAATCTGCTCCAGAGCATTGTAAACCAAAGCTGTGCTGGGTCAACTCTGTTTCAAGGGGTGGATAGAGTACATTGGAGCATCAGTGACATGGTTTTGGAAAGCTCGGACAGTGGGGAGTCAGTGTTCAAGATAGTTTGGGAACATGAGGCCCCTTGCAATCTTTCATTTAAGTATTTGAAAGTAATTTATGCTTTTCATAAAATACAGAGAGTGCAATTCCTTTGAAATTTCTTGGGCCAAGCAAGTTGTCAAAATAACAGAGAGGCAGTATGGATCAAAGTGCTGTTTAAGATGGGGTATGTGACCGTCCCTCCCATGGCAATGTAGAGTCTCCAGGCTATGTGACTGGAGACAGGATAAGGGAGAGACCACAGAATTAGCGGGTAGCTGAGACAGGAATGTACCTCTGGGAGATTGTCTAGTTCAACCCCTTGCCCATAGTTGGATCTGCTAGTGTTGTGCTCAGGAGCAGATCCAGTTGAGTTTTGAACATCTGCAAGGGCAGAGACTCCACAGCTTCTCTGAACAACTTTTACCACTGTTTGACCACCATCACAGTAAAGGTGGTTTTGTTTTGGTTTGGGGTTTTTTTTGTTTGTTTTGTTTTGGTTTGGTTTTTTTTTAAACAGGGAAATGACGATTCCCTAGGGAAAAGGGGAGATAGTGCCAGAGACCTATTGAGGTCTCATTTAAAACAGATGACTGCTTTCTATTTTGCTAAGGGATCTGAAGCATATTTCAAACAAATTGGAGATCACAGCTGAGATGTCAGAAGCTGCTCTATGTTTGCACTGTACCCCAAGCTATGAGAAAAACACCACATTGTGTCCAATCCCAGCGGGGTTGCAAAGTCTACACTCCATATCCCTGACTGGGCTATGCTACATCCTGCTTAACTAATCATCTCCTCCACCCTCCCATCTCTGTTGCATCTGATCTGAGTGTCTCATCTTCACTTTCAAAGCCCCATTAAACCTGTTGTTTTTCCTTCTACTCACTCCTATGATGTCCACACCAGCCTGCAGTTTGCCTGAAGTATCTGTCTTGATTGCCTACTTGTTGCACCCACACAAACCCTAAATTTTGGTGGTCTTTTGTAGGAGAGAAACTTTCAACGAAAGTGCTTCATTATCCTCATTCAAAAGCCTGTTTCAGTCCTTTGTAGTGTTTTAAAGACTTTGGTGACAGGCTGGGCTGCTTGTGTACTCATGCTACTCCCTTGCCAGATGCGTGTTCCCTCCTGTTTCAGCGATATACTGCTCCCAAATCTCTTGTCTGTGGCTGTATTCTCCTATCTCAGATTAAGGATTCTGACTGAGAGGCTGTTGTTTTTCCTCCTCTGCAGAAGGGCTGGTAAAATGAGATGCAATCCCTGTGTTGATGGGATAATCCATAATAAAGAAAATTGTGGTGGATCTGTGATGCAGAGATCTGATTTCTTTTGTGAACCTGGATGAATATCTCCCTTGTACAGGAAGTTCTGTGGTCCAAAGAGTACAGTCAGGTTTAAGTACTAGAATGAAAACATATAAAAGGGGACAACAGAAAAATCTTAAGTAGTCTTGTAAGTTGGCCTCTGTTAGATGAAAAGGTCTGACCTCCTTAAACAACCTGGCTTTGATTTGGGTGGGAGAGGAACAATTGTGGGGTGATTTTATTTTTTGCAAAGCTGCTCTGCATCAGTCTAGGCAGGGTTATTGAGGAAGATCAGCCAGATGAAGCCCAAAGAAAATAGGGTGGTTGCTGGGAATTTTGGAATAACTCCTTGTGTCTCTACTCCAGTGTACTCCATCCCTGGCTTTTGGGCAACGGGCTGTCCAAATCATCCTTGTGCTTGTGGTGGCAAGAAGCTGCCAGTGGTTAGATTGGAGGCAGGGAGAAGTAATGGAGTTGCTGATGGGTTTATGTGGTCCTGTTGGCTTTGGTGACATGACCAGCTGAATTTGGGCACCATTGGTGTTACCTGTCTTTCTATGGCTGTGTTTGTAATGCAAAGCACCCACCAGCTGGCAACATTATGTGGCTATGAGTCCTGTGACTGCTGTAATAAAGTTTCTAGAAGATGCTTTTTCCCCCTTTGGAGAGGTGTACGATAGGAAACATCACTATATAGAAAAAAGTGAGTGGTCCTATTGGAGTATTATAGAAAATTAATTTTTGTCTCTTCCTTCATATAATGTGCCATCTCTCTGTGGCCTAAAGAGAGGCATTATTTTGCCATAATTGAGATACTATAGAATTAAATGACACTGAAGTTAAATGAATCTATTTAAAAAGAAAGTGATCTTCATAGTTGAATACATAAAGATGTGTCCGTAGAGCTGAGCTTAGGAGTTTTACTAGGAGTAAATCAAACTTCAGGATACATTAGCAATCGTGGAGACACAGCAACAGTTAAATGTTGGCTTGGAATATCTGAGCTCTTTTTAAGGGTTGCTTTCCATGACATAAAAACTGAACAGAGAGTTAGCAGTGCTTTTTCATTCAGATTACTGTTACACTGATGTCTCTGAAATGCTAGTTTGCATGTACTTAGTATTTTTAGAAGGCTGGAATTTCTAAGAACTGTATTTGTTCTTGTTATTTTTTGCTCTTATTGCAATGCCTGGATGCAAAATTAAGAAAGGTGGTAGAGGATGATTCTCTTGCTGTTAGAAGCTAAGCATATAGGGGCTCACTTGCTTGCCTTCCACCACTCTGTGGACAGTGTTTCAGGATGAGTGTGAAACTGTTGGTATCTGTGATAACACCAACAGATTTGATTTTTTTTTTGAAAACTCAGGATTATAAGTTGGAAATTTATGTTATGTCATATGAAGGTATCAGCTTCTGTGTATGGCTTTGTAATTATTCTAACAAAAAATATAGATGTGTCCTGTATCTGCTGATGTTATGAGGTGCTGAGTTTGTTCTATATTCCTCTTATCACACTCCTTTGGACTCTATTGAGCATGACCAAGCTTTTAGTTAAAGCCCTGATTTTTATGCTTAAAAAGTTTTGGTAACTTCATATATAAAGAGCAATGTGGAGGGGAAGAAAGGAAAGGCAGGACATTCTTTTCTTATGTGCACCAGACTGTAATGCTCTCTGTTTTTGTGAAATGTCATTATCCCATTCTTGTTTCACTTCTCCTTTCCCCATGTCCATATTACATTTTTAAAGTCTTTTATGCAAAATACATCAAGCCAGTTGTTAGTCATCTTAACGGAAAAGTTTGATCTCAGATGAGTGCTGAATTTCATAAAATTTGTATTAGTTTTTCATCTCAGGCTAGAACTGTTAGTGTGTGCCTGTCTCCTACCAAACATCACTAGCTTTGCATAGCTTTTATGAACAGTATTTGTATATATAAAGTTGGTCATGACTAGTGGTGAGAAGTTTGTTGAAGGCTCTAGATTCTAGGGATCAGAAATACGTTGATTAAATACGTCTTTTAAATCAAGGATCTATTTTCTTACTCTTGTTTCAAAATACCTTGGAATTCCCTATCAGGTCAGTAGCTACTGACAGTAAAAACAAAAAAATTACAGTAAACATGGTTGTCTCGCTGAGTAGGGTTCTTAGAACCAATCAGAGCTTTGAAAGCAGTGCGTCCCAAAACTCAGGAATCATTTAAAAAAGAGCACTACTGTCCAATGACCTTTGCTTCTGGCTCCCCTTATAAAAGGGGATGGGTAGAAGTAACCAGCAAGTTTTACATTTCTCCATCCCTGTTTATCACAGGACTTTCAGTCTACTGTGGTGCAGTCATGCTCCAGTGCTTCCTGCGCTGGAGCATGACATGTCTCTCTGCCTCAGTTCACAGAGTGTCTGGGCAGGGTGAGTGTTGTGGAGATCATCCAAGGTGTGCCTTGCCAGCCTGAGAGAGACCTGACCAGCATGCCCACATTCCAGCTGCAGGCAGACATGTTCCTGGTCCTGCTTGATATGATGATCCCTCCCTGGCTGCAGCTCAGACCCCTGTAGATGGTGGCCATGCATTCTACGGTTGCCCCAATACTCAGGTTCAAGTCCACTTGCAGTGAAATGGTTGACCGCCCCATAGTGTGCCATTTTCTGGGTCACACAGATGTTACATGTTGGACTTGGTTGCATTTCCCCAGTCTTGTGTGTTTAGCTGAAGCTCAGACTTCAGAGGCTTGTGGTTAGCAAGTGTCTCATGTGTGGCAAGGGTGGGACCCCGGGGAGGGACTCCAGTACCGTGCAAAGTGAACATCCAGTTTTTGTTTGAATTTAACTCTTATTTTTGGAACCATGGGTGACTTATTCTTGGAACCCCAATTTTCAGAAACCCATCTGCATGCAACATTGCCAGGATTTCTGGTACAAATATTTTGTCATTTGCTCTTGAGACAATCTGTTGTTTCAGTCCTGGGTGAAGTTTTGTAATATGTTGCTTGAGAGATCATGGAAAAATATCTAAGTGGTGGTGTAATCTTCTGTGGGTAAACACAAGGTTAGAATTTTTCTTTTAGGAAAAAACTGATTATTTGGTTTTATCAATGGATAAAATCTATGCATTAAAAAACCAAACGGAACAAATCTCAAGAGACTAGCACACCTATTTTATCTGTCTCTAAAGCAATTCAATTAGAAGCAAGCCACCTTTTCCAAGAAATATTTGGAGTTCTGACGTTTGATGCTCATTTTGCTCCATCCTTTCTCACCTATTTCACATGCTCAGAGCATTTTTTGTGCCTGAAAGCCTATTTGTTTTCATTTGATTTTTTCCTCTAGCAACAGAACTCACTCCCTTTACTAGTACCTTACTGTGCGTCCAAATTTTGCCTTTGCTAGACATTGATGTAGCAGAAGAGTTGCTGAAAATTTTCAAAAGTTGGGGGTTTAAAAACAAGGTTCTGGCTTTACTTTGGAATGATATTTCTTATTCTTTATCAGATTTGTGTGATGCTGCACAAGAGTCTCCTTGTATACAGACATAGATGGTACTTTGGTGTGCTGTTTTAATAAAAAATGGCGGGATGTTACAAATAAGTTTTGTAGGGTACCTAGTCTGAATCATAGAATAGAAGGAACTCTAAAGATCACCGAGTTTCAACCCCTCTGCCGCCACGGGCAGTGACACCTTTCTCTAGATGAGGTTGCTCAGAGCTCAGTCCGGCCTGGCCTTGAACACTTCCAGGTATGGAGCATCCACAACTTCTCAGGCGACTTGTTCCAGTGCATGACCACCCTCACAGTAAAGAATTTTTTTCTAATATCTAATCTAAACCTACTTTCATTCAGCTTGAAGCCATTCCCCCTTGTCCTGTCACTACATGCCCTTGTAAATAGTCTCTCTCCATCTTTCTTTTACGCCCCCTTGAATGATGAGTCTTACAACTGACAATGTTGCATTGTTAGTGTTGGCCGTTCTGGTGTTGCCAACAATGTGATCTCCCTTTGGCTGGTCATGCAGGTGGCACAGGAGGATATTGGAGGCTGGTTACTCATGCTAGCACCATGATTAGCCACATCAAAAGGGTAACTGCTGTAATTCTATTGACTGGAATTACTTTTTTTTCCCCCTTATTTTTCAGTCTTCAGATGTTTGAATTATCCTTTTTCTTCCAACCACAAAAAATGAAATGGAAAAGTTCCCTAATAAGGGGGATGTCAGGTTTTTTGTCACTGAGGGGGAAAGAAATGGGAATAAATATACTAGCACGGTTGATACTGGAGTGTATGTTTACCTGTTCTCATGGCTCTCCTGCTTTATTGGCAGTCTCTGAAAAGTTAAATCATCAACCCAGCAAATTACTTAAGATTTCAAATTGATGGCAAACAAAAAAATCTTGGTTTTCCAAAATATCCTTCTGCAGGTGAATCTCATGAACTTTGCAGACAGGCAAATCCAAAACCTTGGGAAGCAGTTTCAAGATGTTACTTGAGTGAGGTCAGCTTTTTGCTTCTGGGAAAGCTGTTGCAGATGAGGTTTCTAACTGTAAAGAGAAAACAATCTCCTCCTACTCCAAAACTGGAGCATGAATCAAGTGGTTGCCAGGTTTAGTTTTTCAGAATAAGCATTGTAAGTGGTGGCTGTTGCTAAAGGTGTGCTAAGAAAAGCTCTTTTCTGTGATGAGTGACTTTAAGTTTGAGAAGGCTTTGCATACTCACAAAATTCATGTAAACTCTTTATTATAAGTACTTGCTCCTCTTCCCATTCCTGTAGCTGGGCCTAGGAGCAGGCAAGTAGTGCTCATTGCTCATCGCTCATCATTGCCAAGCAATTCTTTCTCCTAGTGCTTTGCTTCCTCTCAATTTGCCCTCTGAATACCTTGTGCCTGATGAGCTTTCCAGCGCTGGTAGCTCCTTTTTACAGGAGGGGTGGGCAGATCTGACAGCACGTAGCTGTGCTGGTGTACTTGACTTTCACTTGTCTTTCCCCTGCAAAATAAATAAATAATTGACGTGTGAAGGGGAAAAGCGTGGGAGGAAAAATGTCAGGAAATTCAAAGGTGAAGCTATTTCCTCCCTCAGTAATATTTTTCTTCTACGTGTTGTTTCTTCTCTTCAAACAATGGGGTGAGTTAAGAATGGATGCAAGCTATTAGCCTTGCCATTGTTTATTTAAATCCTTTCATGTGTGTGACGGACCTCAGGAAAAACCCACACTTCCATTGTGAGTCCTCTGGGCAACCTCTCTGTGGTATGGTGCCAGTACAACAGGGATCCATCTCCTTTGGATTCTCAGTGCCAATGAGTTTAATATTAATAGTGAAACATGTAACATGTGTGATTTAAAGGTGTAAGCTGTGAAATTTGATAGATCATGCAAAGCTTCATTTTTTTAAACAGCAGATATATAGCCCACATACTCAGAATAAAGATTTCAGATGTTAATTACTTCAGTGTAAGGTGTTTGTTAACATCTTGTGTGTGTTCTTATGTGTACACACACTACCATTTGGGGAAGGGGTGTTTTGCTGAAACAGGTGAAAGTCAGTTTTGTAGTATGAAACAGGAAGCAGATGGGTACTAATTAAAGCCTTGTTGATGATAAAAGGGTGACTGAGCTTTTGAAGCAGCTGCTTTCCTTATTTTGTATATAGCCAGCAAGTATTTTATATAAGAGCCGGGCTCCCCACACCTCATTGTTTTCATGAAGCCAGAGGAAATGCGTGTGCATGTGCGTGCATGCTGCCATGGCTGAGGGATGGTGCTTGCAGTGCTTGGTGTTTGCTTCCTTCTGTGCCCCAGAGAAAATGGTGTTTTCCAAACATCTGACAAAGGTGCCAGGCACCATTTTGTCTCACTGCTGTTCTCCTTCCACCTTTCCACACTCAGGCAGACATAAGGCTGGCAGGAGTATCTGCCTTGCAGTGGTGCTGTAGACAAAGGAGGGCAGCTTACTGTGTGTCATAGGTTTTTGTGTCTCAACTCATTGAGGAGAGCTGCATCTGGGAGGGAGAATTATTCTTCATGGTTGCCTGTTGTTGGTCTGTCAGGCTTTTGAAAAGTGATTAAGAGAGTCAACAACCAAAAGACCAGTTAGGGTGTCAGCCTCTTCCGTGTGTGTGATTTGCTCTTGTCATTATGGTCTTTAGTCTTCACAAGTACCCTTAATACTTTACTGCCTTTTCTCTTACCTTGGGGCTTGTAGATTGGATAATAAACTCATCTTAAGAAAAAAAATAGCATCAAAGGTGAACAGATCTTCACATGGTAGAACTGTCATAGAATAGTAGAATATCTTGGGTTGAAAGGGACCTTAACAATCATCTATTTCCAACCACTCTGCTATAGGCAGGGATGCCACCCACTAGATGGGGTTGCCCAGGGACTGGCCTTGAACAGTTCCAAGTTCAGGGCATCCACAATTTCTCTGCGCAACCTGTTCTAGAGCCTTACTACCCTCTGGGTAAAGAATTTCCTCCAAACATGTAATCTAAATCTATCTTCTAAGTTTTAAAGTTTTCACCCTTGTTTTATCACTATCTGTCAGTGCAAAATGCCACTCCACCTTTTTTATAAGTTCCCTTTAAGTACTAAAAGGCTCCAATGAGGCCTCCCTGGAGCCTTCTCTAACTAGCAGTGTTAATTTTAGCATTTTAATGCCATCATCAATACAAAAATGTGCATTGGGCACAGAGAAATAAATAGTAAGTTTCTGTTGACTTGAGTAGGGTAAGTTTTGTCTGTATATTGAATCACTGAAACCTGTTTCCTGGCAGCTTTTGCTGCTGGGAATTGGTGTGAGGAGTTTCACTGGGGAAAGTGTCAGTATTCAGTCATGGTGCTGGGGGATGTCATCATTCCAGTAGAAATAAGCTAAGTTTGATGTGGGCAGACAGAGAAAGAGGAGAAAAAATTTGGTCAGTGACAGACTTGAGTCCACTAACATGCAGGTTCAGGGAATGGCAGCTGAGGTGTGGAGAAGTATCTTCTGTATGGGGAAATGGTCATTGCATTGGCCCAGTTTCTTAGTGAGTGGTACTTGGGAGCTGGGACTGTGTTTGGCTGAAGCTCTCATAGGAGTGCTCTCTGATTGTTTGAAAGCAGCAGCTTTCCTTTTTTGAAGCTGCTGCTGAGGTTGTAGGTTTCTGATGTCATCTGAAGCAGAAACAACTTGAGTGGCAGACCCCCTACAAGAGGCAGGTGCTCCTGGCAGTCTGTAAGCCTACGATTGCCTTGGAGGAGCTGGGTAACTCAAAGGGTTCAGGGAAATAACTGCCTAGTTCAGGAGTTGAGACTCGTTCTCTCACTATCACTGAGTAACTGGTATCTTCTGTGGTTCACTGAGCAACTGTGATGAAACTGCTGTACAATACAAGCCACAGTCTTTAAAAACTTCTGTTAATGATGTTAGTGGGGGTTATTCCCATCAAGTCTTTTCAGTCTTTTAGGAAGACAGCCATAAAATGGTAGTTTCTCAGCCTGTGACCTGCTCTTATTTTGTCCTTGTGTGTGAGGAGCTAAAAGGTTTTTCCATAGGAATGATCCCAAAAGCCTGCCTCTTGCTCCTCATAGCAGGAATGAGAGGAGGCAGCCAAAGAGTCTGCCTCTTTCTTTCCCTGTAGCTTGCTAACATTGCTGGTGGGTTTGTGGATGTCCCCTGCTGAACTGTGCACTTCTTCACTAGGGCATTTCTTCCTGACTTCTGGCAGCTGAAAGCAGAACTGCCTGGTCCTTTAGTGCATGGAGGAATGGCAATGTCACCTTCTTCATTGGACAGTTTGTCTCTTGGAGGATGTTTTCACTCTGAAATCATCTGTGTTGTCTGCATTTCTGATCAGGGGCTCAGTGAGTTGTACTGCATCACTACAACCAATACTATTTACTGGAGTTTAGCAAGTGCGAGAACCTGGTTTAGGGGAGCTTTCCTTCAGGCACAAACTGCAGAGTTATGAATTCGCTTCTTAAATGTTCTGGTTTTTGCAACCCCTCAGTGTTTGTCAAGAAGCTGTTGGTATTTGAGTGTACTTTGGCATCATACTTGTGTTAATCTTCTGTGGCCTTATCCTTTAAGTCAGCCTTTTGACAAAGTCTGGGGGCCAGGTTTAATCTTAGATGGTTCTTGATCTTTTTCTAGAGTCAGCAACTTAAAATTGTCTGTTTTCTTCCTGTGGTGCACGTGTGTTTAATCCAGGATTACAGGAAAGCCAGTGCAAACAGAGAGAGGGCATTTGACTGCCACTACCTCCCCTTAGCTGCCTTGTAAAGGATTTTTAGTGTTTTGGAGCCCCTAAGAGTATATGGACTACAAGCAGAGAACAGCAACAGTAGAAAGGATGAGAATTTGCCAATAGACTTGATTAGAAATCTGTATGGTTAAGACTATTTGAGAAGTGGGGAGCCTCTGTGGCAGTGATGTGGAGTCATGCAAGCTGATGCAAAAGATGTGGTGTGCCTTTAGCTGTGCCAGGAAGCAAGTGCCTTGTCACTGCTGCTTCCTGGCAAGTTCTTTCATAGGCCTTTAAATCTACTTTAAACATGTTTCTGTGGTGTTTATCAGCCAACCATCCAGCACAGAAATGACTGCAGCTGTGGGATTTGTACAAATCACAGGCTTCTCTTCAATTCTCCTTAGAGATGGATATGTATCTTAATGTTTTGGTTGATTAAGCTCAGTCTTGAAAGTTTTCACATTTAAAAACACAAAAATAGACAGGTGAGAACTGAAAAAAATTATATTTTCAATTTAAAATATGACTTATTTTTTAAAATCAGCTGTAGAACACAGAGATTTGTATTTTTTTCTTGTCGAAATTACACAGCTACTACTCTTTTTGGGAAATCAGTCAAACATGTTGAATATATATATGTGTGTGTGGGGTGGCTGCTGTTGTTAGGCAAACTTTGAGCAAGATAACTGCCTTCCTTATCAGATGCCCCAGAAATGCCTGGCATTGAAGGAAGTAGGCAGCAGTGGATAAGTGAATGAGGGGGCCTTGAATAATTGACAGAGGAGGAAAAAGGAGGATTGAACCCATGGCTGTTTCCATTATTTGAGGAATGTGTTTCTAAGTGGTAGCCTGAACTTAGCTGATGACTTAAGAATTTCATTGAAACGGTGTCTAAGGGGTCCTAAATTTTATTAACATTGTGTTTGGTACCTAAATATTCTCGAGGTACTAGATCCAGATTCCCTCACTCATTGCTCCAAAACTGAGTTTTGGAAGTACCTTTATTTACAAACCCAGTCTTGGGAGAAATGTTGTTCTTTTCTTCATCTCCTTCTCCTTGCTAGGTAAATGAGGAATTCCTAAGACTTCTTCAACAGAGGAGAGATGGAAATCCTTCTTTGAAAATTGAATGCTTGCAATATAATGTCCAACTTTAAACCTATAGAAAAAAAATACTTGAGAAATTTTTGAAGTGTGGTTCTGTAATTTCTACTTTGTCACCAAGACTTTTTTTATGAATTGTGTGGTGTTTGGAATGATGTCTCTTTTTGCTAATCCATAGGGCATATTCCTAGGAGTTGTGATGGGTTTACTGATCCCATACACTGCAGACTGTGACTGTGATGAGCAGCAGGGATGGCATATAGTTCAAAGTCTCTTTTCGAACTCACTGCCATAGTGTCAGGGTGAATGTAGGCAAACAGTGCCTTGCTGGGACTGTGACTCATCCAGCTGTGTTACCTGCAATGCCTGGGTGCGTGTGAGCTGACTCCAGAAGAGCTCTTTTGGTTTTCCTATGATTTCAAAACCAACCTTCAGCAAATGTGTTTACTGTATATTCTGACCTTTTTTTTGATGTCCTATTTCTTGCTCCTTTTTGTTTGTATTTTGTTCTGAGCATCCTTCTAAGTCTGTGTTTGCTTGTAAGCCTCTGTCTGAGGTTGCAAAACTGTAAAATTGTGAATTATCTTGCTGTTGTAAGTCAGCAGTGGACAGGAAGAAAGTTGAAAATACTGAATAGGCAGTGTATTGCTGTGTAGGCATTTAATGTTGTTACAGTGTGATATAAGTTAAAGTATTGCTTATTTCCTCTTTGCTGTTCAAAACAACCCAAAGCATGTTATGACCAGGATCTAAACAATAACTGAAAAAGTAAAAACAAACGTTTTAACAGAGAACGGCACGGCCTGCCAAATACTCTGTGTAATTTATGACTACATAAATAATCAACAAACAAAACACTTGAAAACACCTGACTTTCTGGGGGAAGATTTTAATTTCTTTTTAAAACCAAACAAAAATGTGGAAACATTCCCTACAATATCTTCAAAACCAAAAATAATTTTTAAAAATTGAGCAAGACTAGCAAGGGCTGCAGTGTCATCTGGAGTTTGCCAGCAGTTTAAGTAGTCTGTGAACATAAACCCGTAGATGTATCAATGACAAATTACTATAAAAATTCATAAACAGAATTGGCTAAATAAATAGTATTGGAAAACATGCTTCAGTAAACATGCTTTCTTTTTCCTGTTTCATCCTTGTTTTTAAAGAGGCCTTTATGTGATCCACAGAATAAATAACTTCCTGTGTCTTGATAGCTATTGCAAATGACAGTTCCTACTGCTGACATTCCTGCTATTTTTAATCTGATGTAAGTTTATGTCCTGAAATTTTTATTTTTTTATTTAGTTTTTGAAATGGGTACCCCATTCTGACCCACTCAAGAAAAGAGCTTGTGTGTCTTTGGAGCAACACAGATGTCTGTGTTGCTTCTCTCTCTGAACGTCTGTGAGAGGGAAAACTAAACTGCAGTACTTGAAAGAAGCAAAAGTTTTCAGGAAACAAATAATGAGCAAGTCCCTGTAGAGTGTCCTCAAATTTCCTTGTTGCAGCCCTTTGAATTGATTAGGACATTTTAGCTTCCTGTGTCTGCTCTGCTTTTGCCATAGTGCTTTAATGCCTATCTGCAGAAAGCTGGAGGGGAGAATGCTGGAGGAAGCTCCTCTGCCTTCCTCATCTTTGGACAAAAGCATGGGAGGGATGGGAGGCCCATGGCAGGCTTTGTGATTGCGAAGTTGACTGTTGCAGTCCTTAACTCTGAATAACAGGCCAGCAGGTTCAGGCTACCCAGTTACACATGGGATTTTCATTAAGGGGGGATGGAAGCAATGATGGGAAATTTGGGTCAAGTGAAGAGTGTGACCTCCAGGAGGAGGGAACCTAATCTGAAAGCTGGTAAGGGCTTTTTGAGTTTGAGGGGTTAGTGAAGAGTAGGGAAGGCTCTTCAAAAACAGTGTTTTGTTTTTGGAACTGATGACAGTGATAGCAATGTCCTTCCTGGAACACCTCCTGTTGGACCTGGTGATAGACACCTTGCGCCCAGGGCTTCCTTGTGTCAGGCTCTGTTCTGAGGAATGGGAGAATGAATGAGGTTTGATCTCCAAGCAGCCATGGTGAGGCCAAAGTCCGTGTGTATATCAAATGGAGAGAAAGAGTAATGAGGGAAGATTAATTAGACCTAGTTGTCAGGAGAAAACTAGCACCCAAAATGCCTAATAAAGCTCATTTTGTATAAGTGTCCCACTCTGGAAGCTGTCTTATTTTGTGTACAGCATGGTCCTGCATCTCTAGCAGCAGATGTATATGTAAAAGGTCTCAAGCCACAATGGTGTTGCTAATCTTCCTTTTCCTTGTCCCCATTGCAATATTTTACTGTTTAAAAAAACCCGATGTTTGGGTATTCTGATGAGTGCTGGTACACCAGAGCTCTAGGACTTTACTCCATTAATTCTGTTCTTGTCATTAAAAACATGGCTTTTTCTTGTCATTTTTACTTTTCTTGCTTGGGAAGGAGAAAAGCAAATGAATACAGAGCTGAAAGTTTAAGTCACTGTTGCCAGATGACGTTCTGTGTGAATGTGGAATTGCCAGTATGTAGATTGTAAATAGTCCTTTGATTTAATAAGGGTCTGTTAAGTACAGATGAGGGAATAGGAATGCTTCCAAAATGGGTGTGAGGGAAGAAAATGCCCTTTAGATTTCCCTTCTCTATGTGCCCATCTTGCTCTGAGAAATAGTACTCTGCGGCCCATAACCTGCTGAAAGTTGTGTGTCCAGTGTAGCTGCTCAGAGTTGGTGCTACATGTGTTGCAAGATTGGACTACTTTGGGTTTATAATACAGAGCAGCTGTCATAAAACCCAGTCATGAGCGCCAGCGTTTCTTGAAATGCAGCCTGAAGAACGTCACAGAAAGCAGCATTCGAGAGGAAGATGCTGGCATGAACAGTGCAACCACCTGTCAGGAGTGCTCTGAGTTCCCAGAAAATCAACTAAAATTGCTTTAAGTAAACCACACCTTTTGAAAGAGAGTGACTGCAACTGGCCAGACATTGGAAAGGGGCCGTGCACACTGGCGTATAGCCCAGGGCTGTATCGAAATTTGGATGAGGGTTTTTTGTTGGCACTGGAGTAGTAAATCACGTTACATAGAATCTGCTATGCTGTGGGAACAAACTTGAATTTTAAAGCACTGTCCCAAAGAGAGTGTGCTGGTGGTCTGATCTGCTTCTGTGGTGGGGGAATATACTACCAAGGCAAACTGTGCTCAAGGAAGTGAGGAGAAACACAATACCTAGGCTATGTCGTGCTTCTTTGGGATGTACCACGAGGAGTAATTGAAAATATATAATTGTTTCATGTATCCTTGGAGTAAAGAACAGGTATAAAACCAGAACATATATATGAAAAATGAACAAATGTTGACTGCATAAGGCAGTATCCTCTACAGATTTGCAGATATGCAGGAGTTTAAAGAAAACTTAAATATGATCCTGTTTAAACTATTTTAATAAAAAGTTAAGAAATCTATTTTTCCTGCTAATATTTTTTTAACAAGAAAATTATAGTTTGTTTTCTTTTGATGTATGAGATAGATAAAGGATGAATTGGCTAGAGGAAAAATAAACAGTAAAACAGTGTCTTTATACACTGGACTGTATTCACATACAAAAGAAACCAAAAAAAAGAGAAATGCTCCTCTCTTCTTTCCTCAGTTTCTCTTAGTTACTAAATCAACATCAGATATTTACAACATTGGGTAAAATCCATAGGGTGGTTGGTATTTTTAAGTTGACACTGTCCCCTTACAAATGTGAGTCCTTCAGCAACTTAACCATTACATGCACTAAAGATGTCCTAAACATAACAAAAAATTCCACTCAACTCTGTTTTAGTTTTCTTTTTGTAGTTTGGGGGACTATACTAAAATTTTGCTAGTCTATCCTTGCACTTGCTGTAGTCAAAATAAAGACCAAATGCATAGTGAGATGTAGCATAAAATACCGTGAAGCCTGTAAATGACAGGCTTTGCCCTTCTTTTTACAAGACTTGCAGTTTCCTCAAGCCAGGGATTTCCTGTGGGGCACAGCTAACCCTGCTGCAAAGGAAGCTTGCTGCTTTTCACTGACCCTTTATTTCTGAAAAACTAGTATTCAGTGGAATGAATCTTCATAGAATTTGAGTCCTTTAGTCCTTTGCTTGCTAAAGGAAAAGACTCTCTGCTAAGCTAATAAATGTGTAATAAGGATTATAAGGGGATATATTTCCTTTTTTTTTTTTCCTCAATCTATGCAAAAGCTCAGTCAACAACCCTTTGTATTATTTGAACCATACATCACCCTTGGTATATTGCTTCCCAAGGTGAGAAATACAGACAGGCTTAATGCCTCTACTAAATGTCTCTCTGCTGCCCTTGTCAGACGAGTGTGTGTTGTAGGAGCTGTGGGTGCAGTGCAGGCACCCTTTACTCTCTCTGTTGAACCATGACTTCAAACTGGCAGCTGCTCCTTCTCCATGTCTCTAAGGAGAGGTCTATGGTCAGGCAGTAGGTGTTGTTGAAGGTCAAAAAAGTCCTCAAGCTTCTCCAGTGCCAACTAGTCCGTAGGCAGCAGTGAATGGGCAATGGACTTAGCCCATGTCTCCAGTGCATCCTGCTTTACTTTATCTGATTTGGTTTTAACTTACTTTTAACTGTTGTGTGTAGCACATTGCCTGTAAATTCATCAGGTAATGACAATCATTCCAACCCTTTAGATTATCAGTGATTTTGTGAAAGCAAATAGTCTTAATCCATGAAAATGAGGGTCCCTAATAAAATATCCAACTGAAACCAAACAGTTAGGGCTAGGTTTGCTTATGCCTTTACCTAGACAAGTGGCAAACTGCTTTGGTCTTTATGCAGGGCTTTGAGCATGTAAAACTTATGTGACTTCTCAGGCAGGGATCACTTATCCTATTAAAGCTTTTGGAGTAGTGATACCTGGGTGTTTTGGTTTCTTCCCCCTGCCCTTTTCTTTTTTCCCTTGGAAGTTCTCTGTGTGTCCACAAAGGTTAATGCAAAAAAATGAGCCCTATTTTCAGACTGTGATGTTTTTCACCTCTGTGATTTGCACTGAGACCTTGGCCTATTTCTCGTCTTAGTGCTTCTTACGGGTGACAACATGTTTCCAGTGCTCCTTTTAAGATGATCTGCTGGTCTAGTTCGTATTGGTATATTTAGCATATATACACACTTCTACCTCTTCATTAGAGCTAATGAATGTCAATATAAGGTAGCTTAGTTTTAGAAAGAAAAAAGGGGGTGTGGCGGGGAAGCTTTCTATAAACTGTGCTATAGTCTTTGTGATGAACTGGGTAACGGTGAAGAGTGGCAGAGGTGAAATAGGCTGTCTGTTAAACAGGAAACAAGTAATTAGCATTTTTTGTCCTACTGATCATAATTATTCCCACTGGCTGAAAAAAAACCCAAACACCCTTTTGTGTCCCTTTACTGTAGTCCCATAATAAAATTTTAAGCTATTAGTCATTCTGGCATTGTATGGATAAACTGCTACTTTTCCTTTTTTTTTTCCTAATAAACTTTGCTTATAATTGTGAATCATGTTTTCCTTGCAGTAACCTGCTTGTGCTCTGTGTTCCAGGACAGCTTTGCCTCAAACTGCTCTGACTGTTGTGGTACCTGAATCCCTCTAGTGTTGTGCTCCTGGTCTCTGTGTTAGAGCCCATGGTGAATAATTGTAAAAGGGCTACCTGCCTGTCATGAATCACAGCAGCCTTCCTCATGGCTTACTGCACTACAGATAATTCTAATGCTGTTAATCCCTTTGATGAGCACACCTCAGTAGTGGTGCATGGTGCTAATCTTGGCTGCACTGTCATTCATTCGATCTGGCATTGGCATAACTACAGGTGTTCCCTCGCTTGCCTTTCTTGAATAAAAAGTTACAGTTTTTTGCACATGCAATGGCCTATATTCTGTGGGACTGTTTTGAAAGACTAAGTATTTCCCTGACCTTTGATGTTTTATTAGTCGAATCCTTTGTCAGCTTTTCTATGATAGCACCTGGGACTGCAGTCAGGTCACCCAGGTTATGCACACATCCCCTCCTGCTTTGCCATTTTTTGTATTACTGACATAACTTCATGGCTGCTTGTGAAGGCCAGAGGTCTGAGAGCACTTAGAGAGGAGAAGAAGCCCCAGTTGTAAAAGTATCCTGACCTCGAAACATTCCTCTTCAATGAGGTCCTGTATCACTAATAAACTTGGGAAATGCTTCTTTGTCATAAGCTATATATGCATGCATGCATATAAATGTGCGTATATATATGTGTGTGTGTAAGTGTGCTGCATTTGTAGAAAACGGAAATGTTTATTTACAAATAGGGAACCCATATATCTGTCGAACACTTGATTTCCATCTGCTGGAATAGAGAAAGGTTACAGCATCAGTTTTGTAAAGGCAGTATTAGGATTTGTCTGGATCACTAAATTGAGGCATTCCTGCTAGATTTACATTTTTTATCTGATATTTATTTCTTCCCTTACATGCTACACTTTGCAATTTTTAAAGCTGTTATAAATGAAGGTAATAAATGAAGCCGTCATTTATCTTGGTGGCTATTTGCCCTTTTTTTTTATAACACTGTGCTGCCTTCTTACTGTTGCCTTTCTATCACACTTGAAAATGGATAGATTTTAGCCAAACTTGTTGGCTGGCCTGGCTTCCCTAATGATTTTGCTGGAGGGAGGAAGGTCCATCCAACAAATCTTGTATTTTTATGTGCATTTTTGTCTGTTGTGTTTTCTAGTCCGTGTCTCTTAGTTTCCTTGGCTTTGAAATCCTAGCGAATGTTTATATATTTGGTGTACATGGTGTTGATGATATACCTATATTGTAGTCATAGAAATAAATGTAGTTATAAAACAAAGTATTGGCACTGATGTAGGAGATCATTAACCTGATTGTGGCCCTGTCTCTCTCTTGGAGGTACAGAAAACGTAAGAGTGGTATAAGATGTTTTGGTTGTGGTCATAAAGACTACCCAGGTGTGTGCTTGCCCTGTGTGCATACTTGTAATATTATGAACCTTGTTCATGGTTTTTGACATTAGTTCTTTCTAAATGCCTGTATAGAGAAACTAGGCATATGTTACCATCTCATTAAATATGTCCAAACCGCCAATATAGAAAAGTGAAGGAGGATATCTGGGCATAGAAAGTGTGAATTGTTCAAATGTATATCAATAGAGTTGCCAGTTCTGACATGGAAGTATGCATAGCCAAGTTTCTTAAACATTAGTGTCTGGAGCTGGGCATGTATTTTCTGTTACTACATACCATGCTCCAGAGGAAAAAATTCCAGTGATTGTGAAATGCTGTCCAGTCCCTGGTTCCACATGTGGCAGCGGGATGCAACCTGGAGGATGGCCAAACACCTTCAGCGTTTGAAGCTTTTTAGTCTTTGACAGCTATAGAAGGGTAAGTAAGTGTAGGATAGTATAAATCTGTGGACTTGAATGCAGAATATACAAGACTTAGATTAACGTCACTGACATGTGGTCACAGGAAGTCCCTCTCTGTGCAGGAGATGTGTAGCAACCAGGTAGTGGTAACAAGCAGTCTGTCCCGTTCTTGTACTTTCATGCATGGAATGAGGGCTGCATTGCCGAAATCTTATCAGATAAAACAGTTTAAGGAAGTATCTCCATATTTCGAGATGATGTTCCCTGGGTGATGGTCTGGGAAAGATTCTCAGATTACACCATCTGTAATGGAAAACATATAGAAACAGCACAAGGTCCCTCTAGTAAGATAGAAGTATTTATTTTCATTTCCAGCTAATACTTGTTAACCGTATATCAGTGCAGGAGAAAAAATGAAGGAAAAAGAAAGCCCCCCCCAAGAACAAAGAACCCAAAAAAGCATTACCTGTTTGGGAGGAAATCCTGCCCTTCCACCTTCACGCCAGCTGCAGGTGGCAAATTTCCAGCATCTTCTAAATACAGCTCTTTGACCTGAGGGTAAGTGACATGCTTTCTGTCCATGCTCTGATTGGACAACAGAGGTTTCTGAGAATGCCACAACTGGGTGTCAAATTAGCTATTTCATTGGATAAGACAAACAAGATAGCTTTACACCAGACTCTTGTACCGAAGGAAATTCTAGTAGATCTGGAGTTACCAGTGTTCTTATTCCTCCTCAGCTTCTTCACTCAGCCCCTGCAAACCTGGCAGCATGGTTGGAAACCACAGCAGAAAGGGTGCAGACAGACTTGCCTGTTTTGCCAGGCATGGTCTAACTTAGCCTTGGATAGATGCTACATGGTGCTACTTGCCATGGTTAGCCCCTGCTGCTGCTGTCTAGCTGTTAATGCTGAACAAACCCTGTGCAAGCGTGCTGGAGAACTTCCTGTCATTTCCACATTTTCCTAGGAGTTTCAGTGACTTGTTTTGGAGTGGTGCTTGCCACTGAGGCTCCAAGAGGAGGATGATTTGAACATCTAGACCTGCTGTAGAATCTCCACACAAAGACGTAGAGACAGGTGTGATGTCTTGTGTAACAGCATATGGAAATCCTGGGGCCTTGCTTCTGTGCTGCAAAGCTTCTGCTTTGGTGTTTTTTCCACAGGGAGATTCTGCTGTTTTGGATTCCTACTGTAAGCTGTCAGTACCAGGACATGTTAATATGGCTGGCTTATGTGCCAAACACCACTGATTACAGCAACACCTCTCAACAACGATGGATCTCTAACCTTCTCTACTACCAGTCCTCAACCCTGACTCTTTTTCCCAAGCATGTTCCTATTGCACTATCCTCAAACTATCAGTTGAAATAAAGAAGTAGCCTCCCCTGCCTGCAGAAGCAGTCTTGAGTACTGTGTTCTCTGAAAGTTTCTCTTCAATTTCCAAATCTTTTTCAGATACTGTTTGAAGAGACCTGAGAACTACAATCAAGTATTGCGCCCTATTCTGTATTTGAGGTCATTTCAGCTGATGGTAAACTGACTGGCAACTTGTGTAGACTTCCCCCTCGGATGAGGTGTAGAAAGCAGTTGACTGCTGTGATATCTTCGGAATGAAAATTTAGCGGGCAGTCATTAGACTGTTAATTTTAATAGAAATCTTTGACATGGGTGTTATGGAAGCAGTGTTGCTCCTATGGCCTCCCAGTT
Organism: Pithys albifrons albifrons; assembly: GCF_047495875.1. Classification (NCBI taxonomy): domain Eukaryota; kingdom Metazoa; phylum Chordata; class Aves; order Passeriformes; family Thamnophilidae; genus Pithys; species Pithys albifrons. The sequence goes on from NC_092458.1 coordinate 60,822,415, forward strand.
TGTTATGACTGCGTCTGCCTCCACAGACCATCTCCTGCCTTTGTTACTAGTTACTTGTGAATCTCTTTCTGCGATGCTATGGCACACTTTATTGCAATGCTGTCAGCGTATGCACATTGATAGCAAATCCAGTTGTTTTTGTAAAGTGTATTGGCTGTTGCATCCATTCCTTGCTCTCCCTTTTGGTGGCTGTCATGGCACTCTGGCTAAATGGGTGCTGCCTGTGCCCGTGGGTGAGAGTATGAGGGTGGGTGAGACTATAAGCACTTAGAGGTGCTTTTGCAAACTTTGGGTCTTGCAGCTTGCCAGATGCTCACAGATCCACAATAACATCCTGCTAGGAGAGATTTGCAGTAGGGTAAAAGAGGAGCACTGCAGCAGCTTCACTTTTCTTCCAAGGGCTAGGGTGGAGGAAAGATGGCCAGCATGACTGTATGGTCTCACTTCATTAAGTATAATGTTTTCAAGTTTAACAAAGCAACCGAGTGTTTAGTAAAACACCAAAACGATTTACTAAAAAAGTAAATCAGTATCTTAACTTCACTTGTGATAGGGATATAATTTTTGTCAGCAATTAGTTAAGATAAACTTAATTTGCATGTTTTAGTATTTTTATCTTGGGTTTAAATGCAGTATTAGATATCAGTAGAACTGTTGGAAATGTGGAAATGCAGCTGAATGATATAAATGTGTAGATTCAAAGGAATAGTTTTCTTGGCCTCATGACTTTTATTAGCTGGTATGGGCTCATCATATTGCACATAGCAGATACTGATTTTGCATATTTGGAATCTTCAGTCAGCAGGTATCAATAAGCATATCCACAGCTCCCAGTCCAAATGTAGAAGTATGGCATGAAGTAAGTTTGTTTTATCCCAGAGGCGGAAACTCAATCCCAGGAAGCACTCCACAGGTGGCAGAAGCTCTGCTGCCACGCTGACCCAGGTGTTTTGATAAAATTCCAGCACAGTTACTCTCAGTGTGACCACTGCTGCACAGAGATCCACCTCAAAATGAAGATGCTTACTTTTGGAGACATTCAGGCCAGGTTTTTTGAGGCTTTGCTTTAAAGTTCAGCTGACAGCCATGGCTGAAGGCATCTTGCAGCATGCTGGGGCTGGTGGTGCCACCGTGTGCCCCAACCACTGACAGTTGCACCATTCATCCGTCTGCCAAGATCAGCTGCTGAAACTATACTTTTTTATCAGGTCATGTTTACATCTGGCAAAGATTTGTAGACACAACAGCATTAACAGCAGTGCATATTTTCACAAGATTTACCTCTTCAACACTTTTTCCAAGTTAGTAAATCATAACTTCTCTAATGTCCTGCTGGCTGCGTGAAAAACAGGAATTTATGTAACAAGCTCTGGGCCGCAAACCTTTTCCTGTTAGGAAATTTTTTTTTCATTGCTGGCAGAGTTAGGAGACAGCTCTGTTACTCAAAGAGCGACCTCAAATGTCCTCAGTACAATAATACCAGATTGTAACATTTTTGATGACTAAGGAATAGCAGTGATTTCTTAAATATTTAACACTTGTGTTGCAGAGAAGAGGCAGCTGAGCCTCATCACTGTGTTTTTCCTTCCCAATCTTACGTGTGTTTGATATGCCTATTTTGATAGTAAACAGTGATCCTGAGCCAACTGGGTATGTTTACAAAATACAGTAAAAAAATGAACTGGTGCAGGAGGTTTTTTAATCAAGAGCTGTGCAGAACAACTTTCTTGCGACATTTCTAGAGCTGGATTTGTGTCAGCGAGGGATTCGGCTGTGGCCCTGGAATGAAAACAATGGGCTGTGCCAGGCCAGCCTCACAAGGCTTCTTGGCCAGCCCCTGGGGCTGCAGGCAAGTCCAGAGATGGATTTTCGGGCTTACCCTCTCCATGTGTTAGCTGCACCTTGTGCAAATAAAATTCCAAGGTCTTCCCTAACACACTGTTGCTAAATTGAGGATGGTATTTTGATTCCAGGGTTACCTGCAGTGAAGAGATTCAGTCCTACTTTGTAGTTTGTAGAATAGCTTCCTTTCAAAATTCAGTAAGGAAACACTCAAATCATAAAATATTCATGGAGTTATAGAATGGTTGGGGTTGAAAGAGGGCCCTAAAAAATTTTCTGGTTTTAAATTCTCCTGCAGCGGGCAGGGACAGCTTGCACTAGACCAGATTGCTCCAAGCCCCATCCAGCCTGGTCTTGAACAGTGCCAGGGAAGGGGAATTGTCGCTGGTGTTTGTTTAACTGGGATAATTTGTTAAAGATGTTTCTTTGGAGGAGAGGTTGGAAAGGCTTCTGAGTTTAAGTACATGGTTTCACTCATTGTTGTGCTGATTGAACTGCCAGCTGCCTTGAGGCCATGCTCTGACAACATCTGCTGTCAGGGAGTGTCCTGTGCCCATGTTTGGGGTGACGCTGCATGTCTATCTCAAGACACTGATGCCTGTAAGGTGTTGCAGGACTGTAACACCTCCTTGCTGCCCTCATCCTCTGAAGGTTTCCTTTTTGACCCCAGAGTAACCTCTCTTGTTGAGCTCTGCAGGTGGCCAGACCTGCTTTGGCTGGTTACCTTTCCATGGTCCAAAACAGGCTCTTGCAGGGAGTTTGAGTCTGTTGTCTCTGATTTGAGCCAGGGCCCATGAGATCACTTCTTTCACCTGGCATACTTAATTACAATCTTGGCTCCTTTTCTTCTCTCAGCCTGATGTATGGGGAGAGATGTGCAACTTGGAAAAAGCAGATGTAGAGAAGTGAAGGGGAAGGAAGACATTTCTGAAGATGCTACTGTCACAGGCAGCACTCTGGCTTGGAAATTCAGCATAAGCAAAGACCAGAGAAGTAGCTGTGTCCCTCATGCTCTGATTTGCCTCATAAAAAGCTCCATGAGCTGTATCATCATCATGGTTTGACACTGTAGTGCGTGTTGGGTGTCATGTTAAAAACTTAAGATAGATGGGAGTTAAAAAACAGGGAAACAGGAAATACAGAACAAGGTGTTTGTAGGTCTGGCAACCATTTAATGTTTTGAAATAATTGATCTACTGGCTTTTTGGTGAAGATCAACCTTACTTTAGTGCTTTCTAGAAACAGCCTTTCCATTTTGGCTCCACCAAAACTTCTTTAGACAAGCTGCTAAAAATCAGTATGAATGGAAGGCAGGTCAATCACTGATTTCTCTGCCATTGAGGTCTAATTTCTGGTTTACACATTTCATGTGTTGTTTTGTGGTTCCCTTCTACTTTTTCTACATGAATTACAGTCCTAGTACAGACCATCTTAGGTGGATCTTCATGATCCATGCTACTGCCAGCCTTCTGCCAATATCCATGGCTGCCTGTTTCAGCACTCTGTGAACTTGTGGCCTTTTGAAAGCAGTTGTGTCAAGATATAGGAAAGCTTTTCTGTTGATACAATGTTTTTTGCATGTACTCAGCAGAAAATTATATGAAGAAAAATATGTTTATCTACAGCTTGATAATGCACAGATTAGTCTCTAACAGGTCACCTGTGGGCTTCCACTTTGGGCTTTTTTTTAATTCTGTTTTGTTTTTGAGATCAAAGCATAAAACATTACTTATGGCTGAGGAGGTAACAAAAAGTTCCAATACCTCTGATCATTCTTGGCACAAGATACCTGGTGCCCTCAGGTATTAGAAGAGTCAATTTTCCCTATTTAAAATGTTGCTTTCAAAAGAGAAGAATGGTTTTGAGACTGAGGTTTTGATTGCCATTTTGTCTATGCTGTTTGAATTCCTTCCTATCTTATGATTTCTTAGGCAATTTGTGATGCTTTTTATAAAAATTAGAACTTAATCCTCAGTTGGTTTTCTATTTGTGTTTTCTCATATAATGCAAGTAATATAAACCTCACTAATACTCAGTGACAATAGTCACAGTTTGTGTGTTGCATGTTTGCAGGATTTAGGGATGTGCAGGATGGGAATCTGTTATAAGGATCATAGAACAGGATCCAGCATTCTTGAACTTTGCGTAAAATAATAATTAAAAAAAATCATAAATGCAGTAAGTTCAACTTATTAGAGTGAAGCTGGTAATGAGATCGTCAGTTGTCTTCTTGATCATCTGCTATGCCTTGTATCTTTTATGAGGAATTTTTATTTCAGAACAGTTCCTTCAGTGTTTTATTTAACTTTTTATAATGTCAGATGTGATTGGGCCAGATGACAGACAAATTGACATGGCAACTCTTTTCAAGCTTGTTTCAGCCAGTTCCATGTGGTGAGCTGATAAAAGATGTTTCCAGACTGGCATGTTTTCCTATTTTATGGATATACCAGTGTTTCTAACAAAATGAGAGTGCATTTACAAAAGTAAATGTTAGTATGCCATAAAAGATGCATGTTTTCTCTGTTTCTTACATGTTGTTCCGTTTTTCAGAATTCAATCCGACACAACCTGTCTCTGCACAGCAAGTTCATCAGAGTGCAGAATGAAGGAACAGGGAAGAGTTCCTGGTGGATGCTCAATCCTGAAGGAGGAAAGAGTGGCAAATCTCCTAGGAGGCGAGCAGCATCCATGGATAACAACAGCAAGTTTGCCAAAAGCAGAGGCAGAGCTGCGAAGAAAAAAGCAGCCCTTCAGTCTGGTCAAGAGGGAAATGGTGACAGCCCTGGATCACAGTTCTCAAAGTGGCCTGCAAGTCCCAGCTCTCACAGTAATGATGACTTTGATAACTGGAGTACATTTCGACCTAGAACTAGCTCTAATGCTAGTACAATTAGTGGAAGACTTTCTCCTATTTTGCCAGAGCAAGATGATCTTGGAGATGGGGATGTACACTCTGTGGTATACCCATCATCAGCCACCAAAATGACTTCCACTCTACCCAGCCTTTCAGAGATGAGTAATTCTGAGAACATGGAAAATCTTTTGGATAATCTTAATCTTTTGTCACCTAATACATCAATGACTGTGTCAACCCAGTCTTCATCTGCTACCCTGATGCAGCAAACACCAGGTTACTCATTTGCATCCTCAACCACAAGTATAGGTTCACCAAATCCAGACTACAGGAAATTTACTTATGCTCAAGCTAGCATGAACTCTTTGTCCCAGATTCCTATGCAGACTCTTCAAGACAGTAAATCAAGCTATGGATCGATGAGCCAATATAACTATCCTGCAGGACTTCTGAAGGAGTTACTGACTTCTGATTCTCCGCCGCACAGTGATATCCTGGCATCAGTAGACACTGGTGTTTCCCAGCCTGGTGGCAGGGCTCTGGGCCAAAGTGTGCTGATGGTTGCTAACTCGGTGATGCCAACTTATGGCAGCCAACCACCCCACAACAAAATGATGAATCCTAATGCCCGCCCTCACCAAGGACATAACCAGCCAACACCTGCAGTTAATGGCCGTGCCTTGTCACACACAGTGAACACCATGTCTCACACATCAGGTCTAAATCGCTTGTCGACAGTGAAGACTTCGTTACAAGTGCCTATGAGTCACCCAATGCAGATGAATGCTATGAATCCATATGCCCCTGTTAACAGTTGCAATGGTTACGGAAGGGTGGGAATTGTTTCCCTCCACCAGGAGAAGCTTCCCAGTGACTTAGACGACATGTTAATTGAACGGTTGGACTGTGACATGGAGTCGATTATCCGCAATGACCTTATGGATGGAGAAACATTAGATTTTAACTTTGACAGTGTATTGCCTAACCAAAGTTTTCAGCATAGCGTAAAGACAACTACACACAGTTGGGTGTCAGGCTAGGATGTGTAGTAGGAGGTAAGCTGCGCTTTTTATAATAAATATCCAAAACAGCTAAACGGAAAAGAGATGTCAGAATGCTTAAAATCTGGGAGGTCTTCTGTGTTGGCATGTAAATTGCCTCTATAACAGTCAGTCACTTTCCAGTCTTTTGTTAGTTTGGAAATCAGGTTTGCACTGGTGCATTAGGATTGTCACGTACCAACTCTGTGACTTCTTGTGGAGCACTTACGTTTTGTCATTGATGTTTTAAACAAAAAACTTGCTGTTAACTGGCCAATAATGAATGCTTTTTTTTCTCCATTTAAGGTATCTTAAAGATAGTTTGAGCACATTTTAATAGATTTACTCTTCTGTTGTGATTGTTAATTTCTTCTTTTTGTTGTTTTTTCTTTCTTCCTAGGCTATGGTTAAATTCTCCAGACTTGTCTGACAGCAGGAACTGAGAAAAGCAGTACAAAGATGTCCTTCATCTTTCTTTTTAATTTTCTTGACAAAGCTGTGCGCATGCACTGACTTTTTTTTTGGGTCTTTTTTTTTTCTTTTTTCTTCCTTTCGTCAGAGTTGGCAGCAGAGAGAGTATTTTCCTGTACAGGATGTTTGCCCAAGGTTTGCAGGTTATGTGCTGCTGTAGATAAGAACTGTGCCATTGGAAATTTCATTACTCTGAAGTGCCAAATTCACTACACCATATAATCACAGCCAAGACTATTACTTACATCATGTCGTGCTTTCGGTTTTGTACAGTATGATCTGTAGAAGAAGAATTGTTTTCTAAGACTATCTGTTTTGGTCCAAGAAAAATTTATAAACTTTTGTAAGAATACTGTGATATCTCATGCCCTAAGTAAGTTTTGTTGATATTACCTGTGTTTTGATGAATTGAGATAACCGTGGACTTGCCTTGCAGCAGTATGAACTGCATTATTTTACTCAAAATTGTCACACATTTCAGATGGGAATAGAATAGCCTGTTAAATATGATCTTAGAAAACTCACTGAGTATTCAAAGCAAACAGTAAGTTAAATGACATTGGGTAAGTTACCTGTATTCGTGTAAATTTATACAAGAATATATTTCATTGTCAGACTAATGACTTTATTGTTGGGCTTAAGATAATTTTTGGAGTACTTTCCAAGCTATTTTTCTTATAATTAAAATCTACTTTTGTTACATAGGCAACTTAAAAAAAAAATCTGAGATCTGGCAGCATTCATAACCTCTTAATTTTGTACAGTATTTTAACTGGATTAAGTACATGTTTTTATAAAATTCCCTAGCACTTGGGAGTGCTAATAAAGAGAAAGCTTAATAAGGATCTTGAATACAAAACATTTCTGTCTTGACATCCCTTTGTTTTGTTGCGTGATGTATAAATATAGACAACTTTATGTTTAGGAAGTATTTAATCAGTTTTATATATACAGTTTTAGAAATGTCATCTGCTTCTATTACCATTTTCACTCTGAATACCACAAAGTGTTAAGTATTCATTGTTAAGATGCTTGTACAATGCTTCACATGTATATTTATTTCATGGAGGTCTCATAATGTTTGTGCAAACAAGAGCATGATCTTTTCTTGAAAAACTCATAATTATAGTAAAATGAATGACAAAATTGTCATTTGTCTTAATTAGAACTAGTTTTAGGGTTCATCAGTGCTTTATTGTAAAGCTAAAACTCCCATGACGCCTTATTACAGGACAAAACATTACTTTTTTTTTTAATAAGAAAGGTAAAGTAAGTGGCAAAGTTATACAAATACATGAGCTTTAGGGTAGGGGAGAGCACTAATTGCGGAGATCTTGTCTCTATGGAAAAACTTGCTCTTGTTGGAGTAGGCACACTGACAGCTACCAGTGCATTTTCATGAGCGGATCTTGGAATAAATGAATTCTATTTTTTTTGTAGTTGCATGATGCAGTTTTTATGAATGTATGGATAACAGGATCCACTGGTTGCTACACAGCATTTGTGTTACAGAAATCCTTGGATCTTTTTTATACACTGACAGGATGAACAGCTTTTGTGCTAGGGCTGGCTTTTATGGAGGAGAGAATCAAATATTTTTACACTGAGCTTTCCTTTGTCTACATAACTTGCAACTGGAAAATGTTCTAATTGAAGTTTATCTTCCCTGTAGTGATGGTATATGGTGCAGACAGAAACGGGATGTGCCAAGTAAATGAACTTCAGTAACAAGCCGTATATTTAATGATCCTGTTATGACTTTCTTAAGGCTCTGCAATGTATTTACTGGTGTGCTAGCATTTAGCTCCCTCACAGGCTTAAATCGCTACTAATTACTGCTGGTCCTACTTTTTTAGATGTACTGTTATGGTTGTCAGCAGTTCCAAAGTCTGATGTTAAGCTGTTCTGTGATATAAGATCTCCCCCAGCATGAAATCAGTCTTTGTACTTGTTTTGAGCAAAATCAAATTTTCTTAGTGCCAAAGCCTCAATGAAGCCACCTGCTTTTACAGGCAAATATCTCTAGTAGGATCTTCACCATCAAATTCGTAGTCTCTGAAATGTGATAGTAAATCTGGCAGTGAAGCCAAGTGGAGGGCTCACATATGGATTTCTGAAGATCCTTCTTTCTGCTATGTGTGCAAAAATGTTTGCTCCCGAATAGGCACTGATTCACGTAGGCCAAAGTAGTTGTAAAATTCATCTCTGCACACAAAGAAAGCAGTACTGAATGCTGTACTTTATGGGGATGCAGCTGAACATGCTACATATAACAATATACCTCCTGTTTATTATTTACTGCTACTGTATAACTTCCTGTAAACAGATATTTTATTTGCTTCCTTTTATAACTATGAATAACATAAATATAGCCATTCCTTAATTACAACAGTCTGTAGGAAGCCCTTTGAATTCTTATGAGAAAATAGTTATAGGTAATCAGAGGTCTGGTTGTGTGGTCTATTTTTTTTTTTGTGGTGCCATTCTATTATTTTGCAATTGTAATTCTGGAATACTGTGAAGTTTGGTGAAGGAGCATGTTGTCTGCCTTGAAAACAAACATTATGTGACCTCTAGTAATAAATCCTTTTTCAGTAAAAGTACCAAGTTTCTGGAGTAACTTAGTTTGTCAGAATTGTTGTAAATGATTGGTTTGTGAATTGTGCAGATGATCTTACCTATGCAGCCTTGTTTTTGACTTTTCTCTGGTTTGTACTGTTATTAAAAGTTTATTGTATTATAGAGCTGTTCAGATATTTTAAATATAAAGATGTATTGTTTCCATAATATAGCTATATGATATATGTTTAGGTAGTAGATGCATTAATTGGAAAGCTCTGCTTTGATAAACTGACAGTTTGCCTACACTTATAAGCAAAAATCATATTGCTTATTGTTGGCTTAAGTCAACAGAGCATCCCTGAGAAGTTAAAATTGGACCAATTTTAAAACAGTATAAAATTTGCACTTGTTAAACCACTGGATGTATGTTAGTACTTTTTTATTTTTTTACTGATTTGAAATTCCTATTTTCATTATGAAATTGCTAGGATTCTTAATTTATGACTGATTTTAAATAAGGTATTCTCATTATTGTTATTATTTTGGTAATCATAATGTAAGATGCAGCATGGTTTATGCAAGCAAAAATCAAATTATTCAACTTTTAAACTGGCCTCTTTTTTGAAGGTGTTCCACAAACCAGCAATATTGTGAGAGATTGGCATGTACATACTGCTAGTTCTATTTGCGAGTGGTGTGACAGCTCTTCCATGCTTCAGTGCTCTGACTTAGTCACACTGCAAAATTAAAATTCATATGTGGATATTTTCAGAAAAAGTGCCTGATGTACTTCTACAGACACGTGAGAACAATCCCTGACAATTTGTTGTATAAAGCCATAAATGTATATAAATTATGTTTAAAAAGTTTTGTGTGCTTTCTTATATACAGAAAATGACATTTGTACCAGGATTCTACTTGTGATTAGTAATCCTTCTACTGAGATGTTGTTGTAATCACCTTCCTTACCATGTAATCTTTGTAATGATGATGATCCCATTTGGACAATCCTGATGGCATTAGCAATTTTATACAGAAAAATACCTCATGGTACCAAGTCTTGCCTGGCGAGATGATAACATATAAATGAGCAAACACTAACAGCAGAATAATTAACAAATTTTCCATTACTTGGTATAAAGGAATTTTTCTCTCTTGACATTGCTTCTGGAATTGGAACTGTAGCAGGTACAGGAACCTAACAGGGCTGTGTTACCGGTGTTTTATCACAACCTAGTGTGCTAAAAGTATCTTGTTTACAAGTCTTTGAGACTAAACACAAGAAGAATCCATGCCTGACTCCTAGGGCTTATGAGACATCTTTATGTAGAGATGTGTTATTACTGGAAACTGCATTAGGCAGCATCAGACCATGTTGCCAATGCTTCAACAAGCATAGTTCAGAGAAAATTACAAAAAAGTCCTGAAATCCTTTCAGAATGGGTATTTGTAAGTATAAGCTCTTAATAAAATTGCTATGACATGAGATGGTAATTAGTGTATCAGAATGTTATGTAATACATTATTAGAGATGAAAAAAGGAATGCTAACATCCATCAAACCACAGGAAAGAATTAGTCTTTGAGTCCAAATTACAGGTTAGAACCTAATGCTATTAAATGTGGGAGAGAGTCAGCTCTGGAGGGAGATGTTTCTCTTCTTTCTACTCCCCATGTTAAAGCAAGACAGTCCACAAAGCCCTCTTGGCCCTCTTTTCCTTGGTTTTCACCTCGTCTTCCTCTGCCCATCCTGAAGTATGTACCTTTTCTCAGAGTGTGTGTTTTCCCTGTTGAACATTTGCAATATATAGGCCAACTTGCACGGTCCCACTCCTTTGGCACCATGCTTTACGCTGTGGTGGTGGGAGCACTGCTGATGTGAGTAGAGAGAGAAGGAATGTCTAATTCTTTTTCTTTTCTTTTTTTTTTTTTTTTAATTTAGATTGTGTTTCAAAACAGAGCTGGAAGAAAGGATAAGAGGGTGCCAGAACAGACAGCCAATAACACCCACGCCATGGTTGTCTTGTGAGGCCCAGCTCCCTGCTTGCCTGCAGGTGGGGAGGGAGAGTGGTGGCAGAGAGCAGGCTTTAAATGAATCGCTGGCAAAAAAAGCCAGTTTGATCTTGAAGTGAGCAGAGATAGACCTAAAGAGCGTGAAAGAATGCATTGAACATAAAAATAGAAATTTTTGAAGATAGTAAAAAAAATAATTTATGCTTGTACTTTGCAGTTTCATCTTTATTTTAGCTTTGCCTGTCTTTCTTTAGTGTACATTTTGGAAGAGTTTTTTCATGTTAGGGAAAGCTGAGGATAACTTCCCTGACATTTTGAAAAGCCTGACTTCTGGAATGAGAGGGTTATAACATCCAAAGATACTCTCTTTGGGTATTGGTGAAGCTGTTATTGGAAAGGATGCACATTTATCTGGTACATGACTGGTTACTGCTGTCAGGAGAGATAGTCACAGCTTGACTCTTGGGAAGAGACCGACTAGCAATTTATATCAAACTGACAATGACGGATTTGAATAGCACAGAAACTTCTAAGCATCCTTATGCTCTGAGTCCGTTCTACATCATTGTAATAAACCTGGTTTTGTGCAGAAACATCAACTACTATGTCATGCCAATTGATAATCCAATTAAAACTACAAGTGACATTAGATCTTGCAGCCATTTATTGTGCATCTGATGTGCAAAGACGGGGTTTGTGAAGATCCTTGGAAGGAATAACTTGAAGTGATCATACCTGTGGTCATACCTACTGCTAGAATTGCATGCAAATCCCTGTTTGTTACCTGGCATTGTTTTGCTTGGGGTAATGTTCTGGCATGTGCCAAAATGATAGCTAAAATGAGTAGGCAAGGACAGCGCCCAATGTTATTTTAGATTTTTCTACTTGCTGTTGGACCCTGGGGCATTCAGAAATTTTGCATGTAGTTTTTGCAAGTAAACTTCTTGTGTGGGTGTTTATCACTGAGGCGATGGGAGAAAGGATGAGGGCTTCTTGCAGTACAACTGGAGGAGCATTGCAGGAAACTTCTGATGGGTATAATAGGGCTGCAGAGTGAAGAGTCAGACAAAGACCTTATTCACAACTTGGAACCTCAACATTTGACATCCTTCCTGTCTGCTCTTCTACAGTTGCTCATGCCATTCCTAAATGAAGAGGTCTTTCCAAGCAAGATGAGTGAGTGTTGGCCTCTTCTCCTAAGTAACAGGAAGAAGAGGAAACGGCCTCAAGTTGCCCCAGGGAAAGTTTAGCTTGGTTATTAGGAAAAATTTCTTCACCAAATGGGTTGACAAGTAGTGGAACAAGCTGTCCAGGGAAGTGGTTGAGTCACCATCCTGGGAAGTATTTAGAAACCATGCAGATGAGTCACTCAGGGATATGGTTTAGTGGTGGACTTGGCAATGCTGGGTTAATGGTTGGGCATGATGGTCTTAAAGGTATTTTCCAACCCAAGTGATTCTATGGTTGTGTTTCCTTCTCTGTACCCTAGAGTGACACTGCCTGAGCAGGCAACTGCCCAGACCTTGCACAAGAGCTTTGCTGGGTTTTCAGGGAACTATGTTTGGCGGGAATGTCTAAATTTTTTCTGAAATATTCAATCAACTTCAGTCAAGTCAGAGGAGCTCATGGAGAAGCCACTATAGAAATGTATATGCACTTGGAAAGGGAGTGGGGATGAGAAATTCTGGGATGATGAGGCAGGTTAAATGGTTGCTTTTGAAGGCCGAGGGGAACACTGGATTTCTCAGGGGTAAGTGCTAATGCAGCAAATAAAAGAGCTTCCTTTCTGTTGGATTTTGAAGTTGTGTCCAGTAGCAGCCACAGATGACACAAAATCCTGGCTTGGATTGTTGCTTGAGTCTTTTTGACCAGGTGAAAACAAGTGATGACATGTGAAACCCTGTGAAAACTGGGTTTTCAAGAGTCCAAATAAATTACCACTTCCTGCTCCTCCCTCTCTTCCTCCTTCACCCCAGCAATTTACAGCACTTGAGAGGAGTGTTCCTGTTTGTTTTTTGGGTATCTTTCCACCCTACTCAGAGGAGTTGGACTAGGCAAGGCTCTATGTCCTTTCATCCCCACAGCAATGGCTGAGCTGTGCTGGGGAAGTTCTTTGCCTCTCCCTTCCTCAGACCATACAACAGATCTCTCAATTTAACACCCAAACGAGCCCCAAAGGCAAAGTTGATTCACTCAGTGGATGACTCCAGGAGCCCTTTGAGATGGGAAGTTTTGTCTGCCTGTGGCTCATCTGTTGGGGGCCTTCTGAAATGAAAATAGCCTGGGGATGACAAGGAAGGCCCTGGGAAAGGGGCTTGGCTTGGAGCCATTCAGCTGTTCCACCACTCGCCCTGTCTCACCCAGCCTCAGTGTCCTTTAACCCCCATACCCTTGTTGATCTTCAAGGCAGGGCTTTCCAAAGAGGCCTTTCTGAGTAGGGTTTCCACATCCCATTCTGCCGTGAGCAAACTCTAGTGGTACAAGGACATCTGCTAGGAAGTTTATTTTGAGCAAAAAATAAGAAGTATAGCCCTCTTGCCTACAGACTCCTTGAGGAGCTGGTTGTCTTCATTTCTGTGGTCCTGGTGTGGTAGGTACAGAAAGTCAAGAGCCTGCTGGTGACTGAGAAGAACACCAGGCAGATTAATTGAAGAATAATATTCAGTATAATTATACTGGGTATTCTGGACTCAACTGTTGGATGATCTGTTGCTTAAATAGGACTTCATAACAGATAAGTTAAAAGAATTATGATGCTGGTCTTTGAAAGGGGTGCTAGCACAATCATAGGAGCTGTGTTTGACTTCCATATGGGATAACTTCACAGAACAGGTGTCACAGACTGAGTAGCTGAGTGGAGTGATTGAGGGAAAACAGTGGCCATGTTCTTGCTGGAGAAAGCTGTGCTTCACAAACGTGGCTAAGACAGCAAGCATGGGAACATGAGTGATCAATTTGACCTGTTTGGATTTTCAGTGGCTTCAGAAATTTTCCTTGTTGAAGTTCCTCAGTCAACTGGGATGTAATGGAAGTGAAGGGACTGGAGCACAAGTCCTATGGGGAGAGGCTGAGGGAGCTGGGGTTGCTCAGCCTGGAGAAGAGGAGGCTTAGACATGACCTCATCACTGTCTAGAACTACCTGAAGGGAAGTTCTAGCCAGGTGGGGTTGGTCTCTTCTCCCAGGCACTCAGCAATAGGACAAGGGGACACGGGCTCAAGCTCTGCCAGGGAAAATATAAGTTGGATATCAGAAAAAAATTCTTTACAGAGAGCATAATCAGGCATTGGAATGGCCTGCCCAGAGAGCTGGTAGATTCACCTTCCCTGGAGGTTTTTAAACTGAGATTGGCCATGGCACTGAGTGCCATTATCTAGTAAATGGACTGGAGTTGGACCAAGGGTTGGACTTGGATGATCTCGGAGGTCTTTTCCAACCCAATTGATTCTATGATTCTAAGTCCTCAGTGCCTACACTGATTTAAAGTGTTGGTCATCCAAGGGCGCGTAGTACTTAGCTTTTCCAAACTTCAGAACCTTATCTTTCCTCAAGGAACCATGTTCAATGAGTTTGAACAATCAGCAGAAGCAGTTGATAACTTAAATTGCTGAGGACACGGTTATATGGAGCAGTGAAATGTCAGGCTGTGCCAAGAGCTGTGGGAGGGTTTCAGCAGATATGATAAACCAGCAGATACAACTAAGTTAAATGTGGAATAATGCACAGGGGAGAAGGGAAAAGTGAACTCTGGATGAGATGCTACCACCATGAAAAAGATCTTGGAGTCATGGAAGGTATTTCTTGGAAGTCTCAGCACACAATTAGCTGTGGACAATAAAACCTGGTAGAAATAATAGTAGGCCTGGCAGAGTCCATAGCAGAGACTAAATAGGGGAAAAGATGAGGGAGGGTGGGTATAGATGAGTGAGGTGATAGAGGTTTGTAAAATTTTGGGTGCTGTGTAGAAGGTGAATAGGAAGTGATTAATCAGTGTATCTTGAGACAAAATTGGAAGCACCCAATGAAATAATCAGGCAGCAGGTTTAAAACAAACAAGAGGAAGTACTTCTTCACACAGTACATAATTAAAATTTGGAACTCATTTCCATGAGATGTGGTGAAGGCCAAAACTATAAATTGATTAAAAAATATTTTACAAATTAATAGAAGATACATCCATCAGTGGCTATTAAATACAATGGTCCGGATGCGACCCTAGCTCAGGAAGTCTCTAAATGTCCAGCTGCTGAAAGCTTGGAGCATGTACCAGGAAAGTGATGACTCAGTCTGTAGCCTGTCCCTTATGCACTTTTCTCCTGTGTATCCACTGCTGGCCATTGTAAATGACTGGACATTGTTGTAGGTGGACCTTTTCATCTGACCTTACAGGAGTTGTCTTCAGAATCTTAGTTATACTGGAAATAGGCACAATCAGAAACAGCTGCCTGCTACCTTTTCAAACATCCACGTGTTCCTCTCCAATTCTCTGTCAGTGATCATGGACACTGTGTTGACAGTCTTCCTTGATACTGTTCACTTGGAGGCATCAACTGAGATTATGTTCTCACCATAATAAGCTGTGATGTAACAAATGCAAAATACTTGGTTAGATTTTTAAGTTTTTAGCGCAGAACAAAATGCATAGAAATATGTCAGAGGAAGACAAAGCAGGGACAAACAAAATCCCTGTTCATCCCCAAGCATCTTGTCTGTAGCAGCTCTATGGAAACTGCTCAGGGCAGGGATAAGATAGTGTATTACAAATCCCATCCTCCCTCCCACACCTATAACTAAAGCACTGCCTTTTTTTTTTTTTAATTTTGTTGGCCAGTAAGGGGTTAAAATAATTCTTGTAGGCATGTGGAAGCCTTTCAAAGATATTCAACAGTGATGCTGGACAGTAAGCCTAGCAGTACTGGTGTAAAAGTAATGGTGTGTCAGTGGTAGGAGCTTCTCCAGTGCTGATAGCTGAGGTCAGCGAAAAGAGAAATGTATGTGAAATACACAGTTTTATTGCTTTTTAAATACTTTAATGATGTAGAATGGAATTCCAATGGATGGAAAACCAGCATTTTCTTTCCAGATACGTAGTTTGAGCTCTTTGCTTTGGATGTTAACAGAATGACACCAGGCTTGTCAACTCACAGTAACTGATTATTGCTGACCTAAAGATGAAGGAAAGGTGAGCCTTACCCTGCTGGAGGCTTAAACCAGCCTATTATACGACTTCATGTGAAAAGACACTGAGCAGACATTCCAACTAAGTCTTTAATGCCAGCAGCTATAAATACTGTGTGAGAGTGAATTTATACTATAACTCGCCAGTCAACATGCAGGAAATCACAGACTTCACTCAAGTGTTGAAAATATAATGCTAATGGAATACCATATGCATTGCAAACGTAGCTTTCTTTCCTTAGATCTGTGTCCAAAGGTGCTTCCTCTGTGAAGCTTTGAAATGTGAAGTCTGATCAATGATGACTCTTCTCAAAATATTCAAAAAGAATTTTTAAGAAAGCTGTCACCTCTGTATGTTCCTCTTCAAGACTGAGTGTTTTATTCCTCTAGACTCTCACTGTTAAAAGAAAGAGGAGATACCTAAGCCTCCATAAATGCAAACTGTAAGGTGTTTAAATTAACCTAAGGCTTGGTACCTCAACTGACTGAAACCTGGACTTTCAAATGTATTTTAAATTGAATAATAGGGAACCATGCATTTTATAAAACACTGGTTAGACTTTATTATCAAGCAGATCCATTTCCTCTTCCCTGTCTTCTCACCCATCTTTTCCTTGGTGATAGGTTTGGCAATGGTTTAGTGACACCTAAATCATGGTTGCAATGTCAGAAACTGGGCATCCAGAGTTCTTTCCTATTTATATTGGCATCTACTACTATTTAGCAGCTTTTCTTTAGCCTGCTTTGATTAGCAGTGTTCACAAGGCATGTAGTGCTTTCCAAACATGATGAAAGTATTACTAGTTCTGAAAAAAACTTGCAACTGACAATTTGCAGTAAGCAATAGCTTTGTGTGACCAGTTCTGAAGGCTTCCATGTCTCTCCTCAAAGTTTCCTAGTTTGTCCTGAACTCTGTTTTGACTTCATTAGCTATTAGCAACATTAAGACATGTTAAGGTTACTATGAGAACTTCAGGAAGCTCTCTGCCACCCACTCCAGAAGCTGTGCAGATACTCTGAGGCTATTGCAAACAAAGTGAAATGTGTAGGCCTATTCCCTTGGAATAAACTTAATTTGCTGGTGATTTGTATCAACTTTTTCCTTTTTTTTAACCTTTTTTAAAATCTTTTTCCTATTCATTTATTTTTTCCCCTCATATGCAGTGGTCTAGTGGTATTTGGAAAGTCAGTTACTGCAGCTTTGTGAAAAAGTTATGATTTCTTGCACCTTTGGCCCAGCAAAGGGAACCCACAACGTAGGTGACACGACAGCTCCCTTCCTCACTGTGTTACTGTGCATCCTCACAATTTGACTGAGGAAAGCCTCATAATTCCATGATTTAAAAGGCAATTGCATACCAACATCACAGT
Organism: Pithys albifrons albifrons; assembly: GCF_047495875.1. Lineage (NCBI taxonomy): Eukaryota > Metazoa > Chordata > Aves > Passeriformes > Thamnophilidae > Pithys > Pithys albifrons. The sequence goes on from NC_092458.1 coordinate 60,839,746, forward strand.
TGCTTTTTGTGCATTAGTTAACTGAGTGATAATACAAAGCTGCTCCTGGCAGCCAAGGGGATGAAATCCAGCTGGCGGATCTACTGGTGCAGGGTCTTAGTCAGCCCTGCACACTCTGTGTTCCTGAGGCTGCTGTGCTAATTGCTGGAATGTGAATCCTACCCACGGCACAAGGGGAGAGCATGAACTCTGGCCAAAGAAGGCTTGCCTAGCCCATTGCCAAGCCTATGGTTGCCCCCAACTCTGAAGGCTGCTTTGTTCAGGTAAGTCACTGCTACATTGCAAAGTGCTTGTGAGCTGCCCACCAAGAGTCCTGAGCCCTCCCTGCTGATGGCTGCGTGAAGAGAGGGGTCCTTGTGGGGCTCACAAGGGCACTGATTTTCTGGGGATTTTTTAAGGATTTGGTTTACCCAGTTGGAAAACACTCATCAAAGACAGGATGTAGGGAGGGTGATCTCTGATTCTGCATGTTCAGGTTCTTAGAGGCTTTAGTGGTGCAGACATAATAAATTGTGCTCAGCAGCTGCAAGAGCAGCCTCTAACTTCAGTGACACTGGAAACCATACGAAAACAGCATCTGTGTTTACTTGGGGTGCTCTCTGTTGAAAAAATGACCCACTTCTCTAGGGGACTGTCAGGTTTTTTTAGGTCAGTACTGTTTTAAAAATTCCTAAGTGTGATTTTTTAAAGTCAAGATATATTAACCATATTTGAAAATTATTTGCTTATTGCCCAGTTGAGAAAAATTCTGATATACCAGTAGGAACATGTTTAATGACTTATTTTGACTTCTTTTTTAAAAAGGCGAGACAAAAACTTGTCTCTGATCAGTGAATTTAAGTAAAAAAAAATAGTTTCTATTCTTTCATGATCTTTTAGGTTATAGACAATACTGAAAGACAATAATTTGAACAAGGCACATCTTAGTTACTAGGTTTGTGTGGAGAAGTAACTGACTTGCTTTTAGTGTGACACAGTGCTAAAGAAATTCAATAATGTAGAGCTTAGATATAAACACACTGCCTGACAGATGATGGAAATCAAGGGGGACAAGGCATATAAATGTAATAAATGTTTTTTATTACATTTATATAGTCCTCCACTCTTTGAAGAGTTTTATACTCCTATTTATCAATATTGTATATGGTGAATGGGGTCCCACTGGGCTGGGTGTTGGAAAAACTTTTTCCAGGAAGTCATCTGTGATTTTCAGCCGCTATGGTCTTTGTTGTGAAAAGGGAAGTGGGGTGGGAAAAGGGAAAACAAATGGATTGAATAGCACACTGACAACCAGTGTTATGATCCAAGTTTTTCATATTTGATTTTGATGGGTTTAGTAAGAAAGATGTAAGGGAAAGGAATACCAAAACAACATGAGTTGCAGAAAGGAAGGGAGGTAAATGAAAGGGGGTTGAGGAGTAGAGGTGAGGTGCAGGGAAAGAAAGAAGTTGCTTGTCAGTGCAGGACAGTGAGATGGGGGGAGCTACCAGTTATTTGAATGGTGATTGGGCAAGAGGTGTGTGTTCTGAAAGTCACTGTGGTGCAGAGACCCAGCAAGATTTGCTGGGTAACATGTTCTCAGTCACACGTCCAGGCACCTTCTCAGTCTGTCTGCTGTGTAACAGTGAATGCTTTTTCTGCCAAAGCTGATAAAGCAAGTCTAAGCAATGAGCTTAATGGAGGTATTCATAGCTGGAGGAGTAACTGTATAATATTATGGAGTTTATTTAAAGTTCTGTATAAAATGAATAGTCTACACTACATATGGTCCCAGGCTGCTGGGAACCATGAGCTAACAGCTCCTGGAGGAGTCATCAGTGAAATTTGTGGGGATGATCAGGTGTGAACCATAAAAGTGAAAACATTGTCAGTCACTGGGACAGTTTGACACCAGGCAGAGCCATTGCCAGTGCAAGCTTGGTACCACTGGAGTTGAAATGAGGCAGATGGCAATGGAAATGGTGATTTTTTTTTCGGAACCAAGAGCAGTCTTCAAAAGACAAAATGTTGCCTGAATCCCTAGGGCTATAAGCAGGGATATACCTTGGGCTTTGTTTCCAAGACATCAAATCTGTTCTCATCAAATCTACTTGCTTACAGGATTGAGATGAAGCAGATGAATTTGTGGTGTCTAGGCAGGTAGTTTCAAGAAAATGGTGGGTGCATATACAGCTGCTGACAAGGCTACGTGTGAGGCTGGTTTTCTGCCTGTCTTTAGGGAAGCTGGAAATGGGATTCATCTAGCTAAGTGCTGAGTTTTGGGATGGGGCTATTAGTTGTCTGTGCAAACTGGCAGTCACCTGCAAAAACAACCAGCTGAGACACACCTTTCAGCTCCAGCCAAACCCAACACTGTCTGTGGCTCCACATGTTTGTGACTGCAGAGCCTCAGAGACTCTGACTACTTGTCCTGACCCTTTTGCTGACCATGCAAGGTAGCTGCTCAGGGAACTGGCTCAGGGAGCTGATTTGACCAAAAAATAACTTGCCAGAAAAGAGGTCTTGGAAATTATGGAGTGAGCAGCTGTGGTTGAGATACAGCTATGCTAGGTCAGCATTTTCTCCAAAGCAAGGCACAGGGAAACCCAAGCATTACTATCCAGCCTAAAAGGCAGGTGCTGAGACCTGCACCAGTGACTCCGCTTGTCAACACAAGTGACAGAGAGCATTGGCCAGGCAAGAAAGCTTTCCCTTTTCATGAAAGCCCTGAAGGACCATACTTTAAATATTATTTTATCCTTGCTAGCTACATCTTTTTTACTTTGCAAAGTCAGGCCCGTCAGATTAACAGAACTCCAAACAGTGCTTCTGGTCTAGAAACTTTGGAATCATTTCTTGTTTTTTCCTCTTACCAACCTATTTGAGTTGAGAATGAGCTGACTGGAAGCTAAACACTGAAATGGAAACCTTAAAACTGGAATACAGTTGTGGGTATAGCAGCTTACACTTTCCAACAAATGCAGTAAAGACCTGTCTGACTTGGGCTCTAAACTTACTCCTGGGATGGAATCTCCCCACTGATTCTTCTTACAATTCTGGTTGAGAAGTCTAGCCTCATTTATGGTGCTAGCCACCATGTTCCCATTTATCTGAGAGAATTCACAACAACTGCCGTCCTCTCCACCCACTCTCCCATGCTTTGGTGGCTCTGGTCCACAATTTAAGCTCCTAGAGAAACTAACAGAAACCAACATATGCATAATTTGCAGTCTAGAAGGATTTTTAGGCAGCCCTTTATTTTTAGACACAGATGGATCTGTGCAAAATAAGACTATCTGTACATAGTCTGATGCTCAAGTTTACTCTCATCCCATAATTATTTTGAAGGAGAAGACAGGCTTTTTACTTCTTCTATTCCTTTCCTTTGTTTTTGGACTGTGCAGTGTTAGTTTTTTTTGAGCCTGTGGTTGGTATACAGTGGATTTCACTTCTAAAGAGTTCAGGTTCTCCTTTTAATGGACAAGTGCTCCACAACCAGATGTAGCAAACTGCTGTTTCCAGTCCAACGTCTTGTTCAAACATGACTTTGTGATAACGCATGAACATGCCCATAACACATGATACTTGGAATAGGTCACTGTTGAGATATTTTGCTGTGCTTTTATTAAACTGGCTGATGTCCTCAGTTTGAACTGTCTGGTTCTAGCAATAAAACTTAGCAGCTGTGAAGTCTATCAGGTGCTGAGGGACCTTTAAGCATAGGTTAAGCCTGATGTCTTTAAGTCTGAGATGTTCAGTGTTGGAGAATTCATGCTATAAAACTGCATTTGTTGGAAAATTTAAGCTGCTAAATCCACAAATGTGTTCCAGTTTTAAAGGTCTCAGCTTCAGTATTTGTTTAGCTTCTATCCTCCTCACCCTTAGCTGAAATAGGCTGGTAAAAGTAAAAAAAAAAAGAAAAGGTAAAAAAAAAAAGAAAAAATTACTCCACAGCTTCTATACCATGGCCTCAAACCCACGGGGCTACCTACCTATTTCACAGGAGATTTTATGAGGTTAGTTAATGACAGTTTATAAATATTTTGAGTTCTTCATATGAAAATACATATGAACACCTAAATGTTGTTCCTACACAGCCCATTTGTTTAGGCTAGCCTTCCTTCTCACCTTTGTGCATGTTATAAAGAGGAGGTCTGTGTGTACAGGAGTATAGGAAAACTTGTGGAGCCCTTTGGCCTTCCACTGATATTTCTGAGGAACTGAGCTGATAAACACAGCAGGTGTTTGAGCTAACTTCAAGTTTTGGACTCAGAGCAAACATGGTTAAAAAAGTGCCAGAAAAAAATCCATATCTTGCAATCTCTCTCTTTTTTTTTTTTTTGGTCACCTGGTACTACAGAAAGTGACCAGACGTCCTCTACTCTGAGCAACTTTTCTTTGTAACTCTATCCCCCCTCCATGTGTCAGCTAAGTCATTTGTCAGTGGACTGGATTCTTGTTAGGCAGCTGTTCTTACTTGGTTTTACAGTGACCCAACAAATCTGAGCTATGTACTAAAGAACAGATTTCACTTGATAGTTTGAAAATAGCCATGCCACTTTCTATTTCTTTTCCCATTGCTTTATTATCTTTTTTCCTAGGGTTGCCAGGACAGTGAGAGTCCCAGACCCAAACTAGCATGGACAGGTTAAGCTGACTGTTTGTGTCTTGGTCACACATGGAACTGTAATAGCCCTTGGCTTGACTTCAGAAAGCTAAGATATGCAACTCTGTTGCAGCTCCACCTTAGACAGAGATGAGGGAATTATTCTCTCTAATTTACAGTAGTGAGAGCAAGCATTCCCTCCCACAAAGTTGCAACACAATATGTGAATTGGCCTAGCTAACTTCTGCATTTCATTTGGCCTCTGCTTCTCACCAAGGCAGAACCTGAAGAGCAGAAAAACAAGTGACAGGTGTGAATGGAGTTGCTAGAGATGCTAGACTGGGTTTTTAGGTATCTTCTTAAAATTTTCCATTTTTACTAGTAGCATGGACAAACCAAGATGAAATGCTGGCAAGACCTTATGTCTAGCGACTGAGCAAAACAATTTAAATGGTCTTTTTTGATATGTTTCTGCTGTTGCTTGTTTCCCTCTGGATTGAGGAAAATGGTCCCTGCTTCATAGGGGATCAACAAACAGTATCAACTAACCTTGCCTATTCTTTTTATACTCTCTGTTGACAAACTGGTGACTCTTCACCACTGTGTCTAGATGGAAACTTCTACTGTTTTAAAGCAGGGCTCTGCTTGGTGACTCTGCTTGGTAATCAGAGAATCATTGAATTATAGAATGGTTTGAGTTGGAAAGGACTTAAAAGATACCAAGTTCCAAACTCCTTGCCATGGGCAGGGACACCTTCCACTAGACAAGGTTTCTCAGGGCCTCATCCAGCCTGGTCTTGAACTTGTCCAGTGACAGGGCAACCATGACTTCTCCGGGAGACCTGTCCCAGTGTCTCACCACTTTTGCAAGGAAAGAATTTCTCCCTAATCGAAACCTACCATCTTCAGTTTAAAGCCATTCCCTCTTGTTCTATCACTACATGCCCTTGTCAAAAGTCCCTCTTCAGCCTTCTTCTAGCCCCTGTGTAGCTACTCTAAAATCTGCTATAGGGTCTCTCCTGAGTTTTTCCAGGCTCAACAGCCCAAACTGTTGCCCTGAACGTGGGATCCTTACTTGGTGTGCAGTACCAACTCACACACTGAGTCAAGGTATTTCTCTTTGCTATCCTAGTTTTTGCAAAGTAGAGAGCTGGGCGGTAAGTCACAAAAGGCTGGCTCTCCAGTCATCAAAACTTTACACTATTTATGCATTTAAACAAAGGCATCAGCATTCATTGCTTACCTACTGCATAACTTTTTTATTAATTATTACTCAACGCCCTATTTGTAGTTATATCTCTTGCTTCTCATGCTAATTAGTCCACATGTGCAGTTCTTCCCTCCATTTGAGTCTGGGGTCTGTTCAGAGTAGGTGGTCAATGAGTCAGGGGTCTCAATCTCCCACTGCCAGAAGGACTGTTTCCCCAGCTACTGCTCAGTTCTGGTGACTTCACTCCTGGTGGCGCTTGTCCAGACAGCCCATTCATCTTGGGCTTGTCTTCCCTTTTCCTTTAAACTAAAGATTAGCCAAGCATATGATGTTAACAATGCAATTGCTTAATCATAACTGTCTAGTTATAGCAACTGATTAACTAAAAAAACCCTGCAAAGTTCAGCTTGAATTTGAACTCCTATTCAAATCTTGTTGGGCTTGATATCACAACTATCTCATCCTGTCTTCATAGCAGAGGTGCTCCGTCACTCTGATCATCTTCATGACCCTCCTCTGGACTTGCTCCAGCAGGTCCATGTTCTTATTTTGGCTGGGGCCACAGAGCTGGATGCAGTGCTCCAGCTGGGGTCTCACTGGAGAGGAGGAGTGTGGGAGAATCACCTCCCTTGACCTGCTGGTCACCCAAGAAAGTGTCAGAAAGACACCAACAACCTAGATCCGAGTATACTGTAGTGAACAGGTATCTCTGGCTTGCTCATTGCTGGATCAAGATCCAGACAGAAAATGTTAAAACTCTGTTTATATGTACATAGACAAGTTAAATATTTACGTATGTGTACACAAGCACTCAGACAATGTTTATTTTATTTAAGCCTGCATAGTATAGCCATTTTTACATGACAATAGGAAGTGAAAAAAGACTGGTGGTTTAAAAGAAATGGAATTGCTCATGTGAAGAATTCAAGCCACCTCTCAAGAAATTTAGCCAAGTGTAGATTGATGGAAGGCCAGAAGGAAGCACTGCAACAGAACTGCAACAGCACTGCCTGATTGCTTGCATGATGCAGGCCATGGGACTTGCCACAGCAGCAACACACCTTCTGACCTTGATTTAGATGCCATAGCTGAAGGAAATTTACTCTGACTAAGCCAAGAGATACAGACACTTTGGGGGTATGGTGTATCCCATCCAAAGTTAGATATTTAAAATGGGTGTAGATGAGCTGTAAGACTCTATTTTTGTCTGTTGACTATGAAGGGAATCCAAAGTAACCAATTCTGCTGAGACTCTGCATCAGTTGCCTAACCTCTGCCTTCAGCCTGTGAATCTGTTCAAACATCCAAAACCTACATTTGTCTTTTGGCCAAAGTTCAGCACTGCAAGCTTGCTATCAAATTATAACCCATGATCAGTCAGAGTCATTCATGGCTCACTGAGGGGATTCTCTGCCTATGGAGCAGCCTTAAGACTGTTGCTTGATGACTATTGACATTGACATTTTGACAATATGTTTCTGATTGTATTTATTGAACATTTTATTGATTTCTTCATCTTCTGTCTTTCTGATGCATATGTTAGTGCCCATCAAAATCCTTTATATATATTTAAGCTGTTCTACCGTACCTATTACTGCTATGAAAAAGTGTCGTGCTAGGACATCAATTTAATTTGATAGGATTTATTTTCCATAAATATATGGTGATTATCAGTATCTCTATATAATTCTAAATAGTTCTCAGTTGTCTTGCCAATCAGTTTGGTATTTTACTAGGGTCAGTATCAGAGTGATAGAATGTAGTTGACTTATTTATTTATCCATTAGCCTGGGCTACTAATAGGACATTATAATTTGTCCATGCTCCTCCTCTTTTCCAGTTTTCTGCCACCCTTGAATGCTGAGGGTTTTTGAAGTCCTGATGCATGTCTGTCTACCGCTTGCCTAGTACCTTGCCTAGCAAAACACTAATTTTCTGAGTGTAGTCACAAAGAAGTTGTGGTACAAAGCCATATAAACATTTGGACTGGCTTGATTATCTTACTGAACAAACATTATTGTTGCTTAAGAGTTGTAGTGTTAAGGGTTTTCTTTCTTTGGTAACCTGAAAATTTTGGGTGGGAACACTGGAAACTAGGCTTTAGAACATAAGCAGTGATGGCAAGAAAAATTGTCTGCAGATCCATAAGGATGAATAGTTTTGACAAAAATGTAAGCCATATTTGGCCTGTCTGTGTTATTAAAGTTAGTGGTTCTTAAATTGCAGTTTGTGGATCTTAATGATCTCTAAGATCATGGTAAGAACCCTTTATATTTCATTGGCACATCAGATTTGCCACTTGCAATGTTATGTCTTGTCTTCTGTGCATACTGGGAATAGCTCTCCTTTTTCAGCCCCTTTGACCACAATCTCTCCTGGTACAAAGGATCACAGCCCGCTGATTTCTTCTCTGACATACCTCTCAGACCACCAGATATGACAGACTCTCTACTGATACACTTCTCATGGCTCTGAAGTAGTCCATGGAAAAAATGTCCAGGGACCTAGGTGTGTGGAAGAGCTGCTTGAGGGTTGTCCTAGGACCTGGGGATGATCTCTTGAGAGGAATGAGCTGAGTGTTCCTCGGCTGTTTGCAGCCCAGAGACTCCTGCAAAACAGGCTTAATTATTACAGAACAGTCACTCAGAGGCACTGAAAAGCATTGCTGTTTGCTGTAAAAAAAGGGTGTGGATCAAGATGTGCTGTTAGATTTTTGGAACTTAATTAAGAGCCCGTCTACAATGTAAACAGTTCAAATAAATTTGGTAGAATTGCTGCCAGAAGCTAGACAGTGAAAACCAACCTATCGTATGTTAGTCCACTGACTATATTAGTTTATTGTCTGGAATTTAAATCCCTTGCAAAGGATTTAATGATGTTGTGGATATTGGCTTTTTAGTTGTGCCTTGGGGTTGTAAGGATATATCAGGCTAAAAAGATTTTGCAGAGAAAGGAATAAACCTATAGACCTGTCTGACTGGTTGATCTGGGAGGCAGCACAACTATCTAAATGAAAAATATTCTTCTAAGGATATTTTTTGATGGAAATTGAGTTGTTTAGTGGGAGGAAATAGATATTATCTGGTGGAAGCTATTGCCAAGGTCCTTCTATTATTCACAGACTCAACATATTCCTAGCTCTAGGGAGAGGTACTCCACCAAGCAGGATTATAATCCAGGAGTTACTTCTTTGGGAACAATAGAAAATCCAGAAATGTCGAGAAACCTGTAGAGGGAATGGAACATTTGCTCTCCAGGATAGTTGTTTGTGAACAGCTTGGGTGCTCTCTGTGGGAGGATCCAGGCGTGTCTCTGCTGGCAGGATGTAAAGCTCATGTCACCCTGAACACCTACACAGCAAGATGTTCTTGCCAGCTGGGGGCTCCAAGTCTAGAGCGAAGCCACTGAAGTTGGTCCTGTGTTGTGTACATGAATCAGGTGGACTGTTCCCATGGTTTGGCAGAAAGATCGAGGGCTAGGGGGGAGAGCCTGTGGGTCTGGGGTAAGAACTTGAACCACCTGGATCTCTTCCAGCTCACACTGTGGAGTGTTGATTGCCACACCAACATCCCAAAACAGATTTTAGCTCTGGTAAGAGATGATGAAAAAAGCAAACTGGGCAATGGAAAAATCATACAGGGCCTCCAAGAATCTGCTTTGAAGTGTGTGTTGGTTTCTGGCACATCATACTTTGAAAGCCTACCTTCACTCAGAGAGAGGCTTAAGACCACCTTGATGCCAATTTTCAAATAGAATATCAACCAATAGTGCATGTTGGGTGAGGGAAAATGAAAAAAAACCCCAAACTTAAAACACCCAAACACTTTTGAAACTGAGAGCTTGCTGGCACACATACTGCTCTGTTGTGAATTTTATGTCTGCCTGTAGATCAGAACAGGAAGCAAGGCTTTGAGCGCTTTTGTCAGAAAACCTCAAAACTTTTGATGGTATTATAAATGTCAATGCTATAAGAAGGAGGAAAGTACCAGACTGTTCTCTACAAGGCAACAGGGACTTTATAACATTACAGGAAGCTCATGTGAGAATTACAGAGAAGTTAAGGTCTGTGGTATAACTGAGGTCTCATAGCATTCAGTTTATCCTTTTTTCAGCATATTCCCAGTCATATGCAGTATCATACTGGTTGAACTGTGGACTGTAGACTTGTAATTTTAAAAAGCATTTAAAGAGATTTTTTCCCCAAGTTCCAGATTGAAGCAAAATAATCAAACTCAAGCTCTTATGCTTAATTGTACATCAAATAAGTTTGTCAGTAGAAAGCATCATCTTTAGCATTTGATATTGAAAAAAGGAGAGAAATTGTGATGTTAGAAGGACAGAGTGGGAAGGCAGGTGTTATCTGGACCCTGCACAGGAGGTGAGCTGATAATTACTCACATCTCAAAGAAGTTTGAATTAAGCAGGAAAATGAAAACTTCTACCTCAGACCTTGGGATGTGCTGTACATAAAAAGGTAAGATTACAATATGCTTGGACACACTGTAGGAAGCTAAGAATAAGAACTGACCCTGAAAATACTTCAGCAATCCTCTACTCCTTGGCTGCTGGCCTTGTACCAACCATCGAGGGCTCTGTCTTGACTGAACTGAAGCAGAACCTATTATAATCCACCCAGCTCTAAATTGTCTATAGATAACTAGACAGAGGAGGAACTGAATTATGAAGTACAAATATATCCATGGGAGAATATATTAAGGAGTCCTGAACAAGTGTTCTGTCTTATTCAGCAACCTTCTACATTTTTTGTTCTTTCTTTCTTACCACAGATTGTTGTGGGGAAGATTTCTGAGTTGATAATGTACAAGGCCTGAAAAGCGTTATATTTAAACTCTCAGATTATTTTTTTGCCCTATTTTATATTAGTAGGCCAATGTTGACTGTGCATAAAGATGGATACATGAAATCTAAAAAAAAACAACCCAAAACCAAAACACACACCCCCACCCCGAACCCCCAAACAGTTGAGAGAGAATAATAGGTGGTGTGGACTACCAGAGCCCACAGAGTCAATTTCCAGGCTTTATTTTCTTGCTGTGAAATGATTATTCAATCTAATGAGTAGTATGGGGAGAAGTTATCCTGTAAACTCAAGTAACATCTTTCCTTTCTAAAAACATTCTTTTATGAGCCCAAGAAGAAAACTGCCTTTTTCTCCTTTTTCAAGCATTATCCTTCCTCACTAGCCTTGCTAGAACATGCCAGCTCCCCCAGACCAATAAATATGAAAACAGTAAAAGTGGAGAGTATGAAATTTTCTGAATTACCAGTGAGCATGAGGCTAAGCTGTTGCTCACAGCTGCCTTATGTTCTCATCACAAGAATAAGTGCCAATCTGCATGGCAGGCTGCAGCGTGTCTCAGGATCACCAGTGCTCCTTTTCCTTGTGTAAAAATTCTGACTATTGACTTTTTTCTGATCACATCCCACTTTGTCATGGGAGGTGTCTCATCGGTGAACTAAGTTACCTACTCTGCCCTGCTTCTTGGACATTTCTCTGTTCTTCTTGCTACTCCCTAGTGACCAAAGCGATGCCCAGAAGGAGAGTTTCCAGACTTTTATGACAACTCTCTCAAAGTTTGCTTGTCTCTGCCTGCATTTATGGTAATTAATAGCAGCACTCTTCCCAGGTCTAAACCATCCATACTGAGGTTTAGCTGCAGAAATAAATGGATATCTCTCTGTCTACCTTCTTTTATTCCTGCAGCTAAGCTGAAGTACATGCAAGTCAATGCCTAGGGAGTGGACATGGATGTATTGGAAGGAGATGCCCACAGGACAGAAAGCTGCAAGAGAAACAGTCAAAAGGGGTAGTTTAGAGTGGTGCAAATTCTAATTCATTTCCCAGCTGACACTAGCGGGACTCGATAGTGGGACTTGATGGTGTCTCATTATACATGTACGTGTAAGTGCTTCACTGAACCATGTCTCTTATGGGTAGGGAAGGAAGAGCTGAGAGTAGAAAAAAGAGCATTATTTTCAAAAATGATTTTGAAGCCTTATAAAGCTAGTCTCCTTTTAAGTCCAAGAAATTAAACTTCACAGACATATTTTGATGATTTACACTTGTGAATTGAGATTTATCATGTCAGTGACTTGCATTTGCTTAGTATTACTTTCCTCACAGTGCTGAATCTCTATATCTTTGGGTTTTATTAGTTAGATCAAAATCCTGGTGTGTGGAGTAGGATTTGTGTAGGCAATGAGTGAGCAAGATTGAAGTCTGGATAATAATTATTATTTCAGCTCTGCTTTCATGCCTTTAGAGGTCATAAAAATCAACCCTTCCATAGAAATTATTTTTCACACATTAAAAGGAAAGATTAAAGTTGGTGGGCTTTTTTTATTTTTGTCCTGGACTTAGCAAAAGACTTTCAGGAAGTAGGTTTCCTTTTTTAAAACAAAAACAAAGAGTGATTGAAATGCAGGGTATAATTTTCATATTTTTAATTTCCCACTGCAGCTCAAATGATCACACTTTGGAGCTCCCCAGATCACAGAGGTTTTGATAACATTAAAGATATGCTCAAGATTCGGTTACCTTTGAGTTAAAGGGATGCAAACTGTGTCTAGCAAACATGGCATTTCCATAGCAGATTTGATTTGGTTTGCTTTTGTAGTGCTGTTGCAAAACAGGCGCTCAGAATCACCTCACAAGCAAAACAGGGGCATCTAAAAGACAATATACCTTCCTTCCTGAGGCAGATATTTCAGGAGGTGGGGAAACACAGCTTCCTGTGTTCTCACATGGATTTAGATAATGAAACTTTTGACTGATTCAGAAAGAATAGAGCATTACACACTTGCTTGAAAATATTACGATGCCATTGTACAATGTGCTGTAGCATTGAACGGCCAGATGTAGTGAAATCCTCTGTGTACATGTTCTAGAAAACAATCGCAGACTGAAGGCTGTGACTGGTCTTTTCACAAGGTAACCAGGCTCGGGTGGGAGGAGCAGGAGTTGAGTGACAGATGGGGGAAAAAAAAATAAAGGTGTGGTAATAATGAACATAAAGAGGTTAGAAATGGCTGGTTAATTTCTATTCTTTTAAAGATATGATTATAGGTGGGGCTGGTACCTTTGGTTATCATTAAAGTCATGTGATACCTAGCAGCTCCATATTCTGTTTTTAATTATTGCTCACGTTCTCAAGGCTCAACCATGTAGGCAGAAATTTTCAATGCAGTATGCTGCCATAAGGTAAGTATAACATGCAAATGTGGCCAGAATGGATTTTTTCCCCAAAGAAGAGTTCAAGGAAAAAAAAATCAATATAGTGAATTTTTAAAAAAGCTCTCATTTCCATTCTTCCATCTGCTTTGTAGGAGAGATTCAAAATACTGTAGGAAATGGTTGCTTTTCTAGCAAAAAGTGGCTCTTTTCCACCCCTCTGAAAATCTCTCCAGGTTTATTCAAGTTACAAATCATGTGAAATCTGCATTTTGCACTAATTTGAGGTAGAAATTTACAGGTCTTTTTAGAATTCAAATCTCCTGAAGATACCTTCCTGTCTGACCATCTTCCAGCCCTGGCAACATCCTAATGTGCACACTCCATTCCGCTGCAGAACATCTGAGTCTATGGTGGGCTGGAAAGCAGCTCCTGTTCCTGTGTCTTGAACTGCTGTGGGCAGCTGCTGGAAGGGAGAACAGAATGGAGAACAGCTCTCCTGTGCATGATCTTTTCCTGATGCCACAGTGGTATGGAGGAGAAAGCTGTCTTATCCAAATATGGGGAGGGTTATAAGGGCCTGAGCAGGCAAAGGTAGCAGGAGGGAAGAGAAACAGTGTTGGTAGGTTGAATGGGGAGAAATTCAGTTTAAATGGATGAAGGATTTAGCAAAGAAGGAGGATTGGAAGGCAACTAGAATCAGATATGTGGCAGAAGAGGAGGCTGGGACAGAGAGAACAAGGAAAACTGGAATCAGTGAAGGGAGTGAGATGGTCTGGAATATAGACTAGGATCACTGGGCTGCAGAAGCATGAACTAGGTAGCTGAACATGATGTAGCTTGACCCAGGGATAAGGAATACCAACCTGTAGAGGCATATTGGAAGAGTTTGGAGGGAATATTGACCTGTATATTCACACTCACCTTCAAATCCACAATTTCTGAAGTTTATCAGCTCTCTTGCTACTGGAAGGTCATTTCTGTGCTATCTAGTGTGCATGATTTCCATTCTGTTACAGTTCTTTTAAAGCAGACATATGCTGTTCAAAAAGAATAAGAGTTCTAAAAAATTTCAGACTTCCAGTATCATGATGTCTAAATTATAATGATGTTATCTGAAAGTTCATTGTGTAATTCTCAACCCAAGATATGCTATACTGTACAAATAGGTAGGTCCATCTCCAAACTTCTTTCAGTCCAAAGGCAAGATGAAGAGGCTAGTGCAATAAAAAGGTTCAGCAAAGTATATGGCAGCAGTGACTGCAGATGGGGATGGCAGAGCTTGCACAGGCAACAGGTTTTGTTTTTTCCCCCTTCCTGATTTTCTGCAGACCTCTTTATCCCTAAGAGTGCAGCTAAGAGCACTCTCAGGATGTCCACAAGTCTTTGAGAGAGAATAGAATTTAAAAATTGATGTTTGAGATCCATTTGGCCCAGGAGCCATGGGGTCATTCAGTGTCTAAGGTTGGATGTGTACTTCTTCATGTGAATGAGGAGAAGGGTAAGAGGCTTTTCTCTTTGGACAGGATCCTGACCTCAGAAGTGTTTGCTCTTTCTCAGGGTCCTGATGAAAGATGCACTAAGCAAGCATGCTATACTGCTTCTACTTCAAAATAACCAGTTTTCTCCCCAAGCATGTGAGAACATGGAGAACCATAACCACTCACACTAATGTGGATTTGGCAGTATGATCTCTGTACACCTGGGGGTTTATCAGTGCAAGATGGCAACAGTACAGTACTTTGGGAACACAGCAGAAAAGACAGTTTAACTGGAAATGAATTGCTAGACCTCTTGAAATATTTTTATTACTGCTGATGCATAAATGTAAGAGAAATGGGAGATTTTGTCTTTCACTTGATTCAAGTCAAAGTCTTGCTGGAAAGCAAAACACAACAGAGCTGTGATCAAGAGACTCGAGTTCATATTCAGTTGGAACATCTGATGTACACTGTCGTGAGCAGTGCTGCGATAGCATTGCATTAATGGCACCACTTGTCAGGCTTGCCACTGCCTCTCAGCATCAGGCCTGACACAGCATTTGTACAAACAATTTGTCCTGTCTTTGACAGCATTGCCATGTTGCATTTCTACCTGAACAGAAGCAAGGACTTGCTGAAAAACAACTATTGCACTTGGGTTAATGGCAAAATCACAGAACTTTAAAGCAATTTCTATCAAAAGATTGCCTCCGAAGAAGTCAACCAAGGTAAAGTAAGGCTGTAACCGGGATTTTCTGGTGGGAAAGTGAGTTTACTGAGGATGAGGTACCTCTAATTTTAATGGGTGGTCCCTGTTTAAATTTTCTTCTCCCATTTCCTTTTTCTCAGTTCAACAGAATTAGAACTGATGTGTAAAGTGCTTATATTACTAGGAACAACAGTAGGAAACCCTTTGTTAACCTTAATTTCCCATCTAATATTTCTCTGCAGCGTCAGCCAGTCTCCAAGGTGATATAACTCCAAATTGCTATGCAACTGTCAGACTGTGCAGCTTCTAAAGAGCAATTTGTTAATTTTGCCCTTGTTCATTTGTTGGTGTTTTTCCTTTTCCCCAGAGGTTGTGGACTGTCCAAAAGTTCTTATATCTCTCAAATGTTAAGTAAACGACAGACATGAGTTTCCTACCTATGAAAGAGTATATTTTTATGAAGGAGTAAATCCATCAGATTGCTGAGAATCTACCATAAAATACTGAGAATCACACACTTCTTAGGAAGCCAAGAGAAAGGAGGAGCATCAGTACAACAGGAGCTATACAGTTAGTTGCAGAAGACTTTGTCACTTAAGAAGAAATAACAAGACATGTAGAAAAACCTAAGTAGCAGCACAAAACCCTGAAGATGTCCAGCATCATACATGGTTCCATTTCTGGATGGCATGATGGTGGGTTTGAGAGTCCACATAGGTCTAGAGAATGCACCCAGAATTAGTGCAGGTATCTGTTTCTGTTAAACTCTTGGTAATTACAAGACCCCAAAATGTTTTTTGCTATTATACATAGCTGCTTTGCGGAAAGAAGCACAATTCGTGAAGGAAATATTCAACTCAGTGAAATGTCAACTTTTCTGAATGCATTTTGTTCAACAATTGTAATCTTCCAACAGAGCCTGTGTCATTTTCCTCACCACCTACCTATGGCACCTGCTCTTCATGGCTGTTGGTATGACTTTCATTCTCCTGGCAGCAGGAAGTGTCAAGATTTTGAAACTCTTATATTTAATTTTCCTTCAGAAATGGTAAGAAAGTAGCCTGCTCAAGATGCTTCACCCATTGCTAAGGTATGAAAGCAAATCAGAGGCCCAAAATAAGAACTGGTCTTATTTCTGTGTTAGAAGAGCTTTTTCACCCCTTGGAAAAGTGGCAGGCGAAAAAGGAGTGAAGTATCTAAATTAAAGGTCTAAATGTCATTCAAGCTTCATCCCACTCCATGCAAAGAGTGTAGCTCCCCAAGAGTGACATTTTGGTTTTGATATTTTCAGTTTTCTTAGCCATTAAATATATTTTTGAAGGCTGGAAAACTCAAATGTAGGTTTTGAAACTTCAAACTCTTGATAAGGAGAAATAAAATACATAGCATTAAAAGAAGCAAGCTAAGAAACAAAAGAAGATTGAAATATTCTTCTGTTTCATTCCTGAAGGAGAAAAAAGTGAGATAATTCATAGAAACAATGACTCAGAGCCATAACAATTAGTGAAAGAAATAATTAGCTCATGATTAGCCTTTTTTTTCCTGTGTGTTCTCATGTTTGGGTAAAGCTCATTGTTCGTACAAATGTTGAGCGGACATTTATCACATCCTCTGTAATAATTACCAGTGACAAGTCAAGCCTGAATGAAAACAAATGGAAGAAATAAGTGTTTATCTCTCTGTGAATTCTGTCTGATAATGTCTCATGAAATTCTTTCCACCTTGTACTTGCAGGAACTGAAAGAGCATTTTGACCCTAGGACACACTGAATGTATTATTGCTGTTAATTGGAAAAAGCATCCCCTCTAAGTTCTGTAACAGCAGAAGAAAGAGGCCAGTTTTATTTCCAGCAACTTTCCACTTCTATTGTTTTCACATATTTTTAAAATTTGGATTGCACTTACTTGTACAATTGTAAAAATCGTACAATAGGTACAACGTTAGTCCCTCTCATCTGTTCATATAACACACACAGAAAGTGTTATCAAGTTTGATATTGAGGGAGTTAAACCTGAATGAATTTTCCCCTGTATGAACTGGGTTTTTTTCAGAAAAGTAAGAGAAGAGGTAAGATTCCCTCTGAGGGCACTCAAACTGGGAGGTGTGGAAGCACATTTTGAAGAGCACCCAGTACTCTGAAAGGTGAGAGGAGCTGAAAACTCCAGTGCTACTGCTCATTCACAGCTGTTCCTTCCAGTAGTGAATTGTTGTTGTACTGCCTATCAGTGAAGGAAGGAAACAAACCTGTTTGGCAGAGAAGCAGATTAATGCTGTTACCATGTGTTTGCTCCTAGAGACTAGACTGGACTACGACAAAGAGGTTTCAAAGTGGAAACCTTCAGAAGAGCCTAGTAATGGTCAGTCCTTTTGACCCTTGAGACAAAATGTCTGTGGGTTTCAGTGACAGCTTTATCCTAGTGATCCTGAACTGATCTTTCATTTCTGAAGCCAGCTGGCCCTGGGGAACCAAAATCTCAAGAAAAGGGACTCCAAAATTGCCTGAAAGAATTTGCTTAATGATAACATGTTTGACGATTTATTTTTTAATAATCTAAGAAGTTTTACATTAAGAACAGGCTGAATCAGCATTTCACATGGGTTTAAGAAATGTAATATATGAGCACCAGGTAGTGTCTAAAAACAATGCATTGACTGGGTTGCTCTTTATGCTGTTGTGTGAGAACCACTGGAGATCACTGTAGGGAGCACTGGGACACTGTAGGTGTTTTCACTGGGGAGATTAGGTGTGTTCAGGCGGATCATACCAGTCTTTCTGAGCTTTCATTAATTCTTCATTGCAGGACTACTCTCCAGAACATGCCTGTTGGACTGGGGGAATGCAGGGACCAGAGAGATGAAACAATTTCAGAGGAACGGCTCATGGTCTGGTCAATGAGGCCCAGAGATTGACTGTTAAATCCAGTCTGCTTTGAAAGGGGAAGGGTAAATTCACAGGCAGGCCCAGAAAAGAAGTTTTTCATGTACAAAATGTGCCAAAAAGGTGAGTTATCTTCATCTGCTTTGAAACCTACCAATCAATGTGAAATATATCAAAAATTAACAGATTTTTCTGGCAATTGCTCTAAAGCAAAATGCCTTAAAGTCTCTACAGTTTTAAAAATCTCAGGAGCTTAGTTTGGGCTCCTAAAAGTTGAGCACACCAATGATAAAGAGAGGTCTCTTCTCTCCTTAGCATGTTCCAAAATGTACTTGGCATCCTTTTAGCCTCTAGAAATGCGGATTTCTAGATAACTTGTTATGGGGTGGAGTTGTTCGCATGTGGGGATGGGAGAGCTGGGAGCCTGAGTGTACCTGAAACTTCATGGAAATCAAGCTTAGATAGCAACCTGTGATTTAGATGGTGATTTGAGCAGGTTAGGTAGAGATTATATATCCAGAGCATGAACATAAAATCTGAGTCCTGTCCAGCACAGCAGGCTGCTGTGTAGCAGCAGGATCAGGTAGGTCAGGTAGTCTGTGAGTGATTGTGGTTGGACCCCACAATGTGTCTGCAGTAAAACAAATCACCTCTGGGACTTGATTGCTGGTCTTGCAGCTTTGGGATCTTTGTATAACACTACCCACAACATCATCCTTTATTTTAGTGGGGTCACTGATTTCCAGAAATTTGGTACCAGTAGTACTCAAAACCAGTGGGAACTTTATTGGAGCATTTTTCTTGCATGCTTGGTTTTTTCCCTTTTCTACCTCTTCTTTCTTTCAATTGGTTTGAGAGCAGTTCAGAGATTCTTCCTTCTGCATTCATTCATTTACTCCTGTATTCAGTGTTTTGAAGGTGTATTTATGTGACTGGTAATGCAGCTTTGTCAAGTCAAGGCCAGCACCTGCTTCTGGCCCATAAGTAAACTCAGGGGGAAATTATGGATGCATCTCTGGATGCTGGTGTGGAAAGGAGCCCTCAAGGCTGACAGCTGTTGGAGAGGAGTTCCAACCAAACTCCCAAGCAGTCCATGCACTTGGGGGCAAACAGAGGCTGAGCATAAACTTTTCATCTTTAAAAGCCAACTGCTATTTAGTTTGCTTGCGTTTGGAGAGGTTTTCTCAGCAGATTAATTTAACTGGGAAAAGAAAGCAGTCTTCTGGTTTTAGGCCACAGCCACTCTGGAAAAAAAAGAACTATTTGATGTTGAACTATGTGAGTCTGAACTCAAAGTAAATTTGGAAGCAACTAGTTTGGCAGTACCAACCACTGAATCTGTGGAACTACACCAGTATGAAATGGACAGATCCATATTTCAGAAAATTTATTACGTAACAGCCCTTAGTGAGACAACTTTCCTGAAGTGAATAAAGAGAGATTACTTTCAGGTCACACTGCTTTCTTTTTGGTTTTCCACTCCTCGCTGAGCTGAAAATACAACAAAAAAGTAGGTTCTTTTCATGCCATATTTCAGTGTTTCCCTCCCACTCTTAGCAGAGGAAGGAAAGAAGAATAGGAAAATAAATAAAATCAAGTAAATTATTCTGGAGGATCAAAGAGTTTAATTTGAGTTTTGGGGCAGAAGTTTGGATTGCTTTTTATTTTCTGTGAGTTTATTTTCCTTTCACCCTGGCTCTGAACACAGTGTACTTTCAAGATAACATTGTTCAAAATCTCATGAAATTTACACATAAAGTGTCTTAAATGAAAGGGAATATTTAAGTTTGGAGATAGTTGTAGTGTGTCATGATCTAATTACAATATCATTTTTAAAGGATAACAAACGTCAAAAGAAGTAAACTGGATGTTACAGAAAATCAAAGTAGGGCCAAGAATCTAAGGCTAGCCAGAGAAATTAAACATTGAGACTTTTCCTCTGGAAGGTTTTAAATCCATTTAGTGTTGGTGAAAAGTGCCAGATTCATAGCAGAAGAAAATGATGCCTTTTATTTATTTACAGGCAAGGCAGGCAAACACCAGTGACAGCATCTCTGCTTTAGACTATCACTGTACTTTGACACTCAGTTGACCACCAGGAAAAGCAGCTGAAAAGTCCTTCTGTGTCTCTTCACTTCTGTCCTCTGAAATTGCCAGCAGCCTGACTACCCTTTGCTTTTGAAAGTGGTTTTGATCATGTGGATCTATCCATCAGAAGCTATGCTGAGGCAAACGACTCCTCACATTGACGTCCAGAAACAGCTGTCAGACAGTTTAAAAACAAAACAAAACTCTCTCTTTTTTTTTTTCTTAATTTTATTTTTTATTTGCACAAAAAATTGAATGCCTGTGGATCACAAGATGGACTCAGGACAGAGTTTGTCTTTTGGGAGCACACAGCTTATGATGAGGTTTGTTCATGATGTTTTTCCACCATGTTTTGGGAATAATAGACAAGGATATCTTCCACAAATATTAGCTGCTCTCCGGTGAGGCAACATGGTGAGGGGACTAACAAAAGAAAGTGTTGGTTTTCAAACTGGTTGAGAAGAGTAGAGATTTTTGATGACAATAAATGTATCTTTTAGCTCTTCAGAACAGCTTTCTTTCATAGCCGAGTCTTCAAAATTGTCTGCTGCTGTAGGATATGCAAATTTTGTACAGTCTCTGTGAGACTCCTTGTGGAAGTCCTCAGAAGGTAAGTTGGAAGATCAGGAACTGTTCCATAAAATATAATTTTTTCATGAGGTTTTACCTCCTACTGAATACGAAACTGGGGCTGAATTAGGGAATTCAACTTTTGTTGGGTGGTGGTGAGTAGATGCAAAAAGAATCCTTTCATAGGGCCATGGGTTCAGTGGTGGGGCCCTATCACACAGTGAGGAATTTACCTGGAAGCCTCTCTAAAACACATTTCAAAGTATCTTATAGCTCATGCACAGGATGTTAAGGCATCAAGCACATCTCATTTTGAGGGAGATGCCCCAGCCTTGTAGTCAGACTAGATATAGCTGGCTGCTAAGAAATCAGGTCAGAGGTGCTTAATAGTTTCATGTCATTCAGAGTTGCAGGCAGCAGAGGGGAAAAAGGCAGTGCTTGACTGCAGCTGCAGATGCCACAACTTTGAATCACTGAAGTTAATGGGATCCACTGACTAACTGGGTGTTTCCAAGAGGCAGCTATTTGCCAAGGAAGTGAGAGGAGGGAAGGGAAGGTGTCTGTCAGGATTTTCTCTCTCTCCCTCTCTGGCACGCCAGCACCATTGATGCTGTGAAATTTGGCCTGGGATAAGGCCGGGCAGTTGCACAGAGCCAGTCTCTGGTTGTCTAAGGTCTGGGTAATAAAACAAAGGCTGAAAAGAAAATAGAGATCTGCTTTGAAAATGAAACATAGATAAGGCATTGCAAGGAAAGTCTGGAGGGAAAACTAGTACTCAGAGGATGTTCTCAAGCTTCTGAAAT
This sequence comes from Pithys albifrons albifrons, assembly GCF_047495875.1. NCBI lineage: Eukaryota > Metazoa > Chordata > Aves > Passeriformes > Thamnophilidae > Pithys > Pithys albifrons. The sequence continues at coordinate 60,861,263 of NC_092458.1, forward strand.
CAAATTTGTAGGAAAGCAAAAAAAACTAAATAGCAAGGGCGAGAGGTCTCCAGGACCTGTTGTGAATGAGGGAAGGGAGGTTGGGGGTCAGTTTTTTTGCTGCCAACTGTAATCAGTGGAGGGGGGATCTCTGCCCCCGCCCTGTGAGCAGCACCCTTGGGTCGCAGACCCTTTCTGGAAAGTTTCTGGGCTACAGCAACCCTGGCATACTTCCTGGACTTGCAGCTTTGGGGAATTGTTTTGCTCTCTTGAGCAGAGTGAAAGCCTTGGTACAGGCAGCCCCCAGCTCCTGTGGGCGCTGTTGTGTGCTTGGGGTGCCATCCCAGGCTGGATGGCCAGGCAGTGCTGCTGCTGGGAGCAGAAAGGGCTGACGGCAGGCAGACTCCCACGAGGGAAGAGTTTTCATGCAGCAATATCACAATTGGGTCTTTCAGGAGAGAAAGATGGCTCCCTGCAGATTTCGAGAGGAAAACATGAAAGTATTCCCCCCCCCTCCCTCCTCGTGTCCAATAATAAACTTGAAATGACCAAAGGAAAAAGTACTTAGCACTCACAAAAAGGTTTGGCTTACTGGAAAACCCCAGAGACAACAGCACTTGACTGGTTTGTATAGAGGCTCTGCACTGGTAAAGGGCTTGCCAGCTTTTATGCACTGCCCCAGCAATCTAAATTAATTTGAGATCTTTGGGACTGACTCCAAAGGTGATAAAGTCGGTCAGCTTTCATTTCCTCTCATTCTTTGATCTCTCTCCTGAGGCTGCCCTCAATGGAACATAATGAATTGGTTTTATTGTTACTCTTGAAGATGAGATGACACAGCCCCAGTGGGAATAGAACAGAAGACACAGCCCCAGTGGGAATAGAACAGAAATCATGAGGGTTTTTGTTGTTGTTGGTTTGGTTTATTTTGATTTTGGGTTTTTTTTTTGTTGTTTTTGTTTTTGTTTTTTTTTTTTTTCCAAGCAAGATTTCAAGAATTTTTTATTTGCTGGGACTGTGTTTTAGCGAAGTTGCATAGTGCTTTGCTGATCTCCATGCATGTGCAAGCTGAGGCTTCTTTGTCAAGTGACTATAGCTGGGTGGAGTAAATCTTTACCTCTGAAACTCTGCAGCTGCCTTTGTGGTATACCTCTCCTCTACTCTTGAAAGAACAATACTGAGAGTGATTATTGCACTCACATTCATGTGTTACTGTGATGGGCGACATATATTTTTGTTGAGAAAAGAATGATTTATGCACTGCCTATATATACACACACTAATTAAATAATATTAAACAACATTTTAATGCATTTTTTCCAAGCACCTTATAGAAAATCAACATTATTTTTTCATATTTCATATTTTTATGTTGTAAGAATATTTAGCCAGTTCTACCATCTATAAATCTTTGTCCTTCTGGACATCAGGTTTTACCTAGGTGACTTTTACAGTAAAGCATACATTGCAACCTATGTCACAAGGCTGAATCTTTTGACATTAAAGAGTCTGGCAGTTGTTTGACAGCTGAGGTAAAGAGGGTTTTACAGGACTAATTTCACTCTTTTGAATCAGGGTTGCCATCTCTACTGGCAATTTAGTAAGGAAGACTTTTAATCTTCCTGCCTTTGAGCATATGGAAATGATCCTTCCAGTTTTCGGACTTCCTAAGAGAAAAGAAATGTCTTAAAGTTGCTTTACCTTCTCTGAAATATGCCTGTGTTATTCCAGTGTATACAATAATACCTTTGACTAGTTAGCTTTCTAGCATGTATCCTCTAGTGTTTTAATCATATATCAAGTGATAAGGAAAACAGTGATCCTGAAGAGTTCTGGCAGCTGTGATTTTTTTTCTTTTTCTTTTTTTTTTTTTTTTGTTGTTGTTGGTTTTGTTTTGTTTAGTTTTTTGTTTTTTTCCTCTTTAATATGGTAGCAGTCTTGGGTTTTATAAATGCTGATGCTAGTGAAAAAAACTCACAAATCCTACCAAAAATCCCCTTATCCCAAATCAAATCTGTTTCTTTATCCATCCAGTGCCTAGTTACACACTCCTGTTATCTGACCTATTATAAGCTCTGGTATTTGGTGTAATGGGCGGTCCCGTGGTGTAATGGTGAGCACTCTGGACTCTGATCACAAGGTCGTGAGTTTGAGTCTCAGTGGAGACTGTACCGGGCAATTAAATGTCTCCCTGCCATCCGATCCCGCCAGATCTCGGATGCTCAGCAGGGTCAGCCCCAGTTAGTACCGCAGGTGTTGTAGACAGTCCTGAGGACTTCACTGTCACCGTCCAAGCTTGCTCGGCTGTGACAGATGGACCTTGGAACATAAACGGTGGGGCCAGTTCTGCGCACGCTGTGTCTCACCTAAAAAATCCACTGCGCAGGCTCGAAGGGCACACCCTCACATGGGAAGAGCCCTCCCCAAATCTTCGTTTGTGAAGTTTGGCCATACATATATACATACCTACCTACATTTGCTGTAATGGTTACACCAAGATTGTCTACACAAAGAACAATAAATGAGGGGATCAGTCAATCCATAAATAATTGCTTAAATGATTTAACTATTTAATAAGTATTGAATTATTTAAATGGTTAGGGATTATGTAGCCTGCTCCTCCCACCACATTGCTGTGCAGTAGGATTAATGTAGGTTTCTTACTCACATATATCTTAAACTAATTCTTCATCTGGTAATGGCTTGTAACCCTAATCAGCAGCAAGCTCTACAGCCTTTCTTGATTTCTCTGCCTTTAATTCTTGTGAATGCTTTTGGTAGATCTCTGGATGCCTGTGTGAAAAGAATTGTACTCCATCCTAAAAGGAAAGCAAGCAGCATCGCCCTTGGGAAGTACTAAATACAGCTGCAGAAGGACCTGGTGTAAAGTACCTCATATGTTATTAAGTGCATACCTAGGTGGGGCCTTCCTGTGTTACAAATCTCCTGGTACTGTAGGTAACCATCCTTTCACAAACTGACTCTGCCCCATCCTGGAACTAATTTCATTTTTAAAACCCTTTTCTGTTGAGAGTCTGTTCCAGAGTCTCCCAGTCTCCAGGCTTTGTTCTAATCATCAGTCTGATTATACTCAAGCCTCATTTACATCCAAACCCAATTTACTTCTTTGTCTGAACACTGTCTTTTTCTTTCAATAACTATGCTCCTTGCCTGGTACTTTCAGTGTTATGTACAGAGAAGAATCATAACTTTTCTTTTAAACTGAACTCATATGATGGGCTCCTCATATCACTCATTATCTTAGTTTGATTTTGTACTTCTGTTCCTCTTCAAAGTGAAGCTAACATTTTTGGGCATGGATGAGTGGATTAGACATGCAAATATTAGATTTATACTCATCAAAAAGCAAAAGAATAATCCCCATCCAAATCAAATATAGGAACTCTTAGGAGCAGAAAGAGAACACAGCATCCTTACAACACTGTTTAAAAACTGTGACTTGACCATGTCTTGAAATCTGTCCTGCTCTCTTTAGCTAAGAAAGGGTCTACTTAAACTGAAAGTAGGGCAACAGGGATGGTCTGGGGTACGGATTGACTGAAGATACTGAAGATAGGGGACCTGTTTGGCCTGGAAAAGAGACCACTTGGGAATGTATGACAGAAGATTACGGAATTTGGGAAAATGTTGATGGGGACTGACTGCTGACTCTTTCTTGTTTCATCCTGAACAAGAATTAGCAGACACATTATGAAACTGTTTGGAACTAGGCGCAAAATGAAAAAAAGGGGAGTGATTCTCATTGTAATAAGCAGTATATGTTAGGAGGTCCTTGCAGAAGGACACAGTGGATTCAAGAAATTTACATTGGCTCATGAGTACATTGAAAAAAATTTGAAAGAAAAAATGGGTTGCTTAATAGTCTAACAAAGGAAATCCCCTGAGCTGAAAATGTTTTGAGGCTGTGAGTATCAGAAGGAAGTCTTAGATGTGCTTGTCCTATTCTTATTCTTCCTGTTCTTACTCTGGCCACAGCTGAAAAAATGGTAGTGGACTAGGAGGACCCATGATCTGAATTAGTACAGACTTTGTATGTTATTACCATTCCATGTTGCACCACTGCTTTATGTCATGACAACCACTATGTGTCTTCTCTGGAAATATGCTGGCTGACATATCCTAGGATTACATTTGCTTTTTCTCATAGTTGCATCACCTGGTAACTTAAGGCATGCTATAATTACCTAATGCTCCCTGCTTCTTCTCCTTCTCAGTCATCTCCAGTTAATGAGCTCTCAGCTTATGGTAGAAGTTCTCACTATTACTCCATGAATATATGATCTTGTGTTGAGTAAATTTCATCCCATTTTTCTTCCTCTGGTCACCTTGTTCCTCCAGTTCTTGGCTTTGCAAGTGTCTCCTAGAAAATGGGACCCGTCTGCTTTATGCTATGAGCAAATACAAACAGCACACTTGCTTTGTGTATCAGGGTCACTTGCAAAAACAAAAAATGGAGCCAAAGCTGCTTGCTGAATATTTCTGTTAGTAGCTTCTCTACAGACTGATAGTTCCCCTTTCATCAAAACTGGATGCAGCTTCTTCTTCACCTACTTCCTTCCTGCTTGAAGTCCTGTTATTTGGGCCCTGATTTTGCACAACCCATGCATGTGAAGGACATTCTGGACAGGATCTGAGTCCTTAAAGATAGCACTGGTTTAACCTAGCTCTGCCAAGATGAACTGTTTCCCCATGCCTTTGACTTCAATGACAATGGTGATGGGCCAGCATTAATATAACAACAACAACAAAAAGCTTACTCAGGCCTTTTTTTGAAAATCTACTTTCAAAGCCAAATGTTTGGTTTGGTTTTCTTTTCATGAAAATCATGGAAAACTGCATTAGTTTCAAATTTTGGTGTCCATTTCTCTCCCATTTAGAAAAATAACACCGTGAAACTTAACTTTGGTTAAAACTTCGTTTGTCTCTGAACTGTGTTTGCCTATGTAACAATAATTGATGGGCTATGGTTAAAGTCAGAAGGTTTTGCTACTTCATAGCTATTGTTCCATGTAATGTGAGGTAAATTACAGGGTTGCCGCTATATTCCTGCAAGTTAAGAGATATTTTTGAGAACACATGACCCTCAAAAGAAGGATGACCAGAACCTGCTAATTTTGCAGATAAACATGAGGACAGCTCTTGTGAAGATAACCCAGCAACTAAAATTTGTTTTGGATTGGAGTTGCAGAAGTATCTGGCACCTGAAGATGCACTTGGGTGTTGGAGATGATTGTTCCAGGGACCTAATTTCACTGATCAGGGAACACCTCCTGTAATTGAATATCCATTTCTTTTCTTCCAGTCTTCTGGTTTCTTCTCTCTGTTGTGAGAGATATTTGATAGGTCTCTGTGTAGGCCCTGTGCAGTTATTTCTGTGTACATGGAGTAGCGCTACTTGGGCACCAGTACTTTATGGGTATGTGTCAAAGGAGTGTAGTAGCGTAGGCACTTCTGAAAGATAAGCCAGGTTTTTCCAGATGCTCATTTCCAGGTTCCTCTCCTGTGGGGTTGCTCCTAGCTATATTGCAACACATCTATAAGTCTTCGTTTCTCGATCACCAAGACTGGACTAATATGTACTTTTAATACAAAGAAGCCAGTGTCTTTCTTTGTCTCAGCAGAATGTTCCCTGTTTCTTGAAAATCAGTGTGCTAAAAGAAGAAAGTTGGCAGGCCTAGGATCTGCCATCCAGGTGCTTACTCCCCCAGTCCTTATTTACAGAAACTGGCCAAAGAAAAACTGTCTTTCTGTGAAGTTGCCAAGTGAAGTACTGTGGGGCAGGTGAAGTGCTGTAGTCAGACAGCAAAGAGAATTCTTTAAAATTTCATCATGTGTCAGCTGCTTTTCTGGCAGGAGCATGTAACATAATTGTAGCTTTAAAAAGTGTGCTCAGTTGATGGGTGGTTGAGGAGGTGAATGTTCCAGAAATGCTGTTTGCATGCACGAGCAGAGCTGCAGGATGGCTGCCCTCCCAGCCAGCCCCTCACTGTCTTGCTGGCATTGCTCTCTCTATGGACTCAACTGCATGGCCCCAGGGAAAACTAAATTACTTGGAACTTATCAAGAGGTTGCTTGGTTACTAAATCATTATAATGGCTCACTTGTAATTTCCTCCAGCCTGTGGTGCGTTTGTGTTTTACAGAGACTTGAACAATGATATGCACATTGATCATAATTGGATAGACTTCCCATTGGCATAAATAGACAGAATGCCACAGGTCTTAGGACAGGCACCTTCTAGTAGCAGTGCAGGGTCTATAGTTTAAACTACCTGCCCACAGAGAAATGGAATTTTCTACTGTGTACACTCAGTAAGCAATTGCCCTGTGGCTGTTTGTTGAATGCATACAAACACATCCCTTTGAGAACACTTACATTTAATTTTTAGAAACGAAACTCTTTAGTTACATTATCTGTCATTGCTGGTGTGCATGGCAAGGACTGTAATTTTGCTGTCCCCAGTTTAAAAACGATTGTTTGGAACACTTGGTGCCAGTGACACTGACTTCTAGGCAAGTTTAGAAGCAGCATTTTTCCCTCTCATGTCATCTGGTCAACAACGACTTACAATCATGCTTTAAGTGAGTGAATAAGAAGAATTTTATTTTCCTTCCCTACTCAGAGTAATGACTTTTCCTCATTGCTAAAGGAAGTTCCAGCATGATGGCAATGTCTCTTTGTAGTGTTACAATCCCGCAGCTAATATTAGTGCTTATCTCATGCTTTTGTGTTTGTAGATTTCCAAAGAGGGTAAATATTTTCACCTCTAGAAAGGAGGCTGACAGAGACCTAGCCAAGTGAAGTGATTTGTGCTGGAGAGAAAACACACTCTTCCCAATGTTAATGTAGTTGCCATCACCTCCAGCTCATTGTGAATCACAGCTCAACTCCTAAGTGGATTAAAGTGGATGAAGCTCAGCACCTTAGAGGGAAGCAAAATCTAATGGAAACAAGCTTTGCAAGCAGGCACAAAACAATTAGGAATTAAGTGGAGAACTTTAGGAAGTCCCCTCCCCTCCCCTCCCCTCCCCTCCCCTCCCCTCCCCTCCCCTCCCCTCCCCTCCCCCTTCCCGGGTGTTCCCAAAACTGTGATCCTTATAATCAAGTGAAGAAGAGGATATGGGATTTCTTGCAGGCCTCTATGACTCCCATAGATGGTGGGGCTGCCTTGGCAAGGTCTGAGCAGCGTCTGAGCAGCTCAGTAAGTGTCTAACACTGAAGGGAAAGTTGTGTGTCATGAGAAACACCCTAAGAGTGTCTGTAGGGAAAAGTCCAAAAGTTCGCAGGCAATTCTCCCCAGCAGGCTCAGAGTGGGTACCTCAAATGGACACTTTTCTGGGAAATTTTACCTGACTTGGAACAGTTTTCTGTCTAGGCACTTCCTCAGCTGGGAGGAAGGGGAATCACTTTGTACTTAATATCTGTCAATAGGTTATTTCTTTTTCCCAAGCTGTCAAAGTTTTCACAAGTTTTGTGAACTTTGTTCAGTTGCTTTTTAAACTGTTTAACATCCACAGTTGTAAGGAGCACAGCTGAACTCTGTGTGTGAAGTATGTCTTTTCATTTGTTTGGAACTGGCCATCTGCTAATTTTGCAAAATGTTCCCTAACTCTTTGTATATGAGGAGACAAATGGAGAAAAGGTCCCTGTTTTCTTGGTATCTCTCAAGATTTGATACATATGTATTTAATGCATGTGTTTGATACATGTGTATGTTGTATTTGATACACATGTTCACATTTGATACAAGTACACATTGTATACATGTATTTGATACATGCATATTTGCTATATATGTGATATCATATTCCTCTTCAGTTCCTGTTTTTCATACAAACATAAGATTGGAAGGGGTTTGGCTTGGAAGGGACCTCAAAGATCATCTGGTTCCAATCTCCCCTTGCCTCCACTTCACCAGTTTCTCACAGTCCCATCTAACCTGATCTTGAACACTTCCAGAGATGGAGCATCTACAACTTCTCTGGGCAACCTGTGCCACTGTTTCCCCACCCTCACAGTAAAGAATTTCTTCCTAATATCTAATCAAAGTCCAGCCTCAGTGATTTTAAAGCCATTACCCCTTGTTCTATCACTGCACACCCTTGTCAAAAATCCATCTTCAATCTTCTACACCCTCTTCAGGTACTAGAAGGCTACTCCAAGGTCTCCCTGGAACTTTCTCTTTCCAAGCTGAATAGCCCAAACTCTCTCATCCTGTCTTCATGGGAGAGATGTTCCACCCCTCTGATCATTTTCATGGTCTTCTTCTGGATTTCCTCCAACAGGTCCATGTTCTTGTGTTGAGGGTCCCAGACCTGGATGCAGTACTCCAGGTGAGGTCTCATGAGAGCAGAATAGAGGAGCAGAATCACCTCCCCTGACCTGCTGGTCACGTTGTTTTTTATGCAGCCCAGGATATGGTTGGCTTTCTGGGCCGCAAGTGTACACTGTCGGCTCACATTGAGTTTCTCACCCCCAAGTCATTCTCGTTAGGGCTGTTCTCAATCCCTTCGCCACCCATCCTGTATTTGTGCTTGGGATTGCCCCCTCCAGGTGCAGAACCTTGCATTTGGCCTTATTGAACTTCATGAGGTTCACACTGGCCCACCTCTCAAGCCTGCCCACTTCCATCTGGGTAGCATTCCTGTTCTCCAGCATGTCAGCTGCACCACACCATACAGCTCAGTTTAATCTGCAAACCCTCTGAGGGTATGCTCAATTCCACTGTCCCACTGTTGCCAACAAAATAGGCCTCAGTATTCAAGATGTAGCTTCACCATAATCCTGTTGTGCTAGGTACTTTGCATAGGCCTGAAGGCATGGGGTTCCAGGGTTACAAGATGTTCATGCAGCAGTGTGCAGTATGTTGTACAGCTTTGCGTGGTCATTGTTGGCTCTACCTCTGTTGGGCATGTCTGCATGAGAGCAGATGTGACCTGAGAGAACAAAATACAAGAACAGTGCTTGCAAGCTTTTCCACATGGTGTAAAAACAGAAATGCTCACTTTGCTCCACTCACCCTGGCTAAGGAATCTCCAGAGACTGGTTAAGTAGGTGGTCGCCAGGGAATGAGGCCTGGAGGGTGCTGGGGTCATCATAAAAGGAAAGTACAGCATAGCCAGGGAGACCTTCTTGCTCTGAATAATGATGTTCAATGTCATCATCAGTATGTAAATAACTGTGGGTGCTGCTCCTTTGCTTCCATTTAATCTGTTGTCTAAAAGAGGTGAAAACTGTGCTTAGAAGTAGATAAAAGGATTTCATCCTCTCCACTGATAGTGTTGTAACCAAGCCAAATTCTCTGCTGTCCCTGGGTGAAATATAGCGCCCCTTGATGTGTCCCACTATAGAACAAATTCCTTATTCTTTCAGATAGTCAGAAGAGCATGCTGAGTTTGCTTTTCTTTTGAAAAAGGCAGGATAAGAGAAATAAAAAGCCTCATACCCATTCACAATGCTGCCAGGTCATCTTGCTAGCTTAGATTTTTTTTAGTAAAACAGACAACAGTGTGCTCTGCAGACCTGGTCTTGGAGGTGGGAACATGACCCACTCTGCCTTGATCTTGTTAAAGCATCTTTTAAATAAATAGTTGCAGTAATAACACAAATTAGGCATGCCATCTTTTCTGCAAAGTATAGGATAACTGAGAATAAAATAGTAATTGAAAGTAAAGAATGAGCTTTGTAATGAATGAGATGAAACTATTTAAGGAAGTTGCCAGAATTATTGTTCCAGATTAGGTCTATGGCAAGTAGTCAACACTAGGATTGTTAATGTCTGTTGGATCTATGCAGCAAAAGGCTGTGTATGCAGAAGAGAATATGCCCTTAACATTTCCTAGTTATGCAAAGGAATTATTTTATGGAAAACTTCATTTAATCAAGATTGTACTTGATTGAGTTTTTCAGATCACTTATCAGGGCTAATTTGGTAGAAAATCTGTAGTTTCAGGTGCTGAAAAATGTGCATCTGTACACACTCACCAGAGAATAGCTCCTGGCTGATGCTATTAATATGGATTCTGCTGGCGTGTTCCTTTGAAGAGAAAGTCTTGAATCACGGAAGGAGATAGTGTCAACTCTTCACCAATACAAATGCATCCTAGGCCTAACTACATCAGGTGAATCACAGCCCTTTACTCTTTCTTCGTTTCTTAATATGTAAAATGTGACAAATAAATTTCTGTGCAGGAAAGAGTTAGTGCTGTTGCTCATACCAGCAGGAAATGCCTATTTTCTTGACAGTTAAATCCACCCAGCTGAGGCTGTTCTTGGGTGATTCTCACAGAGCTGCTATGGTGTGCAGATGGTTGAGGTGGAAAGTCTCCCTCAGTTAGGGGAACTCTGCTTTTTGGTCAGCCATGCAAAGGCACTGCAAACACATTTCCAAGTGCTGGGAACAGGCCTGTCCACTCTACTCTCACTGCAAGCAGTGGAGTTTTGTGTATGTGTAGCTGCAATTGCACTCTGTCTGCCCAAAATAATAAGTACTTCTTTTTCATACTATCATGTCTACCCTAGATATTTATATTTCCATATAAATATGACACAGTTTCTCTCACTAACACAAACCTTGAAATTCAAAGCAGTAACTGGGAATAAGTCACTGGGAGCTGCACTTTATTCTTTACCCCAGATGACACCTGCAGACCATGCCCTTCCTGGGTAAGAGTCAGGAAGTCTTCATAACCCAGCACACCAGCTATTCGCTCATTCGTTCTGCACACTATTAGTGTGTTTCCTCAAAACACATTGTATGGTTGCTTTGTATGGAGACAGTGGGGAGGGCCTGGCTCTAGGCTGCAAGTAACAGCCACAAGATGGGTTTGCCCACAGTGTTGAGGTTTGTGACAGTGAGGTTAGTCTTGCAACCTCACCACCACGTTACAAAAGGTTTTGCACAGTAGTAACTTGTCGTATGAGTTGGCATTGGAGCTGATATTCACACTGATAGATACCACACGTAGAAGCAGGTTCTTCACCAGATGTACTTCTTTTGTAACAACCTCATCTCTACTCTTTTCCCAAGCATGGGTTTGGCACCTCAAAGCAGTTTTGTTTCAGCATCATGCTGTTCTCTGACTGGACCCTGTAATTTAGCAGCATCAAGCAGCTGAGGGCTTAATGGGACCATTTACAAATTTTGACTTATTGCTGCATCTCTTTTTTTTCCTGACAGCAGCAAAGGTGTTTGCTTGGCATATTTACCCTGACAGACTTGGGTTATTTATGTTCTCAAGAGATACAGAGCTCAGCAACCCATGGAAATATATCTTTTCAGTGTCCCTTATGATGCTTCTCACAATGCCCTGTGCAGGAATTTCTGTTTCTATTTGATGATCAGGGTATCAACATTTTCTACTGCAGGCTACTGTCATGCCCTCACTGCCTAAAACCCTGAGGCAGCTGCTGGCAATTTGATGGGAAGCAGCACAGAACTGTGAATCAAGATCTGTGCTTGGCTTCTCCTGTTATTTCATAGGTATAAAAAGCAGGAATAATTTCTTAAGGGGGTGACCCTAGTGCTATCAAAGCTGCAAGAGCACAGATCACTCTGGCAGAAACTTTTTGGGTAGTACAATTTCTCTCTTGTGTCAAGTGCAGATGCTAGACCACTCTCTGGTGAAGAGGTTCTTCCCCCCAGTCCCTCCCAGCACCACAGTTTGTGGTTTTTCAGGTCTGCTGGCAGCAAGGAGAGGAAGTGCACTTGCTGCTCTGCCTGCTTCCCTGGAGCTTGCAGACCTGGTACTCAGACATAAAAAAGTGTGTATGCTCAAGGCAGTGCATTAGGATCTGGGTCCTCCAAAACTGGCCAAAGGACCACCCCAGGACCTCAGCAGCTGCTCCTGCTCACACAGGGTCTGTGTTTCAGCTCCTTTTACCTCTCTGTTCACAACATATCTGTTGTTCAGACACATGCCAATGGAAGTTTATGGTGGCAAGAGGAGAGCTTGTCTTTCCACAGCTGCCCTTGGTGGAATGAAACTGATTTTGTCATGCAAGGAGGGCTGGAAAGTGTGGCACGGGCCATCTTGGCAACCAGCAGCATTTGCTCCTGAGCTCCTAGGATGCAACATCAGGAGAGGTAAAGGTGTGATCTTGACATTGCTCCACTGGTAAGGTGCCAAAGAATCTGTATTTACAATGTATTTATCCTCTCCACCTCCCTGAAATTATCTGGAAAGCTTACTGTTGCTGAGGAGCCTTTTGCTTTATCTGTGGTGCTGCTGAAGGTTGGAAAGCAGCAGTAGCTGGGGGATCCTGGACATCACAGGGTTATAGGGCTGTGCCTTGAGCTCTGTTGGGACATAGAACTGCTTGGAGGTAGTGGTTTTTTCCTGTGACCATAGCCTCCCACAGGTCGAAAAGTACCACATTTGGGCTCAGGCTTCTATTTTACAAGTAGATAAGAGGTCTCTTTCTTTGACCTGTACCTAGCAAAAAGAACACTTCAGTGAGGAAAAATTCATAATGTGCAAAGTAACTTTCAGTGTATGGGATACAGTGCAGCTAAAGTGCTGCTCACAATTATTTAGTACCACAGGATTTCTTCATGTATTATTTTTATGTGACATCAGAATCAGACTACAAATATTAAGGAAGGGAAGGAGAAGTAGTGGACAGAAATGGAGGTCTATTATGTTGATTGTCCAGATTATACTGAGGAAATTTGGCCCTTTTGTGACAAGTGGTGTCTTTAATCTGCCCTAGAAGAAGAATTTGGTCATTAATTTTTATTTAACAGTGTGAGCAGTGTGGGGTCTGGGACAAAATAGGGTCTTCAAACTGACCTGCCTCATGGCAGCAAGAGATGGTATCACAAATCAGAGGCAAAAAGGATGCTTTTCACAAAACTGTTGATGTGAGCCATAGACTGCAATTGTCTTTTTGACCTGGGAATGAAGACCTGCAGCTGATGGGATGGAAGAAAGGCGGGGAAATAGGTCATTTGACTAACACAATATTTTGTACTGAGCTTCCACAGGGATACTATTTGCCACCATCACTAGGCTTTAACCATAATCTTGCAGTAGGAATGAATGAGTATGTTTATGCTAAGATGCTTAGCATATTCTAGCAGCTCTTTATAAAGATTATTATCTGTAATTAAGTAAGTGTGTGTAACTTATTGCTCTTGTGCTAAAAATTGCTGTAAATGGAGATGAGGAGGGGCAAGATTCTAATTTAGGCATCAGATAATTGGGCTTAATTTGCGTAAGAGAACTAGTAGTCATGGCCGCTTGAAACAGTAAGTCATAAGCTCAGAAATAAAATGCCTTTCTAAAAGTATTTAGTATCACTGTTCATATTTGAGTCAATATTTCCACTAGAGATAAGTGGTTTTGTTAATGAAACATGTGAAAATCCCAGTCAGTGCACTGCTGAACATGATGGTCCTAATTTTGCCTTTTCTCACAGATGTCTGAAAGTAGAAAACATGCTGTCATTGCCTAAACTTTAGTCAGTTCTGCTGAACTATGTTGAAGTTTATTAGTCCCTTTCATACTGATCAGATTTTGAGACAGGGTCTAGAGGTACATTTGCTGCTCCTGTGATCTCAAGTGTAGTAGTGATGGATTTGGATGTAACTAATAAAGGTCTCTATGAAGCTAGTGCTGTTCCCTGAAGGCTGAACTTCACCTCTCTGCACAAGCCTGGCCCTAGATCTAGATTTAACCATCAGTTTTGTGAAAACCTGTGCTGCCTTTTCATGCTTTTGGAAAGGAGTTGCTAAGTCAGTGTAACTATTCACAATATCATCTGCTGCATTGCATTGGTACTGAGTTGCCCATACATTTCCTAAACCTACTCTGGGACCAGCACTGCTCCTGAGTGGGGTGGCTACTGTGAGTGCAGAGTGTTTGTTTTAAAATATGTGTGATGGAGAGCACTCAGGACTGCATGGCCTGTGGGCTGCAGTAGAACCCAAATTTGCTATACACATCCTCATAAGAGTCAATTTTGCCCTTACTCTCTGTATCACAGGTTTGTAGCCTGTCCAATGCCTTTTGGAGGATCCTGATACACTTCCCACTTCCAAAAAGAATGGACCCAGCTGCCATGTTTTCAAAGCAATTATTTTTAAATATCTCACTTTTGTCACTGAAAATTTAGCTGGTTCTTTCATGCTTTTTATTTTACTCTGGTAAGCCTGGAGATGGAAATTGTCTGCTTGTCTTAGTTGATATGTGAAATAAATAAAAAATTAATCTATGCTGCTTATACAGAGCTGTAAGTGTGTGATTTTTGGAGCTTAGTGTTATCCTCTGAGTCCTATGAAGACTAAATAGTTGTTCAGTTTCTTGGACTCCTGTGCTGGAGCCTAACTGCTGAAGCATGTGGGCAGTACAGGCTGATGGGCTTCATTGACAGGCCAGTAGTAGGTGCCAGTGACTCCCAGGGATATTGGCCTGCTGCATGCTGAATCCTCCACAAGCTTCCTGACAAGGACAGGTTTCCTTGTGAGACTGTTCCAAGGACAGGACCTATAAGGACTTAAGCTCTGTCACTTAATAAGCAGGCAAGGCATGGCATGAAAGCCATGGAGGTAGGAGAACAGTACTTGATGTTGTGTCTTTCCCATCATTACCTCAGTTATGCATGAGGCTCTGAATCTAAAGGTATTTCAACAGAGTTCTCTTGGTGTCTTTAAAATTATGGCTACCGAATCCAGAAAATCAAATGCTGAGCATGCACTCAGATTGAATGCTGCACTGGCTTCAGTCATGGGGGCAGATGATCTCCAGTCAAACCTAAAGTGTGTGCTCAAACCATGTCTTGGGGAAGGCTATTTATCCAGCAGGCAGAAAGAATGGAACCCTGGGAGTCAAAACCTTCTTCCATCAAGTTCAAATTCTTCTCTTTGATCTAAATAACAAGGTGAACTGTTGTTGCCTGTGGAGAATTATGGTGTGAGGCTTTCTTAATCTTGACTGAACACTGTACAAGTGGTTTATAAGGAGGATCTGATCCTCAGTCTCTTGTACCTCAGATGAAAACCCTGTTGATCAGATTGTGAAATCCATTACCAATTGACATGGGTATGGGAAGAAGAAGCGAAATAGCTCTAGCCAGAAGCCCAGTCCAGAATGCCTGAAAGCTTAAGAGGAGATGTGTTTGGTCTGCTCCAAGTCAGGTAGAAAAGTCTCAGATTCTTACTTACCAGGTAAGTAACCAAGGAGATTAATGTGCAAATGTCATTTTAAAAATACTATCTTCTGAGAAAATGATACAAAAGTCTTCTGAGAATATATTCTGTATGTGTGCTCTTGCTAGCTCTTCCCCCTGCCCCAGCCCCCAATAAATTTTAATGCTTTATATAATTTCAGCCAAATTCAGCAAATGAAAAGAAGTCTCAAAGATACCAGATTTCTTCAATGGTCCTTTGCCATGTGTGGCTCCTGGAGCCATTTGCTTGCTCCACAAGAACAGACCGATAGGCTTAGGTGGAAGTCATGAGGGAGCAGCTGGGCAGCTAGTGTGGGGGAATACTAAGTGATCAGCAGACGTGCGCTGCTGATCCATTCAACTTCTTAGGCTATGTTTGCCCTGCTGTTACTGTGTTCTAGTTTTATCTTGTTGACTTCCACAAAAGAGATCCCAGGTGTGAAGTAATACAAATGCAAGATGGCCAAGATGCAGGAGCAAGCATAGAAGCTAAGCTATTAGATAATAGAAACAACCTTTATATATTTTAAGCACCATCTCTTTCCTTTGTGTCTTTGCTAGTGTAAGCGAAACCCAATCTGTATGATTTCCAGAATCTCTTCCTTTAGACAATCCACACTCCTAGGGCATTACATGTGCTTGGGGGTGAGGATCCCACCAGAGAGTGGGGTGTTGTGGGGTCAGGTATCACAGAAATAAGCATTGAATACTTCTGAGGACTTTGTCTGAATGGTGGAATGATGGATGCGAACACAAACATTTAATCTAGAAAAGATTTGTCATTTTTTGCAGCAATGATTTTGTTATGAGTCTTAATGCCCTGATTAAGTGTAGCTGTGGAGGGGAGTGTTTCATCACCCAACCTGAGCTATTGCAGCCCAGCAGAGAAATAATTGAAGACATAAGATAACTGTCTACTCCAGAACCACTGTGTATTACCATCATCTGTGGAGAAGAGATACACAACTGAGTATCCTTCTGCAATAGTCATTATTGGCTTATTGACTTGATTATTTTCCTTTGATATGTATTCACTCAACAGATCATAGCAACCCCAAAGAGATTAATTACATGTATTTTTAAATTCCCTAAGTGCACATTTGCATAACTAGCATTTTTAAATATTCATAAATACATATTTGCTTGATAGATTGTAGCGGCATCATTTGCAGCTTCAAAAGGGACCTTCACTTAATCAAACCAGAAATGTTAATAATTTCTTGAGGCTCAGACATATGATCAGCATATTGTAGCACAATAAATACACTGAATATCAGCTGGAGCACAGTAACTGAGTGCATGCTTCTACTCTTTGGCACATGGGAGGAAATCTGACCCAGCTTAATCCCCTCTTACTGTGGTTTAAACAGATTCTCTTTGTGTTTACTATAGACAGAGAGCAAACTTATACCTAACTGCCATGGATTGGCTTGTTTGGGTTAAGTGGATCCTACATCGTTGCATTTTCTCAGTGAAAAAAGCCTTGCAGGCATGCCACTGTGGACATTCCCAGAAGGTTCTCCACACCATTAGCCACATTGGGTATGTCCATAGTGTTAAACAAAAAAGGCCAGGAAAGAATTGTGAGCACTGAAGCCATGGTTGAATCTTCAGCTTGACTCCCTGACTCTCTTTTGAAATCTTCCAATGAGCTGAGTCCAAGATACAGATCCAGCAAAGTCCTGGGAACAGCTCATATTGTCCACCAGGAGAGCACCAGCTGTGCATGCCTTCACCCTGTGCTGTCATCTGGTGCTATCTCAGGGGCCTATGCATCCTCAAACATGCCTGCATACCTTTTTGTCACGTCAAGAGGCTGCAACATGGACTATCAGAGCCATGACACTGATACGCTTGGGCCGGAGCCAAGTCCTCAGTACTTCAGAATATTTCAGTTAAGAAATGCATAAGATATAGTAATACTTGAACACTGGAGCAGGCTCCCCAGGGAAATCATCATGGCACCAAGCCTGTCGAGAGTTCAAGGACTGTCTGGAAGACACTTTTAGTCATATGGTTTAGCTTTAAGTAGTCCTATGAGGAGCAAGGATTTGGACTCAATGATCCTTATGGGTCCTTTTCCACTTGAGATATGTTATGATTCTGTGAGTCTGATACAGTCATAGCGGACCACAGTGACAGAGATCCAGGGCCATGTGCTATATAGTACAGATATACTGCTTCTCTGCCGTCGACAGCTTAGTCCCACAGAATTATGAATGTGGGCTGGCCTGTATATCCCTCCACAAGCAGAGCTGCTGAAGCCAACAGTAGCTTGTATCTCAGACACTGACTGATGTGAAGTTCCTCATTCCCCACTCAGCCTGGCTGATTCTATTTTAAATTCTGGTGTGCAGGGAAACAGTCCTGATTATCTTCAACTCAACAGAAAGAGGAGTGTAATTTTTATTCACGCAAGCAGATTGTGACCAGGTGTTACAACTAGAAGGGCTTCCTCCCCCTCTGCCTTCTCTTTTTCATTTTATATAAAGAGTCTTTGCAATATCAAAGCAGGAAACCTCAAAGGAGGGTAACAAGGAAGTTAACTCCTTCTGGGTCTGCCTATGAGGTGGTGAGTAAGATGTGAGGTGTGGTGCCTCATCAAGCAACAGAAAAATAAAAATAAAGAGGACAGTTTTCCCCACCAGCTGAGTTTTGAGCTCAGGTTCAGGATGAGAGAAGTATGAATTCAAAACATACAAGAAATGTTAAAGCTGTCACACATTACAGCTCATAGCTTGGAGGTGCAGGAAATGGGACTGAGGAAGGATTGAGAAATTCTGTTCATGATGTAGGTCTGATGGGAGCAGGGTGCAGGGAAAGGCAGAGGCACAGTGGTTTTGGGAGGTGGAAGGAGTAATCCCAAAAGAGGAAAGGAGTATGATATGATTCACATGCATCAGCATCCCTGAGCACACAAAGAGAGACTCTGGTGTTTGGGCTGTTGGTCCCACACCTATAGGTGCATTTTGGGGTCAGTAGTGACTGAGTGCTCGTACATCTGCTGTGCTGCTCTCGCTGTAGGCTACATGGCACCCTGAGTAGCTGCCAGCCCACGGAGCGGAGGAAGGCCAAGAAGTGGAAAACAATGATCTGAGCTTGTGTGTGATCCCACCTCATCAGACCACATCCCTGAAATCCTGTTCTGCTGAGTCAGTGTGGAGCACATGCATTTTGGTTTTCTGCTGGGTGATATTGCATAAACTGTGACATCTACACCAAATCAGATGCTTCCTGGCTTGGCAAGTGGGAAGCAAGGCTTTGAAAACAAAGCTGACCTTATGTCCCAGGGCTTGTGTTTTGAAACAGTTTCATAGCATTGCATCTTAGCAGAATTGATCTCCTGAGCTTAATCCTTCAGGGCAAATTTTATGGAGGTTGAAAGTTTTGGGGGCTCAGTAGTTGACACTTGAATTTCTTATGAGAATTATTGTGGTTTGGTCTACTGGGAATAGGAGCCAAAATGCAATTACAAGTATATAACTTGATTTAAAAATGGATACTCCATTATGACTGGATAACAGCCTCTGCCCATTAGAGCATCCCCTGTAGCTAGTAATTTATTTTGGAAACACAAATTCCAGACAATCACAACAACAGTTTGATCACCAAGGAATAAAACTTTTTATAGTACCTGAAAGTCAATCTTAGCTTGAATATTGTATCTGCTTGAATATAGTTTTGTCAGGAACCTACTAGTCTTTCAAACTTCACAATGGGGAATGGTGGAAGATCCCAACTCATCAAAGCTTATGCCATTTGTACTTCATTGCTGAGAGATCCTCTTTGTAAGGATAAAGCCACCTTTAATTTTAGTTGGAGCTGTAAAGAAAAACTACCTCTGCAGTTTTGATTGAGTCAAGAGTGTCATGACAATGAATGATTAATATGAATCCCTGATTCAGTGGCACTGAAATAAGCCCCTTACATCAAAAAAGAAAGCAGTCTCAAATGGAACAAGCTTATCTGACCTGTCTTCATTGAGGAGCAAAGGTAAAATGAAATACTGAAGTGGATTTTTGCTTTGTACAAGTTTCATATCTGCAGGAGTGGAATCTGGAGGTAAAGAGTTACCAGACATATTAATTAATCTTTGAATTCCCACTTGTCTGGCTTTCCTTTGGATGTCCCTTTTATTTGGTTATATCTTAACTCATAGTGGATGAGAGAGATGACCAACCTCAAAGTGTCAGACCTGCAGCTGGGCTGGTTTTCACCAAGAATTCAGAAAAATAACTTAATGCCTGTTGTTCAGTATACCCTTTTGAGGAAATTATGACTTTTTTGACCACTCTAAACCCTCCTAAGTTTCTGCCTTGTCAGATTTATTTTTATCATTAGCAAGTAATTATGTCACAAGATTAAAGTTTGTATATTTATTCTTTCTAAAGTGAGTTATTAACTAGCCCTTATTAGGACAAGGAACTGGCTCTGGATGACTTTATGTGGGAAGGAAAAAGAGAGACATTGGCATTAGTGCCAGGGCAATTTTTATCATTGAATACATGGAAAACAGGCCAATTGACAACTGTTATATTATCATTAATTAGATTTTCAGACAATAAAATTCAATATTGCTGTCAAAGTGTAATTTCTAGTTCTGTTAATCATTGAGAAATTTAATCTCATGACAATGTACGGATCCATGATACAATGCTTATCTTAATTACTAGTCATGCCCAAACTAAAATTAAAGAATTCTTATTATTTTTTTTTAATTCTTACAGACTGAATAGTTTGGACGAAACATATCGGTGGTGAGGTCAGGACACCCTGCTTTCGCTGCATTCACATCTAGTTGCTACTCCTTTTTGTGCTTCAAAGAGGTGACTGGTTTGGGATGAATGACGGAGGTGACAGGTAAGGTACTCCCAGACCTACGGAGCCAGGTCCATCGCAGTGCCTGAGGAGTGAAAGCCCTTTGGCTCAGTCAGGTGATTGATGCCCAGACAGACATGAGCTGCTCCTTCAGGGCTGCAGGAGAGAGTGGCTCTCCTTCTTCCTCCCAGGCCACCCTGCTCCAGGGTAAGATGGCAGCTGCCCTTCTGTCAGGCCCCTCTGCAAGATAACACCAGATCTGCTGCAGCCTAAAATATCAGCCTTAGGCTGGGGACAGTAAAATCAAGATAGTCTAACAGGCAACTGAAAAACCACAAGCTGAACCACAACCAATATTGCTTGTTTTTGGTAGTCTGGAAAGGCTGAGTTTAAAGGATTAGGGGATGCTGCCACAGTCTCTTCAGGTCACAGCCTCAGTGCTGCAAGATGAAGGGGTCTAACAGGGAGTCTTGACTGCAGACAACCCTAAGCCTTCTTTAATGATTGTGTCTGCAATGTGCAAATGCTCACAAAATGCTGTTTAAGTTCCTACTGCCAGAAAATGAGAGGTTTGAATTAAAACCTAGGAGGAATTATTTTGGGACAGTCTTGACTTCAGGTTTTCAGGTCCTTGGTGAGGAATCCACAGGGAAAGTCACATGTAGTCATGCTGATGTGCACAAACACACAAAAGGGTCAGAAAACAGACTCTCAGCCAGGTCTTATTTCAGTTTTACTCTAGGACCTACCCTGTTGACATATTCTAATCACAGCTACAGAAATGAAGTGATCACCTGGCCTGCCAAGATGGGGACTATAAAGACTGAAATCAGATGGAGCTCCCTCGGATGCTCCATGCCTTTGCGATTACAGCTTGTAGGAGAAGTGATCTCAAACCCCCTCAGGCTGGAGGAGGGGTTTGCCGTGGTGTTCTGGTGTCCACAAAGAGGTACTCTGGTCAGGGATTTCTTGCAATGCCTTTCTCCATCTGAGTCTCGAGGATACAAGATTGTCATGTTGTCAATGTCCCAGAGAATCTCAAAGAGGTAAGAAGCCCTTTCTGCATTCTGGAGTCAAGCTCTAAACTTTCATAGAGGTTATTTCTTAGAAACAGGTTACGGGCTTCCCCACTCTTTCATAAGTTCATGTGACCCCCAGATGTCATTATACACTGCACAAGGCATGAAATTGCCTAGCTAAGATGCCCTGTTACATTTCACTGTGCTATAAACTCTGATGCCTCTTAAGGAAAACACCTAATTTAGGAACTGAGATGCTCCAAAATTCTGCTATCAGCAATGGTGGAAGAGTGAGATCTCTGAAACCAACACAAGGCTTGAGTGGGCTGGAAATATCTGTCTCCTTCCTTTGACTAATGAGGTCACTAAGGGTGTAGAGGCACTTCAATTATGTGCCTGAGTCAGAGGGTGAATTCAAATATAAGCCCCCCGGAAGTCCAGAGTGGGACCACTGAAAACCACTGCAATGTTCATCTGCTCTCACATCTGTAATGTTTCATGTGCCATCTGTTTCATTATTGGGGTTGTAGGATTTTCTCAGACATAGCCTCCCTGCATGTGTTTGAGTCTCCACACTAGCACAGAGCTTGCTGATTTTCTTGCCAGATAATGGAAGAAAAAAGTAGGTGGATCAGCAGGATTTCTCAAGCATCATTTAGATGGGGACCAAGTGAATGTTAGGATCTGAATAGAATAAAATTTTAATGGAGGGTTTGTGATTGAGATTTAGAGTTTCTGCTTCATTTTTTATCTATTTCTTTTTCTATTTTAACTCTCATTATCTGGTTTCCATGGAAAACTTTTTCAATAGAGCAGGAGAACAGCTTCAATATTTTTCTTACAAAAGTTAATGAAAAAATAAGATGCATCTCTGTCTCTTTCTTTTTAAAGTCAAGAATCTCAAGCATGGAAAATTGAATTAGCCAAAATGGATTGGTTTCTTCTGGCCTCCATTTTCCTTCTTGAAATGTGCAAAGCAAATAAGAGCTGCTAGTCAGAACACCATTGAAAATGCCCTTAAACAACTGCTCTATTTTTTTGCTTTAGGAGAGCCATGCATGAAATAAGCACACATTCACAAGGCTGCCTGTCACTAAAGTGGTTTGATTAAGTTGCAGGGAGTGCCAGTTTAAATTGCAAACTCAGTAGGCCTTCTTGGAAGCTTCTTCTTTTTGCTCATTGGAAAACAACTTGGAATATATATTTGTCTTAATCCAGCCTAATCTGATCAGTTTCACAATGCCATCTGGGTCTCATCATGGGCTGGATGCTCTCAGTATTTGATCCAGGCAATTTTTTTCCATGCTAATGTCTATTCTTTAAGAATTAAGTATTTTGGAGAGGTGTTGTTCCCAGTTCATTCTTATTCATATGTGGAAGACATCCAGGAGCAACCACTGAGATATTTATTGCCACTAAGGAGTCAATAGCTGATTTATCTGAATCAGTTGCTATCAGTTGTCTTGGGAGTGGCTCAAAAACAATTCTGTATCTTTCAAGGATGGCATATTCCTTACCAAATGTTAAGCCTAAGTAAGCACCTGGTGGATTTGGATGACAGCACAGCATTATCTTAAAGCATTTCTCAGTGACTGATATGTCTTCCAGTAGATGATCCTACTTTCTGGGAAGAAAAACTTTCTAATGATAAGGATAGTTATGCTCTGGCACAGGTTGCCTAGGGAAATGATGAAATCTCCATCACTGGAGGTTTTTAAGAACTGGTTAGACAAGCAGCTGGCAAGAACATCTGATGTATAATCTACTCTGCCTTTGGGCACCACAAGATGACCTCCTGAAAGCCCTCTGACTATTTTGGGCTGAACAATGAACTAATCATCAAGAAGTTATGACAAGGGAATTGGAACAAATATTTTGTTTGTGCAAGAATTAAAAGTACAAGTAGAATAGAAAACACACTTTGTATATGACACTTAAATTAAAAAAAAATCTGAATCATTAGAGAGATGTCTACAAAGATATAGACCTAGGAATTTAGGTGCAAATGTGTAGAATTCTCATTTCAGAAAAAAAAATAACCAACATAAACCAACTGGGGAAAGCCTAAGTACTGTCAAGAGATTTCATGTGTAGGGCTTAAGGGAGAGATACGCAGCTGGAGAATGTGTTTTGAGATGGTATGTTGAAGTATATTTAGGTTACACAAGGATACCTGTACTTCACCTCTTGTTCAGACCTTCCAGATACAGAGGACTACATGTTCCAGAGCCTTAGACCCATGGTTTAAGACAGAGCATGATGGAGACAGAAATCTATTTCACAGCTTCCTGTGTATGAGTCCCTTATTCAATATATGTGAAAGAAATAAAACACTAATTTGCATCCCAAGAAGCTCTGACAACCTAAGGGCACCAAACTGTGATATTAAAATACAGAACTAAGACTGCTTATGTCGCAGTTGAGGTAAAATTCACTTTGTGCAGAAAATCAGGGGTCTTGTGATAGAGTATGTTTCTCTCCAGGTCCCAGGGTAGAGGATGGCTCTTACCTTTATCCAGTGGCAGCAGAGCTTTGAGTGCAGGGTGACCTTGTGTGTGTCCCACATGCATGTCTAAGATATTTGACAGTGTGCTTAAAGTCTTGGTCAGAAATATGATGAACATGTTTCTAGAATGCTGTATTCATAAAGTGTTTTTTGTAATAAACACCAACCACTGGACTAATTCTACAGCCAGAACTGATGTTAGTTGTTAAATTGGTGAAGATCTTCACAGATTACTGCATTTATGCTAGGAACAATACATGACAATCTTTAGAGTGAGTTAGATTTCTTCTCTTATCTGAAGAGTAGACTTCCCAATGAATTTAAGCTTCGGGTCCTTCCCCAGACTGACCTGTTTCCAGTTGCAGTGTATTTGGGAACAACAGCTAGTCCTGCTCATCGTTTTCTTCTTCTTCTCTTTTTCTTCCCATTCCTTCCTTCTTTTATTTTTTCTCTTTTCCTTTGGTCTCTTTTTTCCTTTTTCTTTTTTCTCTCTCTTTCCCCTTTCCCTTTTATCTTTCCTTTCTTTCCCCTTTCTATCTCTTTCTCTTTTTCCCATCTTTCATCCAAGTCAAGTTTTTTTTGTGCATGATGGTAATTGATGAGTAATCTCCCTGTCTTGATCTTGACCCACGAGGTATTTCATCTTATTTTTGCCCCTGAACCTGTTGGGGAAGGGGAGTGACAGAGTGGCTGGGGACATTTGATAACAGGCGATGGTCAACTCACTGTACTCCTGTGGGACACCCAAGCAGGGGGCCATGGAGCACTTAGGGCATTTTGTTCCAGGCGTGGCTGTCTGCCTTTTAAACACTGTCCAATGGATATCTCAGCTCTTCAGTGGAAGAAGGTCCCGAGCAAGCCAAGAGATGACCCAGCATGGAGCCACGTGGACTGCTGCCAGTGGGTGCTCAGGAATGAGTGTATGGTGGTACCAAAGTGGAGAAGGCACAGGTGTATGCCCATCCCCATCACCTTCTCTCCTGCAGAGCATGTTGCACCTCCATAATGGACTGAGGCAATTTGGAAGTGCAGATCTTTTCCATCATGAGCAGCAGAAGGCACTCCCCGGTTTAGGAATTTTTTCCTTTTGCTACATTCAACTATCTGTATATATATGTTATTTTAACCTCTAATAAGAGGGTTTCCAACTTGAAACTCATATTAAAAATAGTTACATTGCTTGCCTGACTAAAATGGTTAGCTGTGACCAAAATGGTTTTGTCCTACTTCTCATTCATCTGCCTTTTTCCTGACTCACCTCAGTAGGACTTCTGCCCCACGCAAAGCACAAGTCCACATGTTACCAGGATGCTAGAACTAGGTCACACACTCTGAGGAAAGCTTTCCCATTCCTGAGCCAGGCCTCCTTACAGTGTCCCTGGGGCTTCTCACCCGTGTATGTTTTCCCAGGCTGATCCAGTAGTATGGTTGGGACACATGGGTGCAAATGATGTAAAGAGAACACAAAGCGAAGGACAGTCATTTGCTAAACTCCACAGTTTGTGATGCGTGTGTAATACAGATGTCTTCATTCAGGAGAGGATTTTGTTTGTTTTTTATTTTAGGTAGCTGCTGCTGTTTCTTGTTTTCTGTGAAGGTCCCAACAGTAGGATGCTGAAGAGGTTTTTGGGTGTCAGGTTGGTTGCAACCAAGCAAATCAGAATAAGGGTGAAATTCTGTGTCTATAGCTGGGGATGTAAGATGGCAATATTTTAGGAAGAGATAAAGGCAAAATCTGACTTTTTTCAAACATCTTCACATCTCATTGAGGGGATCTGCATGGTTAAGGAAATGTGGTAATGATTCCTCTATATTTCTGTTCAGTTGCAAAATATTTTTTGCCATGCGAAAAGGTTTCTCTCTCATTCTGACTGGATGATATATCTATGTTGGGTACATTGTCTGTTCACTTACCATCACAGCCTGACCTGAGATGCTTCTTAGGAGTCTGATGGAAGTTCACATGAGCCATTGTTTTCTTTAGAAAGCAGATATTGGCCTAAGAGACCTCTTTATCTCTTTCATCCTTACTGCTGTTTACCTTATATTTTTTAATGAGCAGAAAAGAAAAGACTTGAATAAAGTACCCTCATTCTGTGCAGAGAGGAGCATAATCTAGATTGCTACTCATTAGCATGGGTAAAAAGCTCTCTGTTAGCCTTTCTGAGATGATCGTGTCTCACTGCACAGATTCTTCATTCTTTTTCACACCACTGCTTTCTTTTTTTGGTATAAATTTCAAAATTTTTAAATAGAAAAGGCCCATTTGAAGGGGCCAGATTCACGACCAAACTAAAGGTATAAATGAAGGTTTGTAATTTAAAAGTGAAATAAGAAGTCAGAAGCAAAAAAGAAGTTATTATTTCTGTTGCTGGTTGGATCTGGGCCCAGAGCTCTAGCTGGGATATGTGAGCAGAACATCTGTTTCACTTAGCAGGTGCATCTTTTTATCTTGAATGAAGTGATGGTCCTATTCCCTTTGGTTTCACTCAGCAGGTAAAATGGCACATATGTAAAGCAGAACAGCATTCTCAGTCAAATCTTCCCTTTTCTTCTCCTCAACATAGATTTCAATAACTGAAAAAAAAAACCAAACCAAACACCAAGCTACCTAAATTTATTTCAATTCAGTAATAGTTTAACTGGACAATTATTTCCATTTCAATGATTTTTCTTCGCTCCTCTTACCCCCTCCAGTCTCCATCTTCCCAGGTACATGACCTCTACTCTGCCTTACCAACCCCTCCTCCAAACTTTCTCTGAGTGCAGCAGTCAGTACTATCTACACACACTGCCTTCTTCCACTGCAGAAGATACTGACAAATCCCTATGTGGACCTGGCCCCTGATCCCACAGGAAGGTGGGAGCTTGGACTGGTACGTGATCTGGGTGTAGCATCCACACTGGGCTTGCCTCTGGCTCCCCTAGGCTCAGCTAATCCTGTTAACAATTAACTGCAAGGAGCTGTTGACTCCCTCAGAGACAGAGACACCTTGCAGAGAGACCCTAACAAATTAGAGGGCTGGGCAACGACCAACTGTGTCAAGTTTAACAAACACAAGTGACGGATTCTGCACCTGGGATGGTGCAAAACTGGATGTACATACAGGCTTGGGAACAAGACGCTGGAGAGCAGCATCATAGAAAAGGACTGTGGGGGTCCTGGTTGATAGAAAATGGAAAATAAATCAGCAGTGCCCTGGCAGTCAGGAGGGCCAACTGTGTCCTGGGGGGCATCAGGCACAGCATCACCAGCCGGTTGAGGGAGGGGATTGTCCTGCTCTGCTCTGCACTGGGGTGGCCTCACCTTGAATATTGTATGCAATTTTGGGTGCCACAATGTAAGAAAGGTATTAAGCCATTAGAGAGTGTCCAAAGGAGGGCCTTGAGGGGAAGCTGCATGAGGAGTGGCAGAGGGCACTTGGTCTGTTCAGCCTGAAGAAGAGGAGACTGAATGGAGACCTCATTGCAGTCTACAGTTCCCTCATGAGGGGAAGAAGAGGGTGAGGTAGTGATTTTTTTCTCTTTGGTGGCCAGCAGTACAACTTGAGGGAACAGCAAGAAACTGCATAAGGGGGTGTTTAGGTTGGATATTTGGGAAACATTCTTCACAAAGAAGGTGCTTGGGCACTGAAACAGGCTTCCTAGGGAAGTGGTCACAATGCTAAGCCTGTCAGAATTCAAGAAGTGTTTGAACAATACTCTCAGGCACATGATGTGATTTTTGGCGTTGTGTTGTTCCGGGCCAGGAGCTGGACTTCAATGATCCTTATGGGTCCCTTCTAACTCATGATATTTCATTAGTCTATGGCCCTCAGGGGTCTATCAGTGAGAGGGAAAAAGGGGTGGGGAGTGAAGTCTGGATAGTCTGCTTTTCTTTCCCCTCCTTCCCTATTATGAGGACCACTGAACTAGGGAATTCTTCACTGATTTTTTGCTTTGACTTCTAAGGTCCTTGGCCTTCTGTACAGAAAGCGTAATCTTTTTATTTGTTGCTTCTGTTGAAGGCTCTTAAAATATTTCTCCAGAGTGTTAGTGGCCTTCCTTTTATTTATTGGAATAGCGGTTCTATGAACTGACAATGTCATCTGTGTTTTGCTGATGTATCAGGTTCTTTCCTTGGCTCTTACACAATCTTTATTGAGACCTCCCACTGACTCACTGAAATCACTATGAAGTAACACTCTATGTTTCCTTTCTTATCCTTTCATGTGCTTTTATACCTTTGAGGTCTGTTTGTACAATGAAACCACTCTGATTAGGCCAGGCCTAACTGATTACACAAATCTCAGAACTGTGTAGCAAGCAGGTTGGATGGGAATTTAGCTAATTAGTGACTAAAACGATGTCAGGCTTTAGCATGAAGTGGATAACCCATCTTATTAAATGGAAGTGAAGAGTAATGCAGAAGAAGCACTATTGCAACACTGAAAAAATGTGTTTTAGATTCTTCCCCCATATTTAAGGACTGTCAAGAGGTAAGGCAAGGGGTAAGATCACACATACTCAGCGGCTCATTAGCACAGTCGTCTGATGCTGTCTTTATAATGGACCACCATTCCCTAGTTAAAGACTGCAGTTTGTTCCTGAATCTTTATAATCAGTTAATATGTGTACCGGCATTTTGACATCATTCATCTAGTACAAATACAATTCTTAATACTGTAAGATTTAGACCAGAAGCATTTGGGGCATTAAAGAGGAAACACATTCTTTTTATGTGGTGGAAATTTGAAGTTCATAATTGTCAAACATATGGTTGTATTTCCATTCAGTTTTATATTCTGCACAACTTGTCGTAATCAATGTGATAATGGCAGTAAGAGGGGACAGATTTTTTAAGTCTCTTACTCTTGTACACAAATGATCCAGTAATGCGATTTGCAAAGGCCATGAAAATGAAATTAATGTTTTTATGGGTTATGCATAATTATTGCTTTTAAATTGCAAGCAGACCTGGGCCAAATTTAAGGCTTAGATGAACTGGATTACTCCTTCCCTTCCGTCTCATCTTAAATCCTAGGCCATAAGAATCAGTTGTATTTTAAACCCATCCCTGTAGTTTGTAATGCTTTTCTGGGGTGTGCAAAGCTTTGACAGTCTACTGAACCATGCTAAGGGGACATATCGGTGTACCAATAAAGACCCATGGGAGTGAGGACTGTAGCGAAAGATCAAGAAGTAAATAAAAACATTAAGAAGCAGAGGTGTAATGAAACTGAAGATTTCATCAGGAGGCAAGAAAAGAAAATTATTCGCAAGGACAGTAAACAAGGAGCACATTGTTCAAGGATTGTGTGTGAATGAATGGATAGAGACAGAAAAAGTGGTTTTGTAGGTTGGGTCTGTGCCCTGACACACACAGTTCTTAGAAATTACTGGGTCAGGTACCTAATATTTCTGCCCCTCACTTTTCTATCTATAAATATGAATGATAAAACTATTGCTAACTCACCAGGATATTTTCTGACTCATTTGTGCTATTTAGAAACAGGGTGTGTTAAAAGGGGCACCAGTGTGGCAGGAAGAAGGGAAGAAACAACCAAGATAAAACAAAGAGAAAAAAAAGCAGAGAATGAAGATCCTGACAGACTAAATTAAGGTAGGCCGGAGGAAATCTGACTGGTTTTGTGCCCTCATTATTAACTTTTACTGTAAAGATATTCCACATACTCGATGTGGCTGCCTGCAGTGTCAGCTGCATTGGAGGGAGAGGGAGGATGGGAAAGTCAGGACACTCAACAGTTCAACTTTCTTCTTTACAATACGCCAAAGTCTTGTTGAAACCAGGTATTCTTAGGACAGTCTCTAGGCTGTAGCTTTCTCTCAAGGATCTTATGGATTTAACTATTTGCAGCACTAGCCCCTTGTTTCTTTTCAGAAACAGCATCTAACACAAGTTATGCTCGTTATTCCCCTCCATCAACCCCCCAGCTTCCCTTTCAGCTGACACTGAAACTTAGCTTCAAGCTTTAAGCTTATAAAGTCTTTGAGGAAAAGCCTTAATGAGGACCTGATCCTTTAAACCTCTGATCTAATTACTCTTAGTACAATGTTTCTATTTTGGATACTGCAACAGATCAAATTTGCATGTTTGAAGACAGCACTATTCGATGGACAAGAAGCAAACCCCACCCTGTAGGCGAAATAAATTTTCATACATAAATAAAAACATGAATAGTACCTATGTAAAGCAGCTGGCATAATTTCAGAAGAAGTCTGGGAGGTGAGCCTGGGGAACTACAGAAGTACAGAAATATTTTTTCTTCCTTACTGTATGTTTACTGGTTGAATAGCAGCAGAGGAGATTTGAGGCCACAGTGGTGTAATCTGTTAAGTGTATCAGTAGGGAAATAGCACAAAGAGGCTTGAAAACTGAAGTTCTGGAGTGCATGGAAGGATGACCCAGAGAATGATCGAAACCTCATAGGTCTAATTCAGTGAGAGCAAAGGAAGGCAAGGTTGAGTCTGACAAGCCAACACTTTCACTTGATCTGTTGCTGCAGCCTCAGAGTTCTGTGTGCTTTTATCATGTGTTTTCATTGTGACTGGGACATGATTCTCTGCATTGAGCTCCAGATGGTGTATGAAGATGCTCTTCTTTTCAGATGCACTGGGTAGCTTTGCCCATTGTGGAACACGTGTATGTATTTCTGTACAATGAGTGCTGACGGAGACCTACCTGAGCAGCAGGTATGGACATGGTCGATTTACAGTTCTGTGCCTTAAACCGTCCAAGTATATTTCAAGAGATTGAACAATGTTGCCTACTTCCCTGGCTGCAAAACTGTCAGTCACTGCATGGATGCCTGTGCTGCTGTTTGGCTTGGCTGGAAGCCTTCAGAGTGTGAAATGCTACCACTGGCAAGCCAGGTGTGAAGTGAATTTGCCAGGTACTGCTTAATGGGGTGTTACTGTAACTTCAAACCCTCATGGTAACCACTTCTAGGTTAACACCCTTCAGAAACTAACCAAAAGACAAACAATAAGCCAGAGAAATATTAAAATGCTATTATGAGCCATGGTTTTGTCCAATTAGCAGACTCTGCTTTAGGCTTGACTCAAGTGGCTTGTCTATATAAGGATATATTAGTCATTTTCCTTTTTTATTTTTTTTTACCATAAAAGCAACAGATGTGATACTCTGTGGTCAGCATAGACAAGAATGATTCATGGCTAGGCATATTTAAACCTCCACTAGAAAATTATCCATCTGTGACCCTTTCCACCTCTTCTCCCTTATTTCAGACAATCGGAGCCAAAAGCACCTGTCACATGATAGATCTCAAAATTCATACACAATTCTCCCCATATGTCTTAGTTTTGACGTGGATGGGAGATATCAGCTGCTCCTGCATAGGCTATTGGACTGTAGCAACACTAAGGCAGTGATGAAGAAATTCTTGTGCTGCAATGATGTGGGTGAGCAAAGGAGCCGCTACTACTGAGCAAGAATCAATTTGATCTTGTATTATATGGCAGGTTTAGCTCTGCTACTTGTTTTATAGCCATCACTGGAGCATTTTGGTGAGAAAGGTAGCAAATATTGGAGTCTATGCTTTCAGATGAAGATGTGGGAGAGAGATGGGCTCAGAAAGAAAGGAAAAGGGACTGCGGACATGGAGCATGGAAGAGGATGGCAGTGAGTGCTGTGCCTGTGAAATAATTGAGGAAGAGCTGGGAAGCAGAAACTGAGCCACTGAGGTTGTGTGCAGAACAATATGGGGTTTGGGAAATGAGGGAATCAGAAATCCTATTATACATGGGCTGGGAGTTTTGGCTTGGGGAACTGGCATTTGAAGAAATGTAAGGATAGGGCTTTCACCTGAATAGGCAGGAGAGATGAAAAGGCTGTTATCCCATGAACATTTTGGTGGCAACATTGAGTCTACTTGGCTACATATGTAGATCTGTGTGGAATTGCTTGGAGCCCAGGGAAAGTGCTCTGCTCAGTCTGGGAAGTGACTCCACACTGCTGGGTGCTGTAAAAGAAGCTTGGTCTTGCTTATGAAGCAGGACTGGAAAGCTAGGGCTGTATGTACTGTTGACCTCCTCTTAGTACTGCTCTCAGGTCTGTTATCCTGCCACTTCAGTAGTACGTGGTTCTCCAGTGGCCTCTGAGAGCTGCACACCCAAGGAGTGGCCTGCTCAGGGTTCTGCTGAATAGTGACTCACGACTGAAGGTGACATCTCCACAGGAAATTAAACTGGTAATCTGAGTTCCACTGAGTAAAGAAAAACAGTAAGAGGTATATCAGTGTTTAAAATATGTGGAAAACATAGCACTCTGAAATTCAGTGTAGGTAAAAATAAGCCAGTCCTTTAGAGGTGATGTAAGGTCTCCTCCCACAGAAAAGAGAAACTAGTGAATTAGTAAGCTTGATAAACTGGGATGGGGGACAGGTAATGGAGATGAGACAGCTCTGATGAACCTTGTCTGACAACTGATCAGATGTGAGATTAGGTACTGTAATGTGGAGCACAAACAAGACAGGCCAATGAGCTTTTCCAGCTGAAGAGTCAGAAGTGGTAAATCACAAAGAGGGAAAGCCTTGCATTTGCACTCTTGGTTTACAGCATGGAATAGACTGAATCCCCCCCATGCTCTAAAGTACAAACATATACATAGAAATCATGTTACAAGAACTCCAAAGCTGCAAAATTAGCTCTTCCAAATTAGGCTCCTTCTGTGTTTTTAACTTAATAATAATTTTCTATGTCTATTTCCTGTCACAATCTAATTTCCTGGTGGACGATTCAGAAGCACTGCTTACTTCAGTGTACAGAATCAACATATCCTTCTGCCTCATCCTGTGCTGAATCTGGATGCTTGTTCCAATCTTTTTCTCTGTGACCAGCCAGCTTCATTCTGGCACCTTAAGCTCTCCTATCTCAAATTCCAGTTTCCTCATTCAGCAGGTCCTCTAATGAATTCTCACTGCAAATTGCCCACTTGTTTTTAACTGGAATCAACCTTGCCTAATGGAAGGTGTTCCTGTTCATGGCAGGGGGGTTGGACCAAGATGATTTTTAAGGTTCTTTCTAACCCAAACAATTCTATGATTCTATGATTTCCACTTAGCACTGTAGCACTTTAATTTTGTCATCTCTTTGTTGACGAGTTCTTCCCTTTTGCCATTCCGCATCTTCATTTTTGCTCCTGGGAGTCTCTCCAGTTTAGCTCCATGGGCTGATCTCCTTCTGGGCCTGCTTGTATGATGTCAGTCTTTTGCACACTGTGAATCTGCCCAATTAGGCCTGGTTCTCATGTGCAACCTGGCTCTTTGTCAGGTTGTCCATTGCCTTTCCCTCAGCCTTTGATTTTATAGCCAGTTGTGAGAAGGAAGGGGTTTCTCTCTCTCTTTCTCCAGTATCAGGCTTTTTTTGCCATTCACTTGTTCACAATTGTCTTTCCTATTTGTCTACACACTGCTTTTTGCTGATGACGCCGCCCTCGTTGCTCACACAGAAGCAGCTCTGCAGCGCTTAACGTCCTGCTTTGCAGAGGCTGCTGAGCTTTTTGGGCTGGAAGTCAACCTGAAGAAGACAGAAGTTCTCTACCAACCTGCACCTCAAGAAGTCTTCCATCATCCTCACATCACCATAGGCAATTCAGAGCTTAAGTCAGTCCAGCAGTTCACCTATCTGGGAAGTATCATTTCCTCAGATGGTAAGATCGACAAAGAGATAGACAACAGGCTAGCAAAGGCATACAAAGCCTTCGGAAAACTCCATAAAAGAGTCTGGTCCAATAAACACCTGAAGAAAAGTACAAAGATCAGTGTCTACAGAGCCATTGTACTGTCCACTCTTTTATATGGGTCTGAATCATGGGTCATGTACTGCCACCACCTGTGGCTTCTTGAACGCTTCCATCAGCGCTGCCTCCGTTCAATCCTAAACATCCACTGGTCTGATTACGTGACCAATGTGTCTGTTCTTGAACAGGCAGGGGTCAGCAGTATCGAGGCCATGCTGATGAGAGCACAGCTGCGCTGGGCAGGGCACGTCTCCAGGATGGAGGATCACCGCCTTCCGAAGATTGTGCTCTATGGTGAACTCACCACCGGCTGCCGCAAGAGAGGAGCCCCGAAGAAGAGATACAAGGACTCCCTGAAACAACACCTCAGCCTTGGCCATATTGACTGCCACCAATGGTCCACTCTGGCCTCCAATCGGGATTCATGGAGACACACCATTCACGATGCTGCTCCTTCCTTTGAGAATGCATGGAGAGTCAGTCTTGAGGAGAAAAGACAATGCAGAAAGAACTGTTCCTTGCCAATGTCACCTAGGGAGACGTTCCGCTGTGCCTTTTGTGACTGGACCTGCCTATCCCATATCGGCCTTTTTAGCCACCAGCACGCTTGCAGCAAGCATGGGTAGTGCCCTTCCCAAATCTTCGTTCGAGAAGCCTAGCCATGATGATGATGATGAGATGATGATGACACACTTTCAATTACTGTCTTTTGATCTTGCTCATTCTGGTCATCAAGACATGGGAACTTTTGATGGAGTCTTGCAAGGGAAAGAGCAGGACTTTTTAGAGTGGAGAAAAAAAACTTGTTTATCCTCTTTACTTGAGGGGGTAGGATCTTCCACCACGCGTGTGAATGCTATTCAGATTCCCTTGGTTGCTTGTGATCTGTATGTACCTGGGCAATCTGCAAGCATGGGCCCAAGATCCTGACAGAGTGTGGGGTTTGTGCAGAACAGCTGCCTGACATGAACTGAGCCAAAGGGACGCACATCTGCATATTTCCTACCAGGAGAAATCATCCATGTCAGATGCAGGGGCTACATGGTCAGTGAAGCATCATATAGCATAAGAGTTGCTATGAAATGAAAAAGCCCAGCCATTTGGAGTGCTGTTTCTCCTGCACCACCACCCAAAGCCTCCCCACTCTGGGGAGCAGTGTGGGCCATCTATCTCCACTTGGTCCTACAACTCTGACTACTCTATTCCTGCCTACCTTGCCTACTCCTGCTGCTCACAGACTGACATAACTGGTTGCCCACTCATTACTCAAAAGGTTCAGCATTCTCCTCTTTCTCTTTCTTTCCATGTTTAGGTTGGGGTAATGTTATACATTGTGGCAATTTTGAGGGAAGAACTGGGAAAACTAGTGATCCCAGTAAAAAGTGTATGGCATTACATCAATTTTGGCAGTCTGAGATCCAGTTGCAAGCAAGACCCAGCACTGAGTATTTTCTCTAATTTTGCATGTGTTCTTTCCAGTTGTTGCTGAAGTAAGTAGGGTATAAACTAGTCTTCTTATGAGATTGATATTGCAGTTGCTGCTTAATAGTTCTTAATAGTTCCAAAAGAAACTTCATTAAATCTTGGTCAAAGGGTGAAGAGCCACAGTTTTGTCCTTGTTGAATGTGAAAACTGAAATCTGGGATCAGAGACAGGTTTCATTTACTTTTAGATGTAAAGAACATAGTTTAATTGATGAGAAATGGTCATGATGATGTAAGAACTGTTTACATTCTGAATCTATGTCAATAATGTAGCAAGATGGCACTCAACACCTTGAATAAGTTCTCTAAATGTTTTGAAAGTGCCTGACTGACTTTACTGATTCTAGATACAAACTTAGCTAAAATTCTACTTTATGTGAATGTGGCCCTTCAAGCAGTATCCTGTCTTCCTTTTAGAGGCTCACACAAGCTGTGTTTACTTGAGTTGCAAATTGTAAGTTTGAGATAGCAGAGAGCTGAACAAGCTGCTTGCTACTCAGGGCTACAGGGCTGGCTTTTTGTCCAGCCAACAGAGATGCAGGGGCTGTGTTTTCTTAACTTGTACTCATAAAGTGCCTGATGTGGACACTGTGACTGTTTGTCTGCAAAGGCTCTGTGGGGAGCCAAGCCAAACTGCTCCTGTTCCCCTGGGCTTTGGCTTCATAGCTGGAGTGTTAGGGGCTATTTTGGGTAGTTTGAAAATAGCTCTAAGCAAGTGTTTATTATGTCAACAGGTAGCAAATGGTTGGAATTAACAATGGTACTAAGTGTAAGCTACAGTTTTTATAAGCTTTCAAAAGTCCTCTATTAGCCTAGTACTGTTGGAATTTTAAAAAGTACATTAAAAATAAATGCAAATGTAGCCATACTTTCAATCAGGATTTTTGAGAGAGTGGGCAAAGGATGAAGACAAAGATGAGGTGCTTGAATTAGTGTAGCCTGAGAGATAAACAACAGGGCAGATGTATCAGACATTACCTGCTTGACAACCAGGATGTTTTTTTGCCAGGTATCAAGAATGATGAATATACAACAATCAAACTAACTTTTATTTATCAGCAAGAAAGCTCACTGTGCTGTTCCATGTCAATAGGCTACTGTGTAACATAAAGTGAGTTTTGTTTTCATACGTGAGTGTTGACATCTCCCACTCCTCCAAAGAAGCAGCAGCAGCAACAACAGCAGGAGACTGATGGAGGCTGAAATGAGCATGGGGGCTGCAAGTGACTGGGAGGTCTGAGCAGGTCTTCACATCATGGAGCTTGTTTCTGCTATGACAGACAGGTGGGGGACACACACAGGTTCCTGCCATGCAAGGTCACCCCTAGAAGCAGTTCACTTCTCTCCTATTCGGAGACCTCCACAACACAGACAGCTCTTGAGCCACCCCTGAGGGCTGGGAGCTGAGAGCTAAAAGCAAGACAGGAACTATCCTTGTGGTGTAGATGATTGAAATTCTGTGCCTGGGAAAGTTGCCTGTTATACAGGTGCAACCTGCATGTTACCATTGGCAGGACTATGAAAGTCCTTAGGACAAAGGAAGCTCAGAGAGCACCTCCCTCTTATGTGAAACATCTGTATGAACCAGACTTAGAACTTCCTTAAAACTGGAGGTATTTAGGTTTGAGGTTTTGCCTTGGGCTTCTCTCAATATTGACTTTTGCTTGCATTTGGACTATCTAGGTCAATACTAGATATTTAAACCCTAGAAAGCACCTATTTTTAGTTACTGAAGGAGGTAGTTTTGATTTATTTTTAGGAAAAAAACCCTAGTACTATAAAGGTAGGTTTAAATCTGCTTATCCAGATACTGTCCTTTGGCACTATTACAAATACATTCATGCTCAGTGTACTGACTTTTGTCAGCCTTTCTGATGAGCTATTAGCAAATGACCTGTTTCTTCACAGACTAACATCAATTTGTTTAGCATACATGACAAGACTGGTTCCTGAATTTCAACTTAAAATGCAAGAGGATTCAGGAATCTCCATTTTAAAAACTCATTTTTAGTTTGGTTGTACTTATTATTACATTAGTACACCACAACATCGGCCATTACATAGTCAAGAAGCAAATTCTGATTTCTGGTACAAAAATCTTGTGATCTTGCTTAGGATTTGTTTGGCAACATCTATAAGCTTGTAACAAACTCTGATAATGATTTTTTTTTCAACTGAGGAAACATATTTACCTTAAGAAAACATCTTGCTGCACTGTAGGCAGGATAAATATCAAGTGGAGGACAAAACTCCAAGTACTTGGCAAAAATGCTTTGGCAGGGATGGGAAGTGTTTCACACAAACATTAGGAGTGGTAGCACTGATGGAGCCCTGGCAAATGTGTCCAGTATCATCCCTCTTTGCAACTGAAGTTGCAGCAGAGTAAGGGGATTACAAGCTCTTGTACTGCTGTCATATGAAGCAGTGACAACTGCAGGACACTGCTACAATGTATGCACTTTGCTGAGCTTCCTAGAAGCAGAAGAGTCTGATTCTGCTCCTTGAAGTCATCTTCAGCTTCATCTGTTTTCAGGAGCTGCAGGTTGAGATTACATGTTCCCTCTCCTTTCCCCTATCTGTTTGGGGTTTTTTGTGAACAATAACTTAATAACTCAGAGCTGACTCAAATATTCTTTAAATTTAACTTAAATTAATGGAACAGATGTGATGGAAAACTACCCTTTAAGAGATATGCAAAATCATGGGGGGAGTAATGTGCCACTCTTTATTTGGCAACTTTGGGTATTGCTCCCTTTGCTTTCCTTTGGGGCCTGAATGTTCCTCCAGTCACCAGGTCATTGAGCATTTTGGGGTGGTTTCTTTCCTAATTCTCATGATCAGGCTGTTTCACTTTGCACAGAGTGATTAACCAGAACACTGAATGCTGTCTGGATCCCTCATAAATGATCTGATATAAATTCAGTCTCTGCGCCCTGGCTCCTTCCATGGAGCACTGAGCTGTTACACAGTGAGGAGCTTTTCTACCAAGGACTGAGAAAGACCTTCTCATAACTCACTCAGGACCCTTGGGCTGCAGTGCATATCTTGGCCTCAGAATACACACAACACCAGGCTACAGGTCACTCCATCCATGCCATGTTTTCATTAGTTTCATTATTTCCCTGCCACTCTGCCAGTGGGTTTTAGCTCTTCAAAAATAATCCATTTAGTCTCACAAAACTGACAAATGGTAGGTAAATTCTCAGCCTTGCTTGCTGCTCAATCTCTTCTCCATTTGTTTTGCCATGTGCCAGAGAGTCACTGCACTTAAGAGACAGTTGAGCAAATAAAAGTATTCTCTCTCTCTGTTTAGGGGGAGATTAAATAGAAGTATATATCTCTCCCTTACTTTTGTAGAGTTTATCCCACATTTATTGGAATAATACCAGATTCCCTGTTGAACAAAGGATTTTGAGGTGCACCTGAGTTGTTTTTGGCAGCCTGACAGTCACTGTGTGATCCCTCCTGCAGTCCCATTACACTAAACCTCTATGGTTCTCTAACTGATGTCTTCTGTTAACTGCCTGCATTGCTATTTGGCACATTTATCAATAAAGTGACTTGATTTCCATGAGTTTTTTGGGCTAGAGTCATGCTGCTATTCCTGGAAGTATGCTTTCCTGAGATAAATTGTGGGAAATGATAGCTGAAAAATGTCAAATTTAGAAGAAAGTGGGTGGAAACCTGAATTTTGTCACTTACTGCTTCAGCTGGCACTAAATGAGTTTTCAGCTCCCTGCTCCCTCCCTCACCTCCTTCATGGCAGCAGAGTGTGACTGTGCCTAAATATGATGCTGTGACAGGGTCACAGTGAACTCCTCTTCCTGCAGTCCAGGTGGAACACCGTGTACGGAAATGCTGTTGCACAAACATAAGCGCTTTACACTTGCAAATGTTACACCCACCTACGGTTACAGAGGAAGGGTTTCCATGATGCATTCCTCATCTTCTGACATAGCTGCAATGATTTATATGCATGCTGAGGTTGAGGCAGAGGAGTTTGGGAGAACAGTAGGTGTTTGGGGAAAAGCTGCTTCTGCTCACACACACAGTAACCCCTGCACACAGAGGACGTTGCAGCACAGGACTGCCCTTTAATGAGTAGTGGGAATCTGGTTCTGTAACCTCAGTGTCTGTTCTGGTTTGTAGTTGCTTGAGAAGAGTGTTTTGCTTTAAGGCAAAGATTTTGTGTGGGGTTCGGAGAGACTGTGAAAGCCAATTTGAGAGTATTATATAAGCAGAAGGAGAGATATTCCAGGCTCTGTGGTTTGAGAGGATGATGTGAGGAAAGGCTTGAAGCTTGCTGAAAACTGGTAAGTGTAGCCATGCCAAATGTATGGACACCCTGAAAACACCACTTGGCAAGCTGCCCTTCTATGGTTTGTGGTATGGAGGCAGGAGTCTGACTGGTGCCACCGGGTGGAGATTGCCAGCTCCCAGGAGAGGTATGGCGGGTATCCTCTCTGCTAGGCCCTCATTCTACATGCCATGAACCAAAAACTAATATCCTCCAACTATTTAATCTCAAGTCACACCTTTGGGCCTCTGTCAGCTCTTTCTAACAGTGTTCCAGGGTGCACTCTGTCTATCCTTATTCCTCCCCTCATTAATGGGATGTCTTGTTTCTTTTTTCTCCTCAGTAGGCTAAGTTAAGTGCCTCCATCAGTATTACAACTCAATTTCTGCCATACAGACTTGATGGAGCTGTAAGGATCATGGTAACAACACAGACTTCATGACAAAGTACAAGCTATGATTCAGAGTCTGTGACCTAACTGCGACCTTCCAGTACTTGAAGGGAGCCCACAAGAATGAGGGAGAGACTTTTTGCAAGAGCATGTAGTGACCGGACAAAGGGGAATGGCTTCAGACTGAAAGAGAGTAGGTGTAGCTCAGATATTAGGAAGAAATTCTTTATTGTGAGGGTTGTGAGGCACTGGAAAAATAGCTCAGAGGGCTTGTGGATGCCACATCTCTGGAAGTGTTCAAGGCCAGGTTAGATGGAGCTCTGAGCTCTGGCCTAGTGGAAGGTATCCTTGTCTGTTGCAGCTGAGTTGGAATTAGATGATCTTTAAGATCTCTTCCAACCCAAGCCATTTTATGATTCTATAATTGATTCTGTGTGCATGGAGAAGTCTTGCCTGACACGCTCCAGCAGACATCCATCCTGCCCACTGCTAGTGGACCCTCACCTATGACATATATGTGATTTTGCAGACTAGGCTTAGTGACGAAAGTAGATCTGTGGAATGTAATTCAGAAGAGAGCCATGCCAGTGAGCAATGTTCTAAAAATCCTGTGTTGTGAAGAAAATCTGAATAGCAGGCCTGATTTAATGGAAAGAAAAGAGTCCTGGGGAAGGGAGGGGATGGTAACAGCCCACAGATATCTGTAAGATTGTTGTGTAATGGAAGGAAGCCCTCTGTTTTCTATGTCCATGGTAGAGAAGATAGGTTTGGCTTTAAAGAAAAGCAGCGAGGAATGGTGAGGTTAGATTAGCATTGGAGAGGAGAGATTTTATGGGGAAACTGTGAATTCCCAACTTGCAGTGTAAGTTGGATGCTCAGAAGTATGCAGACAGGGGTGACCTTGCTTCGAAGAAACTTAATGACTGGCTTAGTGAGGATGTGTGAGAAAAATGGCAGATATGACATGATATGAGTGTAAGGAAGTATCATATACTGTAGGAAGTGAACAGAAACTGGACCAGAGTGGAGGGCCAGAACAGGGAGAACCCCTTCACATGCTCACATACAAGAAGTGCTCCTTAAAATATATGAGAATATCTCCCTAGATTTTCAAAGCCTTTTCCT
This sequence comes from Pithys albifrons albifrons, assembly GCF_047495875.1. Lineage (NCBI taxonomy): Eukaryota > Metazoa > Chordata > Aves > Passeriformes > Thamnophilidae > Pithys > Pithys albifrons. The sequence continues at coordinate 60,901,831 of NC_092458.1, forward strand.
TCATGTCATCCTTACACTCTAAACAAGTTTTAGGAACATTACTGTGGCTTCTATGAAAAAGAAGGGCATGTTACAAAACACTGTGTGTGGGTACTGACCTGAATTTCCCCAAAATGTGGGTCATATGGACACAGTGCTTCAGCTTACTCATATCTACTGAATAAGGACTAGGAATAAATCAGATAAAGACCTAGTATGGGTAAATCTTTGACCTTGTTTATGTAAGGTTTGGCATGGTTGGATGAAAAGTCCATTTTATTTTGAGAGCAGAATTTTTCTACTGGAAAGCAGGCATGGAAAGTTTTAGAAGCAGTCATATGAGCCTTGAAGCTGAATGAAGTTTGTGAGTAAATGATACTATGCTGTGTTTTATTAGTTGGGAAGAACCAGTGGGAACAGCCTCACTATTACAAAAGTTGCTGAAGACAGTCTTCATAACCATGTCAGAATTTCCTCACCTGCCTCAATTGTTTTATGTTGATGTGGAGAGATGTGAGAAAGCAAAAAATCCAGCTAGACTCATCCATTTCCAAGAGGAACACTGGGGAAATAAATATTATTTGATCAGTATTAAAAAGCTCTGTTGGCCTTTTCTCCAAGAATTTTTGCCTCCCCCACACTGTGACATGGATTCAAAATTTGGCAGGATGGTGGTCTTGCGTTAAGGACATAGCTTTGTATCTGTGGGGAAACCTGTTGGCACGTGCAAAACTCTCATCCCTTTATAAATAACTGGCTTTGTGACTTACATCCATAAAGGCTGTGCTCCTTTTTGCATAGTCGTGCTAAGGGAAGCAACTGAGTGAATAGGGATTTTCCCCCAGCCTAACTGCTGCCTTCCATGCCATGTCCATGTCCAAACACAGATGTTGGGAGTAGTGACTGGAATTCTCTTGCAGTCTCAATCCTCTTGCAGTGGGGGGGGAGGGAAAAGGCAAGCTTTGGGAAAGCTGAGTGAGAGGTCTGGTTGAGAAAACTTTGGCTGTGTGGGCCAGAAAGCCAGTGGAAAGAGATTGAAGAGGAAAGGGGTCATTTAGGAGGGATTGCTGCATGACTAAAAGAATTGTGGGGTTGTGAGGTGGCTAAGGTTGGAAAAAGCATCACAGAAAGAGGCTTGGGAGTCAGAAGAAAAAGCAAATATGAGCTGTGCCTCTAATTGCTTGAGGAAAAGGTGCTTTCTTCCTCTCGCTTTCTTTTATCCAAGAAAATAAATTAAATATAAATAAATACATTCCCTGAATATGTGCACAGGAAATAAACTAGGGATGGAATTAATCTCATACAACCACATACCTTCACCTGAAATAGACACCTATGGGCACTTCATAGGCAATTGAGAGCAATTAGCACTTAGTGAGACTGACTCACTTGATCTATTTAGACACTTTTAGACATCTTGTGAAAGGCTTGTGTGTGCCAAGGTCAGCCCTCGGGTGACTATTTCATGTGGAGTGTTTCCTCTGCAGAGGTTTACTGCTGGGGGAAATGAATCCTATCCCTCAGTCAGGACTGGTGCCAAAGACCTAGCAAAATGCATCTCTGAGACTGGGCACCATTCTAGGTGGGATAAAATACAGGAGACCTGACACAGCCCATCTTTACAAAAGCTGATGAGTTCCTGTTGTCATGCCTGGCTGGAGGATGCCATTTAAGAGCAGAGAGGAGCATGCTCCACTTCAGGCTTTTCCCTGAGAGCTCCTGAGCTCCAGGCATGCAGGTCCCATCTCTGCAATGGTTTAGAGCAGCATTCAAATACAAATACAACCACACTGACCTCATTAATTTATGACTCTACCAAGTCAAGAGCATCCAGAGGAATAAAACTAAGCTATCTCAGTTCAAGTAATTGGCTCATAAATTATTTTCCAAACTACCAACTCCAGAATTATCATGGCTGGCAATGGTGCTTGATTTCCTTCTCTATCTCTGTATCCATAAGGGGAAAAAGGGAAATGGAGGCCAGTGTGAAGTCTTGCACTGCTTGTTATTCTTACATTTATTTGATGTTTTCCGTTAATTCCTGTGTTTAATGTTTCAGCGCCTTTGTTTTCCTTTCCTCACTTTTGGGGAGGCTAATGGTGAGGACTATGTTATTATTAGGTTTGTCATTACTTGATTAACTTTTTTTTCCTCTGCCTCTGTGTGATTGGGATTTGGTTTTTTCCTGCCTCTGCATTATAATATTGGATTTGTTTTTCCAGTCAGTACTTGCTGTGCAGTTACTTGAAGGAGAAGGAGTGCAGGCACGTTCCTTGGTTCTTATTTTGCAATACTTTTTTTGCTCCCTTCTGTTTTAGTAACCTTGCCGGCCTCTGTCTTCTGACCTTTTCCTCCTCATCCATTGTCATTGGATGTCCATGAACTAGTCCCCTTTCTAGGTCTGTGTTGGTGTTAGGGTTTCAGGTTGGTTTGGATTGACTGAGAATAATGTTTGCTGCAGGAATTTTTTGTATGGAAAATGCCAACAACTGACACCACCATCACCCAAATCAATTTGTAAGTACCGGAAATAGCTTGGATACTGGGGAGGTAAAAAACTAGGCCATCTTTCCATTACTCACTTCAGCTGAGATGGTTTAGGAGCAGCCAGTTAGAAGTTGCATTTTAAGGGTTAAGCAAATGAATTTGCCCAGTTCAGTCTCTGTTTTTGCAGTTTTGGTTTTGTGGGGCTTGAGGGAAGGGCTCTGCCTGCATCTCCCACAGCCGCTGGGAAGCATGACCACCCCAGCTCCACCCAAAACCAACTTTTTCGACTACACACTCATTTCACACTACAGAACAACATGTTCCCTCACCAGCCCAGCCCTTGGGTCTTTGTTCAGCCAGACTTCTACTGATGGTGGTTTGAGTCTCTTTGCATAGAGAGTGGGTGATAGAACCTCCCACTTGCAAACCTCTGGATGGTGGATTGGTGCCAGCCTCCTCCATGAATCACAGCTCTCCTCCTCCCCCAACCTGGAAAAGCAGCCTCCCTTCAGACTGCCTAAGTGCTGCTGGAGGCTGAGCCTGCCCTGAGCATCGAAACAAGTTGCATCAGGGCTGGTACAACCTCTCTTGTCATTAGGAACAGGGGGGCCGCCAAGGTCACCTACCTCTAGGTGCTCTGACAGCTTTGCTGGCTAGAAGGCAAGATGAAGGGGGAAGAAATTATTGTCACTGGACCAAAACTTCCTGGATTTACAAATCCATCTACCTACTTGGATGACCCTAATCAACACTACATCTGTATAATTAAATCCTATTTCTAACTTATCTTTTACTCAACCCACCTTAAACTCCTTGCCATGCTTGATTTCTCTTCTTTGCCTATCACTTATCATTTGGCTGTATAAAGTATCTGGCAATCCAGTTTTTAGAAGGTGAAGTGTATCTTGTCCCCTGAAGGGAAGGAGCTCTGGGAGGCAGGACGGCAGCCAGCTCTTTCCTGGCAGTCATGGGAACGCCGATGTGGAGCTGCCAGTCGGTGGGTGGGCGTAGCACAGCTGTCTCCTTAGGCTAGGTCCAGCCTGTTTGCAAATCTGTGTGAGGGGAGAAAGATGAGGGTGACCAGTTCTCCCTCTGTGCCACAGTCAAGTTCCATCTCTCCTTATAAATCCTTTCGGGTAACAAGCTGGCATCTGTGCTTTGGTGTAGCATAGAGATATAAAGCCAAACAAACAACAATTTTCAGAAAAAGTTCTTTCTGTGGTGCGCATGAGTAGCACAGATTTCTTTGCCATTTGTCCCAAGCTGTATGTGTCAGATGTGATTTCCATATGGTATATATAACTCTCAGCACACCCACACTGGATGCATTGGTATACCAGTGTCTATGCTGAGACACAGATAAGTGGTTGTCATTCCTTAGTCAACTGGAAACTCTATGTGTGTATGGGGTGTGTGTGGGTGAAGCCCAAGGAATATAAAAACAGGCATATGGCATTTTTGAACTCATTGCATAGTTAAAAAAGAAAAATTATGATAAGGCAGTAGTCTAAAATGGCATCAGCATCCTTGAAGTAAACCCACTAGTGAGAGAAACCAAAGTGGAGGCTGCTTCATCAGCCTACAGCTCCAAATGCAGCATCTTGCCCCTGTATTTTTTGGTGCTCCATTTGTGCCAAGATTTCAGGCTATGTTCCCTCAAATAGGCAGGTAGGTCTTTCTGCCACACTGGAATTAGCATGGCTAGGAGCCCCCAAAATGCTTGTTCTGAAACATGTGGACATCTCTGGTTTGGTTTACTGTACTGAGGTTGTCATCGTTATCATCATGGGTAGGCTTTGTGAATGAAGATTTGGGAAGGGCACTACCCATGCTTGCTGCAAGCGTGCTGGTGGGTAAAAAGGCTGATGTGGGATAGGTTGTAGTGAGTTGAGTACAAGGCTGACACTTTTGCCTGAGGCAAGAAGTGTGCTGTGTACATGCTGTGGACCTGATTCAGTTGCCTAAACCCAAATATCTAGTACTATCTGAGACATCCTTGGGTGCTTGGTATGGCCTCTGGCTGCCTCTTCAGTAGGGTATGGTTGTCCCTGTGCCAATGCCTCAGATGTTATTGGCAGCTGGAAATAGCTCTGTTCACCTGTGCTTAAACGAATCAAGTTCTCAAGCTTGGAAGAGCAGGCTGTGCTAGTAGAGAGGCTCACAGACTAAAGGTTCAGTGAAGTGATTGCCCACAAGTGTTTTATGCTGAAGGCATACTTTCTTCCCCTTCTTGGAAATGCCTTCATCACATGTCCTAGTAAGATGCCTCTTGCTGTGGTCTTGGATCAAGCAGATTAAAATATGGGGAAATCTCTTTCCCCTCCAGCATGGAAGGAACCAGAAAGACTATTTACAGATAATGAAGTGGAAGTAGCCTGAGAAAGGGCAGGGGAATTCCAGGCTGAGTGCATCCCTGTGCGGTTCATGGGACTCCTGATTTGCTGATGTAGTGGCATTGGCTACAGATGAGCCTGCACTGATCGCACAGCATTGGGGCATCTGCAAAGTAGTGCCACCAGCAGCAGAGATCAGCAAGGTCAGGCATCCTTGCTGAGTGGTCATGCAATGAATGAGAGGATCTGGGAGGAGCTCTTCTGACCAATGCAATAGCAAAACTTGCTAGAACAGCCCAGCATTAGACACAGATGCTGCTGTGCAGAGCCAGCCTGAAGACCAGCTGTTTATTTTTGGGAAGCGAACCCTGGTCTGTGAGAGTCTCCTGACTTTTTGAAGGGAGGATCTTCAGCCTGGATCTTCCCCTTGAAAGGGAAACAATAGAATTTTCTGAGCTCTTTCTGATTCTGATTGCCCAAAGACCTTTATTTTATACTGCTCAGGGCTATCAGGAGGGAGAACTCTTTGAACAAAGGCCTTTTATCCTAGGAAATATTTGATTAATTTTATCCCTTTGGGACAGGGGAACCTGCTAGTGTTTGTTCCACAGATTTAAAATAGCAAAGGGAAACCTTTTCTGCTTTATCCCTGGAGTTGTTTTTCTAGGCATACAGTTTGAGGTTCAGATATGGGATGCCTATGTGAGGAAATTGGTAGCCCATGTAATAAAGCCCTGGTCTGTGTTATGATAAATGCAAAAAGATTAAGAGGCAAGAGGAAATAGACTCTGACACCTGTCTTTATTTATTTTGAGATGCCTTGGGGGAAAGAAAAAGATGATAAGAGACAAGTGACCTGACTATCTTGGGGGAAATGGGGCAAGGTGCCAAAACCTGCATGCCTTCCACCATCTGAGTAGGGCAGCAAGCTCCCAGAAGCTTGCTGCCCAGGCATATTTGTTCTCATATGTTGGACATTGGAGGTGGAAAGAAAAAAAGTGTGAGAGATGACGGATGCACAGGTGTGTCTGGGACCTGATGTCAGTGAAACTCCTGGGGCCAAGGTGCATTGTCCCTAGCAGGCTGTGAGGGCTAGAGTTGGGCAGGGCTAGCCACATGGTAGCTGCCAATGATGTCAGTGCAGATGTTTCCCTCTCCAGATCGTCCCTAAGCTGTTCAGACAGCCAGTATTCCTATTCCAGCTGTCCCAGTGCTGTAGTCTGACAGGAAGAAACTTATATGGCAGTGTGGTCATGTGATCAGGAGCAGGTGGGTGTGACCACACATCACTGAAGAAGCAGACTGAAGAAGGAAACGTGTCTACATCTTAAACAAAGGCTGTGTTGCAAAGGCTGCAGTGAGACATGGGAGTTGGTGTTCGTGTTCACTTGTTGGGAGCAGTGCAATGCACGTGGCGGGAGACAACCCTGCTGTGATTGAGGTGACAGAACATCTGCTCATCTGCAGCCACATAGCATGTTGCACGTTGTTTGGAGCAGTTCTGGCACAACAGGCTGTCACTTCCTAGTCAGGGACTGGAAAGGACTCCCAGTGAATCTACAGCCAGAATATGCAATTATCAATCAAAAGAGTCTTCATTGGTTAATGCAATCAACAATAGTGCATTGAAACTTAAAATACAAAGTACTGAAACATTAACCAGTTGTTGATACTCTGTAAAACAGTATGACTTCAAAAGAACTGATGAGTTAATGGGTCCAATATGAGCCTCTTCATTAGTTAAATGTGTGATGCTTTTCCTCTTTTTGTAGTATGTGAATTGTTTCATTGCCAACAGCTGAAACATTTGAAAATCACAAACAAAACTTGAAGCTGAGATGCAACACCACTCAACAGTGCCATAACAAGTTACTGCAAGTCACTGAAGGTAACTGTCTATGAGTGCACTTTCAGTCTTTGACAAATGCAAGATAGTTGTATTATCTAACCTTAGCTCACAACAAACCAGAATTCAATTAGATGACTTTGCATGTGCCATTGGCCAAAGATGCCAGTTTACTGATAACACACTGGAGGGGACTTGAACTTGGGCTTGAGCTCACACCTTTCAGTCTCTAATATTATGTAGAAAATTAAATGCTTCCTTTATTTTTATGCAAACCTGCCCAAGGGGAAACTTGCATCTGAGTTTTGAGTTAGTAAGGATGGACTAAGATATGTTCCCTCATAAAGATTACAGAATGAGGCCTAAGTGTCAATGTATCCTGCAATGTGTTCTTAAAGGGTCTGATCTTTGCAAAAATGACAAAATACTGACAGCTTGGTATGGAGCTCAAACCTATTCATTTCAAAAAACCCAACAGATCAACACTCAAAATTGTCATTTTTCAGAGTGGTGTTCCTGGTGGGAATTTTTCTTACATGTTGGCAATTCTGTATTTTGCTGGAGCAACTCCAGGAGAGATGAGCTGTTGTGTAGTCAGTTTTCATATTGAGCAAACCTTGCTGAGATGCAGAAAAATAGTGATTTAAACTGATAAGCTTGCAAAAGAGAGCTTACTCACCTACTGCCATGTAAAAGGATTCCCACACTGTGATACACAAGAAAGTGTAGAGCTGCTACCTTTTTGTCACAAGTCCTTTTCTAGTGGTTGATGGAAGTGGCCAGTCCTGGTGCTGTGTTTACAGGGTCAGGTCAGACAAGACAGTCCAGCTAGCTCCATACCTACTGTAGATGAGGAGTGTGGTAGGTGCCTTTTTTAATTTTAGATTTTATCAAGAGTGCTATTTGGGGGTCAAACACGTGGAAGGATTTAGTTCAGAATAGGTCCCATTCAGGGTACTAGATTTCTGCTTTGAAACTAGACCCTAAAAATACTGCTCCTACCTTGCTCTCCAATAGGGAAAGAGAAAAACATAAAAATGTTGGTTTGGCTCTTGCCTGAAGCACAGTCTGAAGCCCAGCAAGAGGACACTCTACCTGCCAATGCTTCTGTGGTTTCCTTGATGTGACTGGAGAAGATTAGCTACCCCCATTAGAGAGGACAGATGGACTGTGTTTGGGGCTGTGATCAGTGCTGTGCTGTGCTTTGCAAATCATAGGATTATTAAAGTTGGAAAAGACATCTAAGATCATCAGGTCCAACCACTAACGCAGCATCACTGTGTTCACCGACAAACCACAGCACTAAGTGCTGGATCCACACATCTTTTGAACGCTTCCAGAGGTGGCGATTCCACCACTTCCCTGAGTAGCCTATTCCAGTGCCTTGCCACCCGTTCAGTGAAGAAATTTTTCCTAATATGTAATCTAAACCTTCCCAAATGACCAAAATAATCTCTGGTGGTATCTTGCTTGAGTATGTGGAGCATGATGGACATGACCAGTCCCATGTTTTTTTGATCTGACTTCTCAAAAGGGGAGCACACACTGGTGTGGCTTTCCAGTGGTTTAGTCAAGGTGTAGTCTCCTTACTAGGAGGTGGCATGCTGTAATTTGGTCTTGTCCCTTTGTCTGAAAGTGCTGCTAAAGTGGGGGGCCAGTAAGGTATCTTTTTCCCCAGTGAATATGACACTGTTTTCTTGGCTTATATGCTGGAAGTTCATCTAGAGTATTGCACTTGGAAAGAAAGAAAAGCCAGGCTGTAATTTGGGGCATGTCATTAAAAGGGTTTCAAGAAAGGGCTACCAGTTGCCAGAAAGTGTGTGAAGAAGGTTTGGACATTTCATTTTAGGCCAAAGTGTAGCTTCTTCTGACATACTCTTTGGAAGTTTCCCCCAAGAAATTACAGGTACAGGTAAATCACAATCCTAGGCAATATATAGTTCTTGGGTAAACCTGGATATTTTCTGCTAGAGATGTTGCTGGCTGTTTTCCTAATTACATGTGTATTTAAGTGCTTTCCACTCACAGCTTCATGATCGAGAAAGAAGCTAGCAGTACTTAGTGTTAGACAAGGCCAAAATTCAAATATTTTTGAGAGGGAAAGTTACAAAAATAACAAAGAAATTTTTACTTGGAAACTATTCTGTGATTGCAATTTTTACTTGAAAATTTTTACACTGAACTGTTAGCAGCTTGTCTTATGTACAGAAAACATAATACAGGTTTGTGCTTGAATATAATCTTTCTCTGCTTGGCCAGAATACCACCTGTCTTATAAAGACCTGATAGGTCAGCCTGACCACTAGGCTTCCTGCATCTCCCCTGACAGCACCTGGTTATCACCAGTTTGCTGCCCTTGCACATCTGCTGGAGGGCAGACCCTGCCCAGAGCAGACCCTGCCCTGCCTGTGGACCATAATCCACGTCTTACTTGTGGGCTACAAATATGGTGAAGGGTCTTGAGTGGAAGCCGTATGAGGAGCGACTGAGGGCACTTGGTCTGTTCAGACTGAGGGGAGACCTCATTGTAGTTACAACTTCCTCATGAGGGGAGGAGGAAGGGCAGGTACTGATCTCTGTGGTGACGAGCAATAAGGCCCAAGAGAATGGCCTGAAGTTGTGTTAGGGGATGTTTAGATTGGATATTAGGAAAAGTTTTTTCACCCAGAGGGTTGTCGGGCACTGAAACAGGCTCCCCAGGGAAGTGGTCACAGCACCAAGCCTCACAGAGTTCAAGAAGCATTTGAACAATGCTCTCCGGCACATGATGTAACTCTTGGGGATGGTCCTGTGCAGGGCCAGGAGTCAGGCTTTGGTGATTGCTATGGGTACCTTCTGACTCAGGATACTCTGTGATTCAATGGGAAGAGAAAAGGGGAAATTAACCCCAAAAGAGTGTAGCCTGAAATTGGACAAAATGGATGCAAGTCGTTTGAAGATGCGTTGTTTGTAAAGGAAACAGAGACCAGGGACATAACTATCTCTGGGCACACACATGGGGAAGCCTAGAGTGAAGGTAGCTGCTCTAGGTCCAGACTGGTGCTGCCTCAAAGAGACCCCAGGTCAGTTAGTCCCCAACCAAGGTAATTCACTTCTGGAAAGTCAGGTATGGCCTGATGTACGAAAATGCTGAAATGAATCCCAAGGAGGACAGCGCTAGAGAAACACCTTGAATGACTAAGTGACTTGCTGTTGAAGTTTTAAAGTTGTAGTTTTACTTGTAATAGGTTTTTATAGTTGCAATCAGCTGCCTGGTTCTGTTACCTCGTCTCTGCTGTGCTGACAGCTACCACACCCTGTCTATTGTATCCCTCGAGCTTTCTTTGTTCTCTTGATGAGTCACCCATCAAGCTAGTTTGTCTCGTCCTGGGCCAGGCGGTGCCCCATCCTGCCCCCTCCCCACCCTGCTATTCCAAGGTGGGAAGCCCCGTGTGTAAGACCGCTATGCCTCATGGCTGGGGGGGCACGGCCAGGGCTGCAGCCAGCCCTGCTCCTGTCCCAATTCCATTGGTTAATGGCCCAGTCTATCCCCAATCCCTGGTTACACCCTTCCCCTTTCCTAAGTTTTCACCCAATCCAGTCCCAGATCTGGTACCTTCCCCCAGAGATCTTAGAAAACCTGGGGAATTGTTTGAATAAACACTGTCTTTGCCTGAACTCCTGTATTCCTGGTCTTTGTCTCCTTTCTCTGCAACCCCTCCGACAAGGGGAAAGCAGAGACCTCTCCCTTCCCTCCAACGCTGCTCAGGCTGACTCTATAATGATCTGTTGAAAAAGAGAAGAAGGGTTCTATTTTGTAAGGTATCTCTCTGAGTCATCTGTACAACAAACTGTAAGAATGTTGGTGCTATTTGTGCACAAATTCTTCTGGCTGTGATGTAAGATTCAGGGTGATTTTCGTTCACTTTGATGTATGCTATTACCTCTAACAAATCCCCCATACTTACTACATAAGATGATTACATTATTTTGTAAATATTTTATTAGAAATGCAAGACATCCTGTCATGTTATCCAAGGCAAAACTCAATATTTTATACTCTGATCTTGGTCTTGTTTCAGTCATTAAGTCCAAAGAGTAAGGTGTTCCCATAATTTTTACCCATAACAGGATTCTTGAATAACATCTGTCTTAGATTATGTTTGTGAAAGGGAGCAAAGTTGCTAGTGTCTGAGGGCCTTGGGAGATCTCTGAGTGTTGTCTACTTGGGGGCAGATGGGAACAACTTGTTTCCAGACTGACCCAGCAAACTGACTTCTTAGACACTAATTATGATCTAAACCCAGTCTAAAGCCACTTGGGACAATGACTAAACTTCTGCAAAACAGTCTATTAACACCTGAAAGGGGGTGAACAAAGCCAGCAACTTACATCCTGAGCTTTGATGCTCCCATGACATGCCCTGCGCACTGTAGTGGTACAGAAGACGCCTAACAGTGCATGGCACTGGGCTGTGACCCTCCTTTTGGCTGCAGGTCCTTATGGGACATATCCACCAGCTACAAGGTATGGCACAGGACAGAGATCCCAACGTTTCACTACAAGCAGAAAAGGACATGCCTTGCTTTGGGGTACCTTGGTATTAGAGTGGCAAATGATGGTGTGTCCCATACAAGGGATTTCATGCAACTGCCTTTGCCTCTGTGGCAAGTAGAAACTGCTAGATGGAAAACATTTTGTTTCTAATCTGCTTTGAGTACATTGTAATATACACATACTTGAGGCTTATAATTCAGTTTTCTTCAGGATATTGGAACACCACTTTAAAAATGCATTAGAAGGGGGAAATATTTGTTCCAATGCTAATACTGAATATGTGCACAGACTTTAATTATCTTGAAGATCAGGACACAAGGGAGAGGTTTAAATACCACTATTTGGATTCACTTGCTTATCTGTTGCCAAATGCACTTAAGAAAACTGGAATGTGCTAAAATGAAAACTTGACCAAGTGGCTGTGCTTGCAGACAGAACTGCAGATCCCTGTGCTTCAAGAGATAGATGTCTGTCTTTGAGGAACTGCCTGCTTTGAAATAATACAATAAGACATTGTTGCATGCTGATGGGTGCAAAGAAGGTGGAGATTATGCATAAGGAGGCTACATCCATAACCATCTGGCTCAATTCTTCCTTTTAGTCTCTTGTTGGTGTCCCCAGTCAAGCTAAGCCATGGATTGTAGGCACTACTGTGTAGAACACTAATATTCAGCTAAAGCTTCAAAATATTGTTGAGTAAACCCAGACACCATAGCAGATCAAACAGTCTCCTGAGAGGTTCCTAAACCACTGTTGGACTCTGACTGTTTTCACAAATGAACATCATTCAAGTCACTGGCCTGAAGAAACTCACAAGCTCTCAGATAAAGGAAGTTCCTGTCCCCTGGAAGGTTTTCCTTTTGGCATTGTTCTTCTGTGTAGGAAATGCCCTCCCACAGTTAACAGTAGTCAGTAGAAGAATTTGATTATGAAATGCCTGTGGACCATAATTCAGCCTTAGTTGTTATTTCTGGAAGGTTTGTTCCCATTTTCTCTACCACTGGCTTGTGCAGAGAGGACTGATCATTAATGCCCCACTCTTCCTTCATGCTTTTCAGGTGATGGTTTGTGTGTTTCAGTCCACTCTGTGGGTGGGAAAAGCAATATTTTGGAAATGCAGGATGTAATTTGAAACAGCTGATGACAACAGGATTCTGGATTTGTTTTCTTAATTTCAGGTTCTGACTTTGAAGGGGGTGGGGTTTTTTTTGTGTCTGTTTCTGTCCTGAGTCACTTTTATGTCACAGCTCACTCCAGGGTATGTCTTCACCAGACAAAGCAATGTCAGTGCTGAAAACAGCACACTGCTTCTCATGACGAGGACCAAGCATTCTTGTCACAGACACCTACCCTTTATCTCTGCAGTTGGCACAGAGGGGGAGCAACAGTAACATCTGTGTCCTGGAAGATGTGTCATAAGTATCTACCTGTTTCTTTCTTCTGTCATCAAAGGCTGATGAAGTTGTGTGCTCTTTTGTTCTTAAAAAAATGTCCTAGAAGGTTGAGGCATAGGTGGGAAAATGAAAAACTGGAGACTAAAATGTGAATCTTAGTGTTTCTGCTCAGTCAGTAAGAATGTGTAGAGTATGTTGAAAGAGTATGAGAGGTTTCCACAGACCTATGGCTGCTAAAGAGGGACAGTGAACAATGGCACAGGGTTGCACTAGAGCTGTTGGGTCTTCTTCTCCCTGTCACCTTTCAGGGAAGGACACTACAAACTGAAGCAGAAGAATGGTGCAACTACCCAGCAATACCTACATTGCGTGTTAAGGGAAGTGAGGGAGGATTAGGAAAGTGCTCCCAACCTATATAGCGCCAGATGTCTGATATCTGCACTTCATACCTGATGGGGTTAGACAGACCAAATCCTGCCAGTGACAAGGTCCTCAGTGCCAAGTTAGGTACAAGGAAGGTCTACAGCTGAAATCCTGAAAAAGTGCTAGAAACAACAGCTGGTGTGCTCCCCTGAATTCCTACTCACAAAACTTCTTTCCAGGTCCTCTGGGTTTTCTGCTGAATGAAACTCAATTGAATTGACCATCCATTATAACCACTTATACTATTATTGTTTGCTCTAGCAATAAAGAAAAACTTAACAGTAAAATCCCCTTTCCTTTTTTAACAGAGGTAATTTGCTTTTCTGGGAAACCATAGTGATCTGTAATGGAAAAAACCCCACAAGAACAAATTTTGCAAGACATCCCAAAAGAACACCAATCCAAGCTTTCTGACACACCATGTGCTCAGTGACTGCAACATATTTTACTCAAAACCTATTAGAAAAATGCTCAGAGTCTGTTTTAAAATAGCATTTTCCCACTATTTTTTTCATCTGCCTTACTTTCTAAGAGCAAAATATTTTTTCCCCTCAGACTAACTATCTCAGTCTGTCAGGGGATAATAGTTTATGGCCAGTAAAAATATTAACTCAAAATATTTATCATGGTTTTGTATGTATATAAGATTATGGTTTTAAGGTCATTAGATTTGTCACCTGGAAAAGTGCCTTCCATTCTTAAAGGCATCACTGGTTTGTGAGAGGTGACTTCTGATTAAAATAGACTAGTAATTCATTTAAAGAATGTCCAAGGGGCAAATGAGCTGTAAAGTAAAGAATATGCATCTTTCACTGATGTCTGATCTCAGCTCTAAGTAAGATCTCAGAATTCACCCTAGAGCCAATTTGCAACTTGTGCATAGTAGATTACTGAATATTGAGTATTGCCTGACTTCTGTGGCAGTGCAAGATACTGAAATGGAAAAAAGAAAATCTTGGCAGGTGGTTATTTTGCTCTATATTTGTATTAAATAACAGTGATGTGAAGCTGTCAACACTGAATTTTAGTATAAATGCTGTGTAAGTGAATTATTGTAGAAAAAGAAGGTGAGGCAGTCAAAATCAAGTGGCTTACTATATGGTGGATTATTATGCAATATTTACCTTTTGCCTCCATAACCACAAAGTGTATACTTAGAAATCAATTAATCTGCACAAATATTTCTGTTTAATTTTTATATATGCATGTATCAACATGTAAACACATATTTCCCTATAATTACAAATTTATGTATATGTGCTTACTTATAAATGTACACAACTCATATCTATTCTATGAATTGAATTATGAACTTCATAAATAGTAATATGTTTACCTATACCATCACTACTGCTTCAGCTCACTTGCTTTTCTGTGAGGCAGTGCATAACTTTTAATAAGCTTATCCTTCTCTACCACTTATGTTTTAAATCCCTCAAAAAATGCTTACGAAGTTCTGTTGGAGCACAGCACCTTGCGTAAGTGAAGAGCACAGCTCCTGGCTGAAACAAAGTTTCTGGTACATGTTGTTGAAATGGTAACTATATTGCAGTGAGCGGTGACCAAAACTTTGCATTCCAGGCATAGCAAATCTTTCCATTGGTGGCAAAGAGGCTGAGGGAAAACCCAAGAGGGAATCAGGGGAAATAGCATCCAACTAGAACAAATTACTGGATGACTTGGTTGTCAAAAGGTCACATTCTTTCTTTAGGAAACTGTGTGCAGCTCTGCTAAGGTCAGAAGAAGGAGCATGAGGAAGAGGAAGGCATACCAAGGAAATATTCCATCCTGTATGACCTCTGGGAGCTGCTGCTTGACCTATGCAGAGCACGGAAGAGGTAAGAAACAGGAAGAGAGCACATGCAGCACTCTCAAGTGGAGAGTTTTGTGACACACTTTCAGTGTCTCATAGAAATGCTGGTTGGAAGGGACTTCTCAAACTCATCCAGTCCAGTTGCCTCCTTAAAGCGGGACTGTCACTGGTACCGTGTTAGGTTGGTTGTGGCTTTCTTCAGTCAAGCCTCAAAGTCTGTACGAGATGGAGACCCCATGGTGGGAGACCCCATGGACTATTTTAGCAGCAAAGGAGAATAAGTTCAGATGCTCTTGAACTCCCTGGCCCTATTTCGACCTATATGTCCAGACACAGCCTGAGCATCTAGTGTGGTCTGGAACAGTATTCCTTTTGTCTTTCGTGCTTTCTTAACACACAATTTTTTTTTTCCATAAAAACATGAGTGTCCCTCTTGGCCTTATTAAAAGCCAAGGTCTGACAGGATGGTTGGTGATTTGAATGTGAATCATTAGTGAAGATCTCTCCTTTATGTTATGAACACTAAGTCCTGACCAAAGCAGAGATGCAGTTAAACTGGGCCCACCTACCACATGAGTGTGTGTGCAAATGAAAGAGGAGAATGAATGGCTGGACTCAAGAAAAGGGATCACAACAGCTGATTTCTTCCAGGAAGCCCTGTCGAAGGTGTGGCAGTTGGTAAAAATGTAGGTCATTAACAACGGTAATCTGACTCAGCAACGCCTTCTCCAAACTAATGATCTGTATTCCCTTTGCAATCAAGAGATATGTGAATCTCCAGGGGGTGGATCATCATCCCCTGAGGGGTGTCTAATAGAGATAGAATGAATTGCCCTCTGACAGTGCCTATTACTCTCCATCATCTGCAGAAAGTTCTTTTAAACGTCATGCTTAAACTAGCTACTTAATTTTTAGAGTGCTACTATTAAAGTGAAACTGATCTCTCCCAGTAAAGCTGGATGTATACCAAAGAAAATATTTGCAAACAAAGATTTGCAAACTTGCTTTGGCTTTCAGAACACCTTTTATCCAGTTTCCATAAACAGCATTTCAAGTAATATTTTATATGGGAATATTTTACAAGCAAATGAGTTATTGTACTGCAAATGCATGTGTGATATCTGCCAAACTGCAGGTGAAAGCTTGGCAGTTGGTGAATTCTGCAAGCCCAGTTGGTGCTGGCTCTGCAAAATTCGTTTCAGTCCTACCTCCTGAAGAACTCTGGAATTTTTACCATCCAGGTCAGGGAGAGGAAAAACCATCGTATATCTCTGAAGGCCAGTCACTCTCTGCAATTTACCATCATGAATTCTTAAGTCCTTACCCACAGAGAGCAGGGTGACATTTGTTTATGGAAAATATTTGCTGGGATGTTACAGATAACATGCTATTTTCTAAAAATCTGTGCCCTTTTTGTGATTGTAAGTCAAGCAGCAGAAGAGGCTGTCTTAGATAGCATGCAAATGGCTCACCTCACTCTTGTTCCTGATAACCTTGATTCTGTCTGAATTCGTTACTGAAAAAAGATGAATATTTCCTTGACTTCTAAGCCATCTGTCCTTACTCATTCAGTTAGTATTTTTATTAACACTTTTTATTTTATTCTATTCAATTTTATTGCATTTCAAAGCTAATGAGTCTAAATCTGTATCAAAGAGATTGTTCTCTGTAAAATGGATTATTATATTTGAAACATTTATCATCTCCACCATCCAAACACAATCTGAAATTTAAAAACCTCTCTATATTTAGGATTAATTAGTAACATTTTTATGATTTCTGAATGAATGCCAGTGCCAAGATAACCCAGGAAACATGACTGTTTCCAGTACTACTACCACTACCATTGCTTAGGTACTTTGCTGAAACTAGCTCACGTAAATATCTGTCTCAGTTTTCATTATGTTCTTATTGCATTGATAGAAATAGCTCATGCACAGAGAACTCAGCTTGTAAATGACCATTAAAATAATCAGTATTAGAATCAGTTTGGAAAGGAGATTTCATTTCCCCTGTGAAAAAAAGGAAAAAGAAAAAAAGCAGGAAAAAATGTAGTCTTTGGACTTCTGAAAAATTTTTAACTGCTGTAGAAAAACCAAAGGCCAAATACCAGCATATTCTTGCTCTGAGGTGTGGAACCTTCTTTCTCCTTCCTTTTTGTGACCATTAGTCCTTGCTTTTTGGGAATTATGTACCTTTTCCAGCTAAAATTTCATTAGCTTTAAGGAAAATCTTCAAAGGTATGTTTTCTTGGACTTGTCAAGTTTTATTCCAGTGGGAAAAAAATGTAAAAGAAACCCCTAGCATGGGTACTTGAAAATAAGTATCACTATTTTATGAGGTGTTGATCTTGCTTCCCATTTTTGTTAAGCTGTCCATATTGAAAGCTGTTTTTTAGCAAATTGAAACTGTGTTAACTTCTTCAGTCATGTATTTCTTCCATGCTCTTCTTATTCCTCTTCTTTTTCCCTTCTGCTTAACTTGCCTCTTGGCTATTTCAGAGGACCAGTGTACTCCCATTCAATAAAAAAAGTAAGTTCTCAAAATCAGATTAAAAATCTTAGGTTTATCAGTCTTCTAGTAAGAAGTCCTATAGCATGTGGACCTCCTCCTGGATCTCATCAGCTTCAGTGTCATCTTCCAACCAACCTAGCCGTGATGTACTCTCTCCCAGGACCTCTAACTGTGAGGAGATTCATGGCCTAACAGGTCCCAGCAGCCCCAGTGGTCCTTGACTTCAGACCTGAAGCTTGTTTGACATCATTTCCCTTTGTCCCAATCCCTGCCTGGTCCTCCTCCTCCTTTTCGGTCCTGCTTCTTCTCTCAAGGGCTTTGTCCACATGGTGTGCTTGCTCAGTGGATCTATGTTATCAGTGTTTGAATTGCCATCGCAGCAGTTCTCAAACCACAGGATGAAAAAGCTGCTGTCCAAGCAAACCCATGAATTGAGAAAAGCCCAAAACATGTCTAACATGTCTATTGTAGTCTTCCAATAACTAATCTGCTCTTGAGGCAGATAAAAATACATGAGTCTTGTGCTTTCAGTTTTTGCCAGCTTTTTCCTTCTACTTAGTATGCTTTGGAAAAAAAAACCCAAATCATCACAAAAACCCAAACACCAAAGGTGAGGTTCAGCATCTTCACAATGTTGAAGGTTTTAGTGGCAGTTCCCATTTAGACAGTTCCCTACACAGCAACTTCTTCTTTCACCAAAGTTTGCCTCCCCTTTTGCCATTTTCATTTCAAAAAGCCAAAAGCATGGGAAAAGAGAAGTCTGTTTAGCCTGGATTATGTCATTTATCTAGGGCATCACACTGTTTTACAAACAGTTGTGTTGACACAACTGAGAGGTCAGTGACCTGCATGGCAAAGGCAGGAGAAGGGAGAGAAGAATTTCTTAAGCTGATTCTTCTGCCAAAACCATGTTATTATGAAACTGCATGGTCACATTCCGTAAACGCTTTCTTCCAAACCTTATAAGAGGTTAACAAGTAGTGGAAATCAGTGGAGAAGGCCCCTCCAGACCAGGCTGAGTGCTTTTGAAGGCCTGACGGTAGTTGAAAGTTCGTGAGAGAACCACCCACGAGCCTAAGCTGCAGGTAGTCTTTCAATGCTGTATTAAGACAACACAGATTCTTATCCTTGCAGAGCAAAGTCTTGGCTTACACAAACCAGTTCAACTCGACAAAACTGAGAAGTGTGAATTATATTCTTAAATACACACATGACCACCCAAGTAAGGTAATCCCACGGGTTGGAACTGTGCAAATGAGGCTAACATCTGACCACAAGGGCATAAGAACTGCCAGCATATCCAATTAGCAGGATAAAAGTAACTGCCCTCCTGAATCACTAATTATTTTCAGTGCACACAGTGTGATGGAAACCCTTCCAAAAATCAAATCTGTCTTACAGTAGTTTGACTTAACAGGCAATGCAGAATAGAACATTACTAAGTGCATTGCAATTAATTATGCTTTCAAATGCACTGGCTAAATTTGGCTGTGCAATTAGACAAATAATGACTGAAGGGAAAGGTTACATTTTGGAATTACACATTAGAACAGATGAATATGCCTTTTGCCATAGCTGCTTGTTCCTGTGTCATGGAAGGCATCTTGTTATGAAGCCCTGTCTGTTGCAGATAAAATGCTTGTGTAAACACAGTTTCCATGTCCATTTCAAGGCACAAGTGCCATTTTCATGCACTCAGCATAAATAAGCTCTTTTTAAAATTTATTTGCATATCTGCCTCAAATATCAAAGAGAATGACATTTCAGCAAGACAACAACCAAATGGTAACATCAAAGAGTCTGACTTGGCAGCCTCCACTTTTTTCAGAGAGTATTGACTCAAGCAGTGGATGTCACTGATTTCAGTCCAGGTGTGCCAAAGTGACCCCTGCATCCTGAGTTAGTTGATGAAGGTGACTGACACATTCACAAAAAATTACCTTTTCTCAGTCTTCAAATACCCTTCTATTTGTTCTGAAATTCCTGAACACAGCCAATATTAAAAATGGCCCAGAGATGTTCAACAAATGACTTTAAAAAGATAATTTGAAATTAGTGATTTAGCTCACACAGTGTAAAGTGTAGAGTAGGTGGGTATCCTTAGATAAAGGGGAAGCTGCAGTGATGAGAAATTAGGTCCCTCTAGACCTTTTGCTGGATTCCCACAAGAGCCATTCCTTTTCTTACCTTTTTTTTAATATTGAGAATGTGAGAAACTTCGTTAACTTTCATCCAAGTGCAAGCAGCAGGGGATTGATACAAGTATATTTACCGTAACCCTGGGAACCTTGTGTCTTGGAACGGCTCAGACACAAGTTTGCTGAAGATGGGTTTGAGCAAGACAAGAGTATCGGTGAGCAGATGGACTATATTTCATAGCCTTGGCGAAGGTTCATCTGGATGAAAGGACATATTGGAGGCTGATTACATCTGCCTGTAGCTAAAGAATGCTCTTGAATTCCTGCCTACGCAAGGCAGCATCAGTGAATAACTGTTAAAACACTGGAACAGGTTGCCCAGACAGGTGGAAGATGCTCCATTATTGGAAACATTCCAGGTGAGGCTTTCAGCAACCTGATCTAATTGAAGATGCCCCTGCTCATTGCAGGAGGAGTTGGACTAGATGGCCTTTAAAGGTAATTTCCAACACAAACTATGCCATGATTCTATGAAAAACACTCCCCATGAGCTTGATCTGACTCAGGGCCCACATCCCTTCCTTAATAATAAACTTACTTCAGTCATTCCTGCTTTCACCATGCATTAGATGGACTGTGATGATTCAGATGGTCTGTGAGTGGAGGCCTCTGCACCAAGCCATTTCCAGAACAGTGCCTCTGCAGCAGCACAGTCTTTGCAGAGTATCTCTGATATGCTCTTCATTTTCTCCACTGTCTTTGCCTGGATAATCAAATCAAACTCAAAATCTCTTTCTACTCGGAGTACTGAGATCACTGACTCCTACAGAGTGCCTTCTACCCATTGACTCCAAGCATCAGATTTATTGTTCCTATCTCTAGCTGCCAAACAGCCAGACATCTTGAGTAAGCCAATTCTTTGTAGCTAATGGATAGAGAAAAAGGCATCTCTTTATTCACTAAAGAAACCTGTCTCTCCCTATGGGCAGTTAAAAAAACTTATACCCTAAGCTCAGATAAGATACCAAGCTTTTAGATGGATCAAGTGAGGAGAAATAACTGAATCACAATAGAAGTCAGTGTGAATTAAGTGCCTAAACTTGCCCTTTCTGGGTGTTCTTTAAAGTTGTTTGAATTGCTGAAGTTCCCAAGTGATCGACAGATTTCACTCTGCTGGAATAATGTAATTCCTGGTCATTGAAATGAGCTTCAGCCTGTCATCTAAACATCTCGAATGAACTCCTCCAGAAATTAAGGCAAATCATGAATCACACCTCCTTCTGTTCCAGTGTCCAGTTTCTTGCTAGATCATTTCTTTGGCCATCCCTATCATAAATGCACAGCAGTGTGCCTATTAAAAAATTAAACGGCTGGTAAAAATGCCTGTGCAACAACAACGAAACAAGAAAAACACAGAAACCTCCAAGACCAACAAACAAAAAGTCACAGGTTACCAATGTGAGAAGCTCCATATATTTCACTTGCAGAGAGGATGAAAGAGAAAACACCTTAGTAAAGGTCTGCTGAAGGTCTGATAGGGAGTTACATGTGTACAAGAGAAGAACCAATAAAAATGGAAGAGGTACTGAAGACAGGATGAGGCTTGACATCTTTCTGAAAAAAGTGAATTGACCTGGAATACATTTGAATTTGCATAAATAGTTGCAGAGAATGTTTTTCCCTACTTCCAGGACTACAAGCTATCTCAAGATCTTATACTTACAGCAGGTTTGGGGTTTTTTGTTGCTGTTGTGGTTTGCTTGTTTGTGCTTTCTCTTTGGGGAGGGGGTGTGTGTGAGTTGGGTTTTTTTAATATTTCTTCTTTATTCTAAAGCATAAAGGAGGTCTGTCCTATTCCATATCTGTGGAATAGGCTTCTAGGATGAAAAACCTGGAAACGCATGAAAAAATCCTCCTTGGTGCAATGATAGAATTTAGCGTTCTCTACCCAACTGCAAAGAAATCTGAATGTTTCTAATACTATGATGAGCAGAAGGATTTGGCTGCTTAGCTGCCACTGAGCACTTCACTTTGAAAATGGATAAATTTGGACCATTTCCTCGATGTTGCATTGTCACTTCTGAATGACACATTGGAAGAGGAAGTCAAATGTGGAAGTGAGTTCAGGAGTGGTGACTGTGTAGTGGATCCCTCTTGCTTGCAGGGACCAGCCAGGAATCTAGCAGCTGGCTGGGGGTGGGTGTGTGTGGAGTGTAGTCAGGCTGTTGATTTGAAATGCCTAACGTAGATGCCTAGTTCTTTCTATTGCCTATATAAGGAATAGAGTCTGGCAGGCATGGAGCGTGGGGAGCCCGAATTGCCCATCACTGTCTTACTAGTTGTCATGGCAACACACGCAGGCTCCTAGAGGGGATGGTCTGAAAGTGGTCCCGGCTGACTTGCAAATACATCTCACAGCTTGTGTGCAAGTGAGACAGCTGTACTGTATGTATCCTTGCTCAGATTTCACACTCTAGCACGCTGATGACTGGAAGGAACCTTGGCTTGGAGCTGCCCTTTGCAAGCCTCAAACAACAAATCTTTGTCTTTCCATTTGGTTTTAGGCAAACTTGAGCATGGAGGTCACATGGTGCTGCAGAAGGCAAATTCTCCATCCGGATGTCTCTGAAGCTGTATCAGTGATGGGAGAGAAATGAAACTGCTTTAGTCATGGGATTCAATCCTACGTGGGGAGATACCTCTGTGAAGACAGCACTGCATCCCACACCTTCTTCTGTAAATTACAAGATACACTTTAAGCTCCTTATGGAATTGATCAGTTAATTAATCAGTTTATCTGCCTCTGCCCTACATTTAAATTTAAATTTAAATCTTTGTGGCAATTCCATTCAAATCTCTTAAGCTCTGCTGAAAAAATCATTAAGGGGAAGAACTGGTAGCCTGTAAATTACTTCTCATACAATAAGGTCCATTTTGGTTAATGAACTTTTTGTGGTATTTGGAGATGCTCTTGCACCCACAGAGGCTAAGTCCACTCTTGATTATTAGTACAATTGTTCAAGTGAAGCAGTTGGGTAATTTCATAGTGATGCAAACTATGCTGTTTTCTATGAAGGCACTAGCAAAGAGTTGCAGGCATTCTGAAGTAATTCCAATAATGAGCTGGGGTTTAGCATCGAAATACTTGGTTTATAGCTGCATTGCAAATTCATCCGCAGAATCCACTCTGTATTACTCACCACCTTTTGCACCCCTTAACAATGGTAATGGATTTTTTAATACAATCAGGAAAAAACCAATAGAATTAGATTTCAAGTGCTGCTAGCAACGTGCTTGAGCTCAGCTAGGATCTTAACATATGGAAGTTGCTGAAATCCAAGATTTTTTTTTTTTTGTGCTAGTGTGCATTTAAGAACAGCTCTGAAATTCAGAACAGAGCCTCAGGTCAAGGCATGATTGCTGGGGTAGGTCTTGAGCTCTGCTCTGTGCTTGTAGGTTTTGAGGAGCCTGCATGATTTTAGAGGATGCTGTAGACTTTGCCTTGCTGCTTGCTTTGGACCTGACTATCTTGTATTGATTTAAGCTTATACTAGAGCCACATTTATCTGAGCCAAAAATCTAATCTCTAGTTACAAAGTCTGAAATGCAAAGGGTCTATCTTTCAGAATAATTTTTTAGCTATTAATTTTTAGGTCATCATTTCCAAAGCACTACAACATCATGCATGGATCAGGTGGAGATATTATAGTAGAATGAGATGCAGTTTGATGTCTCTTGGTTCAGGAAACAGGGAATAAAATTTTTCAGGCTAGTATATGTAGAACTTTATAAGCCTGTGAAAGATTTTTGTTTCTTTCTTGCATATAGATACCAGGTTTGATGTTAGCAAATTGGCTCATTAATATCTGATTTACATTTCCCAGATAGAAAACTGCTATTTGCCACAAACTTATAAAAGAGTTTCATATTGTGAAATTCTCTAGTACATTAAATCCTTTGTGATTTTAGGGCAAGGACTTTGTGATTAAAATTTTAATATAATCATTGCAGTCTTCTGGAATGCTTAAGTACAAGAAAATGTTATTTCCTGCATCTTAGAATTCATTGTGGTGGATGCATTTAAATGCCATCAATGGAGTTCTACCTGCTTTGAAAACCGAACAAAACAGAAAGTGCTTTAAAGCAACTAAAGAAGCTGAAGGATTCATGATCTCTGCTGAAGCATGAAGAGTAACACGGTATTGTTCAAGTTTAGCTCTGTGAGCTGAATTGTCAGACCAGGCACTAGAGTTCCCTGCAGAAGCTACCTGTGATCACTGTTGAGTCCCTGCTCCAGTGTAACAGCTATAACCAACTGAAATATTTTGACTGGTTTTTTAGGAAATGTATTACTTGTTCTGTCTCCTTCCCCAAATAAAAAATACCTGCTATGTTTCAGATGAAAATAACACTCCCTTGAAATTCAAAGTCCCTCTTTTCTCCTCTTTTTCTCTCTCCTTTCTACAATGGCAGGTGTCAACATGATAAGGGGAGGTGTAACCATGAAGGCTTTTCAGGTTTAGCCTCTTGGTCAAAGCAGTGTGAACCACACTGCAGCCCTCTCACATTTTTGAATAAGTGTCAAAGTAATGACTATTGTAGAACCATGTTACAGAGTTGAGGAGTCATCTTGAGGAATGTAAAGAGCAATACTGCTCAGGATAGAAGTAACTAATGTGGATACGGAAGGGACTGCCTTGCCCCTTTTTTTCAGGTGAATTATGGCAGGACAGTGCACAAGATAAAGATAAGCCCTGATTGCTTAGCAGCTAAGGATCAAATACCAAAAGTGTAATTTCCCCAGACTTACGGATTTTCTACAGCAAAGATGAACTTCAGAAATATTTTTAGACTTGAAAAATCAGTTGGATGGTACATAAAATATTTTCATGTGCCTGCTTACACATGCAAATGTTGTTTTCATCATCAGAGTATTTTAACAGAGTTAAGTCATTTTCATGAACTAAAATGGAAAAATAGTGATCTTCAGCTTGGAGTCTTGTGGCATCTACACTGAAAAATGGTACCAGATTTTATCTATTGATCATATTTGAAGTACCTGGACGTGGTTCTAGTTAACTTCAAGTATGCTGAAAATGAACCTAGAGCTTGATTTTCAAGTTGCATTATCATGGTCATGTAGCTTTCCAAAGTATCGCTAAATTATTCCTTTAATTTTTGCTTTGCCAAAGAGGTAGGAGACTGTTTTGCTGTTTGCAAAAATGCCTGCCTAGAATTAGAGGTCCAGATCTTTAACAAGGGTAAATTGGCAAAACCCCACTGATTGTAATGGAGCAATGCCGATTTTTGTCAGTTCAGTATCTGACCCATCAGATTTTCAACTGTTATCACCACAGGCAGAATTCAAATTGACACAGCGTGGGCTTACATGATTGAATGCAGAACAGGCTTCCTGGTTTCCTAAATTATTTTAATAACAGAAAGAATGTAGATGGAATGCCAAGCTAAGATCTCTACCGGGATAAAGGCCCAGATTGTATTTAATTTTTTTTTCCCTTTTTAAATAAGCCTGTTCCAAAGTCATTACTTTTCCATTATGGACTTTGCCATGACATGGTCCTCAGGAACAAAAGTCTCAGATCCCTTTCAGAGCTGCAAAATCCCACAGCTTCAGGTAGGAAGTATTGCCTTGAATAGGTCCTGTAGTATAAGAGATTTATGGAAACAGAGAAGGAACCTACCCATTCTCAGATCCCATAACAGATTAGCTGCTAAATCCATCTCTGAGACATATCTGCACCAGGTATTGCATTGCCAGGGTCTCTGGTGGGTCACTGCTTCTGTGAACCACCCAAAGCCATTTGTCATCCTGGAGTCCTCTGACTCCAAGGGATCGCACTGGTCCCATGCTCCAACACATCCATGTGGGCACTTTTCAGAGCATTCACTACACAGCCACAGCTGGCTGATGGTGTTTGAGGGAGTCAGGAACATGCAGCTCTACCCTTGAAGCCCTGGTGCAGAGTGAGGTGGATAGCACAAGAAAGGTGGTATCTTCTCAGAGATAAATGTGTGCTTAGATAGTGTTGTCCAGGTAGGACAGAAGGGGTAAATGTCATCTACTCTAAGCTTCACTCACTGGCAGAGATCGTAGGGCAAAGCAACCATGAGCCAAGACCCCATACAAACAGTATGGGTTCCAAACTGCGTAGGCTGAAATGTCTGTAGGAACTGTGATAATCTGCACATAAATAAATTTGCCCATCATAGGAGCCAAATTAAAAATAAAAACATAAAAATTTGATTTCTCCCCTTAGGGAAAAGAGCTGTGTTTTTCCTCACTTGAAAGTATTCTGACATCTTAATTTCATCTGCCCTTGTGTCAGAACAAAGCTAGCTGATTACTCGATATTGCAGCTGTGATTTGGGGTGTATTTTTTATTTCTCTTAGAGATTCAGAGGGTGGTAAAAAGCCTCATTGCAATTCATTAATTAGTTTGTCTCCTTCTTCTTTTGACCAGAAATGCAAGGGTATCCTTTTCTGTGAATGTCATTTTCTCTCTGGGCTCTTGTACTTTAATTTCCTAAATGTGAATATGGGAACAGAAGATGAATTAGATATTGAAATGAAAGGATATGAACATGGCTCTCTTCTCCTACGGAACCTTTTCTTTCAAAGAGAAAAAAACTTTTGTAACTAAGCAAAATAGAATAAAGAGTTTTATAAATCAATTGTATTGAAAAAAATGTTTTTATCCTTCAAAAACTTTATTTGAAAGAACAAATTCAAGTTTAAAGAAAATTCAAAGCCTTGGTACACTTACTATTCCTGTGCATTTTCTCTTCTCCCACATACCATTCCAGCAATCTGGCTTTACTTCTAAAATTATTAATCTAGGTTTTGTGGTTTTGACGGATAAATAACTATTTTGTTATGCCTAACGCTGCATGCCTTGAGGTTTAATATGTTGTTTATACTGAAATACTAAGTTACAAAGGCAACATTCGGTATCTGAATGAAGGGATCTTAGATGAGATGGTTTTGTCTACCTCTGCTTTCAGATACATAAGGATTAATTTGGAAAAAATGAAAACTTTCTTCTTGAGAAGGAGAGGCACTCATACATTGCTAACATTTATTTTATTGGATAAGAGTGTTTTTGCAGTTAAAGATGTATTTATATTCTGCTTTGCCTGATGGCAGAGGGTGTTCTGTCTCATCCAACTTTTGTCAGTATATTGCTTCTTCTACCTCCTGCCCAATGGTGGTTGAGCTATTCTGAAGTTAAAAGGACCAGTGCTAAAATTCTACCAGTGGTGTGGGACAGGGACACGCACTTCTCTTGATGCTGCTTACCTGTCTTCTGCCCCTTCCACTGGCCTCTTATGTCACATGACAGATGTCGTCACCTTGGTCAAAGAGTTGGCTTTGGACTGCTAAAGGATCATGTAGTTTCCAAGTAATTCTTCACTTCCATGATGAGTCCTTTCTGAGTATGGTAGTGTTGCATGTTGTGGCAGAGATCACCTTTGTGAAGGAGTCAGAATATTCTCAGGGGTATCCCAAAAAATGTGGAACTCAGCTGAGAATGGCTGCAAACCTCACTGCTTTCTGGCACATAAAAAGGAGCATCCTCCTTCATCCTCCAGGAGCAGCATAGGTTTATGCTTTTTTCTTCCCAAAGGTTAGACTGGGACCTGACCAGTGTTCATCAATTCTTCATTTTTCTTCTTTGGAGGGTGCTCATACATGGCATGAAGACCTGAGCAGAAGATGGAAAAAGGCACAATCACCATTCTCGTCCACTGCACATCTCTTGGAGGCCTCTGTGAATGCTGAACACTTGGATGCCAGAAGCTGTGCTACCAGTGTTTGTCCTACTCATCCAAGGGCTTCCTGTGACATTTTCCTTGGTAGCCAGAGCAGGGAGTTTTCATAGCAATGCTGCTCAGTAAACACACATTTCATGGAAAAAAACTGAGACAGTTTTTCTTTTGGAAATTTTTCTTGAATTATTTTTGTTTAGGAAAACATGATATCATTCTGATGGTAAGAAAACAAACTGACAGGCCAGCTTTCTGTAACTCCTAAAATATCACCTCCTATTTTTCATTTTGAAATATAGAAGAAAAAAGTGAAGAAATAAAATAGCCTAGACCAAACCCTATGTCTACTTCTTAGCTTTTGATTATTTTCCTGCCTTTGACCAGTGCTTGAAAAACAAGAAAGAGAAGGTATGCAAAGGACCATGTTTTCCCCTTGTAATGTGGAAACTCAGAAACTGAAGAAGGATAGGTTTTTTTCCTGATTTTAAAAATTATATTGATTTTTGGAAAAGGTTTTTTAAATCAACCGTCTATTTTTCAGTGAAGACATGCAAACCAGTTTGTCTCACCACATTTCATGGCTCAGCCTTCTCAGACCACAAATTATAGATGTCATAACAACTGTCAAAAATACAGCAGAGCATAATAAATTATATATGCAGAGACACAAGTGCAGTCAATCATATATACACATGTATTCATGTGTGTATATGTAGTCATCTCTGTGTGTATGAATATGTGTGTATACATAGACCTCTGCACGTATGTGTGTGTGTGTGTGTGTGTGTGTGCGCACAGATGTAAAGTAGATATGTCCATGCCCACAAACCAAGGAAGTCCCCAGGGGGTTCTGCTTCAGGAAGGTCTCCTCTGTCTACTGGGAAGATACATTTTCATGTAATGTTCACCTGTGGTTCCCCCTGTTTTTACTGGCCCTACCAAATGTTTTGACCAGAATAAAATCTACCCAGCAGCCCTGTGAACCTGTGTTTCCACCATCTGTTTGGCATATTTGGCACCTGTGTGAGGAAAACTTGAAAGCTTTGCCTGGTTCACAAGAGTGGCAATGCAGCCTAGAAATCACACTCAGATTGTGATACAAAACCTCAGTCCTTAGAAGTGACTCTTTCAGGTAAGAGTGGAGACCCTTTACACTTGCCAGTACATTTCATCAGGCCACATGGAGACTAGATGAAGGAGGGAGGATATGTAAGAAGCAAGTTCCTCCCCTTGGAAAATGCCACAAAGGTTGGAGTAGTGTTTTGTGCAATGTTGCACAGCAGTCAAGAAGAGACAATAAAGACGAACTGTTTATTTAGTGGGAAAATATATTTGATTTGAATTGTCCAGGTTTATGCTTTGCCTGTTTTAGCAGAGTTAGTTAGTGCCCATACAAAATCTTTTGCAGAAATATCTAAGTTAGCCTTGCATACAAGGTGGTCTCTTGTGCTGCTCCCAATCCCAGAGCAGTGGCTCAGCACTAATTCAGACACCTTTCTCTCTTTCCTTGTGGCAGAGGGAGATATCAGCTGCTGGCCCTGCCCTCCTCACCAGCTCTTCTCTGTGATGTGCACATCTCAGCACCTCGCCTCCCGCATGTACTCTGGATGCTGCCACATGCTAGAAAAAACTCTGCATTTTAAGAAATGTCTCTATGTGTTTCATTACAGGCAGGTACTTCCTTGTCAAATGGACAGGGGTTTTTCTTCAGTCTGCAGCCCCCATGCATGAGAGGTGACCTGAGGAACAAGTTTCTCTGCACCTCTGCCTGACATCTGTGCTGACTGCAAGTGCCAGTTCCCCTTCATCACTCTCATTTTCCTAATTCCTCCATGGGACAACATTGCAGAATATGATGTGAAAATCTTTGCCTGAGCACTGAGTGAGCCTGTGTGTCCTCTCAGCATGACTCTAGGCTCATAGGTCTCTTGGCAGGGCTCTTTCTCTCTGGTTCAACTTTGGATTGATGTGTTTATAGTGCCTTCAGTTTCAGTGCCACTTTGATGGCAGGTAGTCCTGGGATGTCTGCACTGTCTTTTACCATCTTCAAGCCCATCCTGCTTGTTTGCAGCCACTGTTTAAACTCAGGCTAATTGTAATCCCCAAAGCACTGCTGTTAAAACAGATGCTGCACCTCTTTTTGCCACTGCTGGGGTGTCTCACTCCTAAAGCCTTACTACAGAAGTTTCTAAGAGGTCGCTCAAGAATCAAGAGGACTTTCTGAGACACTGGCAGTCTGCCCTCAGATATTATGGTGTCAGTCTTCCATGCTACTCCAAATTTTGCAGAAGTTCCTTTGGTTTTCAGCTTAGGTTGTGATAGCAGACCTCCTTCCCACACTGCCATCATCTCTGATTAGCACAAGTTCTGCAGATAACAACAGATCCAGAGTGTCGGTCTCTCAAACAGCAGTCTTCATGCCTGGGTCCTCCCTTAGCACCCAGCAAAAGGGGAAGTGGGCTTTGCAGCTTGATCTGAAGGTGAATGTGCCTGGCCTTTGATGACTCAAAGGGAATGGAAGGCAGGAATGATCTATCCACAAATGTGTTCAATTCTAGAGGCCAGGAGTCTGTTTACAGGTACATCTGCTTTGATTGCGGGTGGACCTGACGACCTTTAAAGGTCCTCTCCAACTCAAAACATTCTATGATTCTATGAATGGACCCCTATGAATGTCCTCCATGCACAGTCTGGTTTGCAACACTGTTATGGTCTGGAGAGTTCCTGTGTCAAAAAAAAGACTCCCCTGGTTAATAGTATTTCTGTATGATATTTATTTTGTATTTTGTTATGCAACTCTCTGTTGTCAGACATGGTCAGAGAATTTAGTGTCCTCGCACTAAGAGGTGTGAAAATGCAGTACTTTTTTCCCCTGTTAAGTATCAAAGAGGGACGTGAAATACTATGTTTTTAAAAGACATTCACTGAAATCTATTTCTGTTGAAGCTAAAAATATGTCTTTATTGTGTGTCTAGGAAAGAATTTGCTCTGGCTGAGCTGCTGCTCCAAATGATCTGTAAATGTGCTCTCAGCTTCAGGTACAGAGCAGTGTAGCATGGCCTTTGGTTTGACCATGCAGAAAGCAGTAGTGAAACAGCTGTTGGCAAGTCTGGATTACAGGTATGGCATTTCCCTCCCAGTGAGTTGTTTTAGCTACTGAAAAGGAGTTCCTGCTGCCAGGCAAATGCCACAGCCACCAGTCTACCCTGCTATGTGTAGGAGAGGTACAAACCCACTGGAATAAATCAGATTGGCGTAGAAGCAGCAAGGCAGGTTCATGCCAGTCTCAGGACTAAGGCAGCTGCCTTGTTCAGGAAAACAGCAGTTCATAGCTTCAAGAAAAAAATGAAAATAATATTCATCCTCATTCAACATGCAAAGTAACCCCCCCTTAGAAAAGCAGATCAGCTGAGCTTTCAGAAGAACCTCTGTCAGGATGACATCCTCATGAAGCAGCTGAGAAGAGCTCTCCCTGACAGAGAGCACATGGAGCAACTTGCATGATGCACCGGACCAGGTTCTTGAGAGAATGGGGAATCTGGCTGTTTCTGCCTTTCTGTCTTATTTTTGTAGCTGGTGTCTGCCCTGGCTTCTGTTTATCCCTGTATTTCACAGAGCAGGTACATCTGCAGTCACCTGCTTTGGATGGACTCTCACAGGGATGTGCAGTTTCCCTTGTTCCTCAACTATGCTTCAGGAGTACCCAGAAATTCAGCCCAGGCAGGTAATGTACAGGTCCCATGAGAGTACTTTTCATTCCTGCTCTTAATAAATCAAAATCCTAGAATACAGTCAGGAACCAGTAAAGTTATAATGCTAGTACTTTTCTGGAATCTTACCTGACAAAGTCATCTTTTTAAGTCAATAGGAAGAGTTTTCATTTGATCTAAAGTTGGTTTATTAATATTACTAGCTGGAACAAAATTTCTTTTAGTTTTGTTAGTGGAATAATCAAAGTTTTACAAAAGCAGCAAAAATACTTAAAGCCCTCTTCACTGAGGGCCAGTGATGGGTGTGATGTGAGTGCTGGATCATGCTTGGGATTCACTCATTTTATCACACACACTGGATATGCCAAATTTGTAGTCAGCTGGAATGGGTGGTGCTTTTAATTAACTTAATGCTACAAGTCTGTCCAACAGTTTTACCCAACTGAAAGGGGTCCTAAGTAGCTTAAGTTAAGCAAAGATACCTTTGTAAACATTCCTTTGCTGAACAACCTCTAAGAAATTCCCAACTCCATTTATACTGCTTTGAGGTCAGGCAGGAAGCATTGCTTGTGGTGCTGAAAGTTAGTTTTTAAGATATCTCACAAGGTCTGTAATAAGTATATTTTCAGATATTTAAAACAGATTGCTATTTTCAGCTTTGCATTCTGAAGGGAATAAGTCTGCATGGGCATGTCATTTGTGTTGATTTGTGGCTGAACCAAGAACCTTCCAAAACATAGTTTGTTCCACATTTCAGTGACAGCTCTGATGTAACAGAAAAGTCAGAGGGCAAGATACACATTGTATTCAAAGAGGAAAAATCACTTTTGCTGGGATCTGGTAATAAATGGTAAATGGCTTCACACCTTGTCTCAGTGACAACAGTATGCCGTAACAAGAACTATACACAGGGAAAAGTTCTTGATTGAATTAAGTATTTGTGACTAAGAGAGACCCAAGACACCTCTATCTTTTACGTGCCTGCTAAAAGATAGAGGCCTATCAAAAAGGAAAACAGAAAAATAAAGAGCATGAATAAGCAACTCATGCTGTCTAAGACTAAGCAGTGGTGTGACAAGCCTGGCCAAAGCAATTGTGAAGAAATAATGGAGAACAAAAGCTACTTAGGTTTATACCTGTTTATAAATTAAACTAGTAACAAACTATTGAGAGAGGGAAAAGTAAACCAAAACCTGGCTTGAGAAGATCTCAGTGCTTCAGCGTCAGGGGTTCTTATCTTTGAATGTTGGGAAGATTATTACTGTTCATAGTGTTTCCTTTGTTTCTGGATAGTTTAACTTAGTGACATCTGAGGTGGTACACAGATCCGAAGTGTGCTCCTGCATCCCTAAATAAAAGAGGGCCAGGGGACAAACTAAGTATCATCCTTGGACACTCACACTGCAGGAAACAAACTGTGAACTGCTCCCAGCCAGACCCACAAGTGAACCAATGTTGGCTGAGGTTACCCCAGCCCTCCCATAATATCCATCCCAGACAGCAGCATGTCTTCTGCACCTGCAGCACCTGCCTCACCTCAGGCCATGCAACATCCTTCATCCCCCAGGTCTGCACTATAGAAACACCACTCTGGTTGGATTCAGGACATCCCTTGGGTTATGTAGAGCTAATAGTTTTATCTTAGGGCCAAATGAGGCATCATGTAGGGCTCAGGAGAAACCCATGGCCAGACACTTGGTGGAGTGGTCACAGACAGGCTGCTGAGGGGTCAGCAGCAGTTAGCACCCTAACTGCTAGGGTTAGGGTTGAATCAGAAAGGAAAGGATTAAAGTTGGTCAAACAAAGGTAAATCTGGTGTTTCTGAATTTTGCAAGTGAAACATTTGTTCTTCTGGTATAAGCATTATCATTACAAATGCTTTCCCATGCAAGTGCTGAGCATGAGACCAGATCATACCATACAGCTTAGCCAGGCAATACTTTGTCTTTGATAAGCAAGTGCTGTTGCTTGAGTCATTCTGAAAGAGACAAAGGAAGCAAGAGAGAAATCACGAGGGAGGATGCAAATAAGGAGTATGGGTCACTGCTGAGTTCCCACAGACTCTGCACTGTTGGGCAGATGGGTTTAGATACCCTTTTTCAGAAATGTACCTTTGATGCCTGTTGCAGCTTACCTGCGGATTTTGGGCCCAAATAATACCAAAGTGACCCCTCTTTTCCATGGAAGGCAAAGTTTGGGAAGGCAGAAGAGACTCCAGTCTTGCCCCACTATGGGGTTAGGATGTAGCTGGGCTATATGGTAGAATCTGGGTATTGTGGAGACACACATATGGCTTGATAGGGGGAAGCAGGAAGAACAGGAAACTTGGTTTTTGCTAAGTCTCTAGTTCTGTGGTACAGCAAAATTCAACTGTCCCTAGACAAGATCAGTGTCACTGCTGATCATAAATGTGGGAAAATTAGCTTTAGTATAAAACAACACTAATAGCAATCTGTCCCTTCCATTTCCTTCCTTTTCTTCTTTGTTAAAAGCTCAAGGACAAATGTTAAAGTGTACAGCAAGTGTTTTCTATTCTCAATTTCACCCCTTCAGTGTGTTCAGACCTCTTTGTGTTAACTTGAATGACTTACCAGGAGTTGCTGCTGTTTCTGTGAGTAATGGGAGAGCTGCTTAGAACAGATTTGTGCAGAAGATTTTGGTTTTTTACTGAACAAATGGAAGTAACACAATTTAATTTTCTGAGTTTTGGCAAAAACAAAACAAAATTTTCAGTATTTTTTGGTTAAAGAAGTTCTGGGTTTTGACCAAGAACTCTTTGGGTTTGGCAACTTTTGGTGTTGCAGGTTTTTTTGTTCTTGAAACCTTCAGTTTGTCATTGGGAAAATAGAGGTCTTCTGTGTAAATTTTTGTTAGGCTAAAAAATCCCCTTTCCTGGGACAGCAATTTCTTGGATGGTCCTCCTCAGAGGAGAACTGCTGGCAGGTGCTTCAGCATGGGGCAGGAGGATGGGAAACTCTGAAGGAAATACTTGTGTCTAAGATACCACGGGTTCTTACCCAGCACCTTCCACTTGTTCTTATTAGACCACATGAAATACCCATGGGCCCACTTCTTGGGCTGTCCAGGTCAAGAAGACAGAATCCTTCTGGTTTCTAGACTACTGTTAACTTTATGCAGGCCTCTTCAAAGGGAAGAGGACTAGATCAGGCACTACAGCTTTTCTGCTAAGCTTGACTGTACTCACTTTTTCCATGATCCTTTCAGCTATTCAACACATCTCATTGCAATGAAGGTGAATCTGTCTTACACCTCTTTTTATGCCCTCTCTCCTGTCTCCATTTCAGCCCTGTGATTCCTCACTGGGGCTCTGTTGTCCTACATGTCTAGGGTGTGAAGCAACAGAGACATAGAGGTGATCTGGAAGGTCTTGGCTGCTGGGAGAACTTAACCCAGATTGGGCATAACTAAAAAGTACTGTGAAAGTAAAAGCAAGGGACAGGGCTGAAAAACACACCTACAATCAATGGTCTGGTCCCTTTGTGGGTAAGATCTGCACTTCTAACTTTTTCTAATTTTTTCCATTCATAGTATGTATCTGGATCGAGATGCATTAACAACATTCAGATCCCAGTTCCATTTTCCTGTGCTGCCATAAATTCACCACTGCCTGTGTGGGTGCTCCTTTTCTGTTATAAAAATCTGTTGTCAGTGGGATTTTGGGTTGGTCTTAGTGGTCAAAGAAACCAGTATTCTCCCTGGTTTTGTTCAGATGACTTCTGTTGCTTCTTTGCTACTTACCTCAGAGATGATTGTGGCATATGACTCAGACAGAAGGGTCAGTATCCTCTTGTTTAAGGGCTTTTGGGAATAAAGAGGTGGCAGATTTAGAGAAAGAACTGATAATGATTGTTATCTACACTATATTTTTCTACTTTCCCTCCCTTTGTTATTTTTCAGTAATTTCCAGCATTCTGCTTTTTCCCTGGTGATGTCTGATCCTGCACTTACTCTAAAGCCAAGCAGCCACTTAGTGACAGACAACTGCATCCTCTGTATGTTTTTTATCAGCCAGCATGAACATACTGAAATGCAAATCTGCTTGATCTGAGAGAGGACTCTCCTCACCTGGATGATCACAAGTGTGAGGGAGCATTCTCAGTCAGTACACATCACTTCTCAGGAGGACTTGGGAACATGTGATGTTATCTTGTCCCTTGTACGTCATGACAGCTGAGCCATTATACTTTGTGTCCCAAAGTGCAGCTTGTTGCCTTGTCAACCTATGAAAACATGCTGTCTTCAAGTGGATTTAGGATACCAGTGGTTACTTCCAGGTCCTGACTATTGCCTGAGATCCTTGACGTGTTTGGGAGCAATAAATTGGCATGACTTTTTGCTGCCTGGTGAATGGCAATCAGCTGATATTGTACTTTGATCATGTTGGATGTGATTATGCCCACTTGACTCAGAATATATTTACAGACATAGGTTTTGTCTATGGTTGGTGGGGCATTAGCACTTCCAAATTGTTTGATCTTGAGATGAGAAAGCTCCATGTGACCTTTAAGTAAGAAAGAGTTTGGCCTTGACTCTCTGTCTTACCATGGAGATAGTTCTGTTAATTGCAGCAGAAAAATTCATAGGGTAAAGTGCCAGATAGGAAGGAGGATGAGGGCAGCAAGTCCTTAGTGACTCACACTGAGGTGAAATTGAGCCTGAATCTATGTGGAAGGCAAACAGTGCAGACCCGTGCCCTGTAACTGGCTCCTACCCTCTGCACCTCAGTCTGGTTCATGCATTTGCAGCACAGCCTCTCCATCATTACTTCATGCTGATGCAGCTGTTGTCTTGAATCAGTATCTACCATTTAAGATCAATTGACAGAGTCTATATAGGGATATAAAAACACTCTGGTAGCTGTATGCACGTGAGAATGAGTAGCTCAGCTGCCAGACCTTACCAGCCACCTTCTGCCTCTTAGTCCCGTTCCATGATCTGAAGCATAGAGGATGCATACCCTGTGCTCCATGGAGTGCATGGTACAGATATCTCGGACACTACAAAATTTGGGAGGTCTCAAGAATGCAACAGACTTTAGGGAACCTCCATCTTCTTCCCACTCAGATCTTTTACTCAGCTTGGTTGGTCCTCCAGCACCCATGCCTGGAAAAGAGTGAGTTTGAGTCAATCAAAATGTCTTTCTAGACCTGCTTTGCACTGGAATACTTGTGTGCAGTTAATGAGGAGAGAGAGAAATTATTTAGTGTAACTTTTTCTTTTTCAGAAAAGCACAGTTGAACTGTAAAAAAGAGAAGACGATGCAGGCTGAATATCACAGGGAGAAAAAATCATGGCTGTGAGACTTATCTAATCTTCCAAGGGAAGTGGTGGAAAACTTATCTCTTTGGTACTGTAAAATAGGCACTACAAAAAATACCCTTCAATGGAAAGTAGGTAGACTGATACTTCTTTGGGTATCTTTTACACTTATCAATTCTTCTCAGAGCTATCCTCTGCATCCTAAAGAAATATCCTTTGGTTTCGAGCACTTTGTCTCACAAGTAATTAGGTAGAAATGACTGTATCACTAAGTACATTTTTATGTGTATCCTCAACTGGCTGGAATTCAATCTGGGGATTCAGGATCTGCTTGTAATTAACATTCCATAGTAAGAATCCACACCCTCTATTTGTCTCTTCCTAATTATGTGTTGGAAATGCACATTTCTCCTACCATTAGTGATTTCAGCAGAGAAGTTTTAGCTGGGCTTTAAATTGCCCTCTACCTCAATTTAAAGATTCCCTGTTATTTTAGGTTTGTAGACATTACACAAGTAAAACTTTTCTCAAGGCGTCATAGGGAAATAAGCCACTGACTCAAAAGAATTCCAGCTTCTGAGCTGCCTTCTGGGTTGACAATATCATGGATTTAGGCTGTGATCTATTAGCTCATGTGGGTTTCAATACTTGCAATTAAAGTTGTCACTCCTAATTAGCATGAGAGCCTGTGGATGTGAGGAGTAATTGTGAAGGGGGCTGCTCAGGGATCTTCCTTCTGTGAAACTGTCCTTCCTTCCCGTTCATTACAGCAACATTTCAAGGCCATACATCTGCTGGGAGTGCTTCTCATCAGGAAAGTTTGACTGGATTAGAAGATGGAGAAACAAAATGCTTCAGCTGAGGATGAATGAAGGCTTTAACTTGGGTCTGTCAGCAAGGGACTGAATGGCTGCATCTCGAGGTGTCATAACAAAGTTGTGCCCATTGTGGATTAGTCTTTAACAAATTCACCAGTGACTTGGAACATGCTGCTTGCCAGTTCTCTCCATCTTTACTTCAGCTTATCCTGCTGTGCCCAAGGTATGTGCTGAGGGCACGTGTGGTTGAATCACAGATGGTGCATCTCTCTAGGGACCAATAGCAATAGCATTTTGCCTGAACTTATAAAGAACTCAGAACAAACAACTTAGAACCTTCAGGGAGATATATCAACCCCTGTGTGCGTCCTAGGAGACTGCCCAGGGATATGTGAGGAAGCTGAGGTGTCAGTCTCCCTTCTGGTAGGTAGGAAATTGATGAGGTCCCACCAGTGTTGCTCATCCAACTGGGTACTGCTACTGTGCTGCTTCCAGAGCTATGCTGGAATTATGCGTGTCTGAGGGCAACCCAAACAGTTTGTTCCCAGACTCCACACAGTTTTTAGTGCCCTTGACTGTAATGGTAATTAAAAGCAAACAAAGCTGGATAAGTTCTTTAGGGCTGCCAGACCCCACAGAGATGGCTCAGTGTTCCTTCCTGTTTTATATGGTAATAGAAAGCCTAGTGGTGAACTCTTTGCTACTACTAGTAAATGGTGACATACGAGATGTTGCTCTGGGCACAGTGGATGAAAATGTGGCTCTGCTGAAGCTGGTGGCAAATCTCCCCCTGACTTCAATAAAGCCAGATAATTTTGTGCAGTTATTTTCCATACATAATTCATGGGGGGGGGGGGGGGGACATCAACTCCCCCAATACTTCTTTTTCTCTAATGATTAACAAGTTAAAAATAAGAAGACTTTTTTTTTTCTGGAATGGTTCATATTTGGAAAGTCCAATTCTGACCTACTAAGCCTGCTCTGACTGTTTGAACCTCAAGACAAATTTGCAAACTGGCCTAGGGAAGCTGGTACTTGTTATTGTTGCTTCAAAGACAGTCTATGTGGGAGAGGGAATGAGATGTGTTGAGATTAAAATACCCTAGCTGTAAAAAGCAGTAATAATTACTGTCTACATGTGGGCAAACCAAAAGGGGTTATTACCAAAAGAAATTTAAAATCCTGTTTGCAGAGAAAACTGCCTGAAATCCAGCATTATTTGTCTGTGCAGTGTGGACTGTTTTAAAGCACAGTTTTCTTCAAACATCACTTTTGTAAGGCCAATTCTAAATGGATCAAGACAATGCTAAGAAGTTTGGCATCAGGTACGTGAGGGTATAATGGGAATTACAGAAGGCAGGTCTGCTCTCAGAAGCCCTGGGAAGTGGGGGGCCAGTAAAGCTGTCTCCTGTGAGAATGCTCAGCACACACCCTTGAGTCATGCTACTCATCTGGTCTTGACCCTGGGCCTTGACAGTGTCAGTATGCTCTTTTAATAGAGAATTTTACTGTACTCTCCTGAAACTTAATAAGACAATTAAGATTTGAAAAGGACTATCACATCAACTAGTGTGCTTTCATATAGATACTGTGCATTTCCATGTACCTCTGTCTGCATTCCAGTAACTTGTGATACACTAATTCGTATTTTTCCAAAATGCATCTGTCCTTCTTGTGAGAATATTGCTGTTCAGTACATTACATAATTTCATGCTAATTGTTTTAGTTCAGTTTATTCTCATTGACTTTAATGAAAATCCTCTTCAGACTTGTTCATAGAAATGGGAGGAGAATCAGATCCCAGTCTTCCCTGATGTCTGTGAGGATAACTTCTAATGGAGAGAAACTGGCTTAGTGCTTTCCAGCCTTCTGCATGGATTTTGACAAGAAGACATGAGAGGTCTACAATTTTTGTGGGGTTTGGGTTGCTCTGCTCTTACATAAAGTCACCAGTCAATCCCAAACATGAAGATTGTCCTGTGTTGTTGCAAATACTTACTGAAAATTTTTGGAGTATGAGGATAAATGCTCCTCTATATGCTGTAATTAATAAGAGTGTTTCCTAACCTACAGTTGGTGGTGTGAGAAAACTCCTATGCCTGAAAAATATTGCCCAGTGATGCCACATGCCATTCCTCCAGCCTCCAGTTTTGTGTTAGAAGTTTAGAGTCTGTGCGTGTCTGTGTGTGTGTAATAGCACTGCTTCATTATATCTTCTACTCACAAAACGCCATGCCACAATTCTGTCAGCTCCAAGATTAAGGTATTTAATAACGTCATTTGGGTTGTGTCTTACAGCAAGATTCAATCAGTTCTTTATTGCATATATTGTTGGCTATCATTTGATTGGGCAATGCCTGAATGTACATTCAACTTGGAAAAGCTGTTGCACAATGCTGTATTCTCTGTAGCTTCATGGAAACTTGGACTTCCTCTTAGCTTCACTTTCTGTGAATGATACGCTGCTGGGGAACTGTCTTTGAAGGAGAAACCAGTCATGATGAACACATCAGTTTTATTCATGTTTATTTTTCTATTCCAGGTCCACAAACTCAATCCAGTAACACATGGATTTAATTTTTGTAGTTATCAAAGCCTATTTCTTCACTCACAGGGCAGAAGCAGAAACATTTTTCTTCCTTAAGGTCCTTGTGTGTAAGTTTGGCATATATCTGCCTTTTATTTTACTGTTATACATTCCTTTTTCTTACCATCTGTTAAAAAGGTTTAGCATATATAACAACTGTTCTTACCATTTATATCACCACAAAGTAAAAACCACCTATGGACATAGAGATTTTCTTGCACTATCTATTTTACACCCACCTGTTTATGAAGTGCCTTCAGTATATATATATCCTCAGCAGCTCATAGATCCAAAAATGTCCAGCTGCTTTGTTTTTCTAATGACAGCTGTACTTGTAGGCATGAAGAAATACTGCCCATAAATTTTGACAAATTTTCATGAGTTCTGCTGTTGATTCATGCTGGAGTGAGGTGAACAAATAGATTTCATAGTGTGGTTCTTTTGTTGCCCCCTCCCTCCAGAACTAGGGGCTGGATGGGCATCGCTCCTGCTCTTCTGTCCCCATGAGCACTGCTGCCTTCTCTGTTGCTGTCCGTGGAGAGAAATTGAATCTTGTGTTCAGTTTATTGCATCCCCATATTGATGTCCAAAGCAGCCCAGATGACTTGCATGCTAAAAAATTATCTATACCTCTACCACTGATTATAAAGGGTCAGGTCACAGCCTCACATATGGATGTGTTTGGTTTGGGTATGTTAAGCAGAGTGAGATAAATTCCACCCAAGCATCCCAGCTGAGTAGATGACAAGTGCCTGCTTAGTCTTCACACTAATGCTAGCACTCCTTTGGGTACCTCCTGTTCTCTGAGACCACAGGGCCTCTGGAGTCCACAGTCTGACTTATAGCAATTGATGAACAAGAGTTGAACCACGGGACCAGGAGCATGCAAAGTTATTTCAGTTGGTAACTGACACAGTCCACACTGTGATGACTCCAAATGATCCTATGGAGATTTTGCTGAAAGCAAATTAGACAGCTGTCCTTCCATGCTTCTGGTGATCAGATTTTCAGACAGAATCACACTGACTGAACTAGGTTGGAAAAGACCTCTGAGATCATTGAGTCTGATCTATGACCAAACACCACCATGAAATCTAGACCATGACACTAAATGTCATGTCTATTCTTTCCTTAAACAACTCCAGGAACGATGACTCCCCTACCTTCCTGGGCAGCCCATTCCAGTATCTATTCACACTTTCTGTGAAGAATTCCTTTGTAATGTCTAACCTAAACCTCCTCTGGCACAGCCTAAGACTATGTCATCTTGTCCTTTTGCTAGTTGCCTGGGAGAAAAGGCCAACCTCCCCTCTATCCCTGGCTACAACCTCCTTTCAGATAGTTGCAGAGAGTGATATGGTCACCTCTGAGCCTCCTCTTTTCCTCGCTGAACAATCTCAGCTATCTCAGCTACTCGTCTTTGTCTGGCCAGGTTTTGGTAGTTGTTGGCTACAGGTGTGGCTGCTGTCAGAAGCTGCTAGAAGCTGACTCTATTTCCTGTCAAACCTCCAGAGCCAATGCCATGAACCCACTGCTGATGAAGGCTGAGCCAGTCAGGAATGATAGTAATGCTTCTCTGACAACATATTTAAGAAGATAAAAATGTTATTGGGAAGATGTAATTGCGGTCGGAGAAGAGCAGAATGAGAACATGAGAGAGGAACAGCTCTGCAGACACCAAGATCAGTGGAGAAGGAGGGGGAAGAGGTGTTCCAGGCACCAGAGCAGAGATTGCCCTGCGGCCCATGGTGCAGACCACAGTGAAGCAGCTGTGCTCTTGCAGCCCATGGAGGTCCACAGGGATGCAAAGATCTACCTGCAGCCCATGGAAGACCCCACACTAGAGCAGGTGGATGCCTCAAAGAGGGCTATGAACCTGTGGGAAACCCATGCTGGAGCAGGGTCCTGGCAGGGACCTGCAGGCCTGTGGAGAGAGAAGCCCACACTGGAGCAGGTTTCCTGATGGGCTTGTGACCCTGTGGAGAACCCATGATAGAGCAGGCTGTGCTTGAAGGACTGCATCCCATGGAACAGTAACCCATGTTGTAGCCAATCCACAAAAAGGGCTGCAAGGAGGACCCAGGCAACTACAGGCTTGTCAGCCTGACCTCAGTGCCTGGCAAGGTTATAGAGGGACAAGGGATCAGACCCAGTCAGCATGGGTTTAGGAGAGGTAGGTTCTGTCTGATCAAACTGATTTCCTTTTACGGTCAGGTGACCCACCTGATGGATAAGGGGAAGGCTGTGGATGTGTCTATCTGGACTTCAGCAAAGCCTTTGATTCTGTCTCCCATAACATGCTCCTGGCAGCCCATGGCTTGGACAGGGACACTCTCTGCTGGGTTGAGCTGGCTAATGGTCAGGCCCAGGGAGGGCTGGTGAACAGGACTGAGTCCAGCTGGCCACCAGTGGTATTCCCCAGGGGTCAGTGTTGGACCCAGTTTTGTTTAACATCTTTATTGGTGACTTAGATGAGGGGACTGAGTGCATCA
Source organism: Pithys albifrons albifrons (assembly GCF_047495875.1). Classification (NCBI taxonomy): domain Eukaryota; kingdom Metazoa; phylum Chordata; class Aves; order Passeriformes; family Thamnophilidae; genus Pithys; species Pithys albifrons. Next base: position 60,943,969 of record NC_092458.1, read on the forward strand.
TTAGCAATTTTGCAGATGACACCAAGTTGGGAGAGAGTGTTGACCTGCTGGAAGGCAGGAGGGCGCTGCAGAGGGACCTGGCTAAGCTAGAGAGATGGGCTGATTCCAATAGGCTGGGTCCTGTGCTTTGGCCACAACAACCCCATGGAGTGCTACAGGCTAGAGACAGAGTGGTTGGAGAGCAGCCAGGCAGAAAGGGACCTGGGGGTTTGGATTGACAGGAGGCTGAACATGAGACAGCAGTGTACTCAGGTAGCCAAGAAGGACAATGGGATCCTGTCTTGTATCAAGAATAGTGTAACCAGCACAACAAGGGAAGCGATCCTTCCCTTATACTCAGGGCTGGTGAGGCCACACCCAGAGTATTGTGTTCAGTTCTGGACCCCTCAGTTCAGGAAAGATATTGAGGTGCTGGAGCAGGTCCAGGGAAGGGCAATGAGGCTGGTCAAGGAACTCAAGCACAAGTCCTATAAGTAGAGGCTGAGGGAGCTGGGGTTGTTTACTCTGGAGAAGTGGAGGCTCAGGGGTGACCTCATCACTCTCTGCAACTACCCGAAGGGATGTTGTAGTCAGGTGGGGGTTGGTCTCTTCTCCCAGGCAACCAGCAGTAGGACAAGAGGGCACAGGCTTAAGCTCTGCCAGGGGAGGTTTAGGTCAGATATCAGAAAGAAATTCTTTACAGAGAGAGTGGTCAGGCATTGGAATGACCTGCCCAGAGAGGTGGTGGATTCACCGTCCCTGGAGGTGTTTAAGATGAGACTGGATGTGGCACTTAGTGCCACAATATAGTAATCAAAGTGATGTTGGATCATGGGTTGGACTTGAAGATCTCGGAGGTCTCTTCCAACACAGTTGATTCTACGAGTTCATGAAGGACTTGTTTTCTGTGGGATGGTCTCACGTTTCAGGAGTTCATGGAGGACTGTCTCCCATGTGGGGGACTGCCTCCCATGTGGGGGACTGCACACTGGAGCAGAAGAAAGACTCCTCCAGCAGCATCAGAAGCAACAACTGACAGTAACCCCCATTCCCCATCTCCCTGAGCTACTGAGGGAGTACGTTAAGCTCAGGAAGGAAGGGAGAGTAAGGGGAAGGTGTTTTTAAGATTTGTTTTACTTCTTATTATCCTGCTCTGAATTGTTGGTAATAAATTCAATTAATATCCCCAATTCCAGTCTGTTTTGGGCATGACAGTATTTGATGAGTGATCTCTCCCTGTCCTTATCTCAATCCACGAAAGCTTCATTATATTTTCTTTCCCCTGTCCAGTTGCTGAGGGGAGTGACAGAGCAGCTTTGATAGGTGCCTGTTGTTCTGCCAGGGTCAACTCATTACAAACAGCTTTGTTGCCCTTCTCTGGATTCCCTTCAGAACTTCAATGTGCTTCTTAAATTGAGGAGCCCAGAACTGGACACAGTACTCAAGGTGTGGCCTCATCAGTGCCAAGTATAGGGGAAGAATTGCTTCCCTGGTCTTATTGGCCACACTATTCCTGATACAGGTCAGGATGCCATTGACCTTCTTGGCCACCTGGGCACACACTGGCTCAAGTTCAGCTAGCTGTCAACCAGCACTTCCAGGTTCTTTTCCACTGAGCCGTTTTCTAGACACTTCCCCCAGCCTGCAGTGCTGAATGGAGTTGGTGTGGCCAAAGTGTAGGACATGGCACTTGATCTTGTTGAACCTCATGCCATTGTTGTCAGCTCATCAATCCAGTTTGTCCAGATCCTTCTGCAGAACCTTCCTACTCTCCAGCAGATCAATACTCTGACCCAACTTGATGTCATCAGCAAATTTGCCTCAAGATGTGTTTTGTCTCAAGGTAGCTCTATTTTGCAGTGAGCCTTGCTCTGAATGGTCTTGAGCTTCCAGCTTATTCCTCTTCAGGAACCACATGGCCAGTCATGGCAGCTCAGTTGATCTGTGAAATAATGCAGTCACTGCTTTAGCTCCAGGTGTAAGTTGTAGTGACCAGTTCTCCCATATAGCATCGACCTTCTGATGTTTTTATTTCCTCTTATGAGTGCCACAGGGTATGTAAACATGGGTGAACTGGCATTTTTCTTGTCCTAGCACCCTTGTCATAGGTGCATTCTTTTTGCCATCTGACTATGCTCTGCAAAGACTTTCTTCTGGTTGTCACTTACACCACCTCTTGTATGAGTGATTCCTTACAACACAGGAAAGCTGCCAATAGGTCCTCAATTGCCTTGTCATCACTTGAAAATTGCTTAAATGGCCCAAATATTAACACCTTCTTCCAGCAGGTCACTTTGAAATCAGCAGGGCCTTTAAATCAATAAGCATTTGCTGTCTCCGGTGCTTTCCCGTACTGAGAAGCAGTTGTTTGTTTTTCCTGCTTTCTTTCCCAGCTTGCATTTGTACCTTAGGTATGCAGTTGCCAAGCCCCTTGCACTACACCTGTATGAATTTTTTCATTGTCACAATGTGGCAGGTCTCCTGGATACTAATGGCTGAGCTGCAGTATTTGACAGGTTGGAAAGTGCCTTCTGCTGTAGGCAGGAGGCAATTCTGGAAGTAAGACAGAAGTGAGGTATTTGTTGGTGTCCACCCTAGAGGTATTAATTTGTTCTTGAACTAGAGAGAAATATGCCAGGAATGGGTGATATATGCAAGATCCTGTACTGGACCCAGGTTGTAGGACTAGATGATCTTTCTCTACCTTCTTTTCTACTTTGTGGTTCAGTACAATGCTGATGACTGTATTATATGTGATCTGGACTTACTGATGGTCACTAATTGTCAAAATTAGAGAAGAGATGGAAAAAACCCAACCATTACTTTAATATTGAGTACTGCCAACCTGAATCCTTTGGCTGATGAAAACAAAAGCAGATGCTGCAGGTCGTGCTCTGTACATTCTGCAAAGTCAGGGTATCCCTGGCATAGATTGCTGAAGGCCAGGTTATTTTAGTTAAAAATAAACTCAGGACAATTATGCCAGGCTTGTAAATTAATGTGGTGTGTTCTGTAAGCACCAGTTCCCATCAGGGTTGCTCTGGTGATCTGTCAGTGTCATCCATCACCAGAGTCCTATTGCTCTAATGATGCATTTCATGTTAAAGTGGCTGCAGTTGCTGGGAAGAAATTCTACATGCTCAAATTGTAAAAAGTATTACCGTTGTTAACCTTAAGTGTTCTCTTCTTACCTATGGTGCCCTGGAGAATAAGCTAAATAGCTTCCATAGACAGAAATCCTATTTAATTCCTTGGCTGCATTCAAAGGAAAATGTTTTCTTTTGCTGTAGTCTTTCAAAGTCTGTCAAGGACTTCTGATGTTTAAATGATTAACTGTTTTATAAAGCTGGCATTCCCATTCATATTAACCTTTATTATAAAGCTTTTAGGCTGGACTTAAGCAATGCAATATGCCCTTGAGGTGGAGGTAACCATGTGACTGCCTCGGCCAGCAGCACCATGGGAAACGCGCTCTGACTCAGAGTCTCACTTTGGTGGCTGGTTCCCCTTCTGTCCAAGGGGAATTCCTACATATGAACTCTTTCCCAGACATAGGTTACTTCCCTCTTTGCATGGGGTCAGCACTGCCCTTTTGCAGAGTTTGCTGTGTTCTCCCCCTTTTCCACCTCTCCTGAGCTCTTTGCTCCTCTGCCTGGGCACACGAGGCTTTTGTATCACTATAAGCTGTTACCACTCCTTTAGACAAAAACATCTCCTCTGTACATGCAGAAGCAGGAAGTCAGACGTCTGAGTAGTCTTCCCACAAATTTCAAAAATTACTCATATTCATTGTCATCCTCTCTGGGCTGCGCTGCCTGGGGCGTCTATGGGCTCTGACGAGCGCTGGGGACACACCCATTGTCTTGAGGAAGAACTGAAACCTGTTTATACCAGGGCAGACACTTGACACTAAGTGTTTTGCACAGCCCAGATTTTGTCCTTCCTCCCATGCCCCATGAGGCCCATCCAAGTCCTGAGCATCCTGCCAGCCCACCTTACACACCTATCTACCACTTTGTGGGGTGAAAGCCTGAGGGCAGCCTTAGATGTGTTTAAAGTTATTGCCTTTGTGTTTTCTGCCTGCATGGCTTGCATTGCATTGGCTACTACAGCTTGTCTGCCTTTATGGCTTAGTTTTGTGGTGTTCTCCTCTGTGCTGGGAAAGACCCACTCTGCCTTGCTGCAGAGGACATGAAGGCATTATCAAAATGGTCACTTGGGGTGCCTTACAGCACTGCTTGTGTTTGACCCCTGCAGGCTGACTGATTGGGAAAGCATGGATCCATATATGGAGCAGACATGCTCTGGCTCCTCACCTCCCATGAACTGGTAACAGCATGAGCAGTGTGTGGGGCCAGTCCTCAGAGCAGGCTTGGACCAGAACCTGTGGGTTTTGTGGTACCACCTGACAGTGCGAGCTTAACTGTAAACATCTGCCTGCTCCAATCAGTTTAAGTCACGCCTGCACTCTTACCTCTGGGCCAGAAAACTCAGTCTCTTCTGAATGCACTTGTGATGCTTCAGGAAAAAATCCGGTTCAAACAGTTCTTGCAGATCTTCCAGGTGCCCTTGTTGGATCTGTGCTAGTTTGGGTGAGCCTTGAAGAAATGCAAGTTGGATGTAGCCTGAGTTTTCACTGTGGTCTGTACCACAGACCTTGATAACAAGCTTGGTTCTTCACAGCAAATATATGCTCCCTGTAGGATGATCATCTTTTGGAGAGGACGTTAACTTCAGACTTGCCATGCTTAAGATAGCAGACATGCTGAGTATTGTGTGCTGCAATTCAACAGCAGTGAATCATAGAATCATTAAATTTGGAAAAGACCTTCAAGATCATTGAGTCCAACCTTTGGCTGAACACCACCATGTCAATCATGGCAGTAAGTGCCACATCCAGTTGTTTCTTGAACACTTTCAGGGATGGTGACTCCACTGCTTCCCTGGGCAACCTATTGCAATGCTTGACAACCCTTCCTATGAAGAAATTCTTCCTGATGTCTCACTGAACCTCTCCTGATCCATCTTCAGTCCCTTACTTCTTGTCCTTTCACTAGTTGCCTGGGAGAAGAGGCCCATCTTTTTTGTGTAGTTGTAGAGAGTGATAGGGTCTCCCCTGAGCCTCCATTTCTCCAGGCTAAACAACTCAAGTTCCCTCAGCCACTCCTCATGTGAGTTCCTCTCTAAGCAGTTTGTCTAAATCATCATGGAATTAAGGCAAGAAATTCCTCAACTCTGTCCTTCAGGCTATGCTCCTGGAGCAATCCTGTATTTCGACCTTCTGACAAATACATTGATGGTGGAAGTGGATGGTGGCTCAAGCTGTCTCTGAACATCCTGTTCTCCCTCTGTTACCTTTTGCTTTAGAAACCACTATAATATATATCATTAGGGGTGCAAGGCATCTTTGTTCTCTGCCCTGCCCAGAGTCAACACACAGGCTCTAACCCATGTTGTTAGAGTAATAGAAGTAATGATCATTTGAAGTTTCCGAACCCACAGGAGGAAAAGCACATGCAGTATTTGCTATACAGCTGTTTTGGTTTGAGAGATTCAGTTAAGTACTGACTCAGTGGTGAGGATATGTAGGTTGGGATTATGGTGATAAACAGTTCAGCACTACATCATTTAGTCAGAAGCAGCAATAAAAAAGGGCCCACACTATTTCTAATGCTTCCCTGATGTAATTTAATTGGAAGGACCTGGGTTGCCAGAATGCATGTTGAGATGGCCCATGCATAATCTCTGGCAGGTGGGGGGCAGATTTTTACTTTTATGCCATTGTTTTTGCCACAAGTAATGTTATAAGTGAGTCCTTTATTCTTGTCTATCAGTTATGTTTTGTATAATTAAGGCTAATCACTAGGTATGTAAAAATCTGATTCTGGTGGGAGTAAATTATACTTACTATATTTATTCTCTCCATAACTGACCTTTACTGTGAAAAGCTTTATAAATCCACACTTCAGCATTGCAGGAAAAGGTGTGCTTGCCCCTGTGATGAATGGTTTGTTGTGCAGTCAACACAGTCCAAACTGCAGTCACTATAGGGTAAAAATCTCTTGACTTCAGGTCTTAGAAGAGAAGAGAGAGAAAATTTGCACAACACTCATAGGCACATGGTTTTGTCCTGTGAAAGGCCAGGATTTGGACTCCTGTGGATCCCTTCCAGCTCAGGGGATTCTGTGCTTCTATAAAAGGACACACATGGTTCTGGTTTAAAGGCTGCCTATCACCTCACTGGTTGGTACAGAAGAAGGGTCTTTAGATGTTAGCTTAAGAAGAAAAGCTGGTCTTCCTAAGATATTCTGATTGTTTGTATGTCTGCTTTCCATTTCCAATTATTAAACAACATGAAAAAACAACTGTCAACAGTGCAAATATTTTCTTTGTTTCCTGTGGTCTGGGGCTGTTGGCATCACTGGGATGTTATCCCTTCACTGGAAAGGCTGTGGCTGGAAGAAACTGGAACAAAGGAAGAGACAAGAACTCTTCATGAGATGCTGTCTTTTTAAAAAGACATTTTGACACCTGATGTCTGTGAAAAAAACCTGTAGATATGTGGGCTGCTTGTCACCAAAGCACGGCTGTCTGAGTCTGCAGGCAGTCTGGGTCAGCAGCATTTGCCTCTCACTGAGGTGAGTCTGTTGACTATTAGGCCCAGTCCACTCTGACTCAAAGGGCAAGTGTACCACATGGCTTACATGTGGCTGTCTGTATGGCTAAACTTCTTTGCTGCCAGAAGCTGGGTGGTCTCACCCATGGTCTCTATTAGGAAGGATCCCTAGTCTGTGCCCAGGCACTGCCTGGGAGAATGCTAGTTGGCATGCAAAAAAACTGCACTAGGAACCACAGAAACCATGAAACTATTTTGATGATTTCATGTTCATGTTTGAGCTACGTCCTGGCCTGGATCAGCTTCCCAACACAAGTGTAGCCCCCGAGACCCAGGATGGTCTCTTTCCCAATGTCATCTTGCAGAATATTGCAAGGAGCTGGAAGAAGCTAATAATACCTCATCTGGGGAATGCCTTTCTGGGAAGAAGGTGCTTTGAGATGCCTAACCTATTCTTGCCTGGTCACCAAGTGGTGAAGGCTTTGCTGAATCCCATTAATGGTGAGGGGTCTATGTGAAGGAGGAGAGGAAAGGACCATATGGCTAAGGCTTTAAACGAACTCCTCAGCTTTTTTGCACATGCATATTTCTACAGACTTTGGGCATAGACTATCCACAAAATGTCTTGAAATGGAGAGTCTGAAGTGAGATAGAAATTTCTGTAGCTTAGTTTTTGGCATTTTTTCTGTACTAGGCACCTTCATTTCCTAGGTGCTTTCTGTACATGGTAAACAATCCTCAGATGGAAGTGACAGCTGTACCTAGGAAATATTGAGAAATTCAGATTGGGCAAGCAAACTCTCTACTCAGTTCACACTGTCTTTGAGATGTCCTTTTCCTCTTTACACATCCACTCCTGTGTGAATTCTCCATTGACTTGAGGATGAGACCCAAGTTGACCTTTGCTCTCTCCTGAGTTAAACTGAGGTTCTGTGGGAAAAATGCCTGAATTTGCTTAGCCATTGGAGAGCAAAATGTGACATATCCAATCTATCTGATGCCCTGGTGGGCACAGATGCATCCAGGACATAGAAACACTGGTAGAGCTAATGGGTGAAATCTTGACTGGTCACAATGCTACTGCTGCCTGACCTGGGAGGGAGTTGTCTTGTAGCCCCTGCACTGTGGCTGTGGCTGCATCTGACCTCACATCTCTGCCAGCTTCTGAAAGGGCTCAAGGACTGCTGGGCTGTGCCCTGGGCTGAGTGTGCTTGTGAAAGTCCTGAGCAGGCAGATCGATCCTCCTTCAGCCTGTTTCATTTACCATAATGAAAATTGCTCTGTAGGAAGGAAGGAAGCCTCTTGCCTATTCATGAGTTTCACAAGCATGGTGCACTCATGTTTCTGGTTGTGGGAAAGCCCCAGAACGTGGGTGGGGCTGAAGGGACAGCACAGGTGATTTTACAAAAGTCTTGTCTAAGTCTTGGGTAAACCTGAGTTGCATGAAAATCTAATTTCACTTGAAGGCTTATACCTGCAACATTCAGGTATGTTATGGCTACAAGAAGTGGCTCATGTGTTTGTCCCTCAAACCACTACCCCACCTATTATCTGGAAAACAGTCTGAACGAAGAGGAGATCCTGGGTACCATTTCCTGAGAAACACACCAAAACCACTGAGGAAATGGGAGTGGTCTGAGCTGGGTGCACTCACAGTGACAGTGGCAATGCTATACAAGCCCTTCACCTTCCTTCTCTTCTGCCTACCCACAGCAGTGAGTCTACCTCTGACATACAGCACACACTGACCACACTACACCAGGGTGAACCAATGGGACAGATGGGAAGAGACAGGAGCTGGAGACAAAAATTTGATTTTAACACCTAGAAGCTGTGTTGCACTGGGCTGTGTAGCAATATGACACATGATGCACAATCCATTACTTACCTGTCCAAAGAGAACTGGAGTACACAGAGCCACACACAGCAGCTGTTTCTGTTGATGTCATCAAAATTGGCCAGCCCTAGCACAGATTGTGGTTGGCTGGATTTGGGGCCAGAGGTATTCCTGCAGGCTAATGTAGCAGATGTAAATAACTATCTGAGACTGCTATTCATAAGGAGTATGCTTGATCCAGGGATGTTCCTCTCTCTCACCTTCCTCTTTGAACAGTCTGGCAAAAAGGAGGACCCTGAGCAGGAATGGTGCACAACTGCAAGTTACTATGCAATTCCTGCAAAAGCTGCCTGTCACCCTTCATTGACTTCAAGGGAAACTTGTGGGGACTAGCCTTCCCAGAGTAATGCTGGCCTTTGTAATTATTGCCCTGGACTCCCTCCACAGTCATTGAAGAAAGACAGCAACTCACCCTTGAGTTGCTTCTGCTTGACTTTTGGAGACTTCATGTCTTTAGGTTGAATATAGAGGGGAATGCTTAGTGAAGGCATTTAAGCAGGGTTCTCTAAGCTGGTGGTGTGAATCCTCCCTCAAATCTGTTGTGGTTCATCTGGATCTGTTTGGTTCTTCAGATCATCATCCAGACAAAAAGCCTAGCAGAGTTGTTGTCTAAGTGGACCTTTGGATGGTTTCAGGCCACTAGAGTATTGTAGGTACCACCATGAGGAAGAGTGGTGAGAGAAAGCAGATTTTGCCTGGACGTGTTTTTAATTTAGCTTTTAGTGCAGGAACAACTTCTGAATCAGATCTTCTGGAAGAAAAATCAGAGATGTTCAAGATTTTCTAATTTGTCATGACAAGCATGGCTCAGTTGTTTCATCAATCAGTTAATTTTCAGTGACTGAGGGATGATTTTAGGCTCCAAAGCATGGAACAGATTGTGCTGTGTGTGTAAGGTAAACTTACTCTCACCCTTGGGGATAGCCCTGGAAGGCCTCTAAAGGATTTCCAGGAGGAAATGAGACCTGTCGCTGTCTTGATTCAGCTCACATTCTGAGTCTGAAGGAAATGGTGGTTGGTGTTACATCTGTATGCTTTCCCCACAGATTTGGGAAGCTGGTGCAATTTGGCAAGCTGGGGGGACAGGAGTATTCCTCTGTCCTGGAGATCAGCAGGACCTGATGAAGGACGAGGAATATTCCTTGGATGACCCTTCATGCCTTGCGTGTATTACATCTGATTTCACTACGTAGTCTGTGCCATAAATCTTGTATTTGTTTTCTGGTACAGCTCATCCCCAGCAGCCCATGTGCTCAATAATAAACTGCTGCAGAGGGCAGCTCATAGACAACAGAAGAAATAGCTCTGTTAGCATGTCTTTCCTATTGCATTACCATCCCCAAATTTTTCCCTAGTTTTAATCCCTGTGGTCTGAATTCCTTAAGAATCTCTAGAAAGCCTCACTCTTTGGTGCTTCCCAAGACTTCTTACCCAGAACTCCAAGGGTTAATATCCTTGGAGCATCACAGTGGGAAGCAGTGCAAGTCTGATCATGCAGCTGACAGTGCCCTTTTATTATTGCTTCTCTCTCTCCTATCAGATGTCTCACTCTTAACAGAGTTGTTATTAAGGTAATTAGTTAATTCAGGTTATTTTATTATTGTAGTCCTATTTGGTTTGATAGTATGCTCAACTGACACATCTTAAAAGCAACAAAAGCATTAAGAAGTTGTATAATTGGCAAAACTGAACTGTCAAAGTTGTGGAGTTCAGAGATTTGTGGAGGGAAGAAATGTATGGGCTCCATAGAGACATGGGTCCTTCTGTGAACCTTATATTTCTCCTTCTAGCATTTATTAGTCAGGAAAATGATTGGCATTTCCTCTTCTGTGTTTTAATTTTCTCTGCTTGTGCTGTATTTTCTGATCTTTGCTTTAGCCTGCAGAGGAAGGCAGATCAGTCTTGTTTATCTTTGCCAGAGATTCCTTCATTTTGGGAACCACATCGGAAATAACTTTGAATGAAGGCAGACAAGAGGCTTTAAAAAGCATCATCAAGTAATCAAGTGGGTCCCTGTGTCATATTTCCTGACCATCTATTGCATTGGTATCTACCATTGGCACACATCCCAGTGCTGTCAGAGTAGTACAATCCTTTTTTATTTATTTATTTATTTACATCCAGTGTTCCTCTATTCAAACACTTTATCTAGCTTTGTCCGTGCAAAATCCTGGCAACTTTCAACTTCTTTACCTTTTGAGTTTTTCTTGTGTACCTTCCTGACACATAAGTTGGAGAAAATTATTCCTTTCTTTGGCCCTGGTCTAAGAATCTGCTTTTCAGCCCATCCTGGCAAGACTGTATTCTGAGACCTGACCAGTGCTGTCTTTGTTTGTGTTGGTCTTCTCCAGGCTTGGGTTGAAGATGTGAGTGGAACATTCCCTAGGGTCCCAAATTCTGCCCAATTTGCAGCCATGTCGACCTGCAAATATTTCCTCTAGTTTGAGATTTTTGGCATCCCAAGTTTCCTGGATGTGCTTACATCATCCCTGTGCGGAGGAGGACTTGGCTGTATGGCTTAGAATGTGCTCTATGTAATTGAACAAGTTCCCTCAAAAATACCCCAGCAATTTTACTAGTTCTTGTCTGGGGTTATGAGATATGTGATGTAATCCTGGAGGCAGGAGAGGAAAAAGCCCTCCCAAGAGGCCTTTCCTGAGCTGACTTGATAGCTCTGGGCTTTGAAATGATGGGGAAGGAAAAATCTCAAGCAAGAAACATGTTGTTAAAGCAGAGACATGCACAGACATATAAAAATTTGTACAACTTGAGTTTTTAGAATGTGGCCAGAGGAAATCAATCCCTAATGCAGTAAACAAACTCCAGCGGGTTACCAGCAATGTCCAGAGTAACTCAGTTCTGAATGTGGGCACTGCTGCAGTGAGGATTTGGCCTCAGAAATTTTCTTTTGCTGTTACTTCTCTGGAAGAGGAATTTTAGAAACAAGCCCTGCTGCATACAAAGAATGCTTGTAAGTCCCTTCACACACTGGTTTTTCTAGGTATGCTGCTAAGGCTCAAAGCACTGAAGAGGAAGGCTCCTGACAGTTTTCCAAGGCTCTGAACTTGGAACATAATGTTTTTAGGTCATTGCTTACCAGCCAAGAGCACCAAGAAGGGCAGACAAAGGCGTATTAGCTGGAGCGCTTCTCAGTCTCCTGGGAGGGACAATGGGTGCAGTTCACAAGCAGAGGCACACAGCTGCAGCTTGCTGGTTAGGAGGCTGCACACAGAGGAGAGATCAGAATTCAGAGCAATTAAGCACGTCGCCTGATTGTTACCGACAGATTAAAAAACCCCTCTGCCAGCTTTAGCCATTTGTGGCCTCTTGTCTTTGTGAGTCAGGAGGCAGTTTCTATCGTGAGGCACACACTCTGTAGTACAGGATGATTTTTGGCAAAGTCCAGATGATTGTGAGCCAGGCGGGGCGGGGACAGCATTCCAGTTTTATAACACAATTCCATAATAGGAGACAGCATTCTTTTCATATTAATGTTCATACAATAGGAATTTTAAACTCCAGCTTTTGCGTTATATGGGGGAAATAAAGTCTCTTTTAAATGCCACAACAACTTTGTTCTATAATTCAGTGAACAGGGCTGCTGGGGGACCAACCATATTAGAGTGCAGTGGGTATTTTGCAGGATGCTTTCATTCCAAGAAACAGCAAACTGGAAAGCACTGACATAGTTAGGTGCTAGATAATGTCATGGTATCAACCATGACCTCCTCCTTGGATGGGTTGCAGGTGTTTAATCTACCTGCTCTGACCTGGGGAAAATCTATGTTACCACTGCACACTCCTTGTGAGCACTGTGCAGTACATATCACTGCTTCTCTTGAGTTATTAGACCAAAAGATGTGTAGGTGTTTACAGGCTCTTTGGTAGTAAGGGTTTTGCAGAGTGCAATGTGGGGCTGCTTCAGGACCATCCTTGCCACGTATGCCACCGGGACACTTTCTACCTCACTTGTTCTGATGGCTCAGTGAGGAACCTGAGGCTTTCAAGATGTTACTCATGCCCTGGTTTACACCTTGCAGTGCCTTGCTGGGAAGGTAGAAGTTTTAAAGGTAAATTTCTCCTGTTGAGGTTTGGATCAGTCTTTTAATTTTGTACCAAAAATAATCCTGTGCTTTCAAGAGCCCTTGCTGCTGTTTATTTGATGTTTGAACCCTCACTGTAGCTCAGATACCTTGCTGCTGGCAGTAAAGTTAAAGGGTGAGGAGGGTGAAGAGAGTTTAGGCTTTTCTCCCTTGGAGTATGTAGCAAAATAAAACACTTTAAGGCCTCTAGAAATCTTTTGGACCCTCTACTGATCTCATGGTAAAAGGGGAACTTGGTTAAAACCTGGTTTTGGCCAATAGATTGACATCCCTTATACTAGAATGTGCCAGGCTGTCTAGTTTCAAGCAGTCCAGAAAGATAGACTATATGAAGTATGTTTTCTCACTAGTGGCATCTATAACTGAGATTTCATAAAGGGCTTAGCTGAACAAGGCTGTCAGAGCAGATACAGGGAGTGTCCCTACTAGTCACTATAGGTTAATGTTGTTCTAACCTAATCTATTAAATTCAGCTTTGTTTTAGGTGAGCAAAAACATGTGCTCTGAAAATGACAAAATCTTCAGTCCTGTTTAGAGGCAAACTGTAACACCCAAAAGAGGAGAGGAGGGTTTAGCCTCCTGAGGGGTTGTTCTGCACCTTGCCTGAGCAGCCATGAGGCTGTGAGTATCAGCGAGGGTTCATTTGTTTTGGGGATGAAGAGACCCTTGCAAGAATGGCAGAGTAGCATCTGGAAACAGGAGAGGGAAAACCTAATTAAGCATACACAGGAAAATTTGGTGAATGCCAAGACTACTCTGGCATGTGTTTCCACACACTATGCCAATCTGAATGGGAATGGTCACTAAGGACAATTTTATAATGTTGGTTTGATATTTGGATGTGGCTAAATGATAGAGAAAATGGAAGTCCTCAGGACATATGTTCATGCAGGAGAGTGCATAAGTAGGGTCTGAAAGGTACAGTTTTTGATTTTGAGGCTAAATATTTTAGGTAGCTGCAAGTTTTGAACTGTGGTAACACAGAGGCTGATCTGCATGCGTGTTCTCAACTCAGCCTTAGCCGACTTGGGGAATTTCTCCTTGAAGAAGAGCTTGCAGAGCAAGGGCTATGTGAGAATATTTCTTCCTGCCAGCTTGGCTGTGCTCTTCAGAGAAAGCCTGACTGTGGTGGCGCTGAGTGTCACTGAAGGCACTGTGTTCTCCAAGCTGAGGGTGGTAGCCCTGTTCCAGGCTGAGCTGGGGATGGCCAGCTGGGGAAAGAGGTGGATCAGGGACTGACGTGAGTACAACTCAATCTTTAACAAAGAGACTTCCTGCCTCAGTAGAAGTGTTGAAACATCTTGGTGTGTTTCCCTACCTTCAAACAAGAGCTCTGTGCACCTGACGTCACTTCCCCGGCTGCCAAGCGGATAACAGGATGGACCTGCACTGACTCTGAACCAGACGTTCCACTGTGTCACTAGTGGTTGTGCTCTATGATGGGGCAGGAGATTTTACTACCAACATTGTTTTTTTAGTTCATGCTTCACACACACTTTTCCCCCCTCCTCCCCAGCAGTTTGAAAGGAAGCGACATAGGAACTTGTGTGATGTGCTTACAGGCACACATAAGCAATGTGACTCATCAATAGACCAGGCTTTGGGAGCTGGTGCCTGTTACAGCGTGAAGCCAGTCTGCTTCTTCACAGAGCTTCAAAAGGCAGCTGGCTATGTCAAAAGGGCAGAGAATAAAGAGTGTAGTGTAAAATGGAGACACAATTAGGCAAAGATAAAAAAAAACCAAACAAGACAAAAACCTATAACATTTTCCATTTCTTTACTCAAAGTTCCCTTGGGTGACATTTGCTGAAACAAGTAGTTCTGCAGCTCGGTGGTGTAAATTATGGCACATAGATTTTTCAATAGTGGTAGTTCATTTTTAAACATATGAATGAATAGTCATATAACATCTTCCTTGGTATGCACCAGGTTGATCATATGGTAAGTCTTTATCACTTGATGGCACTGAGGAAAAGTCATTTAAGTAATATCTCTATGAATCTGTTCCCTCTCAGCTATCAAGTGTTTCAACCTCATTTTAAATCTTGTACTTAACACTAGCCAGTGAGGAGGGAGAGAATAATTTATTGTAATTCACTAATCAGGAGCATTGATATAGTTTTTATGTATAAGAGCATTTTAGAGAGAACCTGGTTTAGCACTGTCTGTGTTTTGAAACTGAGAAAAATTAGGCACTTTCTTTGAAAAGGACAGTACGTTTTGGATGCCTCCACTTGATTTCAGGCATATAACCTCAGAAAAAATGCAAACCTTGGACATTGACACCATTACTTCTGCTTATCTATCAGGCAATACTGCCATAAGCCCCAGTAATTTGACTGTTTTGGATTATGTGGCTGTGCCTGTAGTGGTGGGTTACTTTTACATCACTGGAACTTGAAAGAGATGGAGAAATAATGTATGTCAAATGTTTGAAAACAAATACTGTCCTCTATTTTGACATCACTTTAAACGTTATGGTTACCCTGAAATGATCACAAGAGCCAGAAAGATGTAAATTTTGACATTTCTGATTTCACCATAGTCAGGGGTTTTTTTTGCATATATGATTGCATTATCTAATTTCTTTACATTTTGTTACATTTCTACAAAGAAGGTAAATTCAAAGAAGTGCTCTTATGTTCCTCTTGACCACCTGTGCTGCCCACAGGTCATGGAATGGCAAGGTCAAGTTGTAAACACATCTTATAATGTTTCCCAAGGTTATCACCATTTGATTATCACTCTAGGTCATAATTTGCTAGTCATTTATCATATAACAATACCGAGGAAAATAGTCTGTTTAAGCATAAATAATAACATTAATACTAATAATTTACCACACTGCAGAACTAATTGCATATTTTACCACACTTTCAAGTATTCATTGGAAAAAAAACCAAACTAACCTGCTTGAAAGGTTCACTTGAAAGGACAAGTGTCAGGTTGCTCTGTTTCTGGACATCCTAGACAGTTTGTCAGCCCAGTGCCTTAGTATGGTTAGTGGTCCTGTGTCTTTGGTTCTGAGACTCACTAGACAAAACCTGCTGAAGTATTCAGAAATATTTTATTGTAAGCTGTGCTGAGGCTTGGCACTACCACATAATAAAAAGAGTAAGTCAGCTGCTAGGAGAAAATTTTACTCATGAGTACTTAGTTACCTGATATGACAAACGACATGGTTTGAAACAGATTAGTCAGCCAGTTGCAATCATCATTTTGGTTTCTCCTTCAGATAATTTTCAGAGTGTTTCTGGGGTTATATAAAATTATATTTTGTCCATGAGCAATATTTGGTTGAGGCTTGTACCCTTAAGACTTCTTTTTCTCATTTTCTTCCCCAAAGTATAATTAATTTTCAGTCAGCATTCACCATAGAGGACATACCCTTTGAATAAGCCTGCCTACCTTCTGTGTAGTTCATAGCTTTTACTTCAGTTTTATCTTCCTTGTTACTGGAACTAGAGAAAATTTACATTGAAAAAAGTGGTAAAATTCCACTGGTAAGCAACTTAAATGTAGATGCTTTTCCTGGAGAGAGTGAAAATTGTACCCTTGTAACTTATCTCATTTTATAGTCTTCTGAAATTCCCTCTTGTTCCCTTAAGATAACCTAATGTTACCCATGAAGGAGCATATCCCAGAGCATCTGCTTGTGGGGTGTGGTGATACACCTCTGAATGCTGAATTCAGTGACTTGGGGCCCAAGGAGTTACTCTAACCCTCACAGTCTGGGTATTTATTCCAGGTTAACCTATGTCAGACCTATGTTGATTAGGTGCCTTCACAATGCAGGACAAGAGGAGACATTCCTGAGCTTGTGAATTTACTGAGGATGTTCAGAATGGTCTGCCAAAAGAAATGGAGATCTCTTTTACAAGAACATTTGAAAGGACAGGAGCAGTAAAGTTTTCTTTGGACAGGTATTTTCCTTTTAATTATCATGTAATTTGTTTAGGCAATTTATTAAGGATGTGTTGGAAGGTGAGTCAGAAGTGAAATTATTTTCCTAGTTTAAAAACAGCTTGTTTAACATTTATTCATGCAGGGCTGGGCCTCCAGATGGTATAAATTGGCATGGCTCCATTTAATTTCAGTGGATCTATGCCAATTTCCAGCAGCTGAGAATCTTGTCCAGTAAGTTACCTTTAGTCCCATGACTTCAGTTCAGTGCTAGTAAGATCCGAAGAGTCACCCCTGAAGTGATGATCAAAAATCCTTAACTTTACCAAAATGAACCATTCTTTTACAATTATCATCACAGAGCTGAGTGAGCACATGCATTATCTGCTCAGAACAGGCAAAAGGCCCTTTCCCCATCTATCTTTAATTGCTGCTGATGTTATATCTAAAGGTGTGCTTCACTTTAGTGTTAGAGGTTAGCATGATTAGTTTTATTATAATAGTGGAGCTTTGTATGGTGAGCCTGAGAGTACAGAGGTTGTGAACTGTGCTCCCAATGGCAGGTAAATTAAAAGTTACTAATGGAGTTATTCCATTCAGTCCATATGTGGATCTGGCCCATATGATACATTGGCTTTAGGAACTCATCCAACCATCACAGGAATACTTACTTGATCATATCAGCTCTTATTGTACTTATCTTTAGGCACTGATTGTGTTGTAGAGATTTATTATCAAGACAATGGCATTCAAACCACAAATGTCAGACTCTTCTATGATAAAACTGGAAGCCAGCACAACACTCTGGCATCTGAAATAAAACTCTGGAAGAGTAGAACAGACAAAAGACCCAATTACTTTAGAGTAATCAATAAAATCACACTTAGATTTTTGAAATAATGTGTTTCCTCATTAAAACTTACTGCTATTTAGCATGTGGTGGATGACCCTGGCTGGCAGCTAAATATCCACCCAGCTGTTCCCTCAGTGCTTCAAAGTAGGGTGGAGGAAAGAAAATAGGAAGAAGAAGAGCAACAAAACTCATCGATCAAAAGAAAGACACCAAACCAAATATTTAAAAACAAAGATGACAAACTCTCAAACACTTAAGGAAAGCACCTCAGTCCCTTTGGCAAAGCAACGGGCAGCACAGAACATTAGCATCAGGGTGTAGTGTTTCCTTTCCACAATTCCTTGTTCCTTAGAATCTTTTATTTTGTTCCTCCTTCCTTCTTACTCTTTTCCTGTGCTGTGGTGTGGGTCCTCCAGGGGTCACAGTCTGCTCATGAAGTACCTGCTGTGGCCTGGGGCCTCCTGCAGCTGCAGTCCCATTGGGTGACTGCTGTGGAATTAGCTGGAACTGGCTGTGACTGGCGTAGGGCAGCCTCTGGCCTCCTTCCATAGAGGTCACCCCTACAGCACTGCCTTTCTCCTCCTTACGATACCCAAATCTTGCCAAACACATCCAATACAGTTGATAAGTTTTCCTCTTAGCTAAGCAGAACACCTGTGTGGTAGGAATAACACTACACACTTTATTTATGTACTTCATTAAAGGTCTGTGGTTGAGTATAGGAGTCAGGATATGGGGCCACTTATATCCTTGGTCTGACTCAGTTATGTTATGTTATGTTATGTTATGTTATGTTATGTTATGTTATGTTATGTTATGTTATGTTATGTTATGTTATGTTATGCTATGTTTATGTTATGTTATGTTATGTTATGTTATTTAATGTCATGTTGCCCTGCCTTATTTAAGTTTTTCACTGAACATTAGGGGAAGTCCAGAGGTTTTGTAGCACCAAACAATGGAACATACAGCTGTCTTTGGAAGTGAAAGAGCAGTTACTTACCTGGGACCATGGAGGTGGCAGTGTTCAAACTGAACAGCTCCAGTGTAAGGCTATGTCAACACATAATTTTCACTTGTTAATGTGAGTGCTGGAATGAAAAAAAAAATCTTAAAAACCTTCATCCACATGACCAAAAATCATCACCATTTCAGTAACATTAGTCTGCTCAGTTATCAAGCTGTTGAATGAGTAGTTCTGATTTCCCAGCTTATTTTCTACTTCTCTTCTAGCTTTAATAGCTATCTGCTTAATATGAGAGTTGTTCCATGTCATTACCTTCCTCCTGTTTTTTTTTTCTTGAGGTGGAACTAATGCAATGCAAATTGTGATGCCTGTCTCTGATTTTCTATTAGGCATCTTAGGATTCTGTGCAGCCTGTGTTGTTGACTGCAGAGCTAGAAATATATTTGAATTTATGATGAAATCCTGGAGATTGCTGTATCTCAAGTTTGGGGATTTTTTTTTTCAAACAAGTAATAATATTCAATGATATTCAAGTCTTTGATGAAGGCCTTTTTCTGTAAAGTATGTTATATGCACATTTCAGTTCTGGTATTTCCACCTGATCCAATTCCATAGCAGCTGTCATATAAAATTTCTGACATACAGCTATGCATAGTACAAGCTCAGTAGGGCAATAAAGCTGAAACAGTGCAATGTGAACAAGACGTGTTCAATGTGTTCACAGATACTGTTGAACTGCTGTTTGGGTGTTGTAGTTTGGGATTATTATGTAAATTCTCTCCCCTGCCACTAACTGCCCATGCCAGAAGTTAACAAAAGAAGCAGTTAACTACTGATCACTTGGATGGGGGCAGGTTTGTCTCTTTTTTGGGGGTGGGACATCTTCTTTTCTTAGCTCCGTGGAAGGCAGGAGCGGTGGCTGCCTAGGAGAGAAGTGGCTCTACTGGCACTGCTGAGGCTTCTGGCTGAGTTGCTGCTTTTTTTTTCTCCTCGCCGTGGCTATTTCTCCCGGTTCCTGCATCTGGGATCCCGGCCTCTGTTGCAGTCTGACCAACGCCTGCACCGACCACCGCCTGCACGGACCACCGCCTGCCCGCCCCGGCTGGGGCAGTGACCCAGGAGAGAGAGAGGTTTGCTGCTGCTTTTGCAGGACACGTGGTGGTTCCCCACTTTCAGCTTTCTTTTTCCTTCATCTGGGACAAGAGACACAGAGTTCATCTGGGAGCTAACCACTCGTCTGTCTCGCTGGAGAGGGACTGGGAACTACTGGGAACTCACTCTGCAGCCAGCCGGACTGTGACATTTGACACTGCTTAAGTATAACTTTTCCTCCTGAAGGAAAACCTGCTGGGTTTTGGTTTTGTTTTTTTTTTTTTCTTTCTCTTGTGGTGTTGGGGAAGCGGTTTGCACTAGTCTGTTTATATATAGCAGTTAAGAACAGTTATCCTTCTTCTATTAAAATTCATTTTTTTCTTAAATTTGATAAAGAGTGGCGTGATTATTGTGGAGAAGGCCCCCTCCCCCGCTTGTGGGTAAACAGTTTGGGTTTTTTTCCCCTCAAACCAAGACATTGGGGTTGCTGAAACCAAAAGTAGGAAAGGGTTGATTGAGTTGTATCACACCAGATGCCCTGGGAAGGTATATATTAACACACGTTGGTGCCTGGAGAGCTGGAGTTACCTTGGCAATCAGAGAAATCTCCTCTTTCAATAAAGAGGAAATAATTTTTGATTAAGCTCTGAAACATGTGTGTATGCTCTTTTGAGTATGTAACCTGTACAGGAGATGCTGCAAATTGCTTTTCAAAATCATGGATATGATGTGGCTCTCAGCTAACACTTTGGCTTTATTGGTTCCTCACTTTTGCTTTTATTTCATGGTATAAAACTTGAAGAAATTTGCTAGGCTGTTGCCCTCAATGTCCTGATAAGTCATATAAAAGATATGAGTCCTTTCACCCATCTTAAAAATAGTGAATTTATTTATTCTAGTATTTTGAAATAGGGTATAGTCTTATTTTTCGGATGGTTAGAGACTTTCTTCCCAAGTGACATTTTCAATGTGAGCATAGCCAGCCTCTCTCCACTTATAAATCAATTATTCTTTCCCTGCAGCAAATGCAAGAATGTAAGATGCTTTCTCTTGAGAAGTTTCCTTCACTTTCTGTAGAAAGCAGTACTACCCCTTGTGTGCTTTTGTTTTAATGTTAGGTGAGCCAAACTCTTTGGCTAACCTACCTTAGTGATAGTCTTTCTGATTGGTGTATCTTTATAGTCACATCTGGGCTGTCTCCTCCTAAATGAAGTACAATCTGACCTTTTCTTTATTTTGCACTATGTTTTATCTTTTTTTCTGCCGGCCTAGTTAATCTCAAAATGACAATTCCTATCCTTTCCCTGCACTCTCTGTCTGATGAGAACTAGCTTTGCTGATTGATCCTTTTTTTTCCATTCCATGTAGCCTTTTCCTTATATGTTGCAGAGGAATGTATTCACCCATTTAGATGTATAAACCTCTCCTAAAGGCTTGTTTCTTTTCTTGAAATATGGGCATCTTTGCCTGGATTAAACCTTGACCCCTTTACTAGAATATTTCCCTCATCCCTACATGGAGATGCCTATGCAAAAATGAATAGCGTTTTATTGGCCGGAAGGGGAAACTCTAAGGAAATTTAGAAAACCAGAAGAAACAAAACATGTGTCGAATACAGGAATTTGCAACACAACAAAAAGCATTATTCCAGCTACTATATCCAGGAAGTAATATTTTGGCTTTGTAGCAAGGCCAGTAGGAAATCCTATAGAAGTGTTAGACCATGAACATATTTGGTAACCATGTCTGAAAGGAAACCCTCAGGGCAAACCTGGCTTATGAATACCATATGAAACTGGAGAGAACCTCAAATAACCCTCACAATTCAGGAAATACCAGAGGATACAGATGTTGCATAAATGAATTGGCTGAGTGTCTTGAAGGAGGCTGAGCCTCGTTCTTCAACAAGATAATCCACTTCATTAGAAGATAATTATGAGAAAAACTCTAAAGAAAACATGCCTGTTTTCATGCTGAGTTGAGGAAAAAACTATATATAATCAATATCAGTGTGTATCTTGATTTAAAAGATCTCACTTTTATATGTCAATGACATAGTCCAGTTCCAGAGGAACTGACTGCAGTTCTATAAGAAGAACTGAGATGGTCAAACTCATCATCTTCAAACAGTGATCACAGTATCACAGTGTGATTCTCTTAGAAGAATGTGTGGAGAGCCTTTAGTTAGGGTAAATGAATGAGTAGTCTGGGAAAGCTGAATTTGTTTCATTTTGGTGTTGTGTTAGAGATCATTGCATGTTTCTTTGCTATGAGAATGAAAAGGCTGTGCAATACATGAAATTCAAAGGTGTGTAAACACGTAAAATGTGAGAGGAAAGGTATGAGCAGACTCTTTTCCTATTTGGATTGCACATTTCTCTAGTCTCATTTCAACACTTAGGAGGCAATCTAGATGCAACCTTTGGCTTAGAAATTCCATATACAGACTGACGTGGAATGGCTTTTTGTTTTGAAGCTGTTTGTTTGCTCTTTCTCTTAATGTCCACCACTGGCTATTCTAAGAAGATGTTTGCCAAATTGACTTGTTGTCTGGCCAAGTGCAGCTGTTCTGATACTGTGTTCTCAAAATTACTTAAGGATGCACGTGCAGGCTTGGTCCATGTGATGAATTATAACATCTCTTGGAAGGAGCATCCTGAGTATCTTCAGAAAGTCAGTTGAGCCATGACTTGGGCTGCTTATGAGTCCTAAACATCAGGATTACATTTTGGAAGTGGAACTTGCAAGATGGAAATGTGAAAGCCCTTCCACAGAGTCCAAACTGAAGACTCAAGACAGCTTTTAAGGAATGAGTGGGGAAAATGCTAGGGAAAGAAGTCTAGGAGAGCTGGAGAAATGCACCTGTTATCTTCCAAGCTATATACAGAGCTTTATGAACCACTTTTTTTAGGTTTACATTACAGGCTAACACTGATTCAGGATTGATTGGTCCTGAAAATATTTTTCACACAAGAGTTTCAAACCAGCATATAGTGTGGCAATGGGTATAAGAAACTACTTTTGTGCAGGAATGATTACTGTTACAAGCTCTGACTCATGTTGAAACCAATTGGAATATTTGGAGAAGTAACAGGTTGCTAGCATGAGCAAAGACCTTGAATTTGCATCTACTGCCCCATAATTTTATTATGTGCTTATATGGGATTATTTTTTCAAGTCACTGTTGGTTTTACCACTTGTGAATAATGTGACTCCCACAAATTCATGGTGAGAAATTCTTGCCACTTGTTGTGTCAGTAATTTTTAATTCAGATATCACATAGGTATATATATACTTGATCTAATCTAACATGTGTTTAAAATAAATATCTGTTTTAAATAAATTACTGAGGCATAATGAGCTAAAATAATACTCTACCATTTTCTTAACATTCCACATATTCCATTATTTTAGTGCTTTTTGAATGGATTTCTGGTCTATATTGATTGAAAAACATGCTAGAAAAGTAGGTCAAAACCCTGCTGAAAGACTGTCAAGGCAAAATATATAATACATATTAAGTTCTAGAGAACTTCAAAATGTGTTTTTAACCAGATTCGTAAGAGAGGGGTTTTTTTCCAGCTGAACCACAGAGTTGCCAGTGATGCTGCATACCTGACATGAAAGTTGGGCACCAGATACCCCATAACAGTGCTTTGACTCTCCAACCCAAGTATCTCATTGATGTTTCCCTTTAGTTTGGAATAAAGCTGGTTTTCAAAATCTGGGTCTGGTACGAAAATGATCTGATGCTTGATGTTGAAGGAATATGTATGCATGTATGGCTGGGCTTTGTGAACTAAGATTTGGGAAGGGCTCTCCCCATGTTGGTGTGTCCTTTGAGCCTTTGCAGTGGATTTTTCTAGGTGAGGCACAGCAGGTGTGAAACTGGCCCTTGAAGAAATATAATCAAGCCTGCCAATTCACACTCCAGTGAAAAAATAGAGATTATTTGGGGTTGAAAACAATGGTTCATGTGTTGCTGTTTCCATGATTTTTGACTTAAACAACAGATGACACCTTGTAAGAAATGCTAGGGCAAAATTACAGCCCTAACTTAGTGCTGCTGTTTTATTTTCAGAGAATTTTTTCTTTTTATTTCCTTAAAAAAAATCCAAAGAAGATACAGGAAATTGCTACAGGCAACAGGTTATGTTTTTAATCATGTAGGGCACATATATTTGTACCAAATTTTGACCTATGCAACAAACAAAACGTTATAGAATACTCTGCTTAATGGAGAAAATATAATAGTATTATAGTGCTGCTTTCTTGTCAAATGTCTGAAGTGGAGCTGTGTTGCTGTATAGAGAGGTTTCAAATCCAAGCTAGAGAAGGCACTCAGCTTCCCTTAAAATAATCCTTGGCTTCAGGGGCCATTAAGCCACCTGAGTACGTCTAAAAATTTACTCCCAAGTGACCTATCTAAAGTCATAAAGCAAAACAAAGGCAAAGCAAGGGCCTCTGAAGTCACTGTTTTATGCCCTAAGTAGGGCTCACCCTTGTGTTCAGTAACAAGACCATCTCTACTCTTAGAAGTTCAGTCCCAACATCATGAAGGACTTGATAAGAAAGTTGTTTGATGGCAACAAACAACTCTAAAAGTAAAGACCACTGTAATTAAAGAAAAAAGCAAAAAAGCAGAGCATAAGAGTAAATGTAAATTTATTTGCAAGGCCAGTAGTCTTAGTAAAAAAACATGGGCCATTACAGTTCTTCCATCTGCAGTTTTTTGAACCTGTTAACTCTACTATTATCACACAGAAGAGAGAAGCAATTGCTGCTCTTGCTACTTGTCATATTTTTTTTGCCTCTGCATTTCCTGTCAAAAAATAAAGAACTATAGAAGATAAGCTCTGTCTCATAGGTACAATTGGCTTGGCTGCAGTTTGCAGACACTTGTTCACTTTTCTGCCTTTCTCTACTTACGAGTTCTCTGGTGTTGTCTTCTTGTGAATGTGCTTACATATCAACAAAATCACTTCTCAGTCTACTTTTTGAGAAGCTAAACAGGTTGATCTTGTTAAGACTCATACTACAAGGCACTTTCTACAGCCCTTGAATAATTTTTGTAGCTCTTTTCTAGTCCAGAGATTACTTTTCTGAGGACTAACTTTCACGTCTTTACTTCAAATTTTCTTTCCATCTATATTGTTCTCTTCCTGCCAGGTTTTCTTCCTGTGTTTATAGTCACAAAATCAGAAAGGCATCATTTGCAGCAGCACTTGCACATTTTGGTTTTAAGGCCCTTCCCAGCCTTACTGCTGTCCATGTTATAGTCCTCAATTCTGCCAGTCTATCCTGCAGTCATTGTTGCTACATGCTTAATTTGGTGTCTTAAAAATAAACTAGGTGGATTCTCCCAAGAGTTTGATCTGCATCATCTGCCCTTTCTCCCATCAATATAATCAATAGTTGTTCTGTATTAGACCTTACATCGTGGTCAAAATGTTACAGAACATTTTATCTGTCATCTACGCATACAGAAACCTTTATTCAATGATCAGTGTTCCTCTCTATTCAAGACTTTTTGAGGTTTTCCCTCCAGTAATCCTCTGCCCATTTATCCCACTCTATTCATATTACCGTAGAATAATTTAGCTTGGAAGAGACCTCTGGGGCTCATCAAATTTAACCTCCACTCAAAACAAGGCCAGTTTGAAAGCTGGAGCCAGCTATTGTGGAGTGTTGCTCTTTAAAAACTGCGTTTTGCTAAGGCAAACACATTATGGTATATCTTATGCACGGAATTATCTTTACCAAACAATGCTTCAGTGAGGATATGAACTCCAAAGTTCCATTCATACTTATTTTATTCTGTTTCCAATGACCCGAAAGTTGTTTGACAAAACCTATTCTTGACTGTCTTGTGGACTGACATTTGTTGTATTTCCCATTAACTAAATCTCATAGCAACAAGTAAACAGGAAACTGTTTGGTAAGAAAATTTGCACTTAGAAACAAAAGAAGTTTTGCTCTACATCACTCTTCTTTTGTTTGCCTCCCATTTCCCTGATATTTGTGATTTTTCTATTCTTGTTTCCAGCATTTCCTTCCCCTTGTAACTCTTAAAATTCTGACCCTTTGTATTTCATCTCTGTTCCCTTTGGAGATCTCAGGAGTTTGCTGTCAGGAGTTGACATATGTTCACAATACACAGTCTATACTATGTATTAACTCTACAGCCATATAACATATACTGGTGTATACTGCCCTTTCTTTGAGGAATTACACTTAGTTTTGGGGGGAAGCCCATGTAAAATCATTTTTATGATCAGAGTCGTTTCACGAAGTGAAAAGTGATGATGAAAAGGTTTGCTCTATACACTTGGGTGCATTCATTTTGCACTCCACACTGTTTTCAGACCTCAGGGGGTTTTTTGAATTGTGTGTAAACAACTTTTGTTTCTTATTACCACTAATGTTTTAAGTGGATTAATTTACACAAGTACACATGGAACCTATACATCCTATAGAAGGCTTATTTTGCCCTTTCCAGTTCTCTGTCTAATCTACAATAAATCACAAACACACACACATAAGGACGTGGAATTTAGTGGTTCGAATGGATCCTTTCTACACATTCTTTTCGAAAAGACCTCTTCCTTTTGCAGTCCTCCTCCCCATCGTTTTTCATTCCAGCTGATCAGTGAGAAAAAAAAGATAACTGCCTAACTGTCAAGTTAGAAAATTGTAAATACTATTCTCTTCAATAATATTTTTAAATTACATTAAAATTAATCAAAGTAAAGGATGAAGATAGATGAGTTTGGCCAAAAGTATGACAAGCTGGATTTGTTCTTTGATGGAAGTTGTTGATGACCATTGCATTCCAACTTTCTTTACAGTTATTGTTGCAAATTTTGTTATTTTTTTAAGTGCTAGGTGTGGACTGTGCTATTCACTTGATTCAGAGCATATGGAAAAGGTTGGGGAGATTCTCGTGAGATGTGTCTTTTGACATCAAAGAGATTTGGTTAGCATCCCATACCTTTCCACCAGTGTTAGTACAGAGTAGCCTGGCTCCTGCTTATGTCTCTAAGTCTGCAACAGGGTCCAAAATGTACTTATAGCCTTTTGAATATCTGTGGTAAGGACAAAAGCTTATCATCATGGTACACCATGGAAGTATCTGGTAAATTCTGTGTCTGGTAACGATCAGCAAAAAATGTATAATTAGACAGCTAAGGGGAAAAATGATTGTTGTTCAGAAGTGGTAGGCTTTCTCCTTGTGGTTGAATAGCAGAATTTCTATTAGCACAGCACTGTGCATTTATTACCTCCAAAAGCAAGAACAAGCAAGTTTAGACTTGAATTTCTTTCATTTTACATAGGCCAGAGGCACAGAGTTACTGGAAGCTTTTTTAATGCTAGGTGTGCCACAAGGTTGCAAGGCATGGGAAAGGGTGTGTTTTGGAAGACTGTAGCTGATCTGGGTAAGGGCCACTGGCCAGCTTCTTTTTCACACCAAAAGTGCAGCTGGCTTGTTGTACAAACCTATGGCCAGCTTTGGATTCAAGCTGCTAATAATACGTTATTTTGCTCCTTCAGGCTTCTTTACAGCTTTAATTAAATTTCACTTGTGTTCACAAAGTTTTGCTTCCCAGCATGTGCAGTTTTGTCTGTTCAGATTCTTTTATGCCAGTAGAAAAATTACAGATCTGCCTTACTACACTTGTTAAGGCATGGGCCAAAAGCTCATCTCAGGTAAGTACTTGGAGTTAGTGCAACAACAGAAGTCTTCAACCCAGAGACAGTTTTCCCAAGAGAAAAAGATAGAAAGGACAAAAGAGTGGGGAAAGGGGACTAAGGTGACAATAATTTCTCTGTCAGCCCAGGGTCATAAAAGAAAGGAATAACCAGCCATATGTGAAAGGATTAATAGACCATCTACTACAATACTATTTAGTCTCCATGCAATCATAGTCTACCCTACAGAGCTTCTAAAATTTCACCTCTGCCAAAATATCTCTATCACTTAAAGGAGTGGTGCTGAGTTTCCACTTTCATGATCATTCAAACCTTGGTCACAGGGTAAGGTGACCAAATTTTTTACCTTTGGATGCACATAGAGCATAATTAGATTGCAATGAATTTCAGGAACTGGCACCCAGAGTGTATTTGAGGTGAGTGACCTAGAATCAAATTTTGTATCTCATTACTGTTAGTCATCCAGTATGATTTATGTAGTGGGACAATTTGCAGCCCCTCCTGCTTTCAGAAACTGTTAAAATGTAATAGTTTTTGACAGTGACCTGTGAAATATTTAGCTGATACCTAAATGAGTAACATGACAAAAATAGAAGAGAAAGTTTTAATTATATGTGATTATTCTTAACTTGTACTAATTTTTCCATAACCTCAGACTTAGGACTCAGCATTTCTGATTTCAGTAGTTTGTAGTCAGATAATATGATGCCTGTGAGCAGGAGGGATAAATTTAGATTTGAAATGAATGACATACATTGTAATGAGGTGCAGGCAAGGTAAGGGATCAGCAGCAGTGAGATATTTAGATGGAAATGAACTGAAGGGCAATCCAGGAAAGATGAGGCAAACCCCTGTATTTGAGAATAGATATTTCAGTCACTTTAGGAAATGACAAATAGGTGTTCTATTCCAGATAATGTGAGAAATGGCTGGTAAGCCATTTTCAAAAAACGATTGTGTAAGTGGCAAGGACATGGTAGAGCTAAACATGTGGGATTATTGAACCTTGCAACTCCACATTAAAGGCAGACAGTGGCAAAGAAAGATATTTACCTTGCAGATCTGTAAGAACAGTTTAAAAGAAGAACTATGCAAATATGCTTCCAGATAAGATAATTATTTACAACTTTTGTTACTTTTTCTCTGGGCCCGATAACAAAAAACTATTGTGAATCAAATGGTTGGTGCTCCAAAGAGAAGGAAAAGTATGTTTAGTTCACAAAAAACCTGTCATGTTCTTGAGTGCTGGAGAAAGTGATGAGAAGGAAGTGAAGAAAAAAATTCTTAAATTCTAGTAATTTTTAGAAATAGATTTGAATTTCACTTACTTTCCCTACCTGTGTTTGGTACAATACTGAATTGTCTCAATACTCATAAATTTCTGTTCTTTTAGCTTAGTGTTAAGGCATTATGCATGTGTCATATTGTGTGACATTTCTAATTTGGTCAAGAGTCTACATTGTCCTCTACCAGATGAATTCTCAAACAGAATGGAAGCAATCATTATTAATATATCTAAGCTAAAAGGTCATACAAAAATATTCTTCAGAGAAGTAATAATTTGGTAACTTATGGATCCATAATGACTTCTGTCTCAGTTGAGTAACAAATCTGAAAACTGAGCAGCCAACCGCCCCCTTCCTTCTGTGCCAGGTAGAGTCATTAGCTGACTTTCGTTACTGACACAGAAAGTGAAGAGCTACCTATCTACTATCAAAAGGTTTTCCCTGCAAGTGCTCATGCAAAAAGCACTCTGGGTGACTATTAGATGATTCACCAGTTATCACTATCTGAGTCACGCATCCCACTGAGTGGGTGAGGCTATGAACTTCTTTGTCTTCTGACATGCTGTTTTGCTATGACAAAAATTTATTGTGTGGCACCCAGAGTTGTCGCAAATCTGTGTGAGGAAAGAACATGGTAGGTCTGAATAACAAAGTCCATCACGGATAGTCAACTGTTTAAAAACAGAGACTTGGAGGTGAATTTGTGCTGTGTTGGAGTTGACTGGGCATTTGCCTGCAAGGCTCTGTGCCTCTGGCATGCATGGCTGTGGTGGTGGCAGTGAGGAGCCTGGTACAGGTGTGAGTCTGAGAACACCTGATGTAGAGCTTCTTACAGCTAAACACAAGAAATCCAAGTCTTATTCTCAAAAAAGGAGGTTACGCTGCCTCTGTTTATTCTGGATATGGCAGGCCTTTTGGGATATATTCCTAATGTATGGGTCACAGGAGGACTACTGAGATGTAAAATTGATACAAGGAACAACAGGTATTAGCCCAATGGCAAAGACAGGAAGTAGTTATGATTAAAACTTACCTTACACTGCTGAGATTCCTGAACTGTGCCATTAGGTATATGTCAGAATGGAGGAAAAGCTTGCTGAATAGCCTGCGGAGTCCAAAAATGGTGCAATAGTCAGGGAGTTGAGGTAGACATGTTAAGTCTTCTTTAGAAATACTGGGGGAACAGCAGGCTTTACTTTGTAGGCTGTCCACTTGCTCAGTTTTGGGCTGATACTACAAAAAATGTCTCCTGTAAACTGAGGCGAGTGTAGTGCTGTTGGTCAGTTTGTCTAAAAAAAAACCCCAAACATTTATAATTTCTATCCATCTTACCAGCCAGGTTTTGTGGCTCCACAGAGATTTTTACAATCATAGTATATGGCATTTTTCAACTAACCTAATCCTTCTACCACTGAGGTTTTAGCTCCTTTTCTAAACTTGGAGAACACAGAAGGTAGGTTTGT